>NC_141470.1:54098023-55298023 GCF_009769465.1 Tauraco erythrolophus
CTGTCGTGTCTCAATAGCCCATATTAGCCTAATGTTAGCATGAAAGAAAAACTAACTTTCTGAATTCTATATGCAAGTTGTCATCACAGAAGAAGCTGTTCATCATTTATTTTCAGTGACAAAAGGAACTGTTGATCAGCTGCTAAAAAAGTAAAAAACATAAATATGACATGGCCAGACTGCTCAATCCTCTTATTTTGGAAAGTGAGAGATTTTGTTAAGGGAATTTCCTATCTCTGAACAACAATAGTTCTCCATGCATTTCCAAATGAATAGATAGTTCTTTAATTTGGAACTCTAATATCCAGTTTCTATAAGACACAGAACTTCTTATGTTCAGAATATCAGTTATAATAAAATCAATGTAATGTTGTCACAACTGAGATAGTCCAAGAATTGAAAAATTTTTGGGAAGAGGTAATATCTTTCATTACACAGCAGGATAAATCAGGCAAGATTTCAAGCAGACAAGTTCTACAAATCTTGTTTCTTTTAAAATAATTGATTTTTTTTTAATAGAAACAACACTTTAAATGCAATACTATAATTTAAATGGAAGTAAGACAAAGAGTTTTAACAAAACCAAGAATTTTTAAAAGCAAAAAGCACATGCTGGATTTTAGCACATTTGGAGACCACCACTGAAAGTTCTTTTATGTATGACATCCAAATAGCTGGGGTACATAAAACTCTTAGCTACAGCAAAAAAAATGAGAAATAATGGTCTAAATGTTAAAACATGGACTACATTTGACTTATTCAACTCTTACTAGAGATAGTGAAGATATTAATTCATAATTTCTATGAATAAATTACATTTGAATTTTTATTTTGTCAATATCTGACAAAAGTGGTGGGATTTTGAAAGGAAAAACATTTGCTGACCATCATTCTCCAAAAGTAATTTTCTTTATTGCATCTGACCAGCTTTATCCATTTGTGCAGAACACAGTGCATTTAATGTTTTAGAAATTATGCTTTCAATCATCATCAGTCCAATAGAAGAAAATATTGAAGTTCAGTGCTGAAAAGTGTATAGCTGTCTATGAATTCTGGTGGGTAATTGTGCAAGACAAACATTATACATTTGTAGTAAGTGGTATTTACCTTCCTTCCATCCAACTATTTTTCTGTTATAGGGGACAGTCATGCTTTTAATTTGTAGCTCCTCACATTTTTACTACGCAAACCAATGAAGCAATAAATTTGTTTGTAATGAAGGAATACTTCTGTCTATTGAAATTTTAATGATAATGGCATGACAATACAGATTTCACCTCGTAACTACGAAAGAGAACAATAAAATCAATTCATATACACTCCAACATATCCACAAAGAAAACACAATTCTGAAAGGTACAAAATACTGTTAATCCTTATTATGACTTTGCCAATTAGTAGATTTTTCACCAGTTATATATTCACCATATTTTCCAATAGATTACTTCTTAAGTACTTCTGTGTATATAACATTGTTTTAATAATAATTTTTGTGTTTGTCTTTTTTGTATGAAGTGTTTTAGAGAAAGAAAAAACAACTTTCTCATGTGCGAATGAATCAGAAAGTAGATACACAAGCTAATAAAAAACGAAGAAATCAGTTTAATGTCTCAACATATTTTGAACTTATGCGCTACTTGTTTTTCCTCTATTAACACAATGGTATTTATAGCCTAATTCCCCTGTTATCATTCTCGAATTTTTTCCTTTCTCTAAATTCATATTTCTAAATTCATATTCATCTTTCCAGACTACCTCATCTTTCTTCCTATTGCTTAAATCTTCAATGCTATTAAAGAAAATATATTCCCCTTTATTATCCTTCCTTCCTTCCTTCCTTCCTTCCTTCCTTCCTTCCTTCCTTCCTTCCTTCCTTCCTTCCTTCCTTCCTTCCTTCCTTCCTTCCTTCCTCCCTTCCTTCCTTCCTTCCTTCCTTCCTTCCTTCCTCCCTTCCTTCCTTCCTTCTTTCCTTCCTTCCTTCCTTCCTTCCTTCCTTCCTTCCTCCCTCCCTCCCTTCCTTCCTTCCTTCCTTCCTTCCTTCCCTTCTTTCTTTCTTACCATCTCCTTCCTAAGTTCCTAATAAGAGTTGTATTCAGGAGTGGTATCACCTATATGCACTTTTCCTTGTTACTCCAGATCAAAAAATATTAGAAAATTATGATGTCATCAAATTATTAATGCACAGCTTGGAAAATAATTATAGCCAAATGGTCTAAGTCAAATGATGGACATTTTGGATGTACAGCAAGTTTATCATCATCTTCAGAGGGAGGTGAGAAATTGCCCAAGTTTAGATAGATTGATAAGAATACCATTCCAAGTAAAGTGCTATAGGAGCAATATAAACTGGATATTTCCATATCAGAAGATTCTGACAAAGGATATTTTTATAAGGATTTTAATACTGGGAAAATTAGCAGTTACTAATGCAATTCATAGCAAACATTAATACACACTGAACACGCAATACAGAGTATTGTAAGTGAGTCTTGGCAAGAACTAGAGAACAGTGCTATAACATTTCTGTGTAGAACACGTACGATGCCATAACACTCACAGATAGGCTTGTCAAGCAGATTAAAGAGAAACTGACAGCAGAATTGAGACTTGCAACCAGGAAGAATAAGGAATTATGTATTTAAAAGGTTCAGATAGGAAACTGAGAAGCTAAGTCATCCAGCCTTTTACTTCCCTACCAAAGAAATTGTCTAAATTCTAACTGATTTGATATTCATTGATATGAATTGTCTGAATTCTAACTGATAACTGATCACTTCAGCAAGTGATTTGGTTTCTTTATTTGTCAGCTGTTGTCCTATCTGCTTATTTTTGTGGACAGGTCATTTAGAAGGTCCTTACTAAAGCAAACATCTCATTTTGATACAGTGAAAATTCAAGAGAGGGAGCAGAGTAATGCATATTTAGTATTAAAAAAAAAAGAATTATTCACATACAAAATCAGGAAAAAAATTAGTTTAAAACTAAATTCATTTTAAAACTTAATTAATTAATTTTAATTAAAACTAAATTAATTTTTTTAAAAAACTAAATTAATTAATTTAAAACTGAAATGGCTTTCTATAACCATCTAGTCTTCCTTGATGCATAATAGGCCCCAAACTTCCAACCAATATTGCCTCTGATGAAGTAAATTATTCAGTTCAGCTTTACAGCTAGTCAATTTAGCTTTTTACCTTAGATATAGATAAAACTGCTTTATTTTCAGCAACCTTTGAAGAAATAAGAGCTGCTTTCTATGGGATAGGTATCTATATATTCATTAAATGTTTTAATGAGCTGATTTAGATAATGGATGAAAGGCAACAGCTTTGATCATAAAATACTATTTTACTCTTGGAAACCATCTCCTTCACTATAACCTTGAATTATATGGTCAAGGAATATCACTTTATAACATTCTATACTGTTAAGTTATAACAGTATCATTTTATACTGTTTATATCTGAAATATTTGTACAACATCAAAATATTTTGTGAAATAAAACATTTAAAAAACTAAATTTTGTGTTAGTAGGGTCATTCATTAGAAAGAAAAGATAAAAGATTAGCTTAATTTACAAAAATCCACTCCTGGAACACATACTGTGATGTGCAACATTACCATTCTGTGGGACAGCCTAAGTGACATCTCTCATATCTCCTTGGATCTCAGCTGTACTAAGGTCTAATTTTTACCTCTCTGAAGAAATAAGTCTTCTAGTGCCTCTGTCCACATACCTCAACTATATCATTTAGGAATGCTTTAATTTTTATTCCAATTAGGCCTGCTCGAGGCAGTGGAAAAAACTGATTTTTACAGAAGCCTGAACAAATCAAAATACAGAGTATATTATGTTAGAAAGGGACTTAAACATACTGAATGCTTTCCATTGCTCACAGACCTTAGTCCCTTGTATCTAAGGAATCTGAAGGTAACAGGAGGGGTAGCTACAAAAAGTAACATTTTCTTTTCACATATAATTTTCACGTTCCATCTTCATACATGAAGAGCTGAAGATACAATTCCTATCCAAAACCTTTATGAATCATGTAGAAATAAAAAACCTTAGCATTACATACCAACCTGTCCAGTGTTCAACTACAAAACTTGCTATTTGGACAAAATCTAGTAGGAATCATCAGACTAGATTCTGGTTGCATACAAAACACTGCATATGAAATGAAATATTTTATTTAACAGGTCTCCTCACTAATCTTACATGCCTGTAACAACAGAGGCAAAGTCTATGATGGAAAGATGCAAATTTTGTTATCAATTCCATTCAGCGTGGAATGATGCTTCTTGTGTTATGATTCTCGTATGGTAAATTGAAGTGGAAGTTAATTCTTTTGCCTGATGAACAAAGAAAATGGAATAATCCATAAATACAAGAAAAAGTTGTAAAAAACTGTATCACCAAGATTATCAAAGATTTGGCACAGTCCCAGCTCATCCTAAGAATGGAACTAAATGTGTACAAAGCAACCACACACAAAGTAAATGATTCCTAGAATAGTAAAAACTCACTAATCAAAAGATTTGCATAATAATCATCCATCTGTATGAAGCACCATATGGCAAACGACTGTAATTTCACTAAATATGTTTTCTAGGAGAAACATGTTGCTTGCATTTTCAACTAAGTAAAAAAACCCAAAACTTATGATAAATGGCTGATACACCCAAGTGAGGGGAAACTTTTGATGCAAATATGAGGAAGGCACGGAAAGCCGCATGCTGCAATAATCACACATCTGAAAAATATATTTCATGTGTGTAACAGAATATGTAAAAAAAACAGTTTCAAGAAGAAGAAAAGCAGTGGGCTACTGGCAATGAATTACATGTTCAAACCTCCATAAAAATTTTAATATAAATAACTTCAAATTACTAACATATCAAAACCTGTATTCCAGCTTAGCTTTTAAGAGTTACAGGTGTACCAAAAAAAGGAACACTCCAATGTTACTTTCTTATACACATTTGAAATAACAGACAAGATAATCAAGATTACACGTGCAGGGAAAAGATCTAGAACTCTTGTATCTGTTAATGTAAATTCTGCAGATATGATTATTGACAGCTTCTTCAGGAACAGAATCAAAGTGTAGCATACCTATATAAACCACATACCAGTCTATCTGGTCTATCTGGTCTAATAGTCTATCTATTTAGATAACTGTGCTTCACCAGAAACATTAGTTCACTGATTTCATAGTAAACAAGAATTTTAGCAAGTTAATACCTTCAGTAAGGATTTTAGGAATGCTGTGGATTGAAAGAGTTGAAAGCTATGAAAACACAGGAATCAAGTGATAAAATTGGCATGAAACTGATTTTCTTACTGTTACAGTGGGCTCCTCCAGCCTAGGCTTGAAGTACAAAAAATGGGCAGTGTAGAACAGCAAACAGTGGAATGGTACCTGTAGCACATCATTCATTTAAATCAAACATGATTTAATCTAATTTTATATACAATCCCTCTATATGTTCATATAAGTGTGGTCCCCCTGTATGTTCATGCAAAATCTTAAATACCTACAGTAAGGAGATGCCTTGATTTGGATAATTTGATATTATGGAATTATTTTGGAATATTTAATTTGATTAAAAAGAAACAAGACTTACGAAACAATTTTCCTTGATTTATATGACACATTCCTACAATTAAATACTACCGGATTTAAACTATTATCCAGTAAAATTTTTGCATATTACTAGCATCTAAGGAAAAGTATATTAGTAGCATGATTCTGAAATACCAGCATTCTTTTGATCTTTAATAACATTATGTTTTTAATTTTCAAAACCGGAGCACAAATTTTAAAGTCATTATCAGGGCCTGAAGATTCCACACAAGTTTTTCAGTTTTAGCCAATTAAAGATTTCAAATGTAATGCTTCTGGGGAACTTCAACATTCACAGTATTTATTTTACAGGGAAAAAAAAAAGCATAAATGCAAGATATTAATGGGCTTACATGAGCTAGAAATTTCACATATTAAACTCAAGATCCTCAGTCACATCCAGCACACATAAAAGAAGCTGCTTCAGGCTCCATATTTTTCTGCGGTATCTTGCAGGACTGTTGCAGCTGTTTGTATATCATTTTTTAAGGAGAAGAGGTGGGTAAAATAATTAGTATTGGCTGATACTCATAAAAGATACACATATAGGGCAGGTAGAGGCTTCTATTTAAAGAAAATCTCTTTAGTGACGAAGACTTCCAAACTGCTATATAGTTGCTCATATCTATCATGTTCATTTTAATGAGCTCTACACAAAGGTCACATTTTTGACCTCTGGAGCTCAAAGATCAAGTTATCACAGTTTTACTTCTTGTTAAAAAACTCTGGAATCTATTCATATCCTGGGCATTATATGACCAATTGTTTTAATGAAAATTGGGCAAATACTGGAGTATGAGTCAAAGTGATGTGTTGCCTACAGCCCCAGTGTCCATAATTGATTCATCTTTAAACAATTACCATATCACCTATAACCCTACCAAAGTGTGTTTTAAGACTCAGGACTCCCTGGAGAGAATCATGTTTTATTACTAATTGGTGTTGAGAAGAGAAGATGGAAGGAGAGGGAGGATAGCTTTAACTCTGCTTCTTCTTCAATGTTGGCATAACAAGCAGGTAATTACTTCTTTTTATGCTAGTCCTCACTGTTTCTATGTTTGTTTGGTGCTCACCTATATGTAACTGGGTAACAACGCTAACTGCAGGCTAGTACCAGGTCTCCAACGACAAAACTGCAAACTTTGCCTAATTTTAGCAGCTATGGTGCAGTAATTTCAGTTTGCACTTCGCTTTGCTTTCTGAGTAGAGTTAATGAAGGTGAGGCGCACACAGAACCTGAGGCAAAATATAAAAATCATCTAATTATTTCAGAAAGATGGCAGTATCCATACAGTAGCTCTGAATTTGTTTTCTTTTGCTTAAGTACATAGACCCGTGCGTATTCAGTAATAGAACTACGATACTGAATGCCTCCTTCGCAATATTAGAAAATGGAAGTTGAAATGGTTGGTAAAACAGTTGCAACAGGAATGAGTGGGGGAAAGAAGACCTGTCCAAGGAAAGGAGAATGACTTTGGGGTCACTATAGCTGCCTACAATCATAAACTCTGTGTTCAGTTTCTGTTTCATTTACAGATTTTGTGTTATCATCTCCTGCATGTCTCATTTCTGTGACTCAGGTTTTGATCTGTCAAATGAGAATTAAAAGCCATATTTATTTCACTTTCCATTTCCCTCAGCTCTGGAATAATTCCATTTGAGAATATAGCAATGTGAAGAGCCTGGATATATTGTCTGATAGTTCAGATTGTCTCTAAATGGTGGCCAGAAAAACCACAGTCTTTATTGTAACTTACAAAGAAACCCTAATATCACTTTATAATGGCTTAAAAAGCTCAGTTTTGGGCCAAACAAGAATATCAGACACTTCAGAAACTTGTTAACCAAACAGCATTATTAAAACTATAATTAAATTTCACTCTTTTTGTCCAAGCTAGATGAGATGTGAACTCTCAGTGGCAACTATGCCTCATTGTTAGTATGAGACCTTGAGTTTAAAGCATATAGTTCGTTTTGACCTAGATCTAGAAACGCTGCATCTCACTGGACTGACTCACCGTGCTGCTGCTAGCAGAGGTCTTGGCTATGTACGTCTACATCATCTTGTGAGCCTGCAACAACAGCTTTAGGAGTAGCCTGAAGACATTCTCTGAGAATGGTGAGCCGTACGGGTGTGCTTAGCAGCTGGGTACATTATTTCGCGTACCCATATAGGCTGTCTGAGGGTTGTCACAGAGAGTAATACGTTAACCCGACTGATCACAACTGTTCCTAAAAGCAACACAAAAAAACAGAATTAGTTGTCGTCTTCTACTGGAACAGGCAACATGACTACTGGCTATTAAGATGGTTTGCCATAGATGAATAAAATTTAAAGTTCAAAGAAATCATTAGCAAACC
Organism: Tauraco erythrolophus; assembly: GCF_009769465.1. Classification (NCBI taxonomy): domain Eukaryota; kingdom Metazoa; phylum Chordata; class Aves; order Musophagiformes; family Musophagidae; genus Tauraco; species Tauraco erythrolophus. The sequence continues at coordinate 54,106,013 of NC_141470.1, forward strand.
TAGCATGACTCCCAGTACTGCAATGACTCTTTTTTTTCTTTCTAATTAGCTGCATTGAATCAAATAACTCCTATGTAGTTAAAGTACCAGTATTTATTTTAAAATAACAGGTAGTTCACTATTTCTTTTGATAATTTGTTCCAATGGTCACTCTCTAACTGCCTTTTCACCATCGTTCTTTGCTATTTTGCCCATCTTAGTATCATTGACATCTTCTATCAGCACTGGCAAATTGCAAAAATATTTAATAAAAACAAAGCCTTGTATTAATAACTGCAAAACCCAAAAGGAAACACCTCAATTCAATGATAATTTTCCAATGACTTTCTGGAATCTATTCACTCAGTTCTTGGTCCATATAACACATGTATAATCATAGAATCATTTATGTTGGAAAAGACCCTTAAGACAATTGAGTCCAACCATTAACCTAACACTGCCAAGTCCACCACTAGGTGATGTCCCTAAGCACCTCATCTATACCTCTTTTAAATACCTCCAGGGATGGTGACTCAACCACATCCCTCTGTAGCCTGTTCCAGTGTTTGACAATCCTTTCTCGAAGAAGAAATTTTTTCTACTGTCCAATCTAAACCTCCTATGGCACAACTTGAGGCCGTTTCCTCTCATCCTGTCACTTGTTACTTGGGAAAAGAGACAAACACCCACCTCACTACAATCTCCTTTCAGGTAGTTGTAGAGAGTGATAATGCTGTCTTTCAAATCAGAAAGTTGTATAAATTACATTGTACAAAATCTTAAGTAGGTTAAATCTACGTGATCATCTTTATCACCAAATCTTATATCTCATAGAATGAAATCAAGCATTGTCCAAATTCTGCCTTGCTGGGGGCAGTAAGGGAAAAATAATAAAGAGTGTGTCACACCTATTACTTGCACTGTCAAAGGAGACCCTACAAGGCACTGGGAACTCACATAACTTAGAAAATCGCTGCTAACAAAAGTTCTTGAGCTTGTGTGCATGAGCTGCATGCACATTACAGTGAAAGCCACATTTAATTCTCCCTAAAAAGCAGCACTTCTCAGAGACATTAGGAAAAAAGACTATTTGATGGAAAACATTCAAAATTAGTAGATTCAAATATGACAGCATGACTTTCAACGTAATACTGTTTTCATAAAGGTAATTATAGAAGATCTAGTAACTCTCTGGGACCTTACATAATTTTAAATTCTTTTTTAGTTACCTGCTTTATTAGGAATGAAAACTATCAGAGCGTTATTCTATTATATTTATGGGATATTACTGAATACTATGCTTATAAAGACATTTTACCATTTCTACTGTACATTTGTGATTGCCAGCCTTCCACTATTAAACAATACAGGCACAACATAATTTTAGAAACTGAGAGAGATAGAGAAAATACTCTATTGGGTATATTAACAAAAAAAACACAAAAATCCTTTATTCCTTTCCAGAATCCATTCTATATCTAGTGGCAGCAGAAAAACAGATACAGACCTTTTAATACTGTTGAGAAAAATATGCTGTTGTGCGAAGAGCAACAATGCTAAGTAAGAGAGTGTTATAAACAGTAAAAAGACCAGAATTAGCACTGTAACTGTAAAGCATGCCATTGATTTTGGGGTAACAAAGAAGATCAGTTAAAACTGGAAATAATTTGTGGCTGTAGATGTCCTCTGTACACATACATAGCACATGTACATGGTAGAGTTCTTTATGATTATAATTAACCTGAAATCACTCTCAGGGAGTAATATAAAGTTGGGATCCCATTCAAAACCCAATGCTTCACTGGCTAGTTTCCTACTCAACAGCAGAGGAATTGGTTGTCACATGGGTCCAGGAATACTTACAGCAGCAGACGTATACTCCTGAAGCGTCACAGTTCTACTTATTTTTTTGAGTCTTTTTTGACTTCTGAGAATTTTGGGTCTTTGCTCAGGACTCCTATTAGCTGCTACTATAATAAGAATGACTCACATCTTCCAAGCAAAGTAAATGGCTATATCTGCTTTAACAAACATATTTTTAAGGAATCTCTTTCTTCTCAAGATCTTCTGTTTCTACAACAGGTAGCTCGTTACTTTAGGGAAGATTTTTACTAGGAAAAAAAAAAAAAAGCTTACCGAGAAAGTAAAAATGAAACAGTGTGAGGATCTAGTTGAAAATGTCCCTGCTCACTGCAAGGGAGTTGCACTAGACAGCCTTTAAAGGTCCCTTCCAACCCAAACTATTCTATGATTCTATGATTTGGAAAGTGCTTTAAGCCTAAATTCTTCCTATCTACTCTATAGCATCAATATCTTACAGAATTTTTACGTTAAATCTAAGTCAAAGTTTTAGATATATTACTGTGTACCTGTGAAAATGGAGTCTCATGTATGTTTCTTAACTTCCAGTTCAGGGCAGTATTTGTTAACCAATTGATTCTCGTGCACCGGCTGAAATACCAGAATAGCTGTTAAAGTCAATGGATCTCAGTCAGCTCTAAGTGCATCACTAATTTGTCTATATAAAGGCCTATAATTGGAATATATGTTTGTAGAAGATTTAAAGAAAGATTGAAGAGTAAAGATCAAAGGCCAAATCTAACCTAGATATTCACTATGTTAGAGCAGTTTTCTGATTGCTATTTTCTCTAGCCAGAAACGTGAGAGTGAGATGGCCAATGTTTGATTCCTCAGCCCAAACAACTAGATATTCATTTACAACTGACGAATTCTGGCAGAAATCCAGATAAAGATTGAATTTATACTCAAGACTGATAAAGAAAGGCTTGACTTTTCGACCTCAGTAAAAGCTGATACATCTGAAAACTTCTCCAGTTTTTCCAACTGCACCAATTGGTCTATACAAAATATTGCTTTACAGCCTTGCCTCATCAATGTCAGTGTCGTCATCTGTCCATTCTGTTACTACATTCATGAAAGCTGAAAGTCAGCTCCCAACTCAAAGACCTTTCATAGTCCTTAAGTAATGTTCCCACATAATGATTCATAAAATAGAAAAATATCCGCTTAACTTACAGGACTAGTGCTCTGTCTTTCTTTCAGCTACTAATCTTACAGAGAAACTTTTTTCAACATGCAAAGTGTAACATTCCCATATATTCGAAAAAACTGCAAGCAAGCAACCAAGAGAAAAAAAAAAAGAAATCAAAAGAAGATATGTTTTTCATTTAAAGAACATTTAACAAATGACAGATACTTTACCATGTCTCATTCAGAGAAAACAGCATTAGTAGACACTCCACAACAGAAATCTGACATTTGTCTACTATGTCTTGAATATGCTTGCTACTCTTGGTATTCTGGTCAGTTCTGATGAGACCACCACATTTTGCTTCTGTGAAATGGAAGAATGGCACTCACTCTTATGCAAAGAGCTTTGTGATATGCTGATAAGATGTACTGTACTCTAATTAGGTATTTATGAAGTTTTCATGCTCATGCTCTCCAAAAGAACTATACCTTATTCTACCTTGTTCGGTTAAAAAAATGCTCTGTCTTCAACCAATGTTTAAAGGCCTTCTGGCCAGTATAAGTGCAGTTATGACAAATATCAACTTACTTTCTACTCATGCTATTTTTCTCTATGCACATCTCTATCCTCTTTCTTTAATTTGAGCTTTGCTGCTGTTTTTTCTCAGAAAACATCCTTTCCAAAGTCTGGGGGAAGTTGAAGTTTCTCCAAAAGGTTATTCTAAAAAGCCTTCAAAAATGTTGGAATCTTGACTTCAGTTAATATTTATGGAGTACTTTGGAATCATAATCTTTCTTGAGAATAGACGTATCTGTCTTTTAATTCAGTGTCACCACAGAATCATTAAGGTTGGAAGGGACTTCTTGAGATCATCTAGTCCAGTCTCCTTGCCAGCTAGGTTGTCCAGGATTGTTTTGAGTTGGTTCTTGAATATCTCCACAGATGGAGACTCCGCAGACTTTCTGGGTAACCTGTTCCGGTGTTTGACCACCCTTGCAGTAAAAAAGCATTTTCTTGTCTTTCCACCAACATTTAAATAACATCTTCATTAAAGGTAAGTTGCATATTGAAAATAATTTTCTAATTAAAACAACAACAACAACAAAATACAAAAACAAACAAACAAACAAAACCAACAGAAAACCACCTCACCCACAAACCAAAAACATAAAAAAGGAGATGTACACGCTAAGATTAATCTCTGCTTTATCTTGGTATAGAATTCAGCAATTTTTGGATTGAAAGTATTTTGGAACCTACTAGATTTAATTTTTCTGTTTTCTAAGCATTCTCATCCAATTATTCTACAAGCCTGATCTGTCTCCTCTGGGAGACAAATTGCTGCTATGTTTGTATACAGAGCTCATTGTTTCAAGTGCTCTGCAAGCCAGGTTAATTAAAATATTCATTTTGTTTATTTCACTGCTGCTGAATCAAGGCAGACCTACATTTTGTAAGAATATAAGTACTTTATGCTTCTACTTTTAGAGCACATTCCACACCAAACAGTTGATTTTCCTCATAGGGACCAATTATAAAATATGAAGGAAAATGACACTTACTCACTGATATTGCACCTTGAAAATCAGCCAGCAGAAACAGTAACAGAGGAAAGATACTACTTTTTTTTTGGCTCCTTGTAGAAGTTGATCATGATATACATATTCATAATGTTTCTGTTAGTACACTGGCACACATTGGAGGACTTCAGTAAGTTTTAAATGTTCATTTAAATCTGTTTCTTTTCTCTCTGTAGACTAGCTCTGAACTGTGACCAGAGAGTCTTAGATCTTCTTCAGCTTGATTTTCCATTCTTTGCTCTTTTGCTTTCATGTCTGAAAAGAGGAACAATAGCCTTGCTGTTGCTGAACTCTTCCTGTTTCTGACAGGCTTATGAATAAGTGTTCCATGTGCAAAGAGGCAGCAGAGATATTTGCAGGTATTTACAAACAGGATTGCGGAACTGCCCTTAATCACAGACTGGAATTGCCAATGGCTGTGCAAACAGTATTACTACTGACAAAGGACTTTCTTTTCGTTTTAGGTAATGTTGTGTTCTGGATAACAGGAATAATTTGATTTTTTCATTGATGTTTTGAGGCCATTCCTTCTTACGTAGAGTACTTAAAGACCAGTGGTGAACTTAATTTGGCATAGTATTACATAGTTTAACTCTGATTTTGGTTAAAGCAGGTTTTCATTTCAGTGTTAGTAACACAGCATATTGTCTTATCTAATAAAATCAAATAATAATATAACTGTTCTGCTTAAATAAATGCCATCTTCACACTTAAATCTATGTTAACTTGATGGTCCTGAGACTTTCCTATACATCAGTATTCTGGAAAACTCTATATATGGCTGTTCACTCTGACACAGCTAAGTGGAAAACAGACAATGAGGCAAAGACAAACACTGGAGTGAAGAAACCACTGGAACAGCCACCAGAAGTTACCAAGTAAATAAATTTCTTATACAACCTGGGCCTAAGCCTTTAAAGGGCTTAGGTAACAATGAGTTCTTCTTGCAAATTTAGACCTGAATATCCTTCTATTACATACCTTCAAAGATAAATATTAACCCTCCTGTCCTTTGCTGTCACAAAGAAGCTTCTGTCATCTAGCTGTTTTTTTTTTAAAGAACATTACACTTTCAAGAACCACAGTCTATGACTCTGGAAGTCTCAATGCATACACCAGCGGTGCAGTACCAGAGGATACAGTAACATGAAAATGGCTTTACAGTTTGATTAATCACATCTGAAATAACTTTGCGGAGTTTGAATGGTATAGATTAAATTAGGCACAAGGCCATGCACTCGGCTATAACACTGAGCAGATGCTCATTAATTGAACAATTCCATTTGGCTACTCTGAATGAGACAATGATATGAGAATTCCTTCTTTAAAAGAGAAAAGAAAGTAATATATAATCACATAACTGAAGACCCTTACAAAATGCATAATCTCCAACTGACTCAAATAAAACCATGGAGCAAATTCATATTTGATTGCTTGATTCTGCAACTTTAATGTTCTTTTAAAATAAACTTTGTAAATACAGTTTTTTCAGGTTTAAAAAAAAATCAAGTACAGGTATATTAGTATTCAAATAGCTTATGATTAGAGTTGGAATCTATCCTACAATCAACAGAGCTAACAGAATAGACATATATATGTATGTATATATATTTTCATATATTAACAACTTGTATCCTTGCATGCAAAATTGGAGAGCTGTAAGCGTCACAAATGCCTACTGAGTAGGGAAATACAGAATCTCAAGGGTCTCAAAATTTCAAATTATCCTATATTTTTGGGTGCAAATTTCCAAATTTCTCCTGTAGAGTCCTTCCTACTAATTTTAGATTTCAGCCCCTTGATATAACATAGCTTTATTCAAGTCATCATTCAAATTATTACAGCCATAACAAATATAAAAAACTACATCTGAACAACAGACTAGAACTTAATTTAGATTGATCTCTATTGTTAAGTAGCCTGTTTTTCAATAGTTCTTACTGTTTACGTACATTATGAGAATAAGTATCATCTAATAACAGACACACATTACAATAGCATTTTGCAGTTCTCCGTTATGGCATGGTCACCATACAAATAATCAAACTTTGTGAAAGCATTTGTGATTATGATATTAATGTGCTCAGTGTGGCTGGTGAGAACTGCCATTTTGCAATGAGAAAACTGAGGCACAAACAGCACAGCAATTTGCAGAAGAGTCTGCAAAAAGCTTTGGCAGGTATATAAACCACATATCGTCTCACTCCTCTTACAAGATATTATACTAAGCATTCATTGATCTGTGTATGTTAGACACCCTTAGTGGAACTTTCTAATTCAAGAGTGCAGATAAAAAAAAAAACTTAATATGTATTTTGATAGATTTTAACAAGAAATTCTTCATAAATTCCAAACCATATTTGAAGATATTTAAGTGAAAAACTGTACTACAGTGAATTTTGTCTAAGCATTAGAAAATGAAGCTTTAAAAGTGACCACACAAACACACTCTTTGAAGAAGTGATTCAGAGGAAGAAATTGTGGGCAAATTGGATTCTTGCTAAAAGAGAACAGTATTACTTAAAATGCTCATTTTCTAAGTAACTGAAATAATTAAAAATCTGTGCTAATTCTACCTTGTAAATAAACCTTTATAATATCTTAAATTTATTATTTTGTGGGTTTTTTAACATTTTTCTTTATAGTCAATTCACATCTTTAGATTTCTATTTCCTTAGAGTAAGCTATATTATATTAAGTTGCTAGTACAGAGAAAGTTGCTGTCTATTATTTTTTTCTAGCTAATGTTACAGGGAAAAAATCAGTGTACAAAAAATTTTAAAAGTTGCAATATTTATCTTAACATTCTCCAAATCTGTTTTTTCTCCATCTTTGCTTTTCTCATCTTTTCTGTATTCCTGGTTATTATACTGTACCATGCCATGCACTTGCCTCTTTCCTTTAATTACTTTTTGTACTTACTTGTTCATCCACACTTTTACTGCCTGTTGCTAAGCAACATGCATAACATTAGGACATACATTCATTTATCTTTGAACACATTCTACTTCCTATTTGTGTCGTTCTTTTCCAATACTTTATGCCATTCAATGTTTCTGTTGATTTCCACATTTTTTCACACCTTGTTCAGAGTAACTTGCCTAAGAATATCTATACAATTTTTCAAATAATTCCTAAACAGCCAATATAGTTTTACTACTCAATGTTGATGCTCTTTTTCATTTTTATCTCTATTCAAATAAAAAAAAAAAAATTATACAGAAAATATTCTATATGAAGAAATGTATTTATTAACTTGGGCAGAGGTCTGAAGTCAAGCATAGAAGAGAGACAAAGGCCTATCAAAAACGGACCTGCAGGAAGGGCAAAAGGTGACGTAAGTTAGCATCTAAGATGGACTTTATTTCACAAATACGGTGGGGTCTTGGAGGTTGATAGAAGTGTAAATTTGATGTAGTTAAGACAGAGAAGCAAATATAGGACTTAAAACACAGAATGTCTTGGATAAATCAATTACTTCAGAAATTAGGAAATGGAAGGCTTTGGTCCTGTATGTTTCTTGAAAGCTACACAGAATAGTAAACAGGTTAACTTTAGAAAGGTTTCTCTGAAAGATTTTTAAGACTTACTATGTAGACATCACAGATGTCTACTTTTAATGGTTCATAGTAACACTAAAAATTGAAAAAGCTTCGTTATAAACTATTACAGAATATGAAAGAAATTCCATCACCTGCCATGCTTCACCCTCCTGTAACTCTATTCATTTTTGTTTTCTTACATTCTTTCTGAGTCATGCAATATTTTAATAAATTATCTTAAAAACCCAGACAGGGCTATGGCAGAGTAGAAAGGGGTTAATAATGTCCTAAGGAATTAGCCTTACCAAATATCAGATGCTGTTAGCATCAATCCAATTTTCTCTTCTAGAAAAAAAAAGTACTTAGAGGAGCAGAAACGAGATGTTTAATGAGTAGAGAAATAATGAATCTAGCCTTCTATAGATGTGCTCCATCTACCTACCACAATAACCTGATTCGTTGATGACTTCTCACTTTACAATACTTCCAACTCTCTTAACACTTTTTCTTTTCCTTCTTGTCTGGCTAAGTAAGAGGCAGTATATGCCACACCTGACTGAAGCCTTATTTATGCTTAAAAATCACATATATGTAAGAAATTAGTAAACATAGGCTTAATAGACAACCTGCTTCTATTTCTCGAAATGAGTAAATAGCATGTTTTCTGCCTCAGCTGGAAAACAACATACGTTGCTAAAAATTTAAGTTCTAGAAACTTAGGATGGCTAAGATTTCTATTTGTCTCCAATTTGGTTGAAATTGGCCAATGTATCAAAAAATTAAGGCAGGATAGACAGAAAGTGTGAATAAGACTTACTTCCCTAGAAAACCAGAATGGTATATGATTGTCCTTGGTTCAGCTGGGATAGAGCTAATTTTCTTCTTAGTAGCTGGTACAGTGCTATGTTTTTGGATTTAGTATGAGAACAATACCAATACTACATGGACTTTTTTAGTTGTTGCTAAGCAGTCAAGGACGTTCAGCTTCCCATGCTCTACCAGGTGCACAAGAAGATGGGTGGGAGCATAGCCAGGACAGCTGGCCCAAACTAGCCAATGGGATATTCCATATCATATAACATCATGCTCAGTATATAAAATGGGCGAGCTGGCTGGGGGCAGGAGTATGATCAGTGCTCAGGAATGGGCTGGGCATCAGTCGGTGGGTGGTGAGCAATTACTTGTGCATCACTTGTTTTATATATTCTATTAGTAGTAGTAGTAGTATTCTTTTTGTGTCCTATTGAACTGTGTTTCTCTCAGCCTATGAGAGTGTTTTTCCGATTCTGCTCTTCATCCCACTGACAGACGGGAAGTGATGGAGTGTCTGTGTGGTGTTTAGTTTTGGTTGGGGCTAAACCATGACAAAGATGGAATAAAAAATAGAGGTAATATTGATCAAAAATCACCATATAGAATGAAAAGTCAAGGTATCTCCCTACTCCAGAGTAGGCAGCATGTTGCAATTCACTTCAGCTACCCCTTCTTGACTCTTTCTTCTACATGTCAGGACATATATGGTCCCTTCAAAAGGCTTCTAACTTTGCACTGAACTATACAATAGAATGACCTCTTAAATCAAAAGCATATTCAAGCACTAACAAAAGTATTCTGTACCCCTCTGTGAAAGTATGCCAAATGGCACCATCAGCAAGATGTGTGTTTCCTAAACGGCATTTATATGATGCCGGTCTTCTATCAGTCTTTCAACACAGAGGAGAAAGCTTTATTCTTCAGTGTGGAACTTTATCTTCATCTAGTTTTCCCATTTACTCTAAAAATCTTGTTCTGTTTTATACATGTCTTCATCAGACTAAGAAACATTAAAAGGAGTGAGGAGGAAGGGAGTAGAAATCAGCACTTCTATCAATATAACAATTTCTCCTAAGATTTTCTTTAATATATTGTTCATACATGACCATTATTTAGATCACATCCGTGTTCTACTGATTGCCCTCCTTTCCCCAAGTTTTCAAGGAATCCATAAAGCCAACAAACTTTAAATAAAGCATTCTACTTTCCCCATCTGACATGTTAGGTTTCTGGCACTTACTAAAAAAGCACAGGTGTAAGAGGGGTCTTTTACTTATTTCTCTGCAATCTGTTCAAATAAGAATCTCTTTGTTCACACTATTTTTCGTTGTTTCACTTCGGCTTTTGCCAGTTTCTCTTTTCTGCTGTAATTGACGATGACATCTCAAACCAAAATGAAGGCATACTTTTCTTCATTGTTATCTCCTGCATATACTGGCCAACAAACTCTTCCTAGACCATCAGGAACCATTGGCAGCACCAGCCTCAGCAAACAAGCCAACCAGATCAGAGACCCCATGTCACTCTGGTCACCAAAGGTAAATCACGGTTTTCTCTCATTGTGGCTGGACATCTGTCACCATGCTGGATTTTCCTGGAGTTTCAGAAGGTTAAACCAATTTAACCTGAATGACACTAAAGACTGTCAAGAATGCTTCATGGCACAAAACTGATTCCTCATTAAAGCTGCAGTAGTAGATAATAGTTACTTAAACATGTAAAAGGCCTCCTACTAGAAATACACAAGACTATGAAAGAGTTCACATAAGACTACAAGGCTGTGTATGGTATCTTATTACATTGCAAGGTCATGCAGATTTTAAAATGAAACATTATACGCATTAAATAAGCAGCAAGTGTACATATGCACCTCTGTAGACTTCATTACACATTCAGTTCACCAAGATAACATCATTTCAATTCATGTCAGTGAAAAAATCCTAATCATGTTTCATAAATAGATTTAAAATTTTTTATAAATTTTTATGGGATTGTCATCAGATATCTTGACATTAATAATTGAGTTCCGGACTTAAATTAGTGTTTGTTGCTACCAAAAACTATATTAACTGAAGAACAGAAGGAAGTTATTTCCAACTTTTGCATAGGTACTTCAGTTTCCCACCCCTAAAATTGAAAGCATAAAACAATATAAAAGACAAAAATGTCAAAACTATTATAAGTCATCACATTGGAAAATAGTTAACATGTAAGAGCATTATTATCAAAATCCATTAAATTCTAACTACTGACACCACTCGAAGGAAATCAATGATCTCTGAACATCAATAATATTAGTCACTTGACTTCAGAGCAATAGTTGTTTAAATTCATACCCTCCTCAGTTATCTTTAGGCATATATGTGAGGTATTACCACTGTTTACTTTCTTCTAAATGAAGACCATCAGCAAACGCGAAAGGAAATTCGCTACCAGAAGGGGCCAACTATGAAAAACTTCCAGTCATGAACAGTTAGGATTTAAAATCACGAAAAATAGAGGAATGAGTCTGTAAAACAGAACGGCTGTGCTATACGCATATATGAAAATAAGCGTAACACACATTTACTAGAATCAATCTTCAGAAAAAAAGAACAACACTAAGGCGAGGGCCGGAGAACAAATTAGTTAATTACAGTCTTGTTAATTAAATGCATCAGTGACTCCTTACTGACCTTTCCTACTAGATGACTCCAGACAAGACTCCATTTGAAGTGTTTATGAAGCACAGATTGTCAGCATGAAAAAGTTGGGCTGAAGAATTTATTAGCCTTCCAACATGAAGAAGCCAGAAGGAAAAGAGTGAATAGTTGATAAAATTATTTCAAATAAAACTTGACATTTTTTTAAAAAACAATTTAAATTTACACTAAAATGTTTAATTTTTTTCAGAATTATTAATTATCACTATAGAATTGATATAAGAAAAATTATTAGGTCCTTAAATTGGAATAACACTCGTACTCAAAAATTCTAGTCACAGTGTATTATGTGTATTTATGCATAAGCAGAAGACAATGCCACTACGTATTTATTGTCACTTTCTTAGATAAAGAATTAACATTGCATCTGGCACTGTAGTGCATATACCATATTAATGTTACTCATGGGAGAAAAATCTAGCAGATAAAGACCAATAGAAGGAAGAAGAGAATTTGCTGCCAAGTTTGCAATTTAGATGTGTAAAACAAACAGCTTAGTATTTATCACATGAAGCAAGAGACACTGTCAGTTACAGTAGACAAGACAAATCAAAACTATCTGTCCAGAAAACAGGGGCTGTTCATTTGCTTAATTCCTGAATTCATCTGATCCAAAAGAGATCACCAGTACTAGAAGATTATAATTAGAGGACAAAGACACACACATAAAACACAGTAGATAGGCTGACTGGGAACATACTCAAAAAAAAAAAAAAATCCTTAATACAAGATAGTTATAAAAGGGTCATTATTTTTGCTTTTCTAAATGTACTTATCAGTAAATTATGGAGATCGTTGACCAATTTCTCAACAGTAAACTGCATTCTAAGTATGGAGCTTGGCTTACTTTCAGCAAAGACTCCTAACTAGCTTGGAGAATAAGACTTTAAATCATAAAGGACTTGAAATTATTTGTTTACCTGTTTCTGCAGGCTATTTGGCAATATGGAGTGATGGGTTACCTTGATAGGAAGATCTGAACTCGTTTCCCTGTGCTTTTTTATGTGTAAGCAATATGACCTCTGCATGCGTCTGAGCAACCCCAGGAAATGACCCTATTGCTTGCACAGTGAACACGTATTCTGATGCCTTCTACTTACATAATTCTCACAACAGACTTTCAATAGGCAGTCAATCAAGTAATTGATTGAAACATCATAACCCAGCAAAACTTCAGTTTTGTTGAAATTGGTTTGCAGTTCCCAAACCAATTCTTTCATAATTCCCATAAGATTCAAAAGTTTAATCAAAGTCGGTAAAGATGGGACTTTAACTGGAATAAGAGACTCCACAGTGGATAAAAAGCATAACTCTATCTAGCTAGGAAGTCTTTGTGAATTCTAAATTGTTAGCAGAAATTTGGAATTGGGGAAGGAAAGAGGAGGGGAATCTCTGCTTCTGAGCTAATCAACAGTCTGGACATCAGCAATGTGCTTTAAAGTTCTAAAACCTTTCAGTACTTGATTATTAACTTGGAGGAAAACATCCCAAAAGAGAAACAGCCATGATCCAAATTGTTGAACGAGTTCCTCAGACATTTAGTGTTTGTAAAAACACGTGTAAGGATTGGGAGTAAATTGGATACACCTGCAATACTCACATAGTATACATATAGCATTTCCCATATATAGATAGAAAGATTATGTCGTGCCAAGTAGTCCTAACAGAGGACATAGAGCATTGATGGCATACCAGATTTTGACAAAAGGTTCTTCTCATTTTGTCTTGTTAATATCTGTCTGGATCCAAACATAAATAATAATGAGAAGAGGTCACATCAGGTTACTCACTTGTCATATCATGTGATGATAGAATTGGAAACTTAAACCTTCCACAGCCCTGGCTAGGTGCTGAAAATAAATTTTAAAAAAAAAAAAAAAAAAAGAATTTATTTAGAAGAGTCTATATTCAAGGCAGAGAATGCAATTCTAGGATACAGAACCCGGACAGGGATAGTTCCTGTTTGAAATGGAACTATGAGTTTCATATGGGAAACTTAACAGTTTGAATTATCAGTTTCTGAAAAGTATGACATGATTCCTAGGAAAAAGAATGTTGTTCTACCGAAATATGGGAATAATAACAGCTTATCTGACAAATTAATATTTTCCTCCCCCATTACCTGCCTACCACAGTGGACATCATCAGATGTTCCAAATAAAGAATAATTATGGAGCACTTTACTCACTAATAGGTTTTTTTTCCTATTCTTAATTAATAACCAACATAGAAAAAGAAAGAAAATAGGAAAAAATAGCTGTGAATTCATAGGGATGGAGTGGGATGGGATGAAAGAATTAGAAATTATAGGACTTTAAGGGTCTAGAAACTGAAGACCAATGAGGTCAGAAACTGCCATGAAAGATCTTTTTTGTAAGGGAAAAGAGAATTTATTGTGAATCAATTACCTTTCCTACAACTGCTACAGTACACAAACACAGATTGAAGAAATCTGAAGACACAATTTCTGGTCACGTCTGAGAGAAGTAAGTCTAGAGTAGGGCAATTAAGGCCTTTTCACAGAAAGCTCTTTTCAAACAAAATAATAACACAAGAGGGTATGTTTCTCCAGAGTATGTGGCAGGTAAGTACTATAGCGCTCAAGGATGATATTAACAAAGGATCCTAAATGGTCAGCATTTTATTTGGAACATCTAAAAATTGTTCACAGCGACAAGAAATGGAATCCTCTTGACTCCACTGAATCAATGGATTGAATAGAGCTTTCTCTGTACCAACTCCCTGGGAATTACACTGAAGTTCTGGTGAAAGCCACAAATGCTCTTTCTTACGTTTAGAAGCACTGTATTTGTAAGAGATAAAGCAAGGAAAAGCATAGAGACCACAAATCTACAGAAACAGTTCGTTAAAAGAATGGATGGTCACACTCAAAGAGTTGTGGTCAACGGTTCAATGTCCACGTGGAGGCCTGTGACAAGTGGTGTTCCTCAGGGGTCAGTACTGGGACCAGTGCTATTTAACGTCTTTGTTGGAGACATGGACAGTGGGAACGAGTGCACCCTCAACAAGTTCGCAGATGACACCAAGTTGTGTGGTGCTGTGGACACGCTGGAGGGAAGGGATGCCATCCAGAGGGACCTTGACAGGCTGGAGAGGTGAGCCTGTGAGAACATCATGAAGTTCAACAAGGCCAAGTGCAAGGTCCTGCACGTGGGTCGAGGCAATCCCAAGCACAAGTACAGGCTGGGCAGAGAATGGATTGAGAGCAGCCCTGAGGAAAAGGACTTGGGAGCGCTGGTGGATGAGAAGCTCAACACAAGCTGGCAATGTGCACTAGCAGCTGAGAAAGCCAACCGTATCCTGGGCTGCATCAAAAGAAGTGTGGCCAGCAGGTCGAGGGAGGTGATTCTGCCCCTCTGCTTTCATGAGACCCCACCTGGAATACTGCATTCAGCTCTGGAGTCCCCAACACAAGAAGGGCGTTTCCCCTGTGCTGTTCCCCAACAGTTCAGTCCCCAACTTGTACTGGTACATGGGGTTGTTATTACCCAGATGCAAGACTCTACACTTGCCCTTGTTGTATTTCATTAAATTTCTCCCTGTCCAACCCTCCAGCCTGTCCAGGTCTCTCTGAATGGCAGCACAGCCTTAAGGTGTGTCAGCCACTCCTCCCAGTTTAGTGTCGTCAGCAAACTATTCTCTCATCCAAGTCATTGATGAATATGCTGAACAATACTGGTCCCAGTACCAACCCTTGAGGGACTCCACTGGATACAAGCCTCCAACTGGACTCTGCCCCATTGACCACTACTCTCTGGCTTCTATCCTTCAGCCAGTTCACAATCCACCTCACTACCTGATCATCCAGACCACACTTCCTCAGTTTAGCTGTGAGGATGCTGTGGGAGACTGTGTCAAATGCTTTACTGAAGTCAAGATAGACCACATCCACTGCTCTACCATCATCCACCCACTGGGTGATGTCCTCATAAAAGGCTTTCAGGTTTGTCAAGCACGACTTCCCCTTAGTGAAGCCATGTTGACTGCCCCTAATGACCCTCTGCCAATTAACTTGAAAACATTCATTAAATTAATAAATGTTAAAAACAAGTACTGTCATCAGGTATTTCTTTATACTAGCTATTAAGTGAAGTTTTGTTAGGATGTAAAATTACAACATCCCCTTTCCAATTGTGCTGCAATTTTGATACTGATTAGTTTTCTCAAAATGCAGCAGAGATTGTAAGAAAAAAAGAACAAAATCTAAAACCAAAGAAAAATGGCTAACAATTTGACAGAAGGCTGTTCTTTTATTATGCTGTAGACCGGCTGATTTTTATTTTTGTCACAGCTTTTTCTACTGTAAAGGGACTCTAGACTTTTTTGCTACTGCAAAGAGTTGTTGCTATTTACATTGTCTACTATTCATACTACAAAATTCTGCTATATTCGATGCATTTTTTGCCTCAGTCTTTAATAATGCCTCAGTTTAACTGATAAACTTTGGGCTGCCCAGTCCCCTGAGTCAGAGAACCATGAGTGTGGGAACAGCGATTTTCCGTTTGTGGACACTGAATTTGTAAGGGACCAGCTGTATCAGCTGAACGTTCACAAGTCCATGGGGCCTGACGGGATTCATCCCAGAGTCCTGAAGCAGCTGGTGAACTTTTATGGCAGGACCTCTCTCAGTCATCTACCAAAGGTCATGGGAGTCTGAGGAGATCCTTGCTGACTGGAAGCTAGTCAATGTTTTTCCAATCTACAAAAACAGTGTGAGGGAAGACCCAGGGAACTATAGACCTGCTATAGTCCTGGAAAAATGATGGAGATTATCGTACTGAGGACTACTGAAAAACATTTAAAGAATAATGAAATTACCAGGCACAATCAACATGGGTTCGCAAAGGGAAAGTCCTGTTGAACTAATTTGATGTCCTTCTACGACAAGGTCACCCACCAGCGGATGAAAGGAAGGCAGTGGATGTGGTTTTTCTGGGTTTTGGTAAAGCTTTTGACAGTGTCGCTCACAGCATCCTTCAGGACTAGTTGTCCAGTGAGCAAGTTCATGGAGCACTGGGTGAAGAACTGGCTGAAGGGCAGAGCTCAAAGGGTTGTAGTGAATGGGGCTACATCTGGCTGGTGACTGGTCACCAGCAGTGTTCCTCTGGGTTCAATTCTAGGGCCAGTTCTGTTCAATCTGTTTGTGAATGATCTGGATGCAGGAGTTGAGTGCACTATTAACAAGTTTGCTGATGACACCAAATTGGAAGGTGCTGTTGACTCTCCTGAGGGGCAGGAGGCCTTGCAGAGGGATCCAAACAGATTGGAACATTGGACAATGATTAATGGGATGAAATTTAATAAGTCCAAATGCCAGATTCGACACCTAGGACAAAGTAATGCCCGGCACAAGTATAAACTGGGAGAGGAGTGGCTGGAGAGAAGCCCTGCGTAAAGGGATCTGGGGGTGCTGGCGGACAGCAGGCTGAATATGAGTCAGCAGTGTGCCCTGGCAGCCAAGGAGGCAAATCGCATCCTGGGTGCATCAAACACAGAATAACCAGCCAGTCAAAAGGGGTGATTATTCCACTGTATTCAGCGTTGATGTGGCCTCACCTCGAGTACTGTGTGCAGTTCTGGACCCTACAATTTGAGAAGGATGCGAAGGTCCTTGAATGCTTCCAGAGGAGGGCAATAAAGCTCGTGAAAGGGCTGGAAGGAATGTCCTATGAGGAGCAGCTGAGGACTTTGGGCTTGTCTAGTTTTGAGAAAAGGAGGCTGAGAGGTGACTTCATTGCTCTCTACAGCTTCCAGAGGAGAAGAAATGGAGAGGGAGGTGCTGATCTCTCTGGTATCTAGTGAGAGGACGCATGGGAATGGTTCAAAGCTGCACCAGGGGAGGTTTAGACTGGACATTAGGAAGCATTTCTTTACCAAGACAGTCATCAAACACTGGAACAGACTTTTTATCTGGCTGAAAATCTTTTATTCTTAACACTAGAGAAAAATCTACTTTTATTAAAAAGTATGCTCTGAAAGAGCTTAAGGAACATTTTCCCCTTCAGGGTAGAGGTCCAACTTTGGATGAAAATGAACCAGAATTGTTGTCATCTAATGGCTGTTTAACAGTTTATTTGAAATGAGTTTGGCAGGGTCAGTCTTTTTCCCAGTTTCTATCATTCAATGCTATTAAAAAATAATCAGCATCTGTGTAGATAGTCCCTATAAAGAGATCACCAAACTGAATAAATATAAGGTACTGCTAGAAGAACTGATTCACATTTGAGGCATGTCAGCAGGTGAGAAAAAAGATATCTGCACCGCTGTCATTCATAATAATAAAAAATTAATCTTTGATATTGTGAATTTGGTCTATTTTATAGCTGCCACATTCTAATATTTTTAATTATATGCCACAGTTTTATCCTATCTGAAAGACACTGTCTCTAAAAGAGAGCCCCGAGGATATGACCAGCTAAGCACTTATTGTGGCACTAACATACTTTAATAAGTTATATTACCATGAATCTATTATGGTAACTGACCACCTGCATATCCCTGCTCCATGGCAATGGAAAATAAAATGAATTCATGTGAACTAAGAATGGTTTATATTAAAACAATTTACTCTGCACTTCAAGGGCCAATAAAAGAAGGACAGTGTGAATGGCAGGAGTGATGACTAAGAGGCATGAACCAGTGGCTTATCTAAATTTGCTAACATAATTGCAAGCACTTGTTTGAACATACACTCAAAAATAGAAAAAGTACAATTTTTTTAATTTAAATTTGAACTTAATTTAAATTACTAACTTTAAAAAATATTTAAAGATTTCTTTCATTTAGTATTTTCTCCCAAATTGGAAAAAAGTATGTTGAACTATTCAGAAGGAATGAGCGTGTAAATGCACAGCATATTGTGTTATACTCGTATAGTAGGTTTTGCTCTCAAACCTGTAAAAATTGATACATGTGATGTCAATTGTTTTAGCAGTCCTTTTCTCTTCAGATAAAGTGATACCCAAAAAAGTTTGAAATTTTAGATTGATCTTCCGTAGGATTAGGAAAATAGATAGATATCTAGAAATCCTATTTAAAATTTTTGTTAGGATGATTTGGCGTCAGATTTATTTATAGTGAAAGCTCCATACTTTCACTAGATGTGAAAGAGATGTATAACAGCTTACTGCTCCATAGGAACAGTTCCTGCAGGATTTGGCTACTGATGTTCTTTATTAGATAAGTGTTAGAACAAATGAGTAATTTGAATTTACAGTCGTGTACTAGGTCTGGCTGGGATGGAGTTAATTTTGTTCACAGTAGCACTCGGTATTGTGTTTTGGATCTATGACTAGAACAGTGTTGATAACACACCAGTGTTTTGGCTACTGCCGAGCAGTGCTGGCACAGCCTCCAGGCTTTCTTTTTCCCACTCTGTTCCCCTAGTGAGTAAGCTGGAGGTGGACAAGAGGTTAGGAGGGGACATAGCTAGGACAGCTTACCCAAATTGACCAAAGGGATATTCCATACCGTACGGAATTTGTTTCTCATGCTGTAAAGAGACTTACAATATCACCAAATGTCACAACAAAAGAAAGGTTGAGAGAGTTGAGGCCATTCAGCCTGGAGAAGAGAAAGCTCCAGGAAGACCTTTTTGCAGCTTTGCAATATATGAAAGGGGCTTATAAGAAAGAGAGAGAGAGCCTTGTCACCAAGGCCTGTAGTGACAGGACAGGGGCAATAGTTTTAAAATGAGAGAGGGTAGATTTAGATTGGCTGCAAAGAAGAAATTTTTTACAGTGAGGGTGTTGAGACACTGGAACAAGTTGCCCAGAGAAGTCGTGAATGCCCCATCATTGGAAATGATCAAGGTCAGGTTGGATGGGGCTTTGAGCAAGCTGATCCAGTGAAAGATGTCCCTGCCCATGGCACGAGGGTTGGATTAGACAATCTCTAAAGGTCCCTTTCAACCCAAAATGTTCAGTGATTCTATGACGTCATGTGCAGCAATAAAAGCTTGCGGAAGGGATGATTAAGGAGAGGATGTTTGTGGTTATAGTGTTCATCTTCCCAAGTAATCATTGGACCTGCTGCTTTCCAGGAAGCAGCTACACATCTGTCTGTCAATGAGAAGTAGTGAATAAATTCTGTATTCTGCTTTGCTTCCATGCACAGCTTTGCTTCACTTGTTAAAGTGTCCTTATCTCAACCCAGGAGTTTTCTTGCTCTTCCTTTTCTGATTCTATCCCCCATCCCACTGTGAAGGCAGTTAGTGAATGACTGGGTGGGTGCTTAATTGCTGGCCAGGGTCAACCACCATAAGTAGCAAAGTATGATGTTAAGTAATTGGATTACAAAATTGGTAACAGTTACAGATAGGAAAAACAAACCTAAATCATTATTAATACTACCCAAAAGATGCATCTATCTTTAGTGTTAGCTGAGGATTCTCTACAATATGTTTTCAACCCTACATGTTTTCTCACAAAGTATCACCTCACTTAGGCAGAACCTGAGACACATACAGCCTTATTTGTGTATTGGTTCCCTGTGTAATGAATCATCAAATACACACTGCCTTGAAAAACAACTTGTGTTAGGGTAAAGCTTCTCAATATAAAAATAATTGAATTTGACTCTTGTCCCCCTGAATATCCTTTGTTATCTTTTAGATTAGTTATGAGGATGTCCTTTTTTTTCCCAGTTCTTCTCATTTCTTGTCTCACAAGGGTGAAACAGAGTGGGTGTTATAAGACAGCTGTTGGATTTTTGTCCACCTCACAAATGCCAGCTAAGGACAGGCAGGACAATCTGTTGGATTATTTTTACTTTCTGTTTTCCTAGAGTGAGATACTGGTTACAAAAAAAAAAAAAAACAACAAAACCAGCCTTAACTCCAGTCCCTGATGGGAGATAGTAAATACAGATGCTTAGCTAGGTTCTTTACACTTTGATGTTCAGTCTGGTTTACCATCTTCTTTTGCCAGATCTAGGGCAATAGCATATTATTTGTGGGCATGGGACAAGCTTTTAACCCACGACTTGAAACAAAAGTATACACACCAATATGCACGGGGTAGACAAAAAATGGATCTTTTCTATTAGAGATAGTTCTCAAGAGATAAGGAAAAAGACTTGTATAGGTGATGAAGTGTGATAATATGAAAGGCTGCAAGACAGTTGCTTAAGAAACAAGAACAACAAAGGAATAAACTACTGCAGGCATCACCAGAGCTGGAATGACATTGTACTGTGTACTATGTTTCCATGGCAACTAGCCATACGAAGATGAATGTCTCATATTCACTATGCTCCGCAGTACATGTCTATAAATCAAACTTGCATAAAAGAGCAAAGATTTCTTCTGTGGGGTGGCTCTGAAAACCAGGTTATTTTCTCATTACTAGATAATTACATGAAAGAAATACGAGACAATTAGGTCATTTTTCGTATGGAAAGTACCAACACATACAAAAGTACTAATATACCTCTAGTGTGTGATCCTATCAACCTAAAGGCACAGCAGCATAAAATGCAGATCATGAATGCCACCTTTTCTTCCTTAAGATCTGATTTATGCTTGCTAGTTTTAAAAACTATACAAGACTTTCCTGTCCACTTTTGCTTTCTAAGACATTTTTCATCATTTATAGGTTTACTCACATTCACATGTGATTGGTTTTCAGCTTACTTCCGTTACTATTTCCATTATCATGCTCCAAGGATTTAGAATAAAAATAACCTATTTTTTCTAAACAAATGGCACAGCAAAGACAAATATTTTCTCAGCAGCAGCAATTAGTAATATTGTATAATTCAAATATGACATATTCACAACTAAAAAGGAAAACAGTACTTGAAATATTTTTAAAGAATTTGAATCCCACTTTAAAAGACAACATGTTCACTTACAGCCAGTCATTTATCAAAAATTATTATTGCAAAGGACTTGTCACATTTCACATCCATGTAGCTACATGAAGAATAGCAGCGTTATTATAAAGAAATTCTTGTGTGTGCTACCCTTTAAAAACAGCCTATCATGAAAGAACATATTATCACACCATTTACCTTACTGGGTACTTCTGCAGCTCCTGTCAGGAATGTTGCATTTTTATGGTATGATGGCATTTTAATCAGGTGCACGATAAGCACTTGAGCATTTTTTTCAACATAACTGCAATATTAGAAACAATAAAAGTTATACTGCTGTTCAGGAAAGGTTATGGTCAGTTAATACAATCAAACATAAACTGAAAACTCACCCGCATTTTTCAAACTTTAGCAACAGCTGATTGTGGTATATTACTGACATCTGTAAGGAAAGAATCCCTCAGGAGAAATAATGTCTACATTAAATATTATTTTATCCATATGAGATGAAAATACATTTATTTTTGGTTCTATTCTCATGGAATTAAGAAAAAAACAAAACAAAACAAAACAAAAAAAACCAACCACCCACTTACTATACTTAGAAACAGTCTTTTAACTTTCACAAAGTAGAGCATTTAACACCTCCCCATCTTGAAGCTCTACTATCAATTCAAGTTAATTCACTACATCTTTATACATTTTTAAAAGAATCTACAATCTTAAAGTAAAGCAGGGATATTAACTATACATTTCATAGCCTCGTGTTTCAGTAAATACAGTACAACCATTGCTAGTAACAGGCCACAAACTCTGTACTGATTTTGCAAGGTCTGAGGACTGAGGCTTGTCAGACTTTGAATTTGCTTGACCTGCCTGGAGCTTTTACTTGCTTTATCTGTAACAGCAGTTCTTTTAAGGACCGGGTGGTTATGCCTAGTTCGTTCTTCTTATCTTTATACAGTATAAATACAGCTTTATACAAACTAGTAACAAGAATTTCTTCTATGTAAAATGAAATATTTATGAGCTTAAGATAATGATGTGGAGAAATACAGACGTAGCATAATAGAGGCCTTCAGATGTAAAGACACAGCATATAGAATAGAGGAGGACAGGCATGGGATATTAAGATACAGGCCACAGGCTAACACTGAAGGACCAAGACTATAAACAACTCACCAATGGTCAGTTAAAGAAATGCAGACACAGAAGCTGGACAAAAGTGGTTTTTATGGATGACAGAGAGCAATGAATATCTACAATATGTAATATGTGCTATGTATAGTAAATGTGGATGTGACGTGGGCTTGCAAATCAATGAAGAAAGAGGAAGGTGTAAATTGTGTTGTAAAAATGACCCAAAGTGGATGCTAGAGTAAAAAAGATGAAAACATGAATATGAATATCATACTCCTCCTGGTGAAGAAGTTAGGATGACAGTAATTCCCCCGACCGTGCTTGCTTGAACCTGTCAACCTCAGGACCAAGAGGGACAGTGGAAGACTGAGCATAACAACAGGAAAAGGGGCAGATGTTAGGAGGTGTAAAACATATTTAACTGCATTGAGACTTTTTGCAGCATAGTATTTTTTATTTTATTTTTCTTTTTTTTTTTTGTCATTACTAAATCTGTACTAACAATAATTCTTTGACAAGGCTGTTAAGATTTCCATATAGTAACAAATTTTGGCTTTACTTACCAGGTGTGTCTCCTTTGTAGCCATAATAAGATTTTGAGCATAACAGCTGTTGTACAGGTAGGTTAGAAAAATCATTACTCTTTATAGTCTGACTATATTATATTAAACATTTTAAGACTATTTTAATATTAATAAAATATATTAATGATAAGTACAACAATTCCATTTTAAAGCCAACAATAAATTTTGGCTTTACTTACCAGGTGTGTCTCCTTTGTAGCCATAACAAGACTTTGAGCATAACAGTGGTTGTACAGGTAGGTTAGAAAAATTGTTTCTCTTTACAGTCTGTCTATATTATATTAAACGATTTAAGACTATTTTAATATTAATAAAAACATTAATGATAAATACAACAATTCCATTTTAAAGCCTCAAGTTTTTTAAAATCAATTCAACATGTGTGGATACCTGATTATGAGCATTTTGCACACCTTCAAATCAAGTCTACGTGATCAGAAAGCTAAATTACTTCAGTGGGGTCCTTCATTCTTAATGTAAATCAGTTACTCATATTCTCCCTTCCTTGTGTTCTTCAGAGCTTGAATACCCTTGTTTTCATTTTTATTTCTAAGAATATGTTGAGAATTACACTCTATAGCAGAAAATAATTTCCTGCTCTGTATGTAAGTAGAGAAGCTAAGTATTACGTAAGTGCCTTTACCTTTTTTCCTACTTCCCTTTGCTTTCAGCCCTTGTGACACTAACAACAGACTTAGCTTATTCTGTAACATTTTACTTCATTTAAACTACAAGAAAACAACACATGCAACCTTCCAAAATAAATGAATCCATCAGTACCTGACATGGGTTGGAGATAGCATTTCCACAAAACAGAAAATTTTATAAATAAACATAAAAACCTCTTTTCATATAACAATTTCACAAATCTCTGAAATATATCAATTAAGGTTTGGTTTTTTCCTTTATCTCAATATGTCAGTACGCTTTACTTAAGATTTAGAATGCTGTTTCGAGTTGATTATCCCAGTCTTCCTCACTGATTCTACTATGGTTAACATCACAGATTGATCGCGGTATACAAATTGCATTCCTTCCAGATGAAATTAAACTAAAAGATGTGGTCCCAGCATGCACCCAAAGCACTTCAACTTCCAGTGATCATTCAGTCTGTTGACCAGACAAGAATTAGCCCAAGTAACTCACTCAATGAATGTCACACAGATAATGGGTCCCAGTGTAAACTTTTTACTCTACACACCTGATCCCCATGTGCTGTATTAATTGCTAATATGGATATAGTTTTAGAACTCGCACGTCATCAGTCGTCACACCTGAAGATGCTGAACATCTTACACGCATATGTATTGTAAATTATTTTACTTAATACAAAAGACATATTTTAAAACCATGTTCCGTCCCAAATCTTAATTCTGATCTCTGTACTGAAAGGAGGGAAAAACAAGAAACGTATCTACAAATATGAAATTATATATGTTGTTTGTATTAGCAATCCATTGTAATATGGATTTTGTACCACAAATACATTGAAGCTTCTCACAGGCTGGAGAGTTGGGCAGGGAGAAATTTAATGAATACAACAAGGGCAAGTGTAGAGTCTTGCATCTGGGTAAGAACAACCCCATGTACCAGTACAAGTTGGGGACTGAACTGCTGGGGAACAGCACAGGGGAAAGGGACCTGGGGGTCCTGATGGACAGCAGATGACCATGAGCCAGCAATGTGCCCTTGTGGCCAAGAAGGCCAATGGCATCCTGGGGTGTATTAGAAATGGTGTGGTTAGTAGGTCAAGAGAGGTTCTCCTCCCCCTCTACTCTGCCCTGGTGAGGCCACATCTGGAATATTGTGTCCAGTTCTGGGCCCCTCAGTTCAAGAAGGACAAGGAACTGCTGGAGAGAGTCCAGCGCAGAGCCACAAAGGTGATGAAGGGAGTGGAGCATCTCCCTTATGAGGAAAGGCTGAGGGAGCTGGGTCTCTTTAGCTTGGAGGAGACTGAGGGGGGACCTCATTAATGTTTATAAATATGTAAAGGGTGACTGTCATGAGAATGGAGCCAGGCTCTTCTCAGTGGCATCCAATGATAGGACAAGGGGAAATGGATATAAGCTGGAACATAGGAGGTTCCGCTTAAACATGAGGAAGAACTTCTTCCCAGTAAGGGTAACAGAACACTGGAACAGGCTGCTCAGAGAGGTTGTGGAGTCTCCTTCTCTGGAGATGTTCAAAACCCTCCTGGATACGTTCTTGCGTGATCTGATCTAGGTGGTCCTGTTCCGGCAGGGGGATTGGACTAGATGATCTTTTGAGGTCCCTTCCAATCCCTAACATTCTGCGATTCTGTGATTCTGTAATATTTATGTCCAAAACACTTCCTCTGGCTTTCTTTTCATACAGTTTTAATCCAATTGTACAGCTCAATTTAGGACAAAGGTCTTAGCTCTGTTTACCTACATAAAGTTCAACACACACACCAAGACTTAAAAGAAATATCCAAAAAGGATGTGTACCTAAAAGAGGATTTAGAAGGACTCTGTTTTCAAATTACAGTTCTGAAGAGTTCCATGCAGATTGGCCTGTTCAGTCCCAAAGACATCTGTATTACACAATACTATTGTGCCATTTGTTTCCAGAGCAGCCAAAGAAACATGCAAACTTCTTCTTGAAAAAGAATTTTTTCTATTTTTCTCTCCAGGTTCCACACCTCACTCATAAATATGCAATCACAAGTTTTATTTGCTGGGCTGTGATAATGCTTGCCTTAGAACTACAGTTGATAGTGACATGTCCTCTTCACTAGACACAGAGCATGCTGTAACACTTGGTTGAACTTTCCTTCATTTATAAATTCATCATGATGATAATTTAAATTAAAAATTGGGGAGTTTCATTGACAGAAAGATGGGTCGAAAGTTTTCAGAACTATTTTACAATATTCAGTTTTTTTTAAAACTACTTAATACAATTATGTTAGCATGTCAGTTAATCAGTTCACATTTCTGAAATGATTATACACTCTTTAAGCTACTGTATTCATAAAATATTTTAGGATGGCTACATTATACAGACAAGCAGTCTAAGAAAGATTTTATACTGACAAATCCTTTTTGCCACTGTGAATCCTGTTCAAAAGTACTGTGCCTACAACATCTACATCTCTCTAAGTTTTAATTTTAGAAGCAGACATTTTGAATTGAAAATTTTAGATTTGTAAAACTTTGACAATATAGATTGTAAAATATGCAAAATTACATTTCAAATCTATAATTTCTATTGACATCTTACTTACTCTGACAATTGTGTTTCAAAAATTTTCTTTCATAAAAAATTCCTCCTTCATTTTAATACTGCTGCAGACTTAAGATCCCGAATACGTGATATCGGAGCAATATCAACTGATCAATCACTTTGGTTATGAATTCGCTTCCAGATCCAACTGGAAAATAAAGCATCTCAAATAGGGCTATCAGAGATTGTACGCAGCAGATAGCAGGACAACCAAAAGCACAGTGCTTGAAACAGTTAAGTCCTTTGAAATAACTCACTAAAAATAACACTTCAAAAGCTACTTTTAGTTCATGGCAAAAAGCTGAGTGGATGCTTATCTGATCATCCCAACATCTGATCTGCCATATGTTTCACTTTCCCTCTTTTCAAAGACCACAGTCCTATCTCAGGTTAGGAAGAAAAAGACATCTGAATGTCCGTCAGCTCAGAGGCTGCTGATGAAGTTTTCCTTTTTTCAGTTTGGTGATGGGAGATCCTCTGCTGTCTAGCAGGAAGGAAAAGAATCACTATGTCTGCTTCTCAACAAGAATGCGGAAAATATCCACATTGTTGCTTTGGTTTCCCTTCCTTGGTCTATCACAAGAAGCGAAAAAGATCTATAGCCATCACCAGGGACAGAAATACATAAAATATTAAAATATGTGGCATAAATAAGCAAGTGGAGATATACGAGTATGAGTAAAAGAGAAATAATGAGAGATAGTAACAGTAAGTAGATAGGGAGAATAGCTAAAGATTTCTTTTAACAGCTGGAGGAGCTCATAGTACAATAGACAATCCAGAGCTACCATCTAGTAGGCCGCAGCCTGCGGACCCCGACTTCATTTATAGCAATATCACCATGATCCTTGTTACTCTGGTACTATTTTACTTAACTTTGCAGCATTCATGACATCTCATCTTTACTTCTTTTTATTTCCTTCAGATGTTCCATTTTGCTTAATAGTTTTAGGATTAAATTGATACTCCAAACATTTAGGAGAAAAAACTCGCCTTGCACATCAAAAGCTGTAAATTCTTGCCTTGTTTCATTACTGTATAAGTGTGCAGCCTTCTTTGCGTTCACGAGATTTAAAGTTTTCAAATAATAGACCCAGAAAAACATAAAATATAAATAAATGTCCCTGCAAAAAAGTCAGTTTTATTTTTTTCCATAAAAATATGTACAACTGTAGCCTAATAACTGACTAACTTTAATTACATAAACAAACACAAAAATAAAACTGAAATAATAGTCTTCAAAGTTAGATCATGATCATGCAAACATTTCAATGTAGTTTAAATTTTCTCACATATTTTCTATACTTGAGTAAAATGCTTCTGTTTACTTCTACTTTTTTCTTCTTGTTACCTGTCATCTCATGCTTCTTTGCACCGGAGAGAAACACAGACTTTTCTAAGTCAATAGCACTTGCACACCATGGATAAAGATCCATGCTGCATAAACAACTCATCTGGCATCATTCCCAGCAGTGAAAGAATCTATAACCTCAGATATAGATTTCTATGAAATTCATAATAAAATCGAATGTTAAACTGTATTGGTTATTCCTCCTTCATACTATAGAAAAGTCTTTACTCGTACATTTATCTTATTCTTTTAATGAACTGAAAATGAAAGAAATCGAAATGCAGACCTAGTTTGCAAGTACTTAATTGACCATTTATTCTAAAATAAAAGTAAAACAAAAAAAAAAAAAACAAAAATCTGCCCCTCGAAACTTCAGGCCTCCTCATGAAATGTATAAAAATCTTGATATAAAAATTCTGCAGATACATACATTTTTGGCAAAAAAATATTGCACTTCAGCTTAATATTTAAACAGACAAATATTCCTTTCTCATAACTTTCTAATATATGCTTTATTCTCATTTTAAATATATTAATTTTCTTTAGAAGGCAACACGACTGTATCCTGCAGGAATTTTTCTTTATTAAGGAATATAACAAAAGCTCTGCACTTCTCTTTCTTTTGATTCATTCATATCCTTTCTGCAGTGGTTCAAAAGCACAACTCCTTCAGCTCCACCTGCTGTCTCAATTCACATCTCAAACTCCAAGCTTACGGATTTCCGGTGTTTCTTTCCTTATTTCTTCTTGAGAAATCATACATTAAGAACTGTTACAGTCTCAGTTTCCAGGATTACAAAGACTTGCTGCTTTCAACTGCTAGGTTCTGTACATGCACAATTTCTTTAATAACAGAGGTTGCCTAAACATACTGAACTTGCCTGCATGAACAGCTTTTCATCCAATTGGATGACTATGGAAGTGAAACCATAAAAAGCAATATAAGCTTTCCATCCATTTTTTTTTTCTCTTTCAGAGTAACACACGAGCCCAGAAAATTATAGTATACAATTTTCCTTTTATAGAATGACTCCTATAATAGAGTGCCACCTATTCATTGATCTTGAGACTTGGCAATTTCTGTGCTACTAGAACAGGCTGTAAAGCTATCTCAACACACAAAAAGGTCATTTAAAAAATAGTCAAGCCAGTTAAGTATTAACAAATCCATAATCTATCTTCATATATTAGTTCAGAATTTTGGGTTCAGGCGTTCGTATGTGGTTGTTCTCTTGAAAAAAATCTGAATAAAATCTTTATTCTGTGTTTGTTGCCTAAAGTAGAGATTTACAAGTAAGGGTGTGGTTTAATGAACATGGGTTTTGGCATCAATGCTAGAATAAACAGAACCAGCCTCCACAATGCCCTTCACAGTTATTGATACAAATACTTATGGGGCCACATGGCAAAAAGGATAAGAGAACTTATTGATAAAAGCAACCCCATGTTTTTGCCGCTTCATTTTTTATATGAATTATTTCTCCAATAAGACTTGCCGCATGACCCCACAAACAGATGTATGAGCATAACTGATAAGATCAAGGACAAGAAAAAAACAGGCAGAACTATATAAATGGGAGAGTTGTTACCAAAAGAGGTATTTATTGAACTGTGGTGTAAGACTCCAGTATTTGCCCAAGTAAAGAATCACAGAATCATAGAATGGCATAGGCTGGAAGGGACCTCAGAGATCATCTAATCCAACCTCCCTGTCATGGGCAGGGACGCCTCTCAACTAGACCAGGCTACTCAAGGCTCCGTCCAACCTGGCCTTGAACACCTCCAGAGAGGGGGCATCCACAACTTCTCTGGGCAATTTATTCCAAAGTCTTACCACCCTCGTACTGAAGAATTTCTTCCTAAAATCTAATCTAAATCTGTTCTCCTTCAACTTAAATCCATTTCCCCTTGTCCTGTCAGTGGACACTCTTGTAAAAAGTCCCTCCCCAGCCTTCCTGTAGGTTCCCTTCAGGTATTGGAAGGCAGCTATTAGGTCGCCCCAAAGTCTTCTCTTTTCAAGGCTGAACAATCCCAGCTCCCACAATCTGTCCTCGTAGCAGAGGTGCTCCAGCCCTTGGATCATCTTTGTGGCCCTCCTCTGAACACACTCCAACAAATCTATGTCTCTCTTATGGTGGGGAGTGGAACAGTAAAGAGTGGAACAGTATTAAAAAACTGATAGAACCTTTTTCATAACTTACCAACTTTAACACTAAAAATTACTACTTACTTTTCTCTATCACTAATCTATACAATGTTGCCATTAAGAAGCGCCGCCTTGAGAAGCAAGAGTAAGTGCAAGCTAAATGCAACATACAAGCACTAAAAATACTACAAAATTAAATGAAATCGTATGATCCTCTTTAACAGTCATGGTCAGCTCATTTATAGAATCACAGAATAGAATCATGGAACGACTTAGGTCGGAAAAGACCCTTAGGATCATCAAGTCCAACCATTAACCTAACACTGCCAAGTCCACCACTAAACCATGTCCCCAAGCACCACACCTACAGAGGTTGTCAAACATTGGAACAGGCCGCCCAGGGAAGTGGTTGAGTCACCATCCCTGGAGGTATTCAAAACACATGTAGATGTGGCACTTAGGGACATGATTTAGTGGGACCTGGCAGTGTTAGATTTACAGTTGGACTCGATGATCTTAAAGGTCTTTTCCAACCTAAATGATTCTATACTTCTATAATTTAAGTAAGAAAATATTTTGTAGTCCTAATAGAATCCTAATCGATATCCAAATCTTAAACTAAGTATGCTTAAACAAACATGCTTAACTTTATACAAATCGGAGTTCAACTACACATAAAGGAACCATGATATTCAAAATTAACTTTTGGAGCCTCAGCCCCCACATTTGCTGTTTCCATTAAACAATGAAAGAACTTTCTGTTTCAATATTCAGATCGGAGACCAACTATTTCCTCAAACCTAGTTTGATCAATATTCATTTGGTAAATCTAAAACAAAAACTTTAATTCTCAAAAAAAAAAAAAGGAAATGAAAAAAAACTGTTTGCATCATCCAGCTCCTACTACTGTCCTGAAACCAATCCACTACTGTCTCATTTATGTACTATGTATCTCCTTTACTGTCTTTTGGTAGGATCTTACCTGACAATTTTATCTGATAGAAACACAGGATGAACACTTATATGTTGATTAGCATGTTACCAAGATTCACTAGTACTAATATTAGTGTGTTACTAAGATTCATTATAGTACAAAAGTAAAAAGCTGAAAGACATGATGAAAACCAAAAAAAAAAAAGACTTTTCAGAATTGAATTAGGGGGTGGCCAAGAGATCACTGGAAAAGATCTTTGAACAATGTCAGGAACAGAAAGGGACTGCATATCCGAGAAAGCACAGAGGTCCACTTTGGGCTGTATCTATATTGCATTTTAGCACGACTGAGCGCTCATGAGTTCAAACTCTCGCACCTACGTTATTAGAATACAAGTCTGCGCACAGCTGTGGCACTGAGACAGCACACACGGGAGGAGACATGTTAGCAGCTTCTAGTGCAACCTAAGCATGCTCCATTCTGGAGAACGGACAAGCCAAACATGTAGTGACTGGTTAACCTAAGACTACATGTTCCAATTGGCCTGCAACACTTTTCACATAGATTGTGTCAGGAATACAAATGGACTGGGGAGTCCTTTTCAAAAAGCTTTGTTAAGATGTGCCAGAAGAGCAGCCAAAAGTTGCAAGGAGTGTTGAGCTTGGACTGCCCTTCTGTACTCGGGATGTCAGAGTGCCCTGCTGTTGGCACCATGTTCAGCAGCAGATGCCAACCTACCGGTGTCTTGATGTGAAGGTACAGGGTTGGGTCAGAGGAGACACCAGACATTTTTGGGGGCTGGGCTCCTAGGCACAGTGTAGAGACTGCTTTTAGTTAGATCTAATTGTAACAGTACCGGGAATGCAACTCCAGCTGGGAAAACAACATATTTTCGTGACTACTATTCCTGCAATACCCTTTTCATGTGAAACACAACACCTGAGCGTGCTGTTAGCCAGCTGAATGGTTATTGAAGAAGGAGAGCATTTTAGATCAGCTCAAATAATTTTTGGGAAAAGAGGATCACTGAACTAAACTTTCAGAGAAAAAAAGTTTAAGTCCCACAAACATGATTCCCACGATGCTGCTAGTTCCCAGAAATTATGATTTTTATATGCTGGTATGTCAAATATGCACACAGTATAAGTCCAACAATCAGGTTAATCTCTATTTTCATGTTTTCCTAGTTACTTGTCTCAGAAGGCTTAATTTCGAGCAGTAGTAAGTTC
The DNA here is from genome assembly GCF_009769465.1 of Tauraco erythrolophus. NCBI lineage: Eukaryota > Metazoa > Chordata > Aves > Musophagiformes > Musophagidae > Tauraco > Tauraco erythrolophus. The sequence goes on from NC_141470.1 coordinate 54,138,085, forward strand.
AGAATCTCTATGAATAACCACACAAAAACATTTTATAAAACTAATATAGAATTGTTACAACAAATGATTTTGAAAAAGCAAGTGGAGTAGGAATACGATTCAAATTATGTCCCACCTTCTCCAGTAGAGTTCGTTAATGACATCTAGTGGGAAAAGTTAGTATTACTCCTAAGTCACAGAATAAACGAAAACATGAACAAAAAAAAGATGAGGCAGCAATTTACTAAAAATGCAGTTGCTTAATTGCAGTTGATGATGCTAAGTAATTTCCATTTGTACTGAAAAAAAATACTGTAGTATGTAGCATAGTTGAGGAAACAGTTTCACCTTAAGAAGTAACGCAGGCACACCATTTCCTACATCTTGGATAAGCTCTCGAAAGTACTCTCCTTGCCAGGGCTGTTCTTCTGACAAGTTCTGTTCAGGGCTGACTTCTGAAGGCTGTTACGATAGTCTCTGATGTCAATCATTTTGACACCAAATTAAAATGCCCAGCAATATGCTCAAGAACTGGATCTTAACAACCAACTTTTAGGATTGTAACTTCTGTGTTTCGTTCCTATCTGGTGGATGGAGAAAGTTGTTTTTCTCAGAACTGGATTAAAAACTACCAAAATGTTGAAAGGAACGCTCACAAGGCCTCGCCATCAGCAAAAGCAAAAGGTGTGGCTGTGCCGTAAACCGTAGCTAATGCATGTTGGCAAAAGCCACGAAGAAAAGCATCTCTCTACCCAGGGATCTTTTAGTACTGCACAATGAGCAGTGAAGAGCAACAGTTGCTGGAATCGGGCCCACTTAAGGAGCTAGCAAAACCACTAGACGACAGAGTCACTCCTGAAACAAACGTTTTTAATTAATTTGTGTGCAGCTGCACAGACAAAATGGTCTACAGCCAGGTGGTCACGGCACTGCCTAGAGACACGGCAGGTGCAACTTGGCACCTTTTCAGGAAGAAATAACTAAACCTGGACCTCCTTCTTCCCCGGAGTCCTCTGCTTCTATTCTTTCCAAGAAGAAGCCATCAGTGACTTACGCAGAGAACCTTCTCTCATTCGAATGCCTTAAGCATGTTTTGAGTACTCCTACTGGAGGAAACATTCAGGGAATTTAACAGAACAGCTAATTTTTACATTAAGGTAAATGCAGATAAGAGAAGATGGGTAAGGGGCAGCTGAGCGTTTTCAGATTCATAATTCAGCAGTTAAGGCTCATTTTAGAAGTCTAAATTATTATATCTGGTCCTAGCTCATTGAGAAAATGTTTAACCACAGCTGAAATGTATCAGAGATTACTCCTTTCGCAGTTTAACAAAACACTTACGTGATTTTTACTTTGAATCATCATAGTCAAAAATTTGTTTATGACCTTGTTAAGACTATTTTCTTAAAACATGGATCTAAGTAAAAATAATAATAATTAGTCACAAGTGGTCCTTGGGGAAGAAGATTGCTTACACTGGAGAAGAAAGATGAATCATAATTTCTATGCCAAATATAGTAGATTGGTCAAGCTTATATCAGCATGCCATGGGCAAGACAAATTCACAGACACATGTATTTATTTTGAAATCTTACATATGCGTTCCTCTTTTGAGATCACTTGCAGTACTAGAGTAGAAACACAACTGCCAGAACTACATTAAGCCATACAATTTATCCTGTATCTTCCTGTGAGTATGCAACACATGATTTCTCTCAATAAACCTTTCTTTTGTTAAGATTTTCATACAGCTATAGATCTATGAGGAGTCAAGACTAAAAATGCTAAACTGTTACTTGAAACCAAAACCAGGCATATTTTTGAGAATACATGTTTATTATTAGGATGTGCAGAAGTTTCACATCTACTGAAACCACAGAGTAAAGAAACGGAGTGTACCACTACTAAAAACTTATTTCATACATCTTGTACACATATAAAATACAGTACATCCGTCAGCTCATCACAGTCTGCAGCAGGTAAGGTAGGATTTGATTTTTCTCTTTTGCAATAAATACCCCCAGATAAGAAAATTACTTTAAGAATCTGTAGGTATTTCTGTTCACCATACCTACAGTAATCCACTCCAATTGCTACAGACCAGTAAGTACACAGAGTTCTCAATAGTGAAACATTTATATAAGCTGGATCTTCAGAACATAAATGAAAAAATATATACCTTTGAGGGTTTATAATTAAATATTACTACAAGAACTTTGAAGTCCTCTCTGCTTAAGTAGCCTTTGTTATCTTCGTCACAGGCTTCAAAAACCTACAGAAAGACAGTGATTTGCTTTAAAAAAAACCAAACATGACCTAATATTTTTTACTTTGAATAACTTGCACAATAAACTATGCTATTTTAAAAAACTATTGAAGATTAGTCGCATCTCTATCAGAACTCTGTTCACCTATTCTGTTACAGAAGCTGAAAATAGACTAAGTCCAATTAACTTTAAATTTTTAAGTTGAAATAAAGTTTTCCTACTTCTATATTTTATGTGCTTATCATGACAAGGTTTTTTGCAAACTTATAATATACAGTACAGACTTCTAGAGACCAAATTACATTAACTCTGCTTCTGCAAGATCTTGAATTTTTTTCTTGAAAAATGCCAGGCATCTTTAATCCTGTTAAATCACTATATAGACAGGAACTATGAGGAGAGACTGGAATGCAAGCATAGTTAGAAGCCATCAAATTTTCTGAGTACCTTTAGAAAATATACTTAGACAAGAGATTATGCACATATCGTACAAAACCATGTAACTTTTCTACGAGCTTTTCCCACAGAAGACTTTCAGCAAGGGTTGATCACAAAACATTTAATCTTGTAGTACTGAAGAATATATCCACACTGTTTCAGGAAGAAGCATCATATGCAACTCCACAGAAAAGCACCAATAAAATCACACAAACAAGTTGAAATTTCATTAATGTTTTTCCAGGTGTAACTAGCTGATTTTATTGCGTGCTGATATAAGACACATTATTTGTTAACTGCAGTCACAAGCTTGTAATAAATCAGAGTAATGAGAACCAAATGCTAGGACAGTTAATTTTGGTAGGTAGAGCAAGCTTTGATGTATTCCGCGCTCTTACTTTGATTAATTTTACACCTGTTTTCCTCCCACTCCCTTCTTGAAGTCATCACACCGTTATCTCATTAGCGGGGCACTTCAGACGCAGTAATTAACACCGAGCTGAATGAACGATTATGCAAATGCTGCACCTGCCCTAAACTAATATTAAGGTCAAATAAAGGCTTATTAGATTAATTCAGGTTACTAAAACGTGACTGTTTTGCCGGTTTAGCAGCTTTGAGAGAGATGCCAGAGCTGCTTAAGCGCCTCTCGAGGCCCGTGCGCTCCTGGGCAGGGCGGAAAAACTCTTGGGGCATCGCCGGGCACCGACGAGACAGACTCGCCGCCCCCCAGGCTCCTCCCCGGCACCGCTGCGGAGGGGGAGGCCCCTTCGGGCCGCGGCGGCCGCGTCCCGCGCTACGGGCACCCACAGGCGCCCATGGCGGCGGGCCCCGCGCCGCCTAGCAACCCGCGCGCCGCCACCACCTCCCGCGGGGCAAGCGCAGCGGCGGCGCCGATTGGCTGAACTCAAACGCGCGCCATTGGCTCGTGAGGAGGGGAGGGGCGGGGCTGCGCAGGGGGAAGGCGGGCCGCGGCTGCCTCGTCTCCATCTGGCGGTTCGGGCGCGCTGCTTGTTACAGCAGGCCGTGAGGTAAGCTGCTGTCCTCCCGGGGCGGGCGGGCGCAGGCGGCTGGAGGGAGCGGTAGGGCTTGCGAGGCCCCGGCGGGAGCGGCCATTGGGACTGTTGGCGCCGTGAGGTGGCTCGCGCCCCCTCGGCCGGCCGCGGCTGCGGGGACGGTGGCGGCTGGCGCGCGCCGCCGCTGGCCCCGCCCCGCCGCGGTGCCTTCCCGCCTGTCGGCCCCGCCCTCCGCGCGGGCGGTGGTGGGGCCGGCGGTGGCGGCGACTACGCGGCCCGCGGCGGTCGGGGCGGCGGCGCTCAGGCTTCCTGCCGCGCTCGCGGGGAGGAGCGGTGCGGCTGAGGGCCTCGCCGCGGGCGGGAGGGGCGGCGGAGGGAGGCGGTGGTTCCAGGCTGCGGTCCCGTAGGGGCAGCCGGAAGGAGCGGCCCCGACTCGCCTCCCTGCTCCTGTGTCTCCTCAGTAGAGCGCGCCAGACCCCTAAGCGTTAAGGTCGGCGTGAGAAATACCTGTCTGATGCAAGTTACTCTTTTTTGGCTTTTGAAATGTTTTCCTGTACGTGTCCCTATTCCAGCCGGTCTTCCATGTGCACGTTTCCACATTAGCTGCTTCAAGCTTGATGGCTGCTCCCATTCCACGTGTTTCTTTGTTTCCTGGGTGCCTTGTGCGCTATGAAATTTTCGCGCGTCAGAAGTTGCATGGAGATTCTGCTAAATACAAAAAGCAAAGCTCACTAGTAATAAGCAAATAGAAACTACGAAGGAAAACAGACTTAAGCATAGCAAAAACGCACAGGGCTTTTTGTGTTTTGTTTTTTAATCCCTAGGAACATGCTTCAGGAAGGTGCACACGGAAAATGGACAGTATCTAGCAGTGACGAAAGTACAGAGGAAAATTCTGATAGTGAAAAACCATCTACATCTTCAGTATTGGATGCTGCACGTGGCAGAACAAATGGGCCACAATATCCGTGCTCTGAAGCTAGGAAAGCTGCTCACAAGAGAAAAGCTTCTCCCCTGAAGCTCGGTGATAAAAAATTTTCTACAGATACACCTCCAGCAGAAAAACAGAGAACTAGCCAAGAAGGCTTAGGCTGGTGTCTTTCTAGTAGCGATGAAGAGCCTGAAGATCAGGAAAAGCATGCCCACAAAGAAACACTGAAAGAAGAAAAAGATGATGCACCCAAAGAACATCCTCTGAATCTTTGCAAAGATGATGAACTCTCAGAGAATCAGAAAGCAGAGGAGTATTGTGAAGCATCCAGTGAAGCCCAAGATACCTGGGATTTGTTGAGTGGAGGAAACCCTTTCAGGTTTTTTCTCACTAAAGTCAGAGGAATTGAACAGAGTTATAATTCTGGAGCCATGCACATAAAAGGTGAACAAGTGGCTTCTACAGAAGTGGGCTTTTGGGAGGCTTGCTTGCAAGAAAATGCTTGGTTTTGATTTGTGGGTATTTTTAAATGCAAATGTTCCTGATGTAACCAAGGCTTCATATTCTAAATGTGCAAGTTGTAGGAACTGGTTCTGTTATCTTTGCCTTTCTCTTTTAAAAATACAGTGTATAAAGCGCTAATTTGCTGCTGCTGATTCTGTTGTAACTTCTGAGTTACACTGCACAAATGTAACGTGCATTTAGCCAAGGTAACTCATGGTGCTTCTTACTGCTGCTTTCTGTGTGAGTTAACCTGGGGAAAACCACTCTTGCCTTTGTGGCCCTTCAAGAGTTACTTGGGTGCCTAGCCATGCTCCCTGAGTAGTTGTTTGCACTCGTCTTCATACTGCTGAGTGGTTTGGACCTAGTAATTCATTATTACTTGATGCAGTATGAGATAGTACTTCTGAAGTTCTGTGGCTGGGATTCATGGGCCCATTTCAATTCATTTAAAAGTGAGCATGAGTCAAGATGGAGCAAAGTCTTTGGTGTACAATACTGATGCTTCAGGAATGCTGTGTAGTTGTAATTTGATGTAAGTGGGAACAGTTCTGTGCACCTGTAAACATTGCCTCATTCAGAAGTGAAGTCTCATACATCACAAGACAGAACCAGAAGCAAGCATTAATAAGAGATCTGTGTACAGAAATACAATAAAATGAGGCAGAAAAATCTTGTCACTCTTTGAAGGAGAACAAATGACTGAAGACCTATACAGTTAGGTTGTAACTTTTCCTCAAGCTCATGTACCCCCTTTGAGCATTGATTACTGATTGCAGCCTGGTGTCAGAGACCTCTTCTGCTTTGCTGCTGTATGTCTGTCTGTTTTTTGACTTCGTTGTGGCTTTTGGCCAGTCCTCTCTTAAGACTAGTTGTACTGCTAGGTGATTAGTTGAGCTCGTGGAGGGACTGAGTTTATTTTGTGTGCTTAACCTGCAAAACCAGACTTCTGTTGAGACAGGGCCTGAAATATTTTCTGTCATCAAAGGTATTTGTAGGATATGTTTTCAAGTTGCTGCTGTGCCTCAGTTATTGAGGTTATAAATCCTCAGTTGAATTAGTTTTCTGTGTTACCATGAATAAACTAAGGATTCATTCACGTATCCTGCGATCAGTCTACCACAGATAAGTCTTTAAGTGTTAACTATGCCTTTGTTACTTCTACTCTGCCACAGTTCTTCAAGCCCACTGTATAGGGGAGAGAATAATTTGATGTCTGTTTCTCCATATGATCTTGGTCTTTCTCCTAAAGAGTTTTTAAAACTGGTTTTCTACTTTGAGAGAATTAATGCTTTTCATAATTGTGACACCATAAGGGTTTCACAGGGGAATCAGTGACTTGAATATTCAAAACAGTAAGCTTAATGGTGAATGTCTCTGTTACACCAAGTCTGTGAACAATCTGACACTTGTGTTGTGGTAGTTAACAAACTGTTCAAGATGTGAAATGTTTACTTGAATCCTTTTTCACTCAATTATGCTTTAATGTTTTTAATAGATATTTTGTCTCCTCTTTTTGGGACTCTCATATCTTCTGCCCAGGTGAGTTTTCTGTTTGACAAATTGTTTTCACTTGCTTATTTCACTTTATTAACCTTAAACTTGATAATTCATGTTTGTGCTATGTAGCTGATATTAGCAGGGAACTCTATTAAAATACAGGGGAAACTCTAAATGTTTAACTGTACAACAATTTGTTGAAATACAGAAATCATTCCATGTTCTGCTTAGAATTCAGACAACTGTAAGACTGCTTTCTCTCTCCTGTCTTCAGGGAATGTGCAGCTGAAAAAAAGTGTGTTTATGTGCATGCAAATTATTTTTTAAAAAGAAAAAAGCCTTGCAATCTAGGAATGATATTTTTGTTATAGCATAGAAGCTTTTGCTAACGTTCATGATATAAGCACATGGCAAGGAAATGGTTCTCAAACCAAAGCTTTTGTGATTCACTTTTCCACGTTAAATTCTATGAACACTAATACATGCTTTTGAGTAACTTAAACTCATTCCTAAATTAAGAGACATGGAAGAAAGCATGTGAAATTCAAAAATACACCTGTTCTTAAAACGTGCTGTGTACGATGTAAATGGTATTGAGCAGTGACTTTAAATAGAAAGCTTTTTTGCTGTAGTTCATTGTTCAGACAAACTCTACTTTTTAATTAGTCTGTTTTCTTTCTTATGTACAGTTTAACTACTGTATAGATGTGGGATGGCTTGTAAGACAGTACCCGCAGGAATTCAGGTATGTTTACTTTATGAAGGTGAAATGATACAGTTTCCAAATAATTCTGTTCATGCAAGTCGCTGTTATAACTGAATGATAAACACTTGTTTGCAGTTGCAAATCATTGTTACCAATTGTGTATGTGTAGACTCTTGGCTTTCCCTGTACACTTACTCCTCCACAGTTACAGTTCTCTATTGATTTCTTGCCTCTTTTTCAAGACTTTTAAGTGGTCAGCTCAGTATGGCTGGTTTCTGATTTTTATTAACACTTAGGAGGTCCCATTGTGGGTCTTGATGACAGTATAGTAGATGATCTATAAAGATAGAACAAGAAGTTTTTGCCATACAGTATACTGAGGCAAGAGAAAGGAGGGAGCATGGGAAGGGCACAGGATATGCAACAATGATCAGGATGATATGTTATGGATATGATATGGAGTTGCTGGATATTGTTATGAAAGCAGTTCTTATGTTTGCTTGAAATTTTCATTCTGATAATTGCAACCTACTGCACATGAAGTGAGTGTATGATGTATGGTTTTCCTTTTTTTTCCATTTTACTGGAAATGTAGTAGAACAGAGTATTAGGAAGTGAACATAAAACTACTTCCAGAGACCTAGCCCTCTCCTTTCCCCTCTTATTCTTCCCATCTTCTCTGTAAGATAACAATGATGAAATTGTCTTAGATCCACACTGTGTATATCAATACTTTTGAGAGCTTTTGTCTATCTGTTTCTAGCTATACAGACAAGAGTTCCTTACAAGATCTTGTATTATTAGTTTCTATTTTGGTGTCTGATTTACTCCATGCTTCCTGTTTTCCTTTTTTTCCTCCTATTAAAGTTTTCTAATCACTTTCTCTTAGAGGTTCTATTGTTGTTACTGCTTTTTTTGAATTACTTAAGGCATATAGATTTTAGTGCCATCTTCTTGCTGAGCTACCAGGTTTAGGGGCCAGAAGTTGTAGCTACATGAAGGAGTGGTTTAGACTGATTAGTAATTCACTTGATGTTTAATGGTAATCTCCTTTTATTTAAGGAAGAAGCCATTGTTGATAGTTCATGGTGAAAAGAGAGAATCCAAAGCTGAACTGCTTGCACAAGCACGCCCTTATGAGAACATTAGCTTTTGTCAGGTAATTTAACACTTGTATCATCCTTTAAGTTGAAATTAAGCCATCTATTGCACTCAAAAATCTTGTTACGCATGAAGAGAGACACACCTCATATGGGAAGTCAAGAATTTATTCTTGTGCTTTAAGGAATACACTTACCAGGACCATAGGAACACGATAACTTTGTTCCTGGTCTTCTGTGATTATGGTGGGCTGTCACCTGCAAAAGATTTGCACTGAATGGCTACCCACAAAAATGTCATGGGGCTCACAGAAAAGCTACACACCTTTTTCGCTAAAATGTTGCACTTAAATTCGTGTAAGGGCTGAAAAGAAGCACTTGCGTGTGAAGCACAGAACTGAGTCCTAGTGTCACTGTAATCTTAAGTCTCATAAGAGAATTATTATTTGTCCAAGTATATTTTACATAAGAAAATACTTTTACAAATAGTCTCAGTAATACTGTTTAAATTGCTATGAGCACGCTTTCTGGCACGTGCAGTTTTCTCTCTGATGTTATGCTCGCTCTTTTGCTGTCTCTGAGTCATTAAGTTATTGGCTTCAGCCTGAGGGAGGGATGCGGTTATGGCAACTTGTCAGTGTCTCAGAATTTTGAGTGGAGTATGTTACTGATCACGGGGATATCTTACTCTTTGTTAGGAAGAGGAGGATCTTGGAATTTTCTTTCTTTTCAGGCAGTCTGGTAACCCTGAGCTTCCTAGAGATTGCTGTATCGACCCCAAACATAGAGTTCTCAAGGCCAGGATTTCTGGGCTACTATGTGCTATACTAATCAGGTGTTTGCGCTAAGTTGTGGAGTAGCAACAATTTTAGATAATTTCAAATATGCAGACAATAAATTCATGATTTTGCATATAATATTTCCTTCTCACACACAACAAGAATTTGAATATAATGTGTCCCATACAATAAACTTGTTAGTGTAGTTGACAGTAAGTAGTGATGATTTTCCTCTTTGGGTACACCGCTTCAGATTCTTCTGGTAGTTTACATGCATTCTGTTATGCTACTACTGCAAAATGAAATGTAAATATTTTAATCTTGTCATCCACACCCATATTAACTAGGCACAATGTTGGAGCCATCACTGCCTCTATCATCTATAAATCATGTTTCATTTTACTCCCTAGAAGTTGTGCTGTAAATACTCTTTAATAAGAGCAGAGCACTGATAACAAAGCATTTGTCTGGCTTCTGTCCTTTTCTTTGCAATGTTGGCCATTAAGCTGCTTGTAACAGTCATCGTGTGCTTCAGAATCACAGAGTAGTTTTGCTTGGAAGGGACCTCTGGAGGTCATTTGGTCCAACTCTCCTGCTCAAGCAGGATGACTTAGAGCTGGTTGTCCAGGAAAATGTCCAGATAGGTTTTGAATATCTCCAAGAAGAGAGGCTCCATAACCTTTTGGGCAACTCATGCCAGTGCTCAGTCACCCTCACAGTAAAAAAAAGTGTTTCCTGATGTTCAGAGGGAATGTCCTGTGTTTCAGTTTGTGCCCACTGCCTCTGGTCTTGTCACTGGGCACCACTGAAAAGAGCCTGGTTCTCTCTCCTTTGCATCTTAATCAGCCTTTCCTCACAGGAGAGATGCTCCAGTCACTTAATCATCTTAGTAGCCCTTCACTGGATTTTCTCCAGTATGTTCATGTCTCCCCTCTGTATGGGGGAGCCTAGAAATGGACCCAGTACTGCAGGTGTGGCCTCACCCATGCTGAATAGAGTGGAAGGATCACCTCCCTCAACCTGCTGGCAACAGTCCTAATGCAGCCCAGGACACAGGCAGTCATTTGCTGCAAGGGCACATTGCTGGCTCCTGTTCAACTTTGGTCCAACAGGACCCTCAGGTCCTTTTCTGCACGGCTGACTGTTTCTGAAAATATTCCTGGTAGGAGACCAGAAATTCTGCTGGACCAGTTCCATCAAAGAGTTGCCTTGCCATTTAAAGTCTAACTTCTAGAAATTAGCGAGTACATTTAAAGGTGTTGTGGGGAAAAATAATGTATTTTGTAATCTGTCCACTAGGGAGCAGTGAAATGAAACAAAATGAAGAAGCACCTCACCTGCTTTAATATTATTGCCTATAGGAATGCACAATAGGAATTTTTAATGATCAGCTTCTCTTTTTTTTTTTTCAGGCTAAACTGGATATTGCATTTGGAACTCACCATACGTAAGTAACAGCTATGAAGCAGAAAGCTCCACTTCTAAAGATGACCACAGAGTTGGTACAAGCAGTTACCGTAATTGGACTAGTAACTAGTGTCTAGTGTCTTAAAGTGTTTATGGGATAGGAAGAGAGATTATTACTGTTTGTGAAGACAGAATTCTGAAGGCCTAATCTATATTGAAGAAGTTTAAAAGTGGTATCTTGTGTTCTATGTATATCTGTTTCACTTATCTGCCAGTTATTTTAAAGCCATAAAATTGGGTTTCATAGAAATTGTTGAGTCTTAAAGAAAAATGTCCTTAATTATGATGTATTTACAGATGATAGGATTGTTCTAGTTTAAGGAAACAAATCAACTATCAGGTAGATATGAGTGAGATGTGCAAGTTAGACAATTGAAGTCAGTGAACTGCAGGTCCTGGCTCTTAACTCTTGCCTTAATTCCAAAGCTGTACTGCAGACTTGGTCAGTCCTTGGCAGATCAGACAAACACTGGTTTACTGTTCAGTTTTTGCAGTTAACATGGATGATCTGGAAATAATTACTGAATTTTGGGGTCTCTTCAAAGAAAAAACTTTAATGTGATACTATAGAAGTGTCACAAAGGGAATTTTGTAGATTGCAAGCTACAGATAAGAACAGATTTAGTTTTGTCTTGTAGCGAAGATCTCTGGTTTCAGAGCGCTGCAGTGTTTTTTTAATCAATCGTTTTGTGTAGCTCATTTTATAAAAGATGACATTATGTTAAAACATTGATTGGAAATGCCCACTTAAGGTACACCTGTGTTTCTGGTAGAAAGCATACGGATCACCTCATTGCTTGTTTGGAGAAGAATATGCAAATAAAGGAAAGAAATCAGCATTGTAGAAATGAGTCTTGCTTCTCTCAGGTTTAGCGAGGGAAATAGAAGGAATCGAGGTTGTTTTTCAAATTGATTGTTTTTAAAGCTTTAGCTTTTTCACTTAAGCAGTTCAAGCAGCAGCTCTTACTCTCTGTATGCTCAACTTCAAGTTTTTTTTCTTCCACCACACTTTGGGATAAATAAGTGATAGTGATGTTGCATGCTACAATTCTTAAACCCTATATTTTAAAGGGTTGTTCTGGGCAGTGTATCTCTGAATGCATGTTCCACTGCAGATGAAACACAACAAGTGGGTAGCAGACCAGTAAATCTGATCTTAGGAACCAAATTATTTTATTACCCATCAAGAGAAACTTAACATATTTCACCTCAAGACTTAAATTTGTCATTCACATGTTGTATGATGTAAAACTTAAATTACGTGTCAGTGATTTTTTTTTTGAGGTAGTGGTGTTTTAGTCAGTTATCACTTCTATATACCTTAAGCTTGCACTTTATTTTGGTGTAAAATACTTATTTTACACTCAACTCAATTTGTGCTTAGATCAAGGCATAACACAGATGTAGGAAACTATTTTATAGTTAGAGGGTCTTACATGTTGCATAAACTGCAGTAAGCACAGGAAAACATGCAGGTACTTGAATGTTAGTTTGCTGAACTCTAACATTAAAAGCAGAAATTGTGAAATAATCTTTGTCTAAATTAGTCTGATATAATTTACATAGCATTATCTTGCCATGGGATAGCAAGGAAAATAAACGTTTTTCCTTACAGATTTCGTTCTTGAACATTGGTTTCTATGGAAACCAACTCATCCTTCAGGGTTACATCTTTACACAGCTATTGAAAACTTGTATAAAAAATTGAGTGCTTATGTTACAAGAGACACATTTATTTTTAAATCAGTTATTAGTTTTAAAACTTTTATGCTGTAGCTTGAGTTTAGATTTATGATGGATAAATAGCTTTTTTTGCCATCCCAATGGTTAGTTACCTCTACACCTTTTAAAATAAAAAGTTGTCACTTTAAGAGAAGTAGGTTTTAAGAAATTCAGCTATAAGCAAAGGCTTTTTAGTGTTCCTGAATTCTTTTTTTAACTATCTGCAAAGGAATAAGTTTGCTGAAGGACTGCAAATACAGAAAGTATTCTTTTGCTTTGGGAAATCAGTTGCATGAGATGTTAGGCTGTACTATGGAATACATTGTATGGTGCTGCTGACAAAATACATGGGGTTAGTCTAATGACTGCCATGCAAGTTTGGCATGCACATGGATTAAAGTCTGTTTGTGCTATGTGGAAAAAATCTTTTGAAAATAATTATCCTGGAGCATTTTAATGAATTGTTGATTTATCTCCTACTCTCAGTGTACTGGAAACAGATGAAGTGTCATATATCCTTTTTTTAAAGGAAAATGATGTTGTTGTTATATGAAGAAGGTCTTCGAGTTGTGATACATACTTCCAATCTTATTGCTGAAGATTGGCACCAGAAAACTCAGGGGTAAGCAACAATCTCTAGTAGGTGTATGTTTACTTTAATACTTTCTGTAGATATCTGCTTCTGCTGGAGACAGGATGCTAGGTCAGATGATCCAGTGCTGCAAGTCTTACACTCCTAAGATAGAGCCTGAAAAAAATATAAAACCTAGAATGATGGTATCTGTCTAAGACTCAGACAGGTACCATCTGAGACTTTACTTGTTTTCTGCTGTTAACAGTTATGTTCTGAGCTGGCTGTTACCTTAAACTCAGTCTGATTGATTTAAGATCATTTATTATGCCATGCTGTCACTTTATGAAAAAACTACCTGGCTATAAAGTACTCTCTATAAATCTGAAGCAGCCATTTAAAAATATCTTAATACTGCAATAATAATGTGAATGTGCAGATGCTCTGCTTCTGCTGTGACTATATCTAGAATATGTCACCTGGTAAATGCTGTGCATCATTGATTCCTTAATGTAGTACATGACCCAGTATCCTTTCTTGAAAGGAATTTTCTTTTTGGATTTTTTTAGGAGAAGTTTGAAAATTTCATGACCAGCTTGAGACATAGTTTGTTTAGAGCACAGAAAATAGGACAAAGTGACATGTTAATATAAGGCCCCTCAACCTCTTGTTTTCTTGGCTATTTTTTGGGAGCATTTTTACTTACATCTCCACAGTAATTCAGGATGTAAGATTTCTTCATCAGACTAGTTGAAAATGACTCTTCAGAAGTTGCTGTCACCTTGACATCCATTTTGCTGCCATGAAATATGGCAACGTTTTGAGGCGCTTCTCTTATCTGAGGCAAGCTCTCGTAAGGGTTTCTGAGTGGCAAAAATATAACCACTGATTTTTTGCCTTCAAATCTTTTACTTAGGGATGGCTTTAGTATCTTTTGATGCTTAGCTTTTCAGAAAGCCAAGAAGGCATGAAAATATCTATTTGGGATGCTTAACAAGTTGCCCTACTTGTCAAACATGAAAAACGTTTTTCTTTTTAGGTCTTGCACACTGCAATAATATGCAGTGTCGCCAATATGGTGGTTCACTGGCGTGTCTGTTTTATAGGCTTCTGAATTACAAAGGATAGTATCGGCACGTTGTAAAGTTGATAACGCAGAACCTTTGGTTTCCATGGCTACAATAACATGTGACTGGAAAGAAATGCTAGTTTTTACCCTGTGTAGTGCCCACCCTATTTTCTTTTGATGGAAGTTCTGGATAGGGAAGTTATCATTGTGGGCTACTCTTCTAACTATGCAGAACATCCAGGCACTGTAATTGGTGTTTTTTCTATATCATTACACAAACCATTAGCTTAGCAGAATGTGTTGCAGTATTCTATTCATACAGAAAACACTGATGAAAGGGCTGCTGGTTGGTTAAGTATGAGCCTGGCCTGTTTAACAGTGAAAGCTGTAAATTTATGCATAGATAAATGCATTGAGGTGTTTTTTTTCATTTGAATGTGTTAGTTTTATGGTGTTGAGTTGATGATTCTGTAATTGTAAAGTAAAGGCAAGTTGCTTTCTAGTTAGTGTCACAATAAATCTATCTAGTATTTGTTTAGGACCTTTAGATGTGCTTTAATCACTTACTAAAACCATACGTTAATATATGGTGTCCTTGTTTTGTGGCTTTGTTTTTAGAATATGGCTAAGCCCGTTATATCCAAGGCTACCTCAGGGAAGATCTGCTTCTGCTGGTGAATCTGAAACTAATTTTAAGTCTGACCTAATAAGTTACTTGATGGCTTACAATTCTCCTACACTCAAGGAGTGGATTGATCTGATTCAAGAACATGATTTATCAGAGACAAGGTATGTGTTATCTTGTGTTTATAGGAACTTGCATGCTTTTTTTCCAAAAAATTAACATCTCTGTTAAGATCTATTAGACCATGGGTTTGTTTTGTAAGCTTACCTTGTTTCAGACTTGTGTTAAAACAAGAGTCTTACTTTAGGCAGTTTTTTAAATCTATCTTATGCAGATTATGTTTAATTGACCAACTTCTAGTTTTATAGGCATACATTTTAAAGGAATGAAGAAAAGGTGCATCAGCAGTAACTTGACAAGGTAGCTGTATGTAATACAGACTCAGTTTCATTTAAGCCAATCTGGCTTAAATACTTGTTCCAATAAAATTACCAGTGGAAAAAAATAAGTTGTATTTGGTCCTGTAAAAGGGATCATATAAGTAAAGGTTATAGTAATGGGGATTTTATTAAGAAGAGACTTCTGTACTTCTAAGGCAAAGTTCAATCCGTATACGTATGTATAGAATTTTGCTCATTACAGGCATGGATCATGTCTGGTTGGTAGTGTTATGTTAAGCAATAATATACTTTGTGTTGAAACAGCCTTCACTAGTATCACATTGCTGCTGTTACTGAAGATATTTCAGGATGCTTAATTCTAATAGATACATCCCACGTTTTCACTGAAATATCGTATTTACTTGAGAAAGTGTAAATCTCCTTGGCTGCTTAATAGGAGTTTTATAAGCTGGCAAAAATTTGTTGATAAGAAAAACTGAAAAAGATAATAAACTGTGGTGAAAATAGAGACTGAAACATTGTCAAGTTTAATGTATAAAATAAAAAATATGCTTTTTTCTTTACATGGGGTCTTAGAAAATTGCAGGGAGTGGGAGGAGGCAGGAAATATGTACCTTATAATCAGGTGAAATAAACAGCCTGAGCTGCTGCTGTTATTCACTTGGTCATCTGCATGAGCTTGGAGAGGCTGGCTGAGCCCTAGCTGATATGAATTTATTCATGGGTTAGGGAAGAGTCACTTGTGAGCATAAGGATCAGTTCCTTGACGTGTAAAATATATAGGGGACATTAGTTCATGGGTAAAGCTAGGCATGAGATGCAGTAAAGAATAGCTACTTAAACCATCTGTCTGTTGTGACCCTGGGTGGGTCAAACAGGTTACTAAACCAGTATTGGGAAGACAGTTGAAAAAGCTGTACTTAGCATTTAAGCTGTTAGGTGTCTAAATGAAATCTCACATCTGAATCTGCTGATTTGGATGTAGCAATAGACTAGCTTTATTCCAACTACATGCCTGATTCCGTTCCAAATGAGCTATTTGCATTTATTGTTAACATCTGTCTTCTGCATTTTTGTACACAGAAATAGAGGCAGTTCCTATCTATGCTGTAGACCAGCCTGGTGGTGTGTGACAGCCATATGGGATGCTGTTAATAAATTACACAACTGAAAATCCACTTTGCTTTATATTTTAAGTCTTAAGTGTGAAAGATTAAATATTTCTGGTTGCACTTCTGCATTCAACCTTACCGATAGGTTTTACTTAAATACCTTATTACTTTACAAACCAAAACCACTCCAGAGCTGCAAATAACTTGATGTGTTTTCCATTCTGTAGAGTATATCTGCTTGGGTCTACCCCTGGACGGTATCAAGGTAGTGATAAAGAAAAGTGGGGTCATCTTAGGCTCAGAAAGGTACTGAAACTGTAACCTTTTAATATCCTTTTAACTGTAAATATGGTTTTGGAGAGCATTCGTTAGTTCCTTTCAATTTTTATGGCTATGATCAGCAATCTTTTTACAACTTAAGTTAGCAATAACATAAACTTGCGACTTATGACAATATAGACTTTGAACATAATATTCCTGAGCATTATGGTCAGTTTGTGGTCTGAATTGTCATGTGCCCACAGATATCTGAGGAGGCACCATCACTCAAATGACGACTTCTCTGCTGTTGGTGTTTTTAACAAGTGTGACACTATTAAAATCCAGTCTTCTGTGACTGGGAACCAAATAAAGCATTTTTCAAAGGCACTTGCTGAGTAAAGATGCGTTGATACAGACTTGCCTAAAATAAGGGAACAGGCTTATTTTATTTACTTAAATGTTAAGGGCTATTACAGTTTTTTCCCTAATGACCTGAAAAAAAAAATCAAATTAAAAAACAGTTTGCACGTAGTTGATGTCATCAATTCAGTCAGATTTTTGGTTTTGTTATACCATATTTCTAAAATACTGTTTTTTTTTTTTTAATTTTTTAATCAACTGAATAATTAGGAACATAGTTTTTTTTTTTACCCCACCCCCTCCTGCATGATTTAGATAAGCCGTAATGATAATCTTCCTATGAAATTGCCTGTCTCAAGTTCGTAGGACCCCTTCTTTACCAGTGTTTTAGAATCAAGTAAGGTATTTCATGTCATCTGTTAAATGCCTCTCATAATTGGGGAATTTTCAACCTGCATCTCCTGCTGAAGTGGCATTATTTCAAATTCTAACATGAATTTTACATGGCATTCAAATGCTGTCTGTGGTAAACTTCAATGACATACAAAGTATCTATTTATCAAGATATCTATTTCAACACAAGGTTGCTCTTTTACATCTCCCCTTGCTCATGAAGAGCTTGCCTTTTCTGATGTATGCTGTCTGCTTGGTTTTTTGCCTAGTAAGAAACTGAATGAAAACAAAATAAAACAGAAAAAGCCTGTGAAGGATAAAGATAGTCATGGTAAATATTTCTGTGATTAAAAAGGTTAATTTTTTAGTGACAATGCAGATAGACCTGGTGACACTACACTGATGACTAAAGCCATTTAATTACGTTTTGTCTCTAGAGGGGGAAAAGGTAGCCACTACGTACAGTTTAATATGTGCCTATATCCATCTGTTTTTAATGTGACTTTAAATTCCATTCACAGCTAAAGAACTCTAAGAGGATTATTTTAATTTTCTCTTCAATTGTTCTTTTTTTCGCCTCTTATTCTGGGCTTCTATTGTAGCTGGGGATTTAGGATATGAGAGGAATTTTATGGCAAACAACCACCAAATAAAAAAAGACTTAATTGTTAAATTTATTGCAACTTCTGAAACTCATGTTTCATGTTTTCAGGAAGAACTAGCATTCTTTTTACTCATTATTTAATGATTGGCTTCAGTGCTTTTGGATAAAACTTGTGATGTTTGATCTTTTCTTAAAGGAAGAGTGAGTTTATTTTGAGAGCCTGATGACTTTTTTTATTGCATAGTTAAGTAGATAGTATGAATGCTACTCTTTTGTTTTCAGAAGTGAATTACAGAGGATATATTATATCAGAAGTGATATCAACCCCCTAATTAAGGTTTTCTTTGCCTGTTGAAGTCTAACAATGTTCCAATTTCCTTCTAGCTGTTGAAAGAGCATGCTTCGTCAATACCAGCACGGGAATCCTGGCCTGTTGTTGGACAGTTCTCAAGCATTGGTTCAATGGGAGCTGATGGGTCCAAATGGCTGTGCTCAGAGTTCCAGGAGAGCCTGATGGCTGCAGGCAGCAGTGTGACCACTCTCCTTAAATGTGATGTTCCAGTTCATTTGGTATGCTTTTTTTAAATGCTAGTGACCTTTGTTTAGCATTTATTCTTTTGTTGTTTAAATTTTAGTCATTGGCTTACTTTTAACTTTTTGAAAACTACATTAATGTCTTCCTCTTGAAATCATAAGGGTGCCACTTAGTGATACTTACTCATGTATGTTATACTATAAACATGTACTGTAATTTCCCTCTGCATAACACTGGAGGATATATAATCTAATCAAAATTGTATTCTCATTCTATAGCTTATCTTCCACTGAGTTTTGTAGATGCAGCTGTCTCTGCTACTGAGATGTAACTGAACCCTGAGTGATTAATACCTAAAACAAATTGTTTTCTAACCTGGTTATTTCGGTCAGGTTATTAGCACTGTTGAAGGAGCAGAAACAAGTTTGTGGCAGGAGTTTGGACATCAAGGACAAAACACTGTTAAACTATACACTTAAGATGTGCTGATTTAATTCCCCCTGCGTACTTGTATTTGAGATATGAGCCTAAAATCTCATCAAATATTTTTAAGAGCTTACTTTGACCACTACAGAAGTGGTTGAAGCAGGATTGTTTAAGTCTTGCTAGCTAGTTTTGGTAAGCTCTGCAAGAGAAGTAAAGATGCCTTTGTTACTGGCACATGACTAGTTTTAAGCAGCAGTGTAATCTTATTCATTCTAAAAAATAAAACTTTTAATGTTTTGGCTTTTAGTTGTTTTTTTTCCCCTCAAGTAAGTCGTCTTCAAGGTGATTTTTGCTTGAAAATTGACAGCTTGTGTATTTAGAGCTGTGTTATTGAAGTTCCTTTTTTTTTTTTTCCCCTTCCACGAAGATTTATCCTACTGTGAACAATGTGAGGCAGAGTCTGGAAGGCTATCCCGGTAAGCAGATGAACTCTGATTTATTATCTTTTTTTGGTCATAATGTCATGTAAAATCATTCAATGTTGAATGAACCTGAAGTTGTCATCTTGCTGAGAACTTGGTAGAATATGTGGCAGTAGAATCCTTTTATTACTGTTACTGGAGCTCTGACTCCAATTGTCCTATTGTGATTGAATAGAAGCAGCTTTGTGGGCGTTGTATATAATGTTTAGGTTTGTATAGCCATGTTCATACGTCACTGTATAGGAAAAAACAGCTCTTGCCCGCTGTTCTAACTCCGGTCATACTTTCATTTTTGGCAGAAAATTCAGGTTTGAGTGAACCGAGTTCTCCATGGTGTTTTCTTTGCAGTGTCGTCCTGCACATCAGATACAATGGAGAATAAGATGTTTCACTACTCATTAGTCTTTTTTTTCCCATATTACAGTATGTAATTATTCTGTTCAGCCTTCCCATGTTTGTGTTCATGAAGTTAGTATATTTGTATAGAAAGCATAGCCCCAGCCAGCCTGGAAAAGGTACTGTAGTATTCTGATGCAGTGAAGCTTCTGTTTCCCAGAAGCAAGCACTCAATGGGTTACACCCATGCAAGCTAAGGGAGCTAGCTGATGTCATTGTGAGGCCATTGTTGACCAGACTTCAGAAGGTCAAGGCAATTGAGAGAGGTTCATGACTAAAAGAATTTCTTTCCTGTCTTCAGGAAGGGTAGGAAGGAGGATCTGGGGAACTATAGGCCTGTCAGCCTCACCTTGATCCCTGGGAAGGTGATGGAACAAAGAATCCTGGAAACCATTTCCAAATGTATGATGGACAAGAAGGTGATTGGGAGGAAGTAGTCAGCATGGATTTATGAAGGAGAAATTATGCTTAATTAACCTGGTGTCCTTCTACAACAAGATGACTGGCTTGATGAGTGAGAGGCCTGCACTGGATATTGTTTATCTTAACTTTAATAAAAGCTTTCAATACTGTCTCCTAAAACATCATTACAGACAACCTGATGAAGCATATGGATGCATGGATAGTGAAGTGGACTGGAAGCTGTCTGAACTGCCAGGCCTCAGTGATTGTGATCAATGGCACGAAGGCCAGCTGGAGGTCAGCCACTAGCAGTGGTGTGTGCCAAGCATTGATCTGGGACCATGCGTTTAATATCTTCATTAGTGACCTGGGTGGGGGGGCAGAGTGCACCCTCAGTGAGTTTGCAAATGATACAAACTCAGGAGGAGCGGTTGATGTATCAGATGGTTGTGCTGCCATTCAGAGGGTCTGTACAGGCTGGAAAAACTGGCTGACAGGAACCTCAAGCAGTTTGTCAGAAGGCAATACAAAGTACTATGGCTGGGGCGAGAATAACCCCAGGCACCAGTACATGCCGGGGGCTGATGGAGGGAGGGAAAAGCAGCTTTGCAGAAAAAAGTCCTGGGAGTGCTGGTGGTCGCTATGCTGACCATGAGCCAGCAATGCACCCTTGTGGCAAGAAGGCCAACAGCATCCTGGGCTGCATTAAGTGGTGTGTTGCCAGCAGGCCGAGGTGACCTGTCCCCTCTATTTAGCACTGGTGAAACAGCATCCAGAGTGCTGTGTCCAGCTGTTGGCTTCCCAGTACAAGACAGACATGGACATCCTGAACCAAGTCCAGCAAAAGGCCGTGAAGAGAAATAAGGGATTGGAGCATCTGTCATACAAGGAGAGGTGGAGAGAGCTGGATGATTCTTCAACCTGGAGAAGAGAGCTTTCCTGGGAGATCTTAGTCCATATAAATACCTGATAGGAGGATGCAAAGTAGGGGCAGATTCTTCACATGGTGACCAGTGAAAGAGCAAGAGGCAATGGACATGAATCGAGATACAGGAGATGCTAGTGTACCTTTACAGCAAAAATGCTTTCTAGTGTATAAATGGAACAGGTTGTAGAGTTTCCATTCTTTGAGATACTCAAAGCCTGACAGGACACTGTACCGAGGAGCATGCTGTGTTCTACCGTGCTTTTAGCAGGGAGTTATTCTAGATGATCTCCACAGGGTGCTTCCAACTCTAACAGTTCAGTGATTCTTTGGCATTGCTGAATCCATAAACATGTGTTCTTGTTCCAGGCTGGATACTTATGCTTCTGTGTAGTATGAAGTAGAGTAGCTATTGAGCTACTCTAACAATTGGTGGAATTTGAATGCAGAACTAGCAGGAATGCTTTCAGCTCTGTCTCTTCTCTAAACTGAGCAGTGTTTGAACATATGTAGAAACTGCAACCAGTGAGTTTACACGTATCTGTGGTTCCCACAAGTAAGTTAGGGTCTTTTGAAATACATCTGGTTGACCACAGCATCTGTTCAGCAAAGTTGATGCTCTTGAAATCAGAGATGCAATCTGCACAGTGACTCACTCCTTACTGTTGTCTCTTTTATGCTGTGAAATAACTTGGCAAATTACATAACTCTGTATTTGTGCAAATGAACAGCTCCATGGACTCCTGCAGTTAGTGCATCCCTGAGAGTTGAAAAGCTTTCGGAACAGGTCCTTGTGGTGCCTTCTAGGACAGGCTGAATGCAGTAGGTTTTGCATCATGTTTTTAATACACGACAGTAAAATAACTCAGTATTCCATGACTGATTCTTCTTTGTTAAATTCATTTCAAGAAATCACAATATGCATTAGCCAAAGACTAAATCAATACAAATATGATTTAATCAGAGCAGTTCTTGCTCTTTAAAATAATGTTGTTTGGTTGTTTGTTTTTGGTTTTTGGTTGTTTGTTTTCCTAAAAACTGCTTATTTTATTCCTTCTAGCTTGTATGGATAATGATTCTAATCTGTTGATATCAAGTGGTATCATAACAAAATTACCTATAAACATCCATCTTCTAAGAGGACCTAATTCCATAGCCTTTATACTGTTTCTCTTTTTCCTCGTGTAAATCTACTACACAGTGTTTAGGAACATGCTAAATTATAAGAATAATAATAAAAAAAATCCTACCTATATACCATTTTATACTACTGGAGCATTTAACTATTTTCTGAAAATAAGCCATGAGGATAGTGCAGGTAACTTATTCCCCAAGATGCTTGCTGCTTTTAGAATATCTTTCAAAAAACAAACCTACATGTTCTATTTTTTCTTAAGCTGGTGGCTCACTCCCGTACAGTATACAGACAGCACAGAAACAGCTGTGGTTGCATTCCTATTTTCAGTAAGTAAAACTCAATTCTTTGGTTGATTCCTTTTCTTAGAATGCTATGTTTAAACTTACAATGCTGTAATGTTTCAGTGTTAAAAGCACATTAATGGGAAACGGTCAGAAGCGTGATATTCTTAATCTCCTTAAAATAAAAGCCTTTAGTTTCTTTTCTGCTGGTCTTATCTCCAAAACATAATCGAAATGTGCTGTTTACCTGTAAAAATAATATGGGATGCTGTTGCTAATGGAGGACGCTACCAGATTTTGAATTTTGTAAACTTCTGTTGAAGCTTTTGTTCTTTGAACTGGAGTAATGTTACTTCTCTTTTTTCTGTGTGTGTTTTTTTTGTTTTTACAGTTGTATTTCTGTTTCCCACTTGTGCCTCAATACTAACAGGATTTCAGCTGAGCCACAACAGGATTAGGAAGGCTTTTTTGTGTGTGTTTTTTTTTCTCTTGAGTATAGCAGTCCTGCTGCAAAAGTTCTCAGGCCCTTATGGTAATATCATCTTTTGTTAAAGGTGCTTGACACTTTCCATTAAGAACTTCTATTTTCACTTGCTACTAATATTGCCAAATTCTAACAGTCTAACACATTCCATGCCAGATGTCTCCCTCAGGCTCAATCCTTAAGAACTTAAGTGTGGTTTTGAGAACAATGGGGAAAGTTGTTTTGCACAGAACAAAAAAACCCCATCAAATCTGGTAACCTCTTATAAGACCACAGTTTCCCGTTCCTTTTACCAGAAACTTTTAACTCTTTGAGGTGAAAGTTGTGCTGGTAAGATATTTTTCCCATATCTAAGTAAGAGTTTGTAAAGTTGTGTATGTATTCAGAGGGCTGAGAACACAATTGCTAGTGGCAGAGAGCAACCTCTGTTCAGGAGTGAACATGACTGCTGCTGTGAGCTGTGGTCAATGTCCAAGGAATTTAACTGAAAGAAAGCATGTGAGGCTTTGTCTCCCCTGCCTTTGAAGGGCACCCTCTGAGCACACTCAACAAAGGAAGAAAACTACAAACACCTTCAAGACTTCCAAGATTTGTTCAGTCGTGATTCAAAAAGTGAGGAGATGATAAAACCAAGGGTGTTTGTGGAGCCTCTGTAGTGAGTGCTCAGATGCAGATTCTTACTCTGCGGTAATACAAGACACTAGCCCTTGAGGACAGCCTGCATGTAAGCTGTTGCCATAGAGCTGATGACATACAGCAGCTTCTTATCTGTGGTAACCTGAGACACAGAAAATGGTAGGTCCTATTTCAACAGAGTTAAATATAAGATAAGCTATGTTAAAGACTTGCCATAATGCAAAGCTTCGGGCAATAGAAGGATTAGAGGAATTTGTCTTTACCTCACCAGAAAATAATGGAAAACCAGCAAGAAACTAGAGATCCTACCCAAGTTGAAAGAAGATAAATGCTTCATACTTACAGCAAAGGAGAAGGGATACTCCTTTTGGAAGTAGGGAGAGATTAATGGATTTGGAGAATGATGTCCTATAGTGTAACCCAAAGAGGTAGAACCTCTGCCACATGCATACAATTTTTATAATGTCTCTGGGCTGCTATTCTGTTTCTTCTGCCAGTTGTGTGTATTTAACCAACCTTATAATGCAGGTCTGAATTGTAATTCCTCAAATATCTCGAAGTAATTTTGAAGAATAATCATCTTCTCAGTTTGAAGAAATACAGTGTGTTTCACCTAACATCATAAAAGTTGAGAGATATGGAACGTTTACACAGAGGGGCCTACTGTGAACTTATGGTTGAGACTAATGGTGTGAGTTGTTTTAACTATGCTCAAGCCTTCTTGCCAGTATCTTGAGATGGAAAGCCAATTCCCTATTTGAAGTAAGAACTAGATGATGAAAGAGGTGGTGTTTTAGAAAATTAGTTATTTCTGGCTCAGCTTATAGGTTGGTTGTGTCTGCAGAGATTAATTTTCAGGATGTTAGGATTGTCTGGCTTCCCTGTCTCAGTAGTTCCACTTGCAAAGGGGCCTTTGTCTGCTTCTTTACCTCATTTTTGTCAGAAATATCAGATATTGGTGGCAACTGATACTTGCTATATGTCTTCCAGCTAAATGCACTGTGACTATAGTGTAGTTTCCTTTTCAGACTCAAATTCATTGCAGAGTAAAACAAGTATTTTATCAAATGTTTTTAAAAAAAACTAACTTGTGAGATAGAAGCTATTAACAAGAATTGTTAAGTTATGGTAGAGCCTTACAATCTGAATATATGGCAAGTGTAGAGTTCTGTGAGGGAACACAAGTTTAGTTAGCTGTTTCTGTATCATATATATCTTAGTCCATTCTTCAGAAACAGACTTCAGTGGGGCTTGCATCAATACATGCATACAGTATGTATACAGCTCTTGCCCTTGAGGAATGCAGGCATATTATATTCCAAACTGAGGAAAGGAAAGCTTCTGAGTGGAAGAAGGCATATTTGGAAGCCTTCTTCCTGATTTCGAGTGAGGACCAACAGCTGTGAGTGGAAAGTGTTTCTAAATACCATGATGATGTACCTTCAGTTAGGTGCATATATTTACTACTTGCTTACAGTTTAGTTCTGTAACACTGATGGTGGATTACCCCAGGAATGACTTGTTGTTTTAAACTAGTTTATATAGATATAGATAGAACCATAGAATGGTTAGGGTTGGAAGGGACCTCAAAGATCATCTAGTTCCAACCTCCCTGCCAGGGCAGGGAAACCCTCCACTACACCAGGTTGCCCAAAGCCTCATCCAACCTGGCCTTGAACACTTCCAGGGATGGGGCATCTACAACTTCTCTGGGCAGCCTGTTCCAGTACCTCACCACCCTCACAGTGAAAAATTTCTTCCTTAGATCTAATTGAAATTATCACTGTCCCGCACGACATTCTTCTGTCTAAACTAGAGAGGCATGGGTTTGATGGATGGACCACTCGGTGGATAAGGAATTGGCGCAATGGCCGCACTCAGAGAGTAGTGGTCAACGGCTCAATGTCCAAGTGGAGACCAGTCACGAGTCGCATCCCTCAGGGGTCCGTGTTGGGCCTGGCCCTTTTCAACATCTTTGTCAGTGACGTGGACAGTGGCATGGAGTGCACCCTCAGCAAGTTCGCCGATGACACCAAGCTGTGTGGTGCCGTCGACACGCTGGAAGGGAGGGATGCCATCCAGAGGGACCTCGACAGGCTGGAGAGGTGGGCCCGTGTCAACCTCATGAAGTTCAACCAGGCCAAATGCAAGGTCCTACATCTGGGTCGTGGCAATCCCAGGCACAAATACAGACTGGGCGGTGAATGGATTGAGAGCAGCCCTGAGGAGAAGGACTTGGGAGTACTGGTGGACAAGAAGCTCAATATGAGCCAGCAATGTGCTCTTGTGGCCCAGAAGGCCAACCGCATCCTGGGCTGCATCAAGAGGAGCGTGGCCAGCAGGTTGAGAGAGGTGATTCTCCCCCTCTACTCTGCCCTCGTGAGACCTCACTTGGAGTATTGCGTCCAGTTCTGGAGTCCCCAACATAAGAAGGACATGGACCAGTTGGAGAGGGTCCAGAGGAGGGCCACGAAGATGATAAGAGGGCTGGAGCACCTTTCCTATGAGGACAGGCTGAAAGAGTTGGGGCTGTACAGTCTGGAGGAGAGGAGGCTCCGGGGTGACCTTGTAGCGGTCTTCCAGTACCTCAAGGGGGCCTACAAGAAAGATGGGGAGAGGCTGTTCAGGAGGGCCAGTTGTGATAGGACAAGGGCTAATGGTTTTAAAATAGAGGGAGGTAGATTCAGATTGGATATTAGGAAAAAATTTTTTACCATGAGAGTTGTAGAACACTGGAACAGGTTGCCCAGAGAGGTGGTGGATGCTCCATTCCTGGAGACGTTCAAGGCCAGGTTGGACGAGGCCCTGAGCAACCTACTCTAGTTGGAGATATCCCTGTTCCTTGCAGGGGGGTTGGACTAGATGACCTTTGAAGGTCCCTTTCAGCCCTAACCGTTCTATGATTCTATGAAATCTGCCCTCTTTCAGTTTAAATCCATTGCCCCTTGTCCTATCACTACATGCCCTTGTAAAAATTCCCTCTCCAGCTTTCCTGTAGGCCTCCTTTAAGTACTGGAAGGCTGCAATAAGATCACCCCGGAGTCTTCTCTTCTCCAGGCTGAACAGCCCCAACTCTCTCAGCCTGTCTTCATAGCAGAGGTGTTCCAGCCCTCGGATCATCTTTGTGGCCCTCCTCTGGACCCGCTCCAGCAGCTCCATGTCCTTCTTGTGTTGAGGACTCCAGAGCTGAATGCAGTATTCCAGGTGGGGTCTCATGAGAGCAGAGTAGAGGGGCAGAATCCCCTCCCTCGACCTGCTGGCCATGCTCCTTTTGATGCAGCCCAGGATACAGTTGGCTTTCTGGGCTCCCAGTGCACATTGCTGGCTCATGTTGAGCTTCTCCTCCACCAGCACTCCCAAGTCCTTTTCCTCAGGGCTGCTCTCAATCCGTTCTCTGCCCAGCCTGTTCTTGTGCTTGGGATTGCCCTGACCCGTGTGCAGGACCTTGCACTTGACCTTGTTGAACTTAAATATAGATATAGATCTTATACTCTCTTGAGCCCTCAAATTTCTCAATAGCTTAGGGGTGCAGAGAAGGGAAAAGGAAAGGTAGTGTCAACAATCTATCACTTGCTCCCTGCCTCTATTTTGTGCATAGTAAATTGTAATAAGCTTGGGGAATTTTGCAAGATTGATTTTGCTGCCACGCTGCTCTGCTTAAAGGCATAACCATTGATAGTCTTGAAAGAAGAAATACTAGTTGGAAGTTTGGACTTAGTTTTTTGAGTGCTAGCTGGAGTAGAGGAATGCAAAAAACTTGTTAGGAGAGCCTGGTACACTGAGGAGAATATCTGTCTGGTTCATCTGTAAAGAAAAAAAATCCTGCCCTCTGTCTTCTAATAAGATCGGTTTTCAGGATTAAAATTCAGGCTTTCTGTATGAGGAAAGAAGTATTAAATGTTACAAGTATTGGGTAGTATTACTGAAACACGGCACTGTAGTATGGTGAGTGTTTTTTAGACCTCAAAATAAAACTGTATATGAGAATAATTCCTTTTCTTTTTCTAGCAAATGGTCAGCAGAAATCTCAGGTCGAAGTCATGCTATACCTCACATTAAAACATACATGAGACCCTCTCCTGACTTCCAGAAGATTGCATGGTTCTTAGTTACAAGGTAAATAACTAACTATACATCTCTCACTTAAAAAGCCATGTATAAAGTTCTTGTCAGCTGCTGGCCCAGCTGAGTTACCACCATAATCCTTACAATACTAATAGTAGTGATATAAATTTTTGTCCATATTTAATGCTTCTTTGTTGCATTGCCCCTTTTGGGCCTGCGAGTTGTCCTTTTGTCAGATTGAGTTGTTCAGAAGTCTAGCTTTGTATTTCTATTGTTCGGTTTTTGAAGAAGCCAAAAGAGGAAGCAAGAAATTTCTTGATGTGAGGGGAGAATGTTCTATTGTGAACAAAAAGTACAGATATGTTTCATTTTTGCCAAAGCTGATTTTTTTGCAACCCTATATGCTATGGTCTTTATATCCTTATTTTTAAATACTCAGTTACTTTAATCTTTTTTTCTTCTTTGCATTCTGGCTCTTTAAATTTCATCACTCATTGATACTGTTTCCTGCAATAGTAGTAGTGGTTAAGGTGCTTTTTAAAGGATTTAAGTCATTCAAATGTGATGCTGAGCCAACCTAATACAGAAATTCATGGTTTCTTGTATGTTTTTCTCATGTTTCTTCTGTTCTACCACTTACTATCAAAAAGCATCTAGTATGTCTGTCAGTTAAAACATAATGTGTGAACTTGGTATTTTGCTGTAGAAGTAAGTTCTGAAAAGAGAATTGCATTTATTTTTTTGACTCCTGACTTGATATACTTCATAGTGGATACTGATGAAGGATCAACTACAACATGGTGCTGAACAGCACATTAAAACAAAAATGCCTCTTCGATAAATACTTGTTTTCACAAATATACCAACGAACAAAAGTGCTAGGAGCAAAAGATGTTGTTTAACACTTGCAAAAATGCTCTGTATTAAATGTATTGTAATGTAGCGAATCATAATTGAACTAGCCTTTAATCTTCCTAAGTCATCAAATTGGAGCTATTTACCAGTACCAAGTTCGTTTCAGAAATGTGCAGAGAAGGTTCAGAAGGCTGAATTTTGTCTTGTAGATGTGTATGACACAAGTAGGCTGTATAATTATCCACGTGTATTGTATGAGTACCCTTCTGTATATTGTCTCTGCTACTCCCACTGTGCTGTAAAAATAGCAATAAGGAATAACACCCAAATCACTTTTTTTTGAAAAGGCTGTTCTAGATGAAGTGAAGTTCTGCTGCAGAAAGTGCATTACTACAACTGTGGTACTTAAACATTTTCTGCTGTGAAGATTATGCCTCACTGAAATGCTTTGTTTCTCTTTGCAGTGCCAATCTATCTAAAGCAGCTTGGGGAGCTCTGGAGAAAAACGGTACCCAGCTGATGATCCGTTCATATGAACTTGGAGTCCTGTTCTTGCCTTCTGCATTTGTAAGTTCGTAGTTAAGGTACAAATCCTGAAGTACGCTGAGAATCTGCAAATATTGATGAATACAAATGTGACTGAATAATCTACCTACTAGGTTCTGTGTTTCCAGGTTAAAAAAGCTAATAGCAAATGGAGTTTGCACGAGGTACTTTTTAAAATAGAACAAGTCTGTTTTCCTATACAGCAAGTATGGATTTGGTATCCATGTGACTTTTGTCGTGTTACTGAAAGGCATTAATATTTGAATTTTGTAACATTTAGTATATGATGCTGGAAAGGATGATCAAATCTATTCTTTCATGCTTCTTAAAACTAGACTGTGAGTGCATATTGACATTGAAGTGATATGTATAGGTTGTAACTTGAAAAACAACTGCTAGTGTTGCACTGATTGCTCTTCTTGCTCTTCTGCTGAAATGCATTTGCAAAGGCACGTGACTGTCTTTTCTCAAACTTTCTGCTTTGAGAACAAGTTCTCAAATGTGTCTTTTGAAATGTCTGATACCAGTCTTAAGAACATCTTCATAAAAGGCTATATAAAAGCTGAAGGATTGTATCTTCCAAACCTATATGACAGCAGTCTTGGTGTGTAGAAGACAAGTTTGACCCAAAATAACTTATTCTAGTGAGTGAAGCAGAGGATTGGGAGACATGAAACGTTTTTGCAGTAACTGAGCTCCATCTAGCTTGTAGTCTAGTCTTAGTGCAGTTGTAGCAGATGCCATGGTGATTAGCATGATAAACAGTATGTATGTGATCTCTTTAGTATATGTTCCCTATGGTCTATTTTAAAGGCTTTCCAGGATGAAAATTATATCCAGACTATGATGGTTAGTAGCCACAACTCTGCTTAGTCTCTTAACACATCAAGTTCCTTATTGAACTACTCTTATTGTTTTTAGCTCCTTACAGAATCCTCTGGTAGTGAGTCCTGTGACTTAGTTGTGCATTGTATTTAAGAAAATAGCTTCCTTTTTTATGCAAATTGTTTTTTATCTTACTTAGATCTACTGCCTGATAGTGGGTAGATGTGATTTTCTTGTTCGTGTTGTTGATTTGTCCTTCTCTGATGTACCTGTTAGTACCAAAACGTTATGATCAGCAGTTAGTCTATGATCAGCAGTTAGTCTATGATCAGCAACCATTCAAACTCCTGTGTGACATTTGTTCTTTTCCAGACAAGAAATTCCAAGTTTCTCTGGAAAAGCATTTGTACACTGTAAGTCTTTAAATGTAGTTTTCTGATGAAGAATACATCTTTCCTAGGTCGTGTTCACGGATGTTCATGTAATGTTTCATCATTTCTGTTGATTAGTAATATACTCCAAAATGAATACTTAGTATGAGTATTATGACATCATAAAAAAGTTTACCTGCCATAACTGTATAATTGAGGTCTTCTAAAATCACAATATTAAGATTGATGGTTTCTGGCTATAGCTAAAGAACTCCTGTATCTTACTCCTGACATTTATTAAGGAGTTTATGTAGTAGTATGGTCTCTGATATTGTCAAGTTTCACAATCTCAGACATCATTCTCCAGCATGATTTATGGTGAAGAAAACTTCTAGAGAAAATGCTTTGATCTGAGACTGAAACAAGAAAAATCCTACAGATTCCTATAGTGGGAAGCATTGGTTTGGGTATGTAACAGACTAATGAAGCATTGGACAAAAAATTTGTGTAAAGAGATTTTTATGTATGGAACTGGTATGATTGTACTTAGTGGATGAATTTTTTTGTATGAACATAACTGATCACCACATTGCACAGTCATTTTGTGTAATTTGAATATTCCTGTTCTGACTCTGACTTTTCCATGCAGTACTAGTTTCGGAAAACCTACTTAAATGGGTAGAAAATCAGGAATAACTGAGTTAGTCTTTTTGCCAAGAGTGACCTTACCTGTTTCAGATCTGAGGAATCTGCAAAATTTTCACTTACAAAAAACACAAACCAAACCAACAACAGCAACAAAAACCCCTGTGAGAACGATTGGCTTGCATTCGATCTTGCATCTTGCATGCTCCATGGGACTTTTTGCATGTGGAGCAGGGGAGGAGGGGATCACCAGAACATCTTTCAGAGGGCGAAAACTTATGTAAAAATCTTGAATTTTCTTCCCCATGCCTAAAATTGTAAGTCTTAATGCCTTGGATCTTATTCTTGTGAGTTTTTCTATAACTCAAGTTTCATTGTAAAATCAGACATCATTTTCATGAACATCATTATTTGCTCAGAAGCATTTAATTTGCTTAAAGATTCTGAAGCACTTGAACCTTAGAAAATTTCAGCAATCTGAAATTAACTTTACCTTCTTTGCAAACTAGTTAGACCTTTCTGCTATTGATGATTTTTTTTTCATTACTCTTGAGTGTTTATTTAGACCAAAATTATTAACGTTTTTGTTTCTGCTCATGGTCCAGTCTTAGCAACTGGAGTAAAATCCACTTAGCCATTTAAGAAATTGAGAGTTACTAAAAATGAAAGTGTATTTTTATTCTTGTGTTACATCAAAATAACCAGAATTTAAATGCAGTGTCTAAGCTAAGTTTACTGATGATTAAAAACACATTGGGTACTGTTACAGTCTTTAGCAGAAGCCTGCAGGCCTGTTTACAGAGGAAAACTTAGAGATACTCTGCTATAAATCCAATATAAGTACTCTACTAGTAATGACAACTGTAAAGAATGGGTTTGGTAAATACTCTTGAGTAAACAGTTCCTAATGAAGCTCAAGTCTTGTTGTTGTCAGAGCGAGAGGCAAAAAAAGAGATTGGTTAGGTCTGCTCTCATGAGAGGTAAAGTTTCACTGAAACCTCTATTTAGTGACCAGAGATAATTCTGCTTGATGTGGGAGTGGGGCTGCATTGCTTTGAATCTTAAAGGATTTTCAGCAATTTTTTCTTCATTCTGCATTCATATGGATACTCTAAATTTGTTTATGAAATTATCATCATTTCATAACCAGAGAGAACCCTTGGTTTTTAAATATTTAAGAGTCCTTGACTTCTGGTGTTTTGTTTTTCCCTTTTGATCAGTCTTTTGGAAAAGGCAGTCAGGGTGTTCCTGTTCCAATCCCCACTATGTTGAGGAAAAGATTAAATTGACCTGCTGCTGTATAGCTCTGTGTTATTTTGACATTAGTTGAAGCAGCAAGCAGTGTGAAAACTACTTGCAGTGCAGAAGAGTCACTACTGAAAATTTGACCATTAAGGAAGGGATGAAAAATTTATTCTGTTTTTAATATTTATGGTAGCAAAAAGGAGGGGTAATACATTTCATACACTGAGAGCAAGAACTGTAATCTTGCGTAGTATGCCTGCAAGATAATATCAGATTAATTAGAGAAGTAGGATTTGTCTGCTGCCAATCTCCTCCACTGCTCTCTACTTTCTGATTGTTGGGACTGTCCCCTAAGAAAAGATTTCAGGCTTTAAGACTGTAATAGTGTTATTTTGCTGCCTTATCTAACACTTGTATAACTGTCAACCTTACAGCAATAATGAAGTTCTAGTTTTCATCTTGGGAGTGTCTGCCTTCTCTCTTAATAAGAAAAAAAGTCATGAAAAATACAGTTTCTGTGCTGCTTTGTGATTTCTTTTTAAAGTTGAAAATAAACACAACTTAGTGTAGTCAGTGTCAAATGCAAAAACTAGGGGCTAGTATTTTCAAAACTGAACTTACACTTTTACCCCTAACATGGTTATGGATGTGTAAGTAGGCTGTATTGCGGGGAGTTGGTGTGTGAAGTGGTGGTGTTTGGGAATCCAATGACTTTTCGGAGAGTGCAGAAACATACATATTGGGAAGATGAGTCACTGACAACAAGTAAGTACTGCTGAAAAGAAATTTAACTGTAGGCATCAAGGATTTGAATAGCTGAGGTTTTTTATCGCTGTGTAAATTTATCCTTACGAAGCATGCATAATGCAATCTTATATCTGAAAAAAAATAGCTTAATACACACAGGATGTTTCTTTCATGAGAATTGCCAGTTGATGGTTGTAGCAGTATAATTCAGAACAAATTGGTGAAACTGTTCAAGAACTGGAGCTGATACAGAGCCATGGTAAGTGTCATGATTACTGTGCTAGCAGTGTCCACATTAGTTTAAGACTTCCTCAGGCATATCTGTACAAGCTGCTGTTGTTACCGTGACATGTCTTTTATTAAATGCATTCGTAATGCTTTAGTAGACACCAATGCTTTTGGCAAAGCTTTTCCATTATGCAGATTTAGCAGTCAGTATCTGAAGATGATTCCAAATGTCTTTAAATGAGATGTAATTTAGCATCAGTAGCTTGAGTTAACTTGTTCTAAGGCTGTGTATCAGTCTAATGATACTCTGCAGTAGATTTTCTAGAGATAGGACCTGACCCTTGGGATCTCAGTCTGTCAAAAATCATTTGTTTCAGAGGTGTTATTAACCTTTAGAGATGAGAATTTTGTCTATTGGGCCATTCTTTGTCATTAAAGTCTATGGAAATTTTGTAACTATATTCAGTAAAAAAGAGCCTTCAGCAGGAATTGAAGTAGTTAATTACTAATTAGAGTAAATAATCTTATTTCTATACATATGGTGGATCAAAACAATGAAAGTTACTCATACAAACCTGGCCAAGATCTTGATCTCATTGAGTAGTTGTAGGACAAGTTCAAATTTGCAGAAAGGATGCTGACAGTCTTGGGATTGTGGCAATGATTTTTGTTTGATATTCGAGACCTCTCTCCCTTAAATATACAACTGCTGCAGTCTTAGGTCTTCAGCCTAGGAAGAAGAATATTTACTGAAGTTTTGCTGCAACTCAAAATCACACTCTGGTGACAAGTAGGTTGCTGTACCTGTTTGACTCAGCAGATCAGTCTATTAGAGAATTAACCACCTTATAAAATAGGTTGGAATCTCGTTTATCTCAAACATGTCAAAGCAATAGATAGCTTAACATGTGGAACTACATCAGTTGGCCTTACCATAATTGTAGCCTGTACATGGCTGTCTTCGCTCCCTTAGTTGTACTGGCACCAGTGCTCAGTGGATTCCTTGTGCTTTAAACCAGCTCAGACTGGCCAAAACCAAATTGCATGAGTTTTCAAAGTATTGTTCCATGAACCAGCTCAATGTGATCACAGTAGTGCTAATGCAAGGAAGATGTAGGAATGGCACGTTCAAGGGGGCAGAGAGCAGGGAGGGGAGTGTAGGATCGCATTTAGATAACCTCCTTTTGACCTGGTTTTGAAACCAAAGCCTGTGAGGAAGGCTGCCTGATGAAGTTTTGGATGAAAATAGGCATAAATGGCTAGGACCTGGCAGAGGAGAGTGTATTGTGCACTATAAATGGTAGAGCCAAGCCGCCAGATCCTTTGCTTTTTGTCACACTGCTTACTCCAAAGTAGCCACTGTTGGGCAAGTAGAAGGCTTTACTTCGTCATATCGAAGACACATCTCAAAACTTTAAATGGCCAAAAGCAGATACTGATGGAAAAGTATAATGGGCAAGCATGTATTTAGTAGTTTATCCCTGAAGATTTCTGGACTTAGAGGCTATAGACTCTTCTGTGAACATCTCTTGTCTTCTTCTAAATGCCTGTAAGCTTCTAGCATTCGCGGCCTGCTCTGGCTGAGTTCCTCTATTTAACAATGTCACATGAAGCACAGTGTTCTAAAAATTAGTTTCATTTGATGATTTTTCCCTTCTTGCATTGAAAGATGCAATAACAAGGTGAATCCTATTCAGCATTTCCATGCCACTCTTTCTGTAGACCGTTACCTGTTTCTAGGCTGAGAAGTCTTTAGCCAGCTCAGTTGCTCCTAGGGTGGAGGTTGTTTGATTGTTCTTACTGCTTTTTTTTTTAATTCCGTATCATTTGGGTTGGGCGAGTAGTGAGTGGAGAGACAAAGGTGCACATGAGATCCAGGTATAAACCTGGAGAAGCAGATACAGATATAAATCTGTGACGCAATGATGTTCTCAAGGTTTTCCTTACTCTGAGTCTAACTTGTTTTATTTTTTACAATGTTAATATGTAATAGGTTAGCCTCCCATTATTTTTCATTCAGAATTGACAGACATGTTTATGCATGAGAAGCATAATTCTGGTGTATCACGTTTACTAATAAAGTTTAGTTTGATTTTTGTCAAATGTAATTAAAATACATAAAACATCTTTATATTGCATGGAAGTACAATGCTTTATCTACAGCCCTCACAACTCTTATTTGTCTTTTGTAAACTATAGAAAGCATGCAAATATGTGCTCCTGTACAGGCAACTGTACTAAAATCTGCCAGTGTGCATGAGATCATCCCATGTTTGAGTTTCAGACCTCTTGGAACACAACTTCACTGAAGCTTATCTAAAACTTGCAAGAACATGTAACTTTTAATACTTATTTTGGAAGAGCATACTTAGTTCTTTTCCTTCCAGTTTCCTAAATATTGATACTTAACTGTGAAGACTGGCAACCAGAAAAAAGAAGCCACCTGTCAGTAGTCACATGATATGGTGTATATGGCATCAAAGTGAGGAGAGGGACTACAACTGTCTTTCCTTTCTTCACTGGGAAGTGCCTGCAGAGACATCTGATAACAAAGGAGGCAGAGAGAGACAAATGTTAATACTTGCCTGATGTACCTGCAATTGTCTGAGATTCACAAGCTAGGCATTGCGACTTGAATATATCTTACGTATATGCCCTGCAGTTATCAAAGAAGCACTTTTTATGCAGTTAACTTAGTCTGGTTGTCAGGACTCCTGTTGGTTCAGTGTGGTTTTAACATACTGTGTGGCAGAGTAGTCCCAGGTGAAGATAGCTATTGTAATGGCAATTTAATACTGCCAGTTTCTGATAGTTCTCTCTCTTCAGCTTGTTTCATGCAATTTGATCACAAAGTTAATGACACTTATTCTGGTAGAAGCTAAGACTTGGAATCATAGAATTGTTTAGGTTGGAAGAGACCTTAAGCTCCTTGAGTCCAACTATTAAAGAGTCTTGGCAGCAGTGGGATTCGAACCCACGCCCCCGAAGAGACTGGAGCCTTAATCCAGCGCCTTAGACCGCTCGGCCATGCTACCCTGGTGGCCTTATGTAGCACACACTTAATATTCCTAATGTTAAAAACTCCACTAGCTCTGCGGTTTGCGCCTTCTATTTTGTGCTGAATACAAATTTGGAATGGATTGTTCCTCACTTGCCATCTGTTGGCTGCCAGTTTTTATCTACTTTTTAAAATGCTTCCAGAGCTTAAGCTTTGAGGTTGGGTTTTGGCGTGGTGTGCTAATGCAGACTCTCAAATACGTTGAATGGTTGTCCTTGACAGAGCAGAAGCTGTCATCATTTACAGTTTTAGTGTTTAGGGGAAAGTCAGCTAATGCTGACATTAGATCACAAGCTTCTCTTGATTAAAAAAATAATGCTTATAAAAAAAGCTAGTGTCCTGTGTTTGAACTGCATTTCCCTTTCTATCCCTATTTCTGTTTCTCACCTCCTACATCTTCACTCTCACTTGTGCACAGCTTGCTTTTTCAGCTGCTGGGAATTCCTTTCTAGAGACTGAAATAAATTACATCTTTAACATGTAAAACAGGTTGAGAGAACCCCATCAGCTAACAGTATGGAGTTCCATGAAGCATGTTGCAGTAATTATTTTGTTTGAAAAATCCTGGAAGTGTCTAATGGAAAGCTTTTTTAAAAAGTAGTTCCTCCTCACAGCTTCTTTGTCTGATAGGATTGTAAGATAAACTGAGCTTGACTTGTAAAATGGTATAAAAGTTTGTGGAATATTTAAATCTTCTAAAAAGTCTGTTGAAGAATATGGTACTAGCCAGGCAGCTTTTGGAAATACAAACTCAAGAGAAATATAATAGTTGCTATTAAACTGAGAACTTACCCATGATTGCCTACCTAGTGCTATTGGATACTACAATTATATTTAGATAATCAGTCACAGAAGTAACAGTAGGTTTTGATATTCTGGAATGCTGCATTTTGTGATGAATACTCACTGGTAATTAGTAAAATACTCTTTTGTAGTAGCCTGTGGTGATGGGTGTATGATCTGAATCTGGGCTAGAGAGCAGCCAACTGTTATGCATGTGTGTAGTGTCATTAGAACTGAACTGCTTAAATTTTTGTTGAGTTCAAACAACTGAACTAAGCCCTTTCAGTCATAGCTCAACTTATACCAGAACCAAAATAAAGTAGGTTAAGCTCTCTGACTGTAACATTAACTTCCAAAGCAATGTAGTACCACTTTCTTCTTTGATTTCTCTAGTTTCAGATGAAGTCTTCTACCCTGTATGAAATAGAGTGGGGGTGAGGAAATACAGTGTAGGTAAACCAGGATTTTATATGTGGACTTTAGGATGTTAAACCTTGCTTTTAGTGTTCACAGAACTGCTAGAGGGTTTTCAAACTCCAGTGGTAGAGACATCTAGAGACATATTTTCCAAGCCAAGGAACTTTGGATTTAGATACCTGAATTTTGTACTGTGGGCTTCTTACAAAAAAAAATGTTCTGATACAGTTGAGTAAAGCTCTGTTTTGAATAAATGTGCCTCAACGTTGAGGGAAGATTTCATTGTGTATTATCCTGGCCAGAGGAGCATGGTCACTCTAAAGCTTGCGTGCATCCTTCATTCTTTACTGCCTGAAATAGTGAATTCTTAAATAGTTTTGCCAAAGAGCAGGCTTTTTTCTATTTACTGGCATGGGAAAGGATAGTCCCATAATCATCCAGTGCCAGGGGGGTTAGACTAGATGACCTTTAAAGATCCCTTTCAACCCAAACTATTCTATGATTCTAGAAAGAAAAATACAGTTGTTCAGTAATGTCTTAGAAATAAATAATAAAAGCTAGATAGCCTTTAAACTTAATTCTAATCAAATTCCAGGCAAAGTCATGGAACAGGTTATCTTGAGTGCTATTAATGAGCACATACAGGTTAACCGGGTGATCAGGCCCAGTCAACATGGGTTTATGAAAGGCAGGTCTTGCCAATCAAACCTGATCACCTTCTATGATGGGGTGACCCGCCTGGTTGATGAGGGAAGGGCTGTGGATGTAGTTTTCCTTGACCTCAGTAAAGCCTTTGATAACAGTTTCTCATAATGTTCTGGTTGAGAAACTGCTAACTGCTGGCCTGGATAGGCACACCCTCCTTTGGGTTAAAAACTGGCTGGATGGCCGGGCCCAAAGAGTGGTGGTAAATGGGGCTAAATCCAGCTGGAGGCCGGTCACCAGTGGGGTTCCCCAGGGCTCAGTGCTGGGTCCAGTTCTGTTTAACATCTTTATCAATGACCTGGATGAGGGGATTGAATGTACCCTCAGTAAATTTGCGGATGACACCAAGCTGGGAGGCTGTGTCGATCTGCTCAAGGGTAGGGAGGCCCTTCAGAGGGATTTGAACAGACTGGATCGTTGGGCTGAGGCCAATGGCATGAGCTTTAATAAGGCCAAGTGCAGAGTCCTTCACTTGGGGTATAAAAACCCCAAGCATCACTATAGGCTCAGGGAAGAGTGGCTGGAGAGCTGCCTGGCGGAGAAGGACCTGGGGGTGTTGGTTGACTACCGGCTTGATATGAGCCAGCAGTGTGCCCAGGTGGCCAAAAAGGCCAATGGGATACTGGCGTGTATCAAGAATAGTGTGACCAGCAGGAGCAGGGAAGTGATCCTGCCCCTGTACTCGGCACTGGTGAGGCCGCACCTGGAATATTGTGTCCAGTTTTGGGCCCCTCGCTTTGAGAGATATTGAGCTCCTGGAGCGGGTCCAAAGAAGGGCGACTAAACTGGTCAAGGGGCTGGAAAATAAACTTATGAGGAGCGACTAAGGGAGTTGGGGCTGTTTAGCCTGGAGAAGAGGAGGCTGAGGGGAGACCTGAATACAGCCTACAAATACTTGAGAAGGGATGGTGGGGAGGTAGGGGAAGGGCTCTTTACATTAGTGATGGGTGACAGAACAAGAGGAAATGGGTATAAGCTTAGTCAGGGGAGATTCAGGTTGGATGTTAGGAAGTATTTCTTCTCTGAAAGGGTTGTCAGCCACTGGAATAGGCTGCCCAGGGAGGTGGTTGAGTCCCCATCCCTGGATGTGTTTAAGAATAGGGTGGATGATCTACTTAGGGATATGGTTTAATGGGGATTAGGGACGGTTGGACTCGATGATCTCTGAGGTCTTTTCCAACCTAGAAATCTATGAAATCTATACTTGATTGATAATAGGCTTTTGGAGTCTCAGTATCAGAGATTTGCTTTTGCATAACTCATGACAATTGATGAATGGGATCCAACTTCTGTGGGGAAGTGACTAAGCAACATAATCTGCCGAAGTTACTTGAATCGCTTTAAATCTACCTGCCTGTGTGTTGCATTGCATTATAGCTTGCTTTTTTGTAGTTCTTAACCTTGTTTGAAATCCACTGTCATTCTAATGAGTGGAGTCTTTGAAACTTATGCAAGAAGTTTCAAATATTCATTAAATTTTTTTAGCTTACATGGATGGTGTTACCCAAGGTATCGGAAAAGCATAGATCTGAAGACTTATTACAAGTTGAATTTTAATTGCGTTCATGAAACACACTGAACATCTAACTAATATGGTCAGAATGAAACTAAACAGCAAAGAGAATTTTTAAAGCTTTTCCCTTTAGTTCAATATTAAACACGAAATGTATTAATATTTTGAATATTTTGTTTAATAATTAATATGTGATTCCAATATTTGTAAGCATTTATGCAAAAGAAGCAACATCCTGTTGTATTGGGATATGCTGCCCATATGGTACTAGCAAAGACCTTGGGCAATTTGGATAGAATTGCTCGCACAAGCAAGGCCATGAGCGTGTTTACCTAGTGAATG
The DNA here is from genome assembly GCF_009769465.1 of Tauraco erythrolophus. NCBI lineage: Eukaryota > Metazoa > Chordata > Aves > Musophagiformes > Musophagidae > Tauraco > Tauraco erythrolophus. The sequence continues at coordinate 54,177,937 of NC_141470.1, forward strand.
TGGAAATACGCTGGTATCTGTGTAAGACTGAGAATGTGGAGCATATCCAGTGGAGACCCACCTGGTGGTGCCAAGCCAATGAATGTAAAAGAGAAGAGCCTGAAATAGTAATAAGAAAAGCTGCCTTTTTGAGACAGGAAGATGCTTTAGGAAGTATCTAATCTCCGTAATGGAGGCAAAACCTTTTCTTTTATTGAGAAAGAATCTATTGTGGATTACATTGGTCTTTTTCCCAGAAAACTAATACATCTGTCTTCTGTATGTTTCCTTTCCTTCATAGGGATTGAGCAAAGGATACTTTCATGTGAGAGGGAAGTTGCTTTCAGAAGGTAGTGATTCAGCAATGTATTTTCCTGTACCTTATGACCTGCCACCAGAACAATATGGAAGCAAAGGTAAGGTGTGACTTCAGAAGAAAAGTAGGTGTATTATGTATGGAGCAAACTAATTTGAGTAACTGAGTCATTTGAACACTGCTATGTTCCTCCAAAGCTTTATTTTAACATTTTTGTGGCGTGGCTGCATTTGCAATTAGATCAGTCTGACAGTCTGCTTGCAACTTCAAAGAAACTCAACTATCTCTGGTTCTAATTTTTTCCTTTATTATTGTTTAAGTTTTGGATCAACAACCTAAATATTTTTTCATTCCTCTTCTGGGATTCTTTTATGTATTAGGAAACCAGATATTCTTTATGGAATCAAAGTGTTCTTTAGAACTACTGGGTGAAGGAGTGTTGAAAGAGGCGTGTTTGGAAGAGAGCAGGTGCGAGGAAAAAAAAATGCTCTGGAAGTGGGGTGTGAAAGAAGTAACATAGAACAAATGTAAAAAAATTGCTGCAAATCAGAAGAAAGATGATTTGCTTTTAGTCCATTCTATATTTCATAGTTTCAGACTTCACTTTCTAGAAGATCTGTGTTAGAATTCTCCTTGGAGAGGCAGAGAGGATATATTTCATAATACTTGAAGAGATTTACAAGATCTCAACCTTCTCAGCTTCTGAGGCTCTCTAGAACATGTAAAACGAGGAAGTGATAAGTAAGTGCTGCTATGAGGTGATGATGGCTTGAAAACCTAAAAATACATTGAGGATAATGATGTTGATATTTTCATATCAAATAGCCCATTTTAACTACATAGGATGATTTAAAAGAAAAAGCCACCACCAACAAACCACAATATAATGCTTGAAAAACATATTTTTGGACCTACAAACTTTCATAAAGTCCTGCTTATGTGATTAATCAACTCAGTGAATCTATCGTTTGCATGTATTGGGCTACTTCATCAGCTTTTTTCCTAGTGGGTTGCACTTAACTTTCCAGTTAGATTTAAATGTAATTAGATTTATGCTTAATTGGCTGTTTTCCACTTTTAAAGGGAGACCTCAGCAGGTGAAACATTTCTGTGCTTTATTACTCTGCCAGATTTCAGATTTATTAATCTCAGGTGCTCGTTACAAAGAACTCTCTTACAGTGCTAGTGAGAGGGGATGAGCTAAAAATATATTTATCAGGAATTCTTTGAGTTGTGACTAGGTTACAAGGCACGAATTTATAGAAGCTTTTCCTGAGCTCTGTTCAAAATGCTTTGAAACTGCTTAAACCCTCTTGACGAGAAGGCCATAAGATAGAGGGGTAAGTAATTTCTGATAAACAAGTTATTTCTCATTCAGTTTTCTCTTCAGTGTACGTATGTAAATCAAGGAAAGAAACAGGCTATTCAGTTGACTAATAGTATACAGAAAATATATGTATATACGAGGAAGTAGGACAGGTTCCAGCTCGGTTCAGATTAATCTAAAGTTAGAGTGAAACTACGTATTACTCTATATGTATGCCAATTATATGAATTACATTAGTCTTTGGTTATTTTGCTCTTTGAAGATTTCTTTCTTTTTCCTTATTTCCATTATAACAATTTGTAAGAATGTCTTAAAATGTATTTCCTTATTTTCCAGCAGGAAAATCTATTTTATCCTTGGTAACTGAGGGCTAAAGCTGTCAAATCTCATGCTATGAGAGACTGTAAGAATGGTGGGCAAATGAGATGGAGATTTGCTTTAATGCAAGTTGAAGCATTGTGTAGAAATGAACAGTCCACTTAACAACTCATTAGTTCTCTAGCTGAAATTTTCAACCTCTGACAGCTATGATTTTAGTTTTGTTAAGGATGCACAAAAGGATCTGTAACATGTCTCACAGGAACAGCTCTCCCTTTTGTGAAGGACCCTGTTCAGTGATCAATATGCCATTGCCACACTTACTGTGGAAGAACAAATTGACCTTTTCCTTGTAACTTCAGATATTCAGTGCTTGTTACTTTGTCTAGTTTTCAGTGAGTGGGAATTGAGAGTATGGTGAAATTACATTTGGTAAATATTTGTAGTGATTTCAGGAAACTAGTAACACTCCAGCTCGTTTATTACACAAACTGCTGTTGTGTTGGATCAAAACAAGAAAAACTTCATGGTATATTTGCCTCCAGCTCTGGTAGGTTTAGATATTTCTGTTTATCCTGTTATTTGAAGGCTGGGGACAATTTTCATTTATTCTGCCTTGTGCTAGTGACAGAGTGCCTAAAAGAAGAGATCAGTGTTATGTCTGGATAAGCTGGAAGAATATATTACTCTGAGCTCCATTACCTGCTCTATCATCAGAAGGTTAGATAAGTTCTGGGAAAATGTCACTGTATGTGGTCCCTACCTTTCTCCCACCTTTGTTTGTCCAAAGTTCTAGAATTCTCCACTTTCTCTGTCAAGTAGTTAAAATATTTTTGAAGAAATTAAGAAAGAAGACTTCCGAGGAAGTTACTCAGATTTTTCAATCTCCTTTTTTTCTAATTAATATTGTATAGCTACATGGAACCTGTGTACTTTCTAGAGTTTGAAAGAACTTGACTGGCAGCATCCTATAAGAATTTTTAGCGAACTTCAGGTCCTCTCAATATACTTACTGTGGTACAAACTCGTTCTTCTGAGAAGATGGCAACTAGAAGCTAGTCCTGTTTCTAATGATACTAATAGATTTAGTAGAAAATATTTCACTTATTTAACACTCAGAGCAATGGTAAATGTAGATCTGAGTATCTTTAGAAGTTTAGTTTTCATTTTTTTCAAGCAGCAAGTATACGTTGTCATTGTAGTTCATATACTGGGATGGAGAGCGGGGGTTGGAACCAATTTGTGTTGGCATACACCTCCTTCCTAGGTGGAATCAAAAGCATTACTATTGACTGGTAAACCTGCAATTTGAGACTGAAGCTCTCTTAAGATGGCTTGACATCAGATGCCTCAGATGGCCTCCCAGAGTCCAAATGTAACGTTTGAGTACACAACAAAACCTGTTTTCCTTCAAGGTTTTTATGACCATGAAGAAATTATCACTTTGTAGGAGAGGAAACTTGACTTAGTCACCATTTTGTTTGAGTACTTCTGTGTATTGGATTGGTAGGGTTACAAACTTGAAGACCTGAAGGAACCACTACATTGATCGGATTTGTCACGTTACTAGCCAATTTCTTTGAGCTCAAAGCTTCTGTTTGGCTAAGAGAGATCTTCCAAAATATGCTTCAGATAATTAGTTGAGAGCATTATTGTGAGATGGCAAATTCACCAAATGGCAAACAGTAAATATTTTGCTTCAATAGCTGGTGAACCCAAGAATTTTAAAAAGCACTTTATTTTGGCTATTCTTCAGAGTAGATGCGTGATGCCTTGTTTAGTTGTTGAACTTGTGTGATTTGATCCTTCTTGTGCAGAATGCAAGATTTGTAGTCAAAGTCTGAGGAAATATAACAATACGTCATCCTAACAGATCAGAGTTAAGGTTGCACAGAGAACTTTTACTTGGACACTTTTCCTTTAGACTGTTTTTTCCCAGCTGCTTTAAATTACCAGCACAGAACAGTTTTATTATACATGATGTACATAGCTTGCATCTTTCTCATGCTGCAGGGAACATGCATGTTTTACATCTGACAGTTTTAAAATAAAGATTTAAGATCATTCCTACTCTGAATTGACAAAGGACTTCATTAATTTTTAGCGTGTTGTGCGCAACATGCATGTTATTATTTGCAAATTGCTGTTTTGAGCAATTGCAGTTGTTCACCTCCAATAGCTGAACAGCGGAAGGCAACATCGACATTTTGAGAAACAAAGCAAATCCCGCTTTAAAACTGCAGTACAGATCAGCAACTGTGATCTGTTAGGTTTCTTTTCTTTTTCCCCGGTGAGTGATCATCCTCCTGGCCTTCAGGAATTATTACCTTGTTTGTGAATAGTTATAGATCCCACATCTATACCCTGTCTGCTTTTTCCTGAGATCATTCAGGTATGATTTCTGCATTGAGAGAAACAAGATGAGTTCCTTTTAACTGTCATGCTCATCCAAAGGGAGCAGAGAAGAGAGACTGAAGCATAGTGTGCACCTTCTGCAAATGCTGAAAGGGAGAACTTTCCAGCGTCATGCAGCAGACAGTAAGTTTGCTGTGTTAGAACATATACGTAGAATGACTTGGAGAGCTCTGGTTATTTGTGAGTAAATGTGAATACTTGTTACTTCAAAGCTACATTTTTCAATTTGAAGACTTCTGAAATAGTGTGCAAGACGTTGTAAGAAGCCGGTCTCTGTGTTCAGAAATCAGCCAGGAATGGCCCTCATCCAGATCTCCACTCGCAGTGCAAAAGACACTTTTATTTTAAACCGTAGGAAGAGGATCAAAAAGATTCCTTAATTGTATCTTACTCTTCAATTGAATGTTCCTGTAATTCACAGACTTTTCTAGTTTTGGCTGTACATACTGTACTGCCATCTGTCATACTTACAAGAACATGAAGTTTTGAAATGGCATGGTTTTGACCTACACAATACACTGCATTTGTAAAATACTATTGTTAAAATTTGCAAAACAACCTTGTACCATTGTCAGCTCATGATTTCATATTCTGTAACATGATCTCAAAATGTGGGAGATTCTTTGAAGTGATTAATGAGGTGTACTTGAAAAAACTTGTTCTTGAGGGCCTCTGTCTTTAAATGAAATGTGATAAGTCTATTCAGTTGTGAGAGAATCTTCAAAAGTCTGCCTGTGTGTATAACTGAAATAGCGCTTTGTCTGACATTTCAGATAATCTTCAAGTGGCAGGGGGGTAGGAGTGGCCCTGTTCGTTTTACTGTGTGCAACTCTAGTGACAGAATTCTGCTTGTAAGTGAAGCAAGAAGGAAGCAGTGGTACTGGGTCACTAGATAACACTAATTCCAATAACATGCAGTTGAGGCAAAATTAGGGTATCAGAAATGAAGAACTGAACTTGAAAGGTGTGAAAAGTAGGTACATTGAGCACACTTTAAAAATATATATAGCGGGGCTATAAATAGGGAACAGTTAACTTCCCACCGAAGTGGGAAGTAGTTGGCGAAGGCAGCAAAGATGAATAGATCCAAGTGACAGGTTCCAGTGCTTGAGTGGGACTGTATTTATTCTGATGTCATAAATAGAGGTCAGTGATCAAACAATGTGTGCTTGAAATCCTCAATGCGTTTTCCAGCATTTGCTTTATTCTGTACCCATTCTTATAACTATTAATGTTTGCTATGTGGTAAGGTATTCACCTAAAATACAACAGGTGCATTTAGCTCTTGTGCAGACGACTGGTAAAAGAAGCTTAGGGAAATAATGGTGCTACTTCTTTTTTTTTTAAGAGATCACTCAAAGTCTAGACATCCTGCAGTTGACCCAGAAACTGCGTTAAGTGCTATACTTTCTTCTGGTTTCCAATGCCTTTTATTTTTTTTTGTGCTTGGAAATCACCTATCCACTGTAACAAAAAAAATGGCCAACTACTTCTACCTAGATGCTATATCATGATTTTAAATCAGGGGAAGATATGGATGTTTGCTTTTATTGTCCTCTTGTAATAACATTATGTGAAAGATGGCATTTGTTGCACGGGCTGTTCTTTCTCTGGTGATCACATTCCTGTGAGTTGTAACATCCCCATCAGTCTTAATAAAGTCTAAATGTAAAGTCTTTTTTCAAGTCAAGCAGATTCAATTTTGCTTTTATTTAAAGCGTTGTCCTATTACCCTCTTATTACTGTAAACAGACACTTTTGTAGAACGTTTGCATAGCTGGGCTATGTTTCACTGCAAACTACGGAACTACAGTACTAGAATTAAACATGCTCTAGTAGCAAGTAATATCGGATACTTAGTAGAAATGCTCTCCCCGCCACATGTTTAATTGGCGTGGCACTTGTCACAGTGTACTGTCGTGTAATTTACACATCCTTTCATTACTGCTTCTGGCACTTTCTTACTCTCCTCTTTTTGCTGCAGTAATTCCCACTTGATATATTGTGAGAGCTGGCATTGGATCCTGTGAATTTAAAATTGGACAACAGTAATCATAATCAATAGCTTATCTAAAATTTCGATTGACAAGCATGTAGCACATCTTTAGCAAGTATAAATAGTATATCATGTAGATGAGTAGCTTTGGATTTAATAAATGAACTACTCCCATAATCCTCAGTACAATTCGTTTGATCTGTGGATTGTACAAATTGATGTCACTGACTTCCTCAAGGCTGATTTTGTAGATGGAGGAAAGAAGCAGGCTAGATTTATATAAACTGCTGCTTTGAGAAAAATCACTGAAGGATGGAAGGAATTTTCTCTGTTTCAGTAGAAGTAGCCTGAGAGAAGCAGAATAACAGCTTGGCTTCATAGAGCAGCTGCTTTTCTGCAATGTGTATGGGGTAGGAGGAAGAGCCTAGAGCAGGTTGCAGAGCTAGCAGCTGGCTCCTGCTGTGTTGCCTTTTCTCCTTCACAAGAGCAGGAATAGCTTCTGTATTCTGAGAAGTGGAGGAAGGGAACTGTGCTGCAAACCTGTTGCTCAGCTAAAGATGTAATGTTTGAAGAAGCGAGGCATGAACCTGAACATTTTGGAGTTCAGACAGTGATATTTTTAGATACAGAATTCTTACTGTCCATGTGAAAAATACTAATGCGTTACAGCACTTGTAATTCCATTGGGTTAAGAGATACACAGCATAAAACTTGCTGCCTATGGGCCAGACTAAATTTGGCTACATTGCTGTTCTTGTACACTGTCCGAAATACAATTCTTTTACAGCTGATGGAGTGTATACTGGGTTATGACTATATTTAAAATAATATTTGGGGGGAAAGAAAAGCCTTTTGAAAACTCTAAATCTTACTGTTCTGAAGAATAGCTGGTTAAAAATTTCTATTAAACAGAAATTGCACATAGGGTTATGTGAAAATCAGTGGGAGTTTTTACTTTCCTCTTCCTCCAAAGAGAGAGAGGAAGAAGAGGATCAAAATTTTACATTTAATAACTGAATTTGTCATGAGCATGTTTGTTTTGGTTTACAGATCAACCATGGATTTGGAATATTCCTTACACTGATGCCCCTGATACACATGGAAATATGTGGGTTCCGTCGTGAATGTTTCCAGTATTCCGTGACGTTTCACTAACTGACACTGAGCCTGCCATGCAACTTGCAAGACTGCTTATTTCTGGTTTTTAAGCTCTAATTTCTGCTATAATGGCTAATTTGTAGTTGAAAGAAACATTAAAATGTTGATAATGGGGAGATTCTGGGAGAATCTATAACCATATTATTATAAATGAACCTGCATTTTTAAATACCTTTTTTATATGCTTTTTCCTTACTGTAGTTCTTAATTTACTTTTCAATACTAAAACAAGTGTAAACTGTTCTCAGATTCTCTGTATTTTTAGCTGTAATTAATGTAAAAGTTACTGTTCTGTGAGACTGTCAGTTGGCGTCAGTAGCTGGAATAAAAGATACTGTATGTAAAATTTAAATAAAAATAAAGTCAATCTTGTTCATATATCCTTTGTTCCATCTTCTAAGTATGTACATTTCAAATTAGATTGAAGCTTGCTTTGTATTTATTACTTCTAATGCAAGCTCTAATACTTGCTGGTTTGGGTTCTTGCAGTATTTGGCTTCTTGTCAGTTTTTTCCTAATCCTCTTTTTTTTTTTTTTTTTTTTGCCATTGCAGACACCCAAGTACTGTCCAAGACACTAAATTGAAGTGGATGGGCTTGGGTGTGCTGAAGAGTAGTCTTTAACAGTGCTGTGGGATGCATGAACAACAGGTCTTGCAACCTGGAAATCTTGTAGTATAGTATGCTGCTTCATTCAGCATTCCCTCTGCATCCCAAATAGTCTGACTGGGTAGCTGTCATTCCCTAAGATGGTTTGGAGTGCGCTACTTCCAAATGTTTATCTAATGTCCATCCCTGTTTCATTAAAAAATTACTAGAGAAAAGATGTGTGTTTAGGAAATTGTCATGGTGTCTGGCTAGCAAGGAGAAGTTTTTCTTTCATTTTCCTACACTCACAGACCAATCCATGGAGAAACTCTTAGGATAGAAGTACTGCTTCTTTTCCATCTTTCATATCCTTTCCCTGTTGTTCTACCCTCTCTAGTTACATGTGAGTTCTCTGCTGCAGTTATTGGATGGTCTTTCAAAACAAAAAGGTTATGGCTTTGAGTTATTGTTGGGGAAGCTATTGTACAGTCTCTTATTCAGAGGGTAAATGGAGCTGGATAGCAGAGTAGCCGTGCCTGTAACACACGGGGATTTTACACTCGCTCTTCACAGCAAACACCAGGAACTTAGGTTTATAGGTTGCTTGTTTCTTAGCTTGTGCTGGCATTTTAGAGCCCCAGTTATCGTTACTATGTCTTTATCTGGTTTTGAGGACTTTGCAAATAACGTGATGTGCGTACTGGTCGGAGTGTGGAGTGCTGCTGGGATGTCCGTGGAACAGGTAGGAAGATTGCCTTCTGCTTTCACCTTCCTTTGATTCTGTCTGCGAAATCTTTACTGTTTATGCTACATGCAGAAACTGTTTGGTTCTGTCCCTGATGAGCCTGAAAAGCCAGGGATCAGGGAAGGTAACATGAAAGTGGAGCAGTGTGATCTAAAAACTGAGATGACTTCATAGCTGTTGTTAGACTTTCTTTATAGCAGAATATTGTTTTAATTATTTTCATTCTGTGATAATTAGAGAAGTTCTAAGTAGGAAGATGTCTTCATATGAGGAAAGCTTTAAGAGTTCTAGAAGGTCAGCTGACAATTAATGAACATTTATCCTTAATTTGTGAAGAACGTGATTTATTAATGTTACATGTATGAGTATTTCTGTTTTTGTCATAAAGTGGTTCAACCAGCTCTGAGGCATTCCTGGTTAAAATTCCCGCTAGAATTTTTCGGTTTCCAGGAACTTGGCACAATTTAACTTCAGGTCTCCAGGGCTCAGATTAATGCAGTGTCAGAAGATCCCTCCAAAGTTCATCAGTGGGAACAAGTAAACTAAGTGATCGGTTCTTCTAGGAAAACAATCTTTCCCGTGCAGAGCTATGGCCCAAAGCAACTTGGACTGTGCTATAAGCATGGAAGTGAGGTGCTGCTGGGTGGCAGAGGGGGAGGAAAGAATGAAGGCTGAGGGTTTGGTTTGCTGGACAGTGTGTGGTGTGAGGTGAACTAAGGGTTCAAAGATTGAGTGTGGTTGAAACAGTAAGCATGTAGTTCTGTTTTAACTCTTTAAACAATGCTCTTCTAGAATGGCAGGGAAATCTTGTTTTGAAGAAACTGTCCGAAGATAAAGTCCAGGGTGGTAACAGTCTTTGCAGTCAGTTCTATGCAACCCAAACATAGCTGGGCTTCATGACATATTGGAGCTGGATGGAAGGCTCTTGACAAAACCTTTGGCCAGATGATGCTGTTTAATAACTTTCTAGTTGTGCAGCCTCTCAGGTGCCAGGACAGACTTAAGAAAACTTCTTAACTGTCTGAATAAAATCTTGAATTTTTTCTTGTGCAGAATATTTTTAAATTCCACTTTTCATACCACCTTAATTTTTTTGTTTCATGTCAGGGCTCTAACACTTGGAAAGAGGAACTATGAATAAAGAGGAGAAAACAGATGAGTTAGTGCAACCCACAGCTGAATGACATATGTAACTGGATTTGACTCTGGGATCTTTGGTTAAAGTGATATTTAGGTCTGAGACCTGTGCGCTTCTCCTTTATTTTTAAAAAGTAGTTCAAATTTAACAAAAAAAAAAAGGCAATAGCATTGTCTGTAGAAGTAATTGTTATTCAACACAACATCTTTTTTACCCAATAAATTGCCGATTAATTTCTCTTGCTACTGCTGAGAATGAACCTGTTCTGGTGCCCCTTCAAAATTAAGTGCTGTCCCTTACACCGCCACTGTAAGACTTTATTGTTAATGCAGATCAGCACATGCTGGTGCAAACAATGCACATGCATCTGTGGTGTTGCTGATTGGGTCCTAAAGAAACAAGCAGTGCATTTTTCTGTGCTTAAATGGCTAAAACAATTTCATCCTGCCCTAGCTGATTTTAATGGCTAATGCAGTTGGTTATGTTCTTTAAAAGTTCAACTGCCTTCTAACCTCCAGCTGGAGAAGGTCGTGTAGTGGTGTTGGAAGCCATCCGTCAGAGAGGCCACGGCACTGAAGGGAAGCGAACTGCGGAGGTGCCGTACACCCTGCAGGAGAGAGCAAGGTGGACGGCTGGAAATTTGGTTTCACAAGGGCACTTCAGTATTGGACTGCGTTGCTGTAGCCATTAATATAATGGGACAATACCAGTTTACTTCCTCCTGGGACAAGGGAAGAAACTTGGTGGTTGCTTCTGACTCTGAAAAGGTTAAATCTTCTGTCAAGGGCGGCATAACATTGTGCGGTTTCTTATTGGAGTCACAGAGTAAAGCAATGATCTGATTTTGGTTTGTTCAAGACCGTGATGCGGTGATCTATCTAGAGTCTTTGCAGCGCACTTGAGATTAAATCCAGCATCACAGAAGGTAAAAAGACATGAAGGGTACTGTGCATTTTGTTCCATGCTAGGTGTGCAAACATGGAACAATATCGGTGGCTTTCCTAAATTGCTTTTTTCAGTAATTAGTGACATGTTAATTCCTTGTACTTTCTTCTGCTAAAGCTTTCTATGGTTTTGATATTCCAGCCTGTCTCCCAGTAAACAAATATGAGCACAGTAATAGAAATAACTGCACAAAAAATTCGAAGTAAATGAAAATTAATAGAGATGCAATGTGAAGAACTGAATATTGAAATCAGTACATTCGTGTAATATATAGATATTCACTGTGACATACTCTGGCTGCCCAATGTGTGTATTTGAAAAAGCTAGAATGGAGATGTAATGTTCTTTGTAATGCTAGGTGCTGCCCAATCCCACAGATATTTCTACTGACATCGATAAACTTGCTGACATTTTACAGTTGTGAAATTAATCACCGTGACCCAGGATGTCAGAATTTTAGCCAAACACTGACTGTAGTCACACCATTCCCTCTCTCCGACCTCTGAGTTTCTTTTAATCTGAGCAACTGTAACTGGCATCCTGAAGGGCAAAAGAAAGAAACAGCAAAAAAGTACCGGAGGCTGAAAGGAGCTGTGTAAGTTCAGAGGAGTGCGTTCCTATCTTAATTTACAGTCATTATGTCCTTGGGTGGTTTTTTCTTTTTTTTTTTCTTTTTGTAATATACCAGCTCTTCTGCTTCTCCGTTTATCAAAATTTTATCTCTACTCGAACTAATTCCCAATTACTGCTTTCGATATGTTGCTGTAGTGCTTTCGAGGTATTGTGACCCTGTTGTGTCAATCAGAGTAAAAACTTCATCCTTTAGTTGAAAGCATTTCCCTTTGCTTGGAATGGAGGAATGTGAGGAAGCTCCTGGATTCTTTTACTAACTGTTTTTCTGACTCCATTCTGACTTCACACAAGTTGCTTCATGGGTCTCCGTTTCTCCCTTACCATGCAAATCACAACCGCACACAGTTCTGGTACTAGTAAGTACAAACGAACAAAACACTTTGCTCTGAATTGTGGGTGGTTGTTATGGGGTTTGGAAAAATAAGCTACCAACCCAACCGTGTTTTTCTTTACCTGTTGAAATGCTGGAAGATAAGTAGCATGCAGATGCAAAGTAGTTCTTGAGGACAACCCTCGAGGGGTCCCTTGTAGGGACTTTCAATTGCATTTTGAATTGCATTTCCCAATTGCAAATTTTAATCTGCAAATATCTTCAAACAAAAATACCCCTATAGGGTATTTGCTAAGTGTAAATGAAATAGTCTTCCTCAAGAAGACTGGAATACTGTTATCAGCCATGTTTTAGTAACTGATGTGAAAGAGAAAAAAATTTCACATTTCTCATTCCTGAAAATCTCATTTATAGAGCCGGGTTCAGTCATCTTTACTGCTAAGCGTCTTCTGCTTTGTGAGGGAGGAGTGCACTAGATAAAGGCAAGAAGCAATGTCCCGGCTGAATATGATCCAGCAGTGTGCCCAGGTGGCCAAAAAGGCCAATAGCACCCTGGCCTGTATCAGAAATAGTGTCGCCAAGCAGGACAGGGAAGTGATTGTCCCCCTGTACTCAGCATTGGTGAGGCTGCACCTCAAATGCTGCGTTCGGTTTTGGGCCTCTTACTACAAGAAAGATATTGAGCTGCTGGATCGTTTCCAGAGAAGGACAATGAAGCTGGTGAAAGGTCTAGAGCAGAAGTCTTACAAGGAGCAGCTGAGGGAACTGGGATTGTTTAGCTTGGAGAATAGGAGGCTGAGGGGAGACTTTATCACTCTCTAGGACTACCTGAAAGGACGTTGTAGTGAGGTGGGTGTCCATCTCTTCTCTCAAGTAAAAAGTGATGAGAGGAAACAGCCTCAAGTTGTACCAGGGGAGGTTTAGACTGGATATGAGGAAAAATTTCTTCACCAAAAGGATTGTTAGGCATTGGAACAGGCTGCCCAGGTGTCATGGTTTGATGTGGAGGGGGGGGTGGTTCTGGTGGCAGGAGAGGGGTTTTGGTCCCTGTGACCTCCCCGGTCTTGGAACCGGGTTAGGCTTAGTTCTGGCCACCAGATCAGACTGCCATCCCCCTCGGGATTGAGCCAATAGGGTGCCTCTGCGAATTGCCCTATTTAAGTCAGGACAAGGGAACCGGAAAAGGTGCTTCACCCAGGATCGAGCAGAGAAGGGAGGAGGGCACTGCCCCCGCTCCCTGGCTCCCGGCCGGGCAGCTGCCTGCGTCGGGCCGGTGCCGCCCACGGAGAATGGCGGCGGCGGAGCCAGCTGGGGAACTCGGGGGCACCCCACTCCCGGGGTGCCCACTGGGCTGAGTTCACCTGGAGAGGACTGAGACCTGAGAGAAACAGCTGCATCGACAGCAGGTCAGTGAGGATGGAGCGGGAGGAGGTGTGCCGGAGCCGAGTTTCCCCTGCGGCTGATGGTGAGATAGCAGGCGGCCCCCCTGCAACCAGGACGGCCTCGGTGGAGCAGAGACCCACTCACAGCCCGTGGGGAGAAGATTCCTGAGCCTGAGGATGGTCGTGTTGGGGTGCACGACACGGCAGAGAGGCATCTGGAGTCTGCGTGATGACCCACGCCGGAGTGAGTGGCTACAGCTCCCTAAGTACCCGAGACTGTGGTAAAGCCCACACCGGAGCAATCTGTGGGGAAGGATTGTTTCCAGTGGGCTGGACTCACGTTGGAGAAGTTTGTGGATTTTTCCTCGTGGGTAGGGGATCCATTGGAGCAGGGAAAAAGGGTGTAAGGACTCCTTCTCCTTTAAGAAAGAAGCAGCAGTAACAGCACGGAATGAACTGACCTGCACTCCCCCAGTCCCTGCCCCCTGTGCTGCTGGGGGGAGGAGGTAGAGCCAGGAGGAAAAGGAAGGGGGGGGGGAGGTGTCGGTTTTAAGATCTGGTTTTGTTTCTTTCTGTCCTCTCAAGTAATTGGTTTTTGTTTCCCTTTGTCCTTCTAAGTAATCATTAATAAACTGTTTTGCTTTGAGAAAAGCTCTGTCTGTTTTGCCCAGGACCATGGTTGGTGGGTGCTCCCTCTGTTCTTATCTCAACCCTCAGTCCCTTTGGTTTTTTTTTTCCTCTCCTCTCTACTTTACTGGAGAAGGAGAGACTGTGTGAGTTTTAGTTGCTGGATCAGCCTAAAACCACGACACCAGGGAAGTGGTTGAGTCACCATCCCTGTAGGTATTTAAAAGACGTGTACATGTGGTGCTTAGGACCATGGTTTAGTGGTGGACTTGACAGTGCTGAGTTAACCATTGGACTTGATCTTAAAGGTCTTTTCCAACCTAAATGATTCTATGATTCCTTCCTTCACATTCAGTAGGACTCCCACAGAGATGCAATCTTTTTGAAACTCTTAGCAAAGCAACAGGGATGTTGAAAAATTTAGCCTACTCTAGGTGCCCCAAGTGTCACATATTCATGAAGTTTTGGGATTATTTTTCAAATTTGTTAGCATCAAGGTTATTAAGTTACAGAATAAGTTTTTTTCAGTGTCAAAGGTAATAGACTGCTGGTTTCTTTGTTCCTCTAGCAAGATCTTTCATTATGTATAAAATTTGCTCAGGAGTACTTTGCAGTTCTCCCATAGCTTCTCCAAAGATAAGCAGTGCATTTGAGGTATCAACTTAGCACTTCCAAAGGAGATGTTTAATTAGACGAGTACTGACATTGTCAATAAGAAACAGTAACTAAATCTCTGTGTGAGTCTTCCAAGTAATTTGCTGATGCATTAATAATAGCTGCGTTCTGACCAGACAGCCACAAAGATGATCCGAGGGCTGGAGCACCTCTCTTATGAAGACAGGCTGAGAGAGTTGGGGCTGTTCATCTTGGAGAAGAGAAGGCTCCGGGGTGATCTTACAGCAGTCTTCCAGTACCTAAAGGGGGCCTACAGGAAAACTGGAGAGGGACTTTTTACGAGGGCATGTAGTGATAGGACAAGGGGCAATGGCTTTAAACTCAAAGATTGCTTTGAGCAATCTGATCTAGTGGAAGGTGTCCCTGCCTCTGGCAGGAGGGTTGGAACTAGATGATCTTTAAGGTCCCTTCCAACCAAAATCATTCTATGACTGATTTGTTGGTAATCGTTACTAGGGTACTCAGTGACTGTAGCTTTCTTAATTACAGGGTTATCATTTAACATAGTGAATACAGGAGGATGTCGAGAAGGCAATGAGGAACCAGACCTGCAGAGAAAGTGGTGCCCTCTTTTGGCAAAAGGGAGTGATATTTTTTGCTTTGATAGTAGGGGCACATCATCAACCGCGGATTTTTACTCCCGGTCTCTGTCACAGGCCCCGTCACCCCGGGCGGCACAGCGCGCTCAGCGCCACGGCCCCGGGGCTGGCACAAGGGCGGGGCGGGCGGCAGCCCCCGGCGGGCGGGAAGGCCGCGGGCGCCGGGGAGGGGAGGGGAGGCAGCCCCCTGCCTCTCTGAGGCCTCTCTTCCCCCCCCCGGAGCACGGGGGAGACTCTCGGGGGCTCGCTGGGAGCGGCAGCCGCGCCTCGGCTGAGGGGAGCTTCCCTCGGGGGCGCGCCCCGGCCGGCGGCTCCCCGGTGGCCATGGCGCGGACGGCCCGCGGTCGGGGACAGCCGCCCCCCGCGGACCGGGGCGGAGGTGCCCCGCAGCGGCGAGGCGAGCTGCCAGCGGTCCCGCCTCGCCCCCCCGGCAGGCAGGAGGCGCCTGGCAGTGCCTGTCCCTGCGCCCGGCTCCGACGTGCTCGGGGCGGGGGAAGGAAGGGGATATGAAACTCGCGGAGACGGGCGCCCGGCGCGGGGCGCGGCGGGGCTGAGGGGCTCTGCGGGACGGGACGGGACGGGACGGGACGGGACGGGACGGGGCGGTGCCTTCACCCGCAGGATGTGCCGCAACGCGAAGCCCGTCCACCGCGGGGCCGTGCCGGGCGCGGCGGGGCAGCGCCCTGCCCCCGGGGCGGAGGTGCCGGCCGGCTCCCGGGAGCGCCGCTCGCCGCCGCCGGGCTCCGCGGCACCCTGAGCTCTGCGGCCGCGGCCCCGCGCACGCCTGGCGGGCGGCGCCGTGATGCCCGGCGGCGGCGGCGGCGGCGGGAGGGCCCCGACGTAGCGTGGCGGCGCAGCAGCCCGGTCCCGCGGGGCGGAGGATGGCGTGTCGCGGCGGCTGCTGCTCCAGCGCGGGTCGCCTGAACGCGGACAACGCGCGGTTCCTCCTGCTGGCGGTGCTGATCGTGCTGTACATGCTGTGCGGCGCCGCCGTCTTCTCGGCCATCGAGCTGCCCACGGAGCGGGAGGCCAAGGAGCGCTGGGAGGAGCGGCTGGAGAACTTCACCCGCCGCCACAACCTCAGCCGCGCCGAGCTCCGGCACTTCCTCCGGGAGTACGAGGCAGCCAGCGTGGCCGGCATCCGCGTCGATGACATCCGGCCCCGATGGGATTTCACCGGCGCTTTCTACTTCGTGGGCACCGTCGTTTCCACTATCGGTGAGCGGCGGGACCCGCCGGCGGCCGCGGAGGGACGGGAGGGGGACTGGGGCGGCGGCGGCGGCGGGGCGAGGACGGCCGGGGATGCGCAGCCCCCTCTCTCCTCCCCAATTCCCGGGTTTACAGCGGGCTTCGTGCCGGTGCCGGGCATGGTCCTGTCTCCTCGCTGCTCCTTTTTTCCTCTCCTCCTGTCAAAGAGACACTGCCGCGGGAAGCGCCACACGAGCGGGAAGCGCTCGCCCGTTAAGCGCCCCAGAAGCGCTTGGTAGCCCGCGGGCCGGCAGCCCGGCCGGCTCCTCGCGCTCCGGGCGCTCCGCTCCGGGCGGGCGGGCAGGCGGCTGCCAGAGTTTTCCCCGGGAGTTTCGTTTGCCTGCGCGGAGGAACTTGGCCTCGGCGTGCCGTGGCGGACTTTGCGGGAGAAACAGTCGCACCCGAAGCCGAAAGCTTTTCGACAAACGCTGTGTGTCTTTAAATTCTGGGAGATCTTGCTATAGCGAATCTTGGATCTGGGGGTAGGTGGCTTCATAGGCTGTAAGCTCGGAAGGGACCTTTCTGAGCATCTAGTCTGATCTTATCAAGAACCATAAAATAGATTGTGTAGTGTCCAGCTGCAAAGTGTGCGACTTGGAAAGGGTGGGTTTCAAACCCCTCGGCTTTTTGCTCTTCTGACTTTCTGAGGCAGAATCAACAAGTCGGTGGGCACTGCTTGTTTCGTTTGTGAATAAACCCGAGTTTATTCAGGCTGAAGGAGCCTTCGGGGAAGGTGATATTGAATGGAAATTCCAGAGGGTCTGACAGGAGTACATTAAGATGAAAAGGGACAGCACCAGGAGCTGGCATAAGCACCTCAGGGAGCCCGTGGGTGTCAACAGAAAGGCTTCGCTCAGGCGGCTGCAGACAGAGAAAAGCCCTGGAGAAACAGAGCTTACTTTCTTTAAAGACAGGCAATCTTGTATGCATTTACCACTGTGACAAATGGGGTCACTAAATCTTAGTAATGGTATCTCCAGTTCACATCAGTCTCCCTCTGTGTGTGAAACGCACACCGAGGAATGATTGTTTAATTAGGAAGAGCAATTCTTCAAGAAATCTCCTTTAACACTCACTCCCTGAACAGGAGTTTTGCGATGCCTTGCTTTACGTGGGACGTGTAAGAGTTTGTGCTGTCCTGGACTTTGTAGGATACTTGACGCTTTCCAGTGGTTCTGCTCAACCTCTCCCTAATAATGAGTTTCTCAGGTCTGGAGTTAATTGTGAAAGATGTCATCGAGCTGCTTTTGTATTTCCTCTGGGTGTCAAGATTTGAGTGTTTTGTGTCCTTAGACCTTAAGTCTGTAAGACCCGAGGACTCTGCTTAAATGTTAAGCTGAACTGGCAATTTAAAGTAACTTACTGTTAAGCCCATTTTTGCAAACTGCTGCAGTTTGTTTGCCATTGTAACATCTGCCTTAAGGTGTGTTTCTTGTATGGTCAAGATACAGTGCTGATCCTAACCTTTGCTACAGCCATAAAATCGTAGTAAAGAGAGCTGAGACCAGATCTCCAAAGTCCACCTGGTTCCACCTCTGTCCCTAGAGGTCAATTATAGGTGACTTTTTTTTTTCTCCCAATAGGCATTTTTCCAAGCTGCCATTTCGAACCTGCACTGTTCTCACTGTTCTCACAACTTCCACAGGGAATCCAAACTTGTGTATTATTATCCTCACTAGAAAAAAGAGGTTTTCCTGATGTCTACCTTACTGCAGTTCAGTGGCTGGCATTATTTTTGTCTTACTATCCTTCATACCCAGAGAATGGCCTCTTAGGTACTCAAAGACGGTTGTCATGTGTCCCTTCAGTCTGCTCTCAATTCAGAAAGCCACAATGTGTAACCCCACTTTGCAGTGATACAGTTACTTCTCACATGTATTAACCGATGCCAGTAGTTTTAATGTTAATATTTATCTTATACAAATTAGATTGTTAAGGAGAGAAGGGTATCTGTGGTCTTAGTAACTGTAGCTGATTGCAAACGCAAGCATCTACTTACCTGCTCACGCTTTCTGGTAATTTCTCTGGTTTCCTGCCTCCTGTTGGCCACAGTTTAGAGCTCCATCAATAGTTCTGTAGAAAATGTCCTCAAAACCATTTTTTCCTTCAGATTGTGTATGGCCTGTAGACTTTGTCGATTTACATGCTGTCCCTTCTTTTGACCCGGCGTTGCTCTTTCTCAGTCTTACCAAAGGTGCCATTTTCTCTATGTGTTTTATCAATTGCGTCATTCTTTCTTGATCCCTCCAGTGGCGTTTCGCTCTTTTAGTCATATCAATGGCATTCCTCTTTCTCGACCTTCTCAGTAGCATTGCTGCTGTGTGAGACCGATGATGTGTTTCAGCTCTTTATCTTGGCTCGTGCTGCTGGCTGGGCTGTCCGGACATCCCCTCAGCTGTGCCACGCAGGAGTGCTCTGCTGCAGGCTCTGCAACCACACGTTTGTTTTTATCAACCGTATTGGGGTCCTAACAATAGATTCTGTTTTACACTTCTCAGATCAAGATTTTTGCTCTCTTATCAGCCCTTTCTGAATGGTCCACATCTTCTTTCATGCCCCGGTACAGTGCCTCTAAGTTAATGTATTACTCCAGCTGCAACCTTGGTAGTTCTGAAGAAAGTGGAAGGATTGTTTCATGTATTTTTCAGTCTATACTTATAGTGGCTATATACATTTCTAAATAAAATGTGGTACCTTCAGTTAAAAGCACTTTTTCGGGAATGGGTGCTTTTATGGCATATTCCTAATATCAGCTACCCTTCCACGCTCAGTACTATGAGCTGGTATAGGGGCTTTTGATTTAGCAGGTAAGGTAAATTGTTGTAAAAGCAGTCATCTTTTATTTGTCTTGTAAACTTTATATTATTTTTTTTTCTCTTTTGCATAGTGGAAATTATTTTGCTACTCCACCAGAGTAATTTTTTTTTTCTGCTGTAAATAAGGTGAACCTAACCACTTGCAGATACTGTTAAAACATCACTCAAACATCACCTGTAGCATCAACGGCTTCCTGTACTTTAGCTAGAAAGAAATACCATCATGTATTTTTGGCTTTGAGAGGAAATAAGAGAGTTTTGCTATATCTAAGGGAATAATACTGTCTTTTTAATTAAGTCACATAAAATGTTTGTCACAGATATCAGAGCATTGAGTCAAAAGCTCAAAGCTAAATATAACCCGCCTATTTTCATTTGTCAAGAAAATACAAAGCTAAACAGAGCTGAACTAATGAAGAATAAATAATTTGTCATTTCTCAGTTTAGTAATTTAGAGTTTGTTTCGTAAAAGATTTATTCCTATCAGTGCTCAGCCTGTAACTCCTAATTTTGATGTGTCTTTTGCTTAGTGTGATCCAGCACTAAGGTTACCTATACAATAAGTGGAAACGTTAGAAATATAAAAAGGTAGCCACAAATACCTGCCCACCTGGGACACTACCTAGACTAGCCAGGAGGTGATCCCAAGAAAGAAGATGGGGTTGAAGCCTCTCCATCCCATGATGGCAGATGCCTAACTCTAACTTGCAGGGAGGAGACCACCATGTGTGTAGTGGGCTCCTCCATAAGCCCACTTTGGTTTCTGAGCAGCCCGTTGTCACGTAGTGTAGTGTCCCTTTTGCCTAGGAATCGGATGGTAGTAGTACTGTCTCAGGGTGTGAGAGATCAAAGCAACTTCTTTCTCAGCAAGGACTTGAAGCAACATCCCTGTGTCTCAGCAGAGTGCCCCGACCACTGCTCTGGGGAATAATTTTAAGCTGGGACTCTCAGTATTTTCTGTTGAAACTCTTCCATTTTGCATAGACTAATAAAATACTCTGCACACCAGAAAGTGAAACAAGATCTAGGTCCCAATTTGCACTTCAGTCAATGTTTATGCAGTTTATACAGGGGAGTATGGCATTTGGTAGGCTGCAGGTGCTCAGCAGCATTAGACTGTAAGGTTGCAATCATCAGCAGGCACTCTGATATCTAGAGGTGCCAGTGTTTGACCACCCTCACAGTAGAAGAAAGTCTTTTCTCCATTCAAATGCTATTTCCTGTATTTCAATTGGTACCTGTTGCCTCTTGTCTTTTCTGTGTGAACTGTTTATAAGCAGCAAGGCAAGGGAGGAAATCACATTGTCTTCACAAAATGATGTACATTTTCTGGAGAAATTGTCAAA
This sequence comes from Tauraco erythrolophus, assembly GCF_009769465.1. Taxonomy (NCBI): domain Eukaryota; kingdom Metazoa; phylum Chordata; class Aves; order Musophagiformes; family Musophagidae; genus Tauraco; species Tauraco erythrolophus. Next base: position 54,198,518 of record NC_141470.1, read on the forward strand.
ATTTGTATCCTTCCTCTGTGCAAGAAGCTGCAGCATGTTGGGCTGGAGGTGTGAAGTCTTGGTGCAAGGTGAGAAAAGAGCTTTGTCCACCCATGCGTTACCTGAGGTCCAAGAGGTAAAATTTCCTGGAGCAAAGGGTGAGATTTTTACAGTAGAGAGTTTCAAGCAACCGCACAGCGTATTGTACAGAAGGGGCAGAAGGAGGCACAGCATCTTCTGTAAGCAGCCTTGAGGGGGTTGCTGATGGGAGCAACTGTCCACATTACAGCAGTCTGTCATGGATTGAAGGAGGGTGTGCTGATCAATGTCAGAGGAAGCCTTGTTTCTTCATTTCTGCCTGTGTAAATGCAGTACCTGCTACAGAGTGGAGTTACAGCTGTGCAAAAGAAAAAGAGTGCGTGTGGGATAACACCCACCAATCCACCAAGGTCATTAAAACCAGAGAGCTGGGCTACTGCTTGTAGCCTTCAGATCACCCCGTCTTTACCATATGTAGAGTGAACAAAGGGTGGCAGCTGCACCAAATGCTCCACCTGGGGCCAAGGGCCAAGCTTACTCCTGGTGTCACAGACACCAAAGGATGTGCCATTACCTAACCATGCTATGCCTGAAATATTTGAACTTGTACAGCATCCTAGCTAACATTTTTCTTCTTTAAGTATTGTTTATGCTGCAAGCAGCCCTAATAATTCAAAATGACCTGCTTTAGCCACTGAGCCATAACCAGGGCTCCATAATCCCAGGTGGGACAGTGAGATAAGCTCACAGGAGCTAGTGTATTCTTTTTCATATGTTCACTCAGTTTCTGGATTTTTCTCATCATACGTTCTGGTCTTCTCTTTCCTCTTGGTGAGCCGGCACTTCAAGAAAGTTGTGCATATGTGGCAAGTGTGTCCTAATCATTTGGAGGAAAGCAATACAAGTCAGTAGTTATGCTCCTAGCTGTGCCCCTCATTCATTAATAAAGTGTGTCTTCTCTCTGCTTCACTTTATCCAGCCCAACAGTGAGAATAAAACAATTCTTTGACTCAGAGAGGCTAAGCACATTTTTATGCTCATAAAGTGTATTGTCATTCTTGTCCCTGAATGTCAGTTGCCTAATTGTTAACTTCAGAAGGCACCATCAGACCCTGAATCCTGTCCCAAATTCAACCCCTATAAGCTTTCTTTTAAAGAGTTCCCTCTTTTCCTTAAAAATAGTGGCATGCAGCTGTTGAATAAAAAAATACCGATTAAAGTTCTGCCACAAGAAGGGTAGTTGGGGTTTTGGTTCCCTGCTTTGACCACAGCTCTCACATTCTGGCTGTTCTTGATGAAGGCTACATTTCATGGAGGGCAATGTGTACATAATTTTCAGTTTTATGGATCCTTTACTGATTCCAGGATGCTTTTCACCAAGGCTGCTCTCAGTGATGGAGACATTCCTATGAATTCCTTTGACATTCCTTGTCCAGCATGGGGGCCGTTTCAGATATCCTTCTGAGGTGCCTACCTTCTCCCTGGTATGATGTACAGAAACAGAGCACACAAGAACTAGATTACATTCCTGGAGCCACTAAGCCTCCGAGTCCTTTCCTGGATACAGAGTAATTTTTGTCATCTTGCCATGGTCATCAGCAGAAGTGCAAAGATTGCACCAGGCTGTTCAGATTCTTTCAGATAAACAATTAGAAATAAAACATTTAGTTCCAACAAACTCCGTTGAAGGTAACATATTGATTGTTTCCCTGCTTGCTTCTGTTGTAGAGCAGCCAGAAGGACAGGAATACCCCAAATATCAGTGCAGATTATGACTGCATGAGCTAGTGTGACACCCACTTTCTTGTGAGAGTGTGACTCTCTCTTTCCCTTTGAAGCTACCACATCCTGCAGTCTCTGACTTGACAAGCACATTCCACTTGTACCCTGAAAAGGTGGAATACAGGTTGCTGAATGTCATGCCTGCTGTCTTTCCCCTTTTGGCATACTTTTAAAAAGATAATTAGTTTCCATGATGACAAAATATTCAAAGATCTCATAGTTTCAGTGCAGAAAACTAGAAATTCTGATCAGCAGAAATAGTATAAAAGAGACAGTTTCGTAAAAATGTCATTGCAGTATTTAATGTATCAATAATTATATAGTGATAATTTAAAAGCGAAAAGTGCATCTGGCTGAGTAAGTAGCGTTGAACAAGGAGATGAAATTTAGAAGGGAAAATTTTACTTTGAAATACTTCATAGATACATGAGAAACAAAATGCAAAAAAAATCTTTACATTGATTGCTTTGGAGGCTGTTTTTTCAAAGGTATTAAAACAATCCTCCTGGCCTTCGTTGTGTAGATAGAACAGAACAGTGTATATTTTTTTTCCAAATGCTGTAGCATTTGCATTAAGAGGACTGCAAAGAAGATTTTAATTAAAGATAAAAATTACCTAGCTCAATAGATGTCTTAAAAGTGGAGCTACAAAAGAAAGAGGAACAAGACTTGCCCCGTTCCAACAAGAGGAAACAGCAGCCAGAAATGACGAAATTGAGTGTAGCAAAGAACAAGGAGGTGTACTGGACGTGCAGGGAGCTGGCAGAGTGGGGAAAAAAAAAAGGAAGAATGCTTCCTCTCTCATTTTGATACTTTGAGAAGAAGGTTTTGTCTAGTGTGTATAAAAAAGTCTTTCATTAATTATAGTGTTTGTATAAAGTCATCTTTAAAAATGCATTGTAATATTCCTGCATTGATGGCTCTGAGAGCCGAAATGATGTGTGTGCTCTGAGAGTGAGGATGGGACTGACTCCCTTCCCTTGGGCTTGGGAGGGTGCTTTGGGAAAGGCACCTCTACAGCTAAAGGCTCTTCACTTTACATTCCCATCCTTCATCTACACCTCCACCCCTCTCTACCTCTTCGTTCTGTGTTTGCCTGTAAGAAGTGCTTAGGCTGCTGCTTTAGGGAAGTTGCAGGTAAACTGAGGTCATTTATTTGCTTTACAGAGTCTATCAAGTAGTTGTCAACCCACTTAACTTTGAATTGCTACCAGCCTCGGACTGCACCTGTTAATAAAACTAGAACATTCCCCACCTTTGAAAGGCTTACCTGCTTAAGTGAATGTTTCACTCTAACTTTTACTGAAAGCTTTCTGTAATATTTGACAGCTCTGTATAGAGCAAAGATGAAGGAAAAAAAATGTGAAAAGGAGAATGGTGGTTATAATGACAGAATGGCCACCAGTGTCTGCTATACACAGGACAAAAGTCTTCAAACAAAGCAAACCATGTAATAGAAAGGAAGTACAGAATTAAATCAACCTGGAAATCCTTTTACAAGCAAGATCTAAAAAAGGTACAGAAGTGATAGCTTATGACAAGGTAACTAGCCCTATGGATATTAAATAAGCAACCGATATCAGATATCTTAACTTTAGCATGACTTTTGACATTGCCTCACATTTGATAAGCAACCTGAGGAAATGTGATTGTGATGAATTAGTGATGGAATCAGCTGGAAATTGTATTCATTTACTAGTTATGACTGGATCACTGTCTGAGTAGAAGGATGTCTCAAATAGGGTTCTGCAGGGGCCTGCCGACTGTCTCTGGTCCAGAGCTGTTGCTATGCCTTTGTAAAAAAGTTTTTTAAAGTCACGTTGAAATGTACGAGGAAAATTGCAGCGTAATATTTCCACTACATGCTGTACTTGGAAGCATTGTCTGGAATGCAGTTTTCAGATTTGGGCTGCTTCACTTCTAGAAACAGTCTAGAAGGAAATGATTAGTATAATCAGATATCTAGAAAACAGAACTTACACAAAAATTGGAAGAAATCAAGGATCTTGTACAGCTGAAAGAAGGGAATTAGTGAGGGAGAGCATAATATATGAAAATACAATGCAGGAAGGATTGAACACACTATTCTCTAAGTGCATGGCAGCTAAGGACGTAGGTTAATGGGCTTAAATTGCGACAAAGAAGATTCAAGTTATACATTAGAAAAAGTTTCCTAACACTAAGTACAGTGAAGGAGTTGTGCAGTCTCCCTAGGAATGCCGTAGAGACTTCATCACCAGAGTCCCATACACCCAGGTTAAGCAGACACCTCGCAAGAATGACGCTGGAATCTTTTAATTCCATCATTGGGCAGTGAATGGATGAGATGACCTTTTTTATGCCTCTGCCAGAGCTTTTTTTCCCCAGGTTCTACAACAGTATGTATTCATTATCCCTGTTATCCTCAAAAAAAAAAAAAAAAAAGGCAAGGAGTTCTGCACACTGCATATAGAATCTTGTTCTTTGGCAATTTTTCACTTGTATGTTTAGAATGCAGACAAAAAGAATTTTGTGACAAATTTACGTAGAACTTCCTAGATTTATTTTTTTTAAAACCTTCAGGAAGTCAAAGGGGCATTTTAATATTAGGATGAAGCAGGCTTAGACATGTGCAATTATGTTACCTTGCTTAGTATACATCTGAAAGAAACTTTAAAACAGCCTAAAATGGAACTGATCATGCAGTGAGATGCACTTAATTAAAGCAGCGAAATCAGATATGACAATATCTTTACTGCTGCTGGAATGGAAGATTCATCAAAAACACAGCTAAAAATAAACAGATCTTTACTTTGAAGAACTTGGTCCTGTAAGGACCTAAGTACTTTGCTGGAAATCTCTATTTTAGAAGCTATAATTAATTGTACCTCCTTCTGCTAATGCTATATATGCTAGTATGACTTAGAGTCAAAGAGCAGGAGAAAAGTACTGCTATCCATACTCAACAGATGAACAATTAATCCAATGACATGTCATTTAAACTGAGCAGTGGCTATCCTCCACTGCTCCCTTCATCTCCCACTTGTTCAAAAGAAAGACCTTGCAAAATAAACCGTTGCTCATTTTGGGCTCTACACTTGCATTGTTTTCCTGCAGAAACCAGAGGATGGAGGGAAATAAAGGGAGGAGGGTGGCTGGGCAAGCCCAGACTTTGCCTTCATATAGGGGTGGGACATGGCTGAGGTCGCTGTTGTGGGATCCCACCTTTCAGACACACAAATAATGTGTCAAAATCTGAAATTGTTTGCAGGCCTAAATGATTTAGATGGCCAAATCCTATATTCAGGAGTTATTTCACACAATTAAACTTTCTAAAAGTCCATGTAATCCTAAAACAAGGCATCTTTTGCACAAAACACTGCTGAAAATGGAACATAGTCCTTCAGGTGACACGCAGCAGGGACCTTTGCAGGAGGTCTGTGTGTCCAAAGGAAGCATTGTGAGTTTGCTAGGTGAACGTTGGAAGGAACATTGCAGGCAGCGCCAGACTGCCCAGCATCCATCCCTGAGCTATTTACACTCCAGCCCTTTGCAGAAAGGTGAGTAGATGGGGAAATGCACGGTGTTCATGCTGCTTCTGCAGCTTCCTGGCAAAGCTGAGCATGCAAATATCAGTCCAAGGAGAGCTCTGGTAAACGTTGGCTTTCTCCAAATGGGCCAACTAGAGAATGGATCCATTCTCCAAACGGGCCACTCTCCAGCCTACTCACCTTATGAAAAGATCTCCCTGCTATAATTCTACTACTTCCACCTAATACTTACTTCTAGAAGGCATCTATAATCTTCCAAGCCAGAAGTTTCCTGAGGGGCATGCTGCAGGCTGAGCTGGAGATTAATTCTATGTATTGGAGCAAGAGTCTTCTGACTGAAGTGGTGACACATGCAGTACTTACATGCAGTAAGTTTTTCTGTTTCCTGGAGAGAAAATTACTTTTTAACTGAAAGCAAGAGCTTGATGAGGGCTGAGAACATTAGACATGCCATGAAGTGGGATAAGTTGAATGGAGAAAAGAAACACACTAATTTAAACAAATTACTTGCTGGTTATGGGGGCAGTCTTAATTTGTCCAGTGGATGAGTGCTAGGAGTAAAGAGGGTCCAGGTATATCAAATAGTGAGATTGTTCAAAAAAAAAAAAAAAAATAGAGACAGACTATATTGACTTAAGTGATTAAAAACTAGTCAGTTCAAGTAATGATTTATATTATAGTTATTCATATAAAATAATTATTTTAGCTTGGATTGGCCCACATAGATAAAAAGAATGTGAGAGTTGTGCTAATTAAATCATAAATGCCAGGGGGAAGGGTTGCAGACTTAAATCCCAATATTAGCTGACTATCTTAACTGAATTTTAGAATATTTTAGTCAAGATATAAAATACTGAAGATAAAGGATTTGATTACTGTTTAGGTTTACTCATATAGATAGTACTGTTTATTCAGTGGAATTATTTCAGCTGTTAAAGTGATGCATTTGTTCAGGTGGTTGAGGCACCAACAGTTAATATGTTGAAGCTTCTTCAGCAAAGTAAAAAATACTTCAAAACAGAATTGTTTCAATATTAAAACTGAAAAAATTAGTTTTATATATGAACAGTATTCTTTGAAATATTATATATAATTTAGATTGCCAGGAAAAAATATTTAGGATTATAAGGTTAGGACTTTTATAGCATTGATGTGGCTTAAGTGTTCCATTGATTTCACACTGCCATCCCTGAAGGAAGAATATAGCTTGTGGAAGTGTTTCAGTCTCCTTGACTTGTGAAAATTCAATATAACAGAAAGTGCTGTTGATTGCAAGTATAGCCCAGGCTTCTAGCAACTTCAAAGCAATTTTGAGTTTGAGGTGGTTTTGTTCTCACAGTAAGAGTGTTAATAAGACCCTAAATGTGATTCTATTCACACAAAAGGAATGATGACTATTTTAGGTGTGACACCTTTTAATGGAAAGCAGTTCTGCTGAAAATCTTATAGTCTTCAGTTATTAGAAAACTAAAGAAGTGAAAAGTATATATTGCTTCATCGTAAAACTGTAACATTATAAAAAAGCAAAACAATAACAAAACATTGATTTATATGTACTAAAGACGCAGACTGAAAAAAGTTTTCTATTTTAAGCATGTATTTGCATCCATTTTGTACTTTTCTGCAACATTCTTTTGCAGTAATTAGTCAGAACTCCACAGCAGCAGCTGTCCAGCTTTCTTGCTGAAATAGACTGTTCCTTGTGTACATCTGTACTCGTGATTCTCTTATTCATACCAGCAGTTTATCTGTACAGACAGCTGAGCTTTGCTTATTCTGTTTGGTAGAGGATAATACTTAGCAAATAGGCATGATACTGAATTCCGTGTTCTTAAGTACGCACATAAAGTTACTTACATAGTCAAGCCCAAAAATCTTAAAGCTAGTTCGGGCAAAACCAGCATGTTCCTTGAATTGCTTTGAAAATAAGGAAATGTTCTAGTTCAGTTAGAAGCAGAAACTGATTTTTTTCTGAAGTTATTTCTGTAAAAATATAAATGGGATAGTCCTGTTAGGGTTGAATCTTCTCTTTAAACGCAACTTTTCTTTCATATTGCAGATTAACTCCTTTTTTTAATTATTCCTTTCTATTGTATTCTTCCTACATCACATATCTTTTCCATTCCCTATGTGCTGTGCAGTGGCACTGTGGTGCTGTTTCTTGTAAGAAAAATTATATTTTGTAATGGCCAGTTTCTCTCTTTTTCTAAGTAGGAGTTAATTTTGTTATACAGGCTGCCTTTCTTCCTTTCATCTTTTATGTATAATGCTTTAAATAGGAATTTTCATCTGCCCAGAGAACTACAGTCTGCATTGTCCATCTGAGGCTGTAATATTCCTGGTTCATAGAGCAAGCCTGGTCTGTAGCTTAATGAGAAAATTCTTAAGGCTGTCCTGTGTGCTCTAGGGAGCAGTACCAGCCGTTCCTCCCTCTGAAGTGCCATTTCACCACACATTCAAACATTCTTGTGCCGAAAGAGACACTGCCTTCCAGATGAGCTGTAAACCAAAGCCCGGTATCATTAGAACTGTCCTGGCACACTCTGTAAGAGTAAGTCTTAGTCTTGCCCATATTCTAATTTGGATGCTCCCAGTACTGGTACATAAGAGGAATTCTCCCCACATTTTCAACTGGACTCTGTATTCTGGCTGTTCTCTGATACCTCTTGAGTTTTTGTTTGCTGTTACGTTACAGCCTTGTTTCATGGCAGGACTACTATAGTTCAGTGCTGGTGACAAGGCACCCTTAGGTAATCTTAAAAAAAAAAATAATTCTGGAAGGAAATGTGTTTCAGAAATTGTTAATATTGAAGCACTGCAAAGAAATAAAATATTTACTCTTGAGTGCCCTCATGTACTCTTGAAGGCCGTTGGTGACAATTCCAAGGTTGCCCACATTTGTTCCTTCCAATTTCTCTGTCTGGAATCCAAAAGAGCAGAGGAATAGGAGGTAGCATGTAACAGGCTTGTCATAACTAGACACTAAATATTTTGTAATTTATGCAGCAAGAGCTGGGTTACTGCTTTCCAAATTGTCCTTTTATAAGGAGAAATGCTCCTGTTAGCGATGTTTTTTCTCTGTCGCTCCCTCAGAAAGAATTATCTCCTGCTTCAAGAGCTGATTCAGGAGGGTACTGGAAAAAGAAATTAACTGCATGAGGTTTTATGGCAGAAACTTTGGAACTGTTTTCCTGGTGTGTTTAAAGTTGAGCATGTAAATAACAAGGTGAGTGAGTTTGCAATCAGTTTAAAAGCCATCTTTTGCAGTGTCCTTCTATACAGATTGTAAAGTTTTTGACTACTCAAATAGAAGACAAAATACGTTTTTTTGAAATAATGTTTTATTTAGTCTGCAAGTCTAATCTTGGAGAGGCTGTTGCACTGAAGGGCAGATAATTTCGAGATTAATTTTTTTATCTTGCCAGCATTCAAGGTGCTAAACTCGATGTTTTACACAACCTATCTGCAAAGCCTTCTCACCCTAGAGAAAACATTGGAATAACTCAAAATACAAACAGAACAGATCTGCTTTGTTTACTAGGTGATTTTACAGTCATGTTTTAGAGCAGAGTTGCACTTGAAAAGACACATTTTGCTCCCATTGAATAAAACTCATCAAATGTCATCCATTAATACTAGTTTATGTATTTGCTCTTCCTAAAGTTCTTTTCCATTACTTCTGAGGCTCATTAACGTAAATACCCCATCAGAAAAGAAGATGTAAATCTTGCTTTTAATCCTCTGTCCATCCTCAAAGGCAGATCTGCAGTCAGCTACTATCAGCACTCTTTTTAAATCAGGTGCCTGGGCAGTGAGCAGGCAGAAAAGAGGAGGAGGTGGCCAGTAGAAGTGATCATGGCAGCTGCAGAGAAAAAAGGACCTCCATGTGAAGGTCCAGTGGGCAGGCGAGTGTTAAGGATGAGGATCCCAGGCTTAGAGTCACCTGCTGAGCTCCAGCATCAGCATAGGTACTCGCTACCCCTTGTTCAAACTGAAGTGATCCAGCTTTTAGTGCCACTGAGTATTATCCAGGCGAAATGCCTTTGTCCCTCATTTGCAGATATTCCAGATATTTTGAAGACATACATCCAGCTAAAGAACGTATTGAATATAGACACTTGCGTTTCATCAATGAAGCTATGCTCCAAAAGCTTTTGGCTTGTGTCTTCTGGGACTGCCTGCTTTAATGAATCCTAAGATAGATTTGTCCCTTGCATGTGACGATTAGAGCATCACACAGGTGCTTGTTCGTACGTTGTTTCATTTCTTCATTAAGGACTTTGAGCTTGAGATTTGGTTGATAACCACCATATCTGTAGTTCCTGAAGAGGAAAGACCTTTAACACCGTCAAAGGATCCATTCAGTAATGGTGCCTATCCATTTATTTCACACAGAGAATGCCTATTTTTCTTCTCACCGCTTCAATCAAAAACATTTTAATCCCACACAAAGCGGGTACAGCTGGTGTTTTCTTCTACCTGTGGCAAAGGCATGAACTTTGCATAATCATATCCTGATAAAGAGCACAGGAGTTAAAACTTCATCTATATGTATGGACAAGGATGGGACGCATGATATCACCATTGTAAGAATTTCCTGAACAAGGAACTAATGTGAGCTAGGAACCTAATTAGAGCAAAAACGATCTCTTGCTATACATTGCTTCATTCTGTCTGTTTCAGCCTGGCAGTCCTCCTCAGAACCTTCTCCCATGCTGTCCCATCATGCCAGGAACCTTCTTAAGGATGAAAGAAAATTGCTGTAGAGATCTAGATCACATTGCTATAGCTACACCATGAATACTAATGACAGGACCTACCTCGGTGCCAGAAAATCCCCCTGCAGTACGGGGAGTCACGATGCTTCGAGACAGGCAGGTTGGTATTCAAGCAGTCACCAAAGTCGACTGAGGAAAGGGCAGAACAAGTGTCACTGTTCTGCGTACTTTTGGGGCATCCTTTCTTAAGAGTCTTGTGCAATCCTAGCTGGAATTCAAAACTGCTCTGATTTGATGGGGTCCCTCGGGTGATCCTGCTACCGTTCACACACACACCCCCCGGTTGCTCAGGAGAAAAGTTCCTTGCAATAGAGCAATTTCTCTGGCTATCTGGGGTGTAACTGTGTCCATACGAGGGTAAATCAAGTGCTGGCTAGAATAAATGTCTTAAAGTAGTGTTTCTTCATCTATGTTGTTTTTTTCCTGACCAATGCATTATATCAGCAGCACTTTCATTTGCAAACAGATCATTTTTTCCATGACAGAACATGTTGCACAAGAAGGAAGTAATAGCGAGTAGCCTAAATCTAGCATGAAAATGAGCAGCTCAGAAACATACAAAAATATCAGCTCAGTTTCTGATGTGTTTATTTGCGGCTAGAACTGTGAGATACAACAGTCTCATACCTAGAACTGCCTCCCTGGCAGATTAAAGGGGGAGCACTGGCAAGTGTTTGCAATCCTGACAAAATCACATCAACTCCTGACATAATGAGTAAGAAAAAAAAAAAAGAGCATGAATCATGTTTAAGTATTAGTTTGAGATATCTTAAGAGTTGACAGAGAATCAGCACCTAATCAGCATAGAGAAAAATCAAAGCAACAAAGCAAGAAATAGGGTGGGAAGAAGAGCTGCTCTGACTTCCATAAGCACTTCTCAGCACCTGCTCCTAGGGCAGGCCAGCGCTACGAGGTACAGCTGTCTGCGAGGAGGCTGTGGGGGTCAGAAGCCAGCTTTCACCTTGCTATGATATTAGAAAAGTCGAGTGACTAAGCTGTGTGTTAAAATAGCTGTGGAAGAAAGGCATAAATGTGAAGAGGTATGGATATGCAGGAAAACAATAAGTATCCACAGGAGGTGAGACTCGTCTGATTGGGCTGAAACATTGAAGTCACATCACTTATTTCCCTTTCATCTGAAATAGCATCTTGGTTGCAAATGCAGTCCCCTTTTCTCCCCTGTGTTGTTTTGTCTGTTATCCTATCTACTAACTGGAGTCGTGCCCAAATTATGTAACTGGAAAAACTGAACCCTCGTGCCATGATTGATGCCTGCGATTTGTGAGAAGGAAGATTCTCTCAGCAAAGCAGTATGTAGAAGAGTTTATCTCATACTGGCTGCTTTAAGTCTCCTGTAACCAGGGATGTGGGATCTGTCTTACTGGCCTACAATCCCCAGCCCACTATTCCCCCACTGCCAGGGGATTATGCCTCTTGTAGCTGAGGAAGGACTTGTTTTCAGCAAAAATATTTTCTTCCTGATTCTTCTGTTCTGTTCTGCAAGTCTTGTTTTCCATGTAATGCCTAGTGGGCTCCAGCCCTATATTCTGCTGTAATGCCGGAATCAGGGAGTGCAGATAACCAGCTACAGAGAGGTGAATGTTAAGGAGGCAATCTCCTCCTGGCTCCAGCTGGATTTCAGTTTCTGACCAGGAATAATGTAAATCCAAACATTTGGTCATCATTTTGTCTACTCTTTAATGGTAAATTAGGCTGCAGGATATCTGTGTGTTTATTTCTGCAGCGCTACTGCGTAATTCAGAATTACAGACCAAGTTACAAAATGAAAATGTGTTTCTTAGCAGAAATGTTTACAAAACAGACACTCAACTTTATTAAGAAAGGAGCTAGTTAGTTAATTGGTAATTGACCCACTAAACCCTTGAACTCTGGAACTGTCCATGCTCAGTGCTAGAGGACACTTTGCTATAGCAGCGTGTCCGAAGGAGTTAGGGGAAGCAGGTGACCTGGCGCAGCTAGTTCAGGTTCAAAATAGCATTTGCACAGGGACTCCAAAAGTTTCCACAGATCATATACAAAAAGTTGTCTGCAAGAGTATTTTTTTCTCACTTTTCAAAGCAACACAGAGCAGCCGGATATGTAATACCAGGGGTTCTGCACGCTGCTGAGTGCACCAAGGACTCCACTTGCTGAATCTGAAAAGGAGAGCAGTTTCTGGAAAGTTTCTGGCCTTGGGACAGTCAGAGACTTTTTCCTGGCATAAGGGTAGTTTCTTCCCATGTCGAAGGGAGCCCAAGGAGCACTTTGTGTCCGAGAACCACCAGCACAGCTGGGCTGTCATGAACCTCTGGCTCTGCGACAGGTTGTTTTAGGGATACAAGTTGTTTGTCACTGGACCCAAAGAGCAAGGCTGTCTCTCAGCCACACGCAAGGAAACCAGGGCTCGTTAGCAGACCACTAAGGAAGACGGCTTCTCAATTGTCACAATCTTGTTTCTGTTTTGGGAAAAATATGTCAAAACCAAAATGTTTCTGTGAAGCACTTGGGTTTGATGCTTTGTTATTTCCCGCTGAAAAAATGTTTTGTTAGAAGATTCCTAGTTAATTCCACTGTGCAGGAACAATTAGAATATAAGTCATTCTCTGTCTTTGTTCCCTTATTGTTTTTCATTTTTAAAAAGATATTCTATTTTTAAAATTAGCAATGAATTGAGCATCTGGCAACATGGGCTTTTTTCACGTCAAGTAGCTATTATGGGACTTGGTAAGAAGTCACTTTGTTCTACCCGGTGAAGTTCATCTATGGTGGCCAAGAGAATTTTACTTGAATCCAGAGAAAACAAATAAATTTTTGTTCCATAGAGGATGTCAGAAACCTCTGCCCTAACCACAGAGCCAAATTCAAATTCTCCTTGGCAAAAACCCCACAGTGCTGATGGATGTGAACATATGAAAGTGAAGTGGGCGCCTACCCCACCATGTGCACCCCTCCCAGCGGCAGTAAGGCAGACAGACAGAAAATGTTCAGGTTACAACGATGTGTTAGCATGCCAGAAGGGAAAGTTAAGTGGGTATGACAAACTTTAACAACATACTTTGCGTTAGATGAAAATATAATTGGTTGTCATTACTTCATTAATTAGGAGGTGATCAAAAGACCTATAGACAGAGAGAACCAAAAGCCTCAATTACATCAAATACAACTTCTAAGAACTTAGAATAACAGCCATTTCAAAAGAACGGGCAAAGACTTTTGAACCATGTGACTGCTGACTTTCTAGCAATGTACTTTCTTTAGCACTTGCCCTGTCAGGGGACATGCAAAAAAGTAAGTCTATGCAAGATCCCACAAAACTAAGCAATATGAAAGAAAAAGATACTCAGCAGAGTAGATGCATAATCAAACAGTGCACAATTAGTGCTGTAAGATGGGTCAGACCCTGAAATACCATGAACTGGTTAGGTTTTTTTTCTAAAATAATGAATTCAATGTTGGTCAAATAGAAGCAGTAACAGTAGGGTTTTTCGTTTCAGAAGTTTATTTCTAAAACAGAGAATGGAGTAGTGTTTACAACTAGTCCATTCACAGAAGTATATCCCTCTCAGAGCCTCTCTGGGTCTTGTTTTTTGTTTCAGGACTCAGTAAAGCTGTGGGGTCTGATGACAACAGAAGTCCAACAGACACTGCTACGAACAGTTTCATTCAGATGCTTTTTCCACTTTACACAAAATTGCTTTCAACAACCACAGACTTTGTACCTGATCTTTCTTTCCCCCCCACCTTCTTTCCTTATTGTCTACTTGTTCATTTGTTCCTGACCATTACCTTGTCCCTGATGACAACACAGGCGTGACTGAGGCTTTTGGGCTGCGTTGGAATGGACTTGTCTTTTCTGAAGAGTGCTCTTCTGGGACAGAGCTCTGGAGAAGCCCTCGGTGGCCTTTCCCTGAGCCAGCTGACTGGTGTGATAAACTAAGAGGCTAACAGGAGCAGTTTTGCCAGGAGCAGATTCCTCTGAAGGATCTCATTTTCCTAGGGCAGGGTTGAAAGATGACTCCTTAACAGCATTTGTAAGTGGTGACAATCAGTGTCAGGACTTTGCTATACTGGTAAATTACAAAAGTAGAGATGACATGGTCATTATGTTCCCTGGCAGCAGCTCTGTGTCCACACTTCATTTCTCCTTCTGTTATAGTTGACGCTGTGGCCCAGGTTCCCTGAGAAGGGATCGAAAAGCCTCTGTCCCAGCCTTGTGTTTGAGTTGGTGGATTAGATACAGCTCCAGGGAATGACAGCAATGCTTGAAACCTCCCTGTAGCCAAGGAGGACTTAGAGTTGAAGCTTCTGACTTCCCAGGTAATTGGTTACCCTAGTCATTGCCCAGTCTATGCAATAAAATTAGGCACCACCACTACTGATTTTGAACAGAATTCATAATTGTCAGTGTCTAGTGAAGTCAACAAATGTAAGTCAAGAGATGTAAAGAGAGTTTAGACATGTCTTTGCATGACTCCTGGAATGCAAGGTTTGGATTATCAGACTGAGTTGCTGTAGAGTATTCATGGCAACTCATATTTAGGTGCTTTGGGTACTTTGTGGAGGAACAAAGAAGCTCTAGGAATTTTGTAAGTCAGGTATCTGCAAAGGGGAGAGATTCTAAGTAGCACTTTTGAATTTTCATGTTGAAAATATGCATAAAATAGGTGGTACTGTAGACAAGTGCCTGACATGCAATCCAGATTTTTGCTGATGCTTAATCTTACACATCCTCAGTAATCCCCCTGAAGTAACAGAACTACTTACTTTCTTATTCTGGGCAAGTGATACACATAAACAGGTCCCTGCAGAAGTGAGTTTTAAATCTTTCTTCTGCAATTACACGTAAACCATATAAATAATATAGTTGAAATTTCTTTTTTCTTTTTTTTTATTTTCCATTTATTTCTTCACAGGACAGTGAAGTATAGCTAGTTCTCTTCATAATGGCATTTCTTACAGTGAGGTGAAACAGAAGAGCAAGTGCAGTCTGTAAAACCACAAACAATTCTTGGAAGGTCGAAAGAGCAGCTATTTTTCAGATCAATTAGATTTCAAGTTTTTAGTATCCATTTAATTTTTCATTTTAAATTTTCTTTTAAAAGTCTTTAAATTTTCTTTTAAAACCCAATACTTGCTGTTAAATAAATCCTCCTGCTATTGATCTGAAAACTGCAGAATCTGCCAAAACTTCTCATAACAGCACCATGGGAACCTCTGGAAACATCAAAGGGTTCAGTGATTACTGTCAAAACATGTACAAATTAGCAATAAAAAACAACCACCCTGCAGCATTTTAGAGATGATTATCTCGTTTGAACCTTTCTGAGTTGTAATTGATACCAGTTCAGTAAATTTAGAGCATTTTGTTGGGAAAACAATGTTTGTCCCTTTTGACATAACATAATGAACCATGACAGTAACAGTTTCATGGTCATTAGTCAACTGCATACATGAAGTGTGAAGTCTAAACTGGGTGGCTTTCTGCCCCAGCACAAGACCTCGGCACAAGATGCTGCATTGCTGAGGACTGCCTCGCCGTGCAGCCGGGAGCCTGGCCACCAGGACCGTCGTGCCTGCGATCCGTGCTAATCTGTAAGTGCAGGGCTGTGATATTAGCTTAGACTTGGGGAGAAATTACTTTTTTTCAGTGCAGCAGCACTTAGAAATGAAGGTTGCTAATCTTACATAATGCTTCCTTCAAAAGTTACAGAGAAGGGCTGCCCAGGCCATTGGGGCTGTGAATATCTGTCTGAGGCATACCATGCCGCAGAAGACTTGCACTCATTTACACACTTACACAGAAGCAAATGAAATCATAAGCAGTGATGACTGTGAAGGTCCAAGCAGAGGAAATGAGTTTGGGGAGGGTTTTGGAGATGGTTCTCGCTGTGCCTGGTGCGCTCACACATCTGGTAGTAACCTTGGGAAATAAAGCTGAGGTTATAACAGGTTTCAACTGAACTGTGAGTGTGTAACATCCCAACTGGCCTACGTGTTTGTGGGGACATAATGAAACTTTATTAAGATTGTATCATTATAGCTGATTTATTTTAATGTTTTACTTTAACTCAGTTTCCTTTAATTTGGTCCTTTTATTCCCTCAGCCAACCCACTCTACAGTAACAGTTAACTGTTTTCCAATCCCCTTAATTTCACAAAAGTCAGCACATGCTATGTTTATTCAAGAGCTACATTGCTAAATACTGGGCAATGTGTTTATGATTCTTGCTGTCAAACAAAATATATAGAAGTCTTTTTAAACTGTTCTTGTTTTAGAATAACATGAATTAGCATCTCTGTCTGCTACCCAAACTCTTATTATCAGAAAATCTGTAGGACCATAATTATCTCAGAGACTTCTAGCCCTGTTTCAGGTTTGTCTGAGACTGATCATCAACTCCAAAAATCACTCAAGCAGAATATGACTGACAGATAATCGGAGGGATGGGCAGGTGAACACGTAAGCTCAGTAAATTTGTGGACGACACCAAGCTGGGAGGCTGTGTCGATCTGCTCGAGGGTAGGGAGGCCCTTCAGAGGGATTTGAACAGACTAGATCGTTGGGCTGAGGCCAATGGCATGAGCTTTAATAAGGCCAAGTGCAGAGTCCTTCACTTGGGGTATAAAAACCCCAAGCATCGCTATAGGCTCGGGGAAGAGTGGCTGGAGAGCTGCCTGGCGGAGAAGGACCTGGGGGTGTTGGTTGACTACCGGCTTGATATGAGCCAGCAGTGTGCCCAGGTGGCCAAAAAGGCCAATGGGATACTGGCATGTATCAAGAATAGTGTGACCAGCAGGAGCAGGGAAGTGATCCTGCCACTGTACTCAGCACTGGTGAGGCCGCACCTGGAATATTGTGTCCAGTTTTGGGCCCCTCGCTTTAAGAGAGATATTGAGCTCCTGGAGCGAGTCCAAAGAAGGGCGACTAAACTGGTCAAGGGGCTGGAAAATAAAACTTATGAGGAGCGACTAAGGGAGTTGGGGCTATTTAGCCTGGAGAAGAGGAGGCTGAGGGGAGACCTGATTACAGCCTACAAATACTTGAGAAAAGATGGTGGGGAGGTAGGGGAAGGGCTCTTTACATTAGTGTTGGGTGATAGAACAAGAGGAAATGGGTATAAGCTTAGTCAGGGGAGATTCAGGTTGGATGTTAGGAAGTATTTCTTCTCTGAAAGGGTTGTCAGCCACTGGAATAGGCTGCCCAGGGAGGTGGTTGAGTCCCCATCCCTGGATGTGTTTAAGAATAGGGTGGATGATCTACTTGAGGATATGGTTTAATGGGGATTAGGGATGGTTGGACTCGATGATCTCTAAGGTCTTTTCCAACCTAGAAATCTATGAATCTATGAATCTATGAAATCTTTTATGAAAATGAGTAAGACGAAGCTTTACTTTCATCTTTTAAACACTCTCACCTGACAGCATTTTTGTTACCTCCACCATTTTTTCTGCTGAAAAATTCCATTCCTCCTCATTGCTATGGGACTATGAAAAAACTTGCTGGGTAAGAATGGAACAGCTGTGGGTTTCCTCCCATAAAATCCAGTGAATCATCTTGAACTCTTACACATTGCTCATGATCACATTTAATGAAAATCAAGAGCGCAATGGACCTTCCTCAGCAGCCTAAGACAAAAGTTACTGGAGAAAGCAGCCTTTGAGTCACTTGAGGAAAATTCTGCGGGGGAGATTTTCACTCTTCTGTCCCCCAGTATAATCCTGGGGCTCGTAAATTATCAGAGGTCTCAGTACCCAGTAGAGAAAATCCAGGAGAAATAATCAGCCTTGAAATGCAAAGAATGGAAACCATTCACTGATTCACTTAGGTATTTATAACTTTAAAAATATGGGACCATCATTTAAGAACCAGTATAGTTCCAGCTAGAAAGAATAGTATCACAAGCATAGGCAAGAAAGCCTGCTGTCCCGATAATGTTTGTTAGTTGCTAGGAAAATATCACTGCTAATGTGGTCCTGTACCCATGGCAATATGAGTTTCTGAAGCTGAATTTGCAGCTCTCGGATTCTTCTGGTTTCCATATTGAAATGCAAATCATCCTAAGATTTCTGTCCTCACTTCAGGAGCCATATAGGAATGAAAGTAGTAGCTCTGCCATTAGGAAAAAAACTGGTGATTGCACATTTTACAATGCTAATGTTCTTGCTTAGCACATCAGGATATGAAACTCACTATTGCTGTTGATTTTAGTTCCTCACTGACAGAGGCAGTGCCACTGTGTATTGCTGGGAACTGAATGTGCTTTGAACCACAGGTCTACTGTCTTAGATTAGAGCCTAATGGCAGTTATCTAAGTCTAGAAAGTCCTGAATTTGGAAACTCAGCAACACTTTTATTTCTTGATAGTCAATTCATAACGTGGAAAGAAGAAAAGAAAAAGAAATTATATTGCAGTTTCTCACCTGCAGAAGTTTGGATTATGCATTTTTTCTTTATTCAAAACTATATGACTGGATATATTTCTTGAGAAGTGATGCTTTGTTCTTGAAAATAAATGTGTGATCTGGAAAGAAAGAAATCTTTAAGGAATGAATGATTTCATGTTTTCATGGTGATGCATCCAGTTGTGTTAGTTGTAGTGATTTATATTTAATCCTGGAATATAATAAGATTGAATCAGTGCTTTGGAATGGGAAATGTGCCGACAAATCAGCAAGCTATGATTGCCAGATAGTTCTCAAAGGTACGACTTGACAGAGATCTCTGTGATACTGCAAACAGTGTCATCTTGCAAAGGTGCCTCCCTGGACCTGGCGTTTTAAGTAGAGAATTTGAATAAAATTGTCCTTTTGGACTATATGGACTTGGTTATCTCAGTGCAAGAGTCTTGGCCCTGAAATTAGTTTTCACACTTGGACAGATGAGACAGCCAAGGTGTTTCTTTCAATTTGTTACAGATGGTCTTGAACATTAAAATTGTAGTAAAGTATGCTCTGATCAGAGTTTCACATAGATCAGAGTTCCCATTTATTTAGCATCAGGCATGATTTGCAAGTTACTGAAAGTTAGTGTTTAGTTAGCCCTGAAGTGATGTTTTCCTGCAGCTCTTTCTGTCTTTCCAGATTTGATCTCATACTATGATGATATTTGGGGCTTCCCCTTCTCAGAGTGAGTGTGATCAGTGCCTCGGCAGATGGGAAGATGGGAGTATGGTTAGGACTGCAGGACTTCCCCACACTTTTTAAATGCTGTGGGATCTTTACACTCCACCTCCACAGCAACCATGCATGAATAGAAGAAACACTGGCTTAATGTCTCAGCATGAGGAGAAGCATTTGTTGCTGTCTGGCCTTACATAAGCACTGTTCATCTTTTCTTGTAGGAATAATTCAAAATAGAAGCAAAATAAATCTGAGTTCATTAGTGAAACAATGCTTCAATTACAAATTATGACAGAGCCAAAACGTTCAGTAATTATATCCTGTTAATACCACCAAAACAAAATTTTCAATGCGAGATTTGGCTAGCATGGGATCTCAAAGGGTTAAATAAAATAAGGAGAAGAAAGTACAAAGTCCACTGTCAGTGGGAGGCAAAGATGAGTACACAAAAAAGATGCCATAGAAATGAACTGCACACCAGGCAGTGATTCCCACTCACGGGTCCAGGTCCAGCTTCTCACTGGGGCAAGAGCTGAGCACACCTGAGATGTTACTCCAAACGTCAGAGATTGTCAGATTGTTCATTAATCAGCCAATTATATAATGCAAATACAAAGAAAAAATGCTTACATGCTTTTAAGGTATAATGTATGTGTATATAGGCTCCAGGGAGATCTTCTAGCAGCCTTCCAGTACCTAAAAGAGGCCTACGAGAAAGCTGGAGAGGAACTTTTTACAAGAGCGTGTAATAAAGGACAAGGGGCAATGGCTTTAAACTGAAAGAGGGTTTTATTAAAAGAGGGTTTTATATCTATTAAAATTAGATATAAGGAAGTTCTTCACTCTGGGGGTGATGAGGCACTGGAACAGGTTCACCCAGAGGAGTTGTGGATGCCCCATCCCTGGAAGTGTTCAAGGCCAGGTTGGATGAGGCTTTGGGCAACCTGATGTAGTGGCAGGTGTCGCTGCCCATGGCAGGGGGTTGGAACTAGATGTTCTTTAAGGTCCTTTCCAACTCAAACCATTCTATGATATAAGAGATATGTAAGATATGTATACATATATATGTGTGTGTATGTATGTATATATGAAGTGTATATATGTATATGGTATATGAAGTGTTTATGAAGTATTTATGAGGGTGAACACATTGGTATTATACACACATTCTTCATGTTGTTTTGCAACATGCATAAATGCTGTTGATTTGAGCCTCTAGGCCATGATTGCAGTAGGAATAGTGATCTGCTGGTGTTATCTTTCCCTGCTTCCCTAAGAAGTTCTCTAATCAAAAAGAAATCATTTGTGATACTCTGCCAGTGTAAAAAGCAATCGGGAGAAAAACGCCCACCTTCAGGAGGCTGTTGTCACACATTTTCCCATGCAGTGAGGAAGACTTTTCCGTCACGGTATACCCTTAAATAACAGGTAGGCAAACAAAATGAAGCATTTGGAGGTTTGAGACTTACCAAGTATTGATTACCTCTTGTGACGGCTTTGCTGCTCGCTTTGTATGAAATAACCATTTACTCACTTGAAATCTGAAGATGACAGGAAGACGATAAAAGAGCATGAAGTTATCCACTGAAAATGAGCAGGCAGAAGTTTAGAAGAACAGCAGGAAACTATGAGAAGAATATTTTGTGATTGCTTTCCTGGAAGAGGAAGGATGGAGTTTGACTTAAATTGTCAGGGATCAGCTGGGCATAGTTTGCTGAAGAAATCATTAGCTAGTTAAGAGACATACAATAAGCAGCTTAGGTAAACACACAGTGGGAGTTATAAAGAAAGAAAATGCCAAGATACTAGTAACAGCTTCAAAGACAGATTTAAAGCGGACCAGCGACTGCCGTAGTGACAGACAGACAGCTGGAGAGTTACTGTTATCCAAGCACTGAAATGCAGCAAGTGATTACAGATCAGACGGTAACTTCACTAGAAAGGAAGATACCAGAAACAATTGTGCAATATCTTGACAAGTTAAGCTGTGGCAAATACAAGTGGACTTCAATTGACCAACTTAAATTTATGAAAATGAAATCTTCTTAATTAACGATATTTTTATAATATAAATCATTAAGCACCTAGTTCAGGAGATGTTATATACTATGCGATGCTGTGCTATGCCATGCTATGCTATACTATATACTCTTGTAATATATAATGTGTATATAAGACTATACTCTTATATACTTGATGATTTTGCCAGATATGGATTATTTAATTTGGAAAAAAACCCTCAAATTTTTATTATCCCTTTGGAGTAAAAAGAAACAAATGAAGTAAAAAGTACATATTCCAATTAACAACCAAAATATTAAAAAAAAATGAGCCATTTAAATAAAAGACCCCACATTTTCAGGAACATTTTTTTATTGATTGAAAAGATAGCGGTAATAAATTGGAGCCTGTTCATTGATTCAAGTGGCTTGGTTACAGCTATTGAAAAGTTACAGCTGTTTATTACTGGTATTAGATTTCTGGGGGGCAAAAATGTTCCATTGAAATAATTAGAAAATATCTTTTTTAAAAATGTTTCTTCTATAGAAGAAAAATTGCTCGATTTTTTTTAATGAACAGTGAATCTCAAGTAGGAAGAAGGAAGAACAGGTCTGAGAATCAGACAGGTGAGATGGATATGCTAGGTGATGATTTGTCTAGATAACCATTTTTTGTTTTTTCATTTGCTTTCTGTGAATAGTTGTTTTGCTTCTCTGAACTCCTTTCCCCTCCCCTCCCCCTTGGAAATTCCTCCCTGGTCACACTTCAGTATTTTTAAGTTTAGAGAATTCCAATTTTAGACCATTTCAAGAAAAAACAGTTTTAGTGATGTGTGTGGCCTATTTCTAGTCCACTGTAATTACAAAGTCAGGGAAAAGGGCAGCCTGAAGTTTGGATCCCTGCATTTACAGGGACTGCGGTTACAGCCAGAATCTTTCCTCTATGAACTGAACATTTTCTTTCTTCCTCTCTTTTTATAATATAGAATACAGAACAGCAGAAATACATTTTATATATATATGCCGATATACTGACAATAGATGGGAAAGAAAGAAAATAATTTTCTTTCCTATAAGCTTAGAAAACTTGAGTAGGAAGCAAATGAGGGGCAAAAACATGAAAGCCAGTGTATGAGGATTGGCCTACGTGAATTAATTTCTTTCCATGACAAGGGCCTTTTCAGTGGGAAAAAAGAGGTCATCATTTTGGCATAAATTCTGATACCATCTCACATGGCTGCTCGTGCACATCCTGCATAAACATGGTCTAGATTAAATTATTGTAAACTGAGTATAAACATGTTGCAAATCTCTGTGCAGACAGAAGTCATCACTGTGAACGTGTGTGTGTGTATATCAGGTGGTGCTCCTACGGCAGGGTAATCTGGTCCCAGTGCAATTATTCAGTATTTTTGCTGGAAGTCTTTCTATGATAAAGGAGATAATTTAGTTGTTGACCTCACAGCTGTCATAGCGGTGGGAGCGGTGCAAGCCTTCCAAATGGCAGAATGAGAACTTGAATTGGAGGAAAGATCTGCAAGAATGGGGTGAGGTCTAACACACGGACCCTGTTTGCAAATACTGGAGTGCTCCTCAGTTCTGGGCACTGCACTCTGAGAAAGAAGTGGAACTAAGTTGGAGACAGTCCGAAGGAGATGGCTGAGAATGATGAAAGCGTTAAAACATCGTCTTTTTGCAAAAACTGAAGATTTAAGATTGTGTTGAAGAAGAAAGAGGAAGGAAAATGGAATAAGAAACTTCCGCTACATGAAAGGAACCTGCAGAGGCAGAGGGAGCAGCCTGCTCTCCGGTGAGCAGGGCGAGATGTACTGGGGGGGACCAAGAAAGATTCAGACTAGATGTTAGCAGAAATGTATTTCATTTTTGGAAATGAAATGCTAAGCAATTGGACAACCTTACTTAGCCTTGCTGTGGGTGGAGAAATAGCTGAGATGACCTTTTGAGTTTATTCATATTTAAATTGCAGTAGTGTATAGAGTTCTCATATCCACTTCTGGGTTGCTTTATGCGAGCGCATGGTAAAGTGCAACCCCTGTCTCTGGTGATTTATAAAATGTGAAAACATTTTCTCTTCTTCATCAGTATTTGCGTTTAAACAAATACCCTCTTATTCTTGGGTCAGAAAACATAGAATCATAGAATCATGGAATGGTTTGGGTTGGAAGGGACCTCAAAGATCATCTAGTTAACGCTTCACTTTCTTTACACCATTAAGTATCTTTTTTTATTTTTGTCATAGTGTATCTTCCCTTCATATTTAACAGCCAGAGCTTTTTCAATCTCTCTTCATTCAGCAGTTTTCCTGTGCTTTTCATCATTATTACCCCAATCCTCTTTCTCCTATGCTGAGAGAAGCCCACAGCTGAAGATAATAAATGCAATGAGATCACAGCAGTGATGTGTACTGGGGCTTTGCAGTGCTGCACACTCTGACTTCCAACTCCAGTGATTTACAGAAGTGCTTAACTTTAATTTTGCACATAGTACCTTAGCCTGTAATGTATTTTAGATGAATCTTGTCTCTTGTTCTTTCTGTTCTAGCATTTGTTAGCTATTTTGATTGTTACTCAGCTCTACGTCTTTTTAATGATAAAATAGTTTGGTGTGGCAAATCAGCATGTCTTTTTATTGTGGAAGGCTGTGTCCTCTCTTGTCATTCCTTCCAGAGGCATGTATTTGAGTAACTTAGACAGGTTTGTATTAGACTAAC
This sequence comes from Tauraco erythrolophus, assembly GCF_009769465.1. Classification (NCBI taxonomy): domain Eukaryota; kingdom Metazoa; phylum Chordata; class Aves; order Musophagiformes; family Musophagidae; genus Tauraco; species Tauraco erythrolophus. Next base: position 54,222,477 of record NC_141470.1, read on the forward strand.
TTAGTTCATTAACCATTTTTTTCTTATTTTACTTTATGCCTCTTCTTCTGTATCTATTTTCCTACTTTTTTCCATGGTCTGATCATGTTTCTTGTATCTTTGGGGAGATTCTTTACTGAACCACTCCTTCAGCAAATTTAAAGGCCCAATTGTGGTCCTCTTGGCTGAGGGTGAAATCAGGAGGAGAGCCAGTGCATGCACACAGTTTTAGACAGGATCAGATCCAGATGCTGTGTGAAGCTGTCATGAAAGCCTCAGAGCTGCGACTGACATGCGAGGATATAGGCAGGCAATGTTTTTCCACAAGGGAAAAGCCAGAGGTGGATGTAGGAGTTATCCATATATGAAAAAGGGGTATGAGCATCTCTGGAATGGTTTATTCTTACAGAATTGAGAGGATAACAGCATGAGGACTTACAGCTCTGCAAAATCCTGCCTTCAATAACGGGAATGCTTTCACACTTGTCATAGTAACAGGAAAATTAATAGTGGTAAAATTAACTTAGCCTCTGTATACTTTGTATAATTGTCATTTAGCACCTGGTGTGCCTTTTAACTTAGCTTATGGCCAGGATATATAATGAAATCAGAAAGGCTGCAGTCTATTAAAGTAGCCCTTGATAGTGGTTGTGGCGCATACATGTGAACGGTGGTTTAAAATCAATGCTTGGAAATAAAGTTTTAATTCAGAGTCTGTCTTCATCAGAGAAGAACTGAAAAAAATGTAATTTAATCTAAAAAACAGGACACCTTGAGGGATAGATTTAATGCTAACTGTGCATTTTATCACTGAGGCTGTTTGGATTTTGAAGAGTCACCACAAGCTTTAACAGGGACCTACATAAAGACTTTTCTCCTAAGTGCTCGTTAGAGCTGCCCTGAGCTAACTCTGCTAATAGATCGTTGTTCAAAACATGAACATCAGCGGAAATTGAGTTTTAGAGAAAATGACAGTATTAGGCTGCAGACAGCAGCAGTCTCCTAATAAATATATTTGTGCGATTGTTGAAGGTATGAATGTATCACACATGTCAGTAATTTTGAAAGAACTGTGAGGAATCTGACTTCTACAGACTTTTAAAAATAAACCTTCCCTTTTCTAAGGAAATATTCCAGCAAGTATTTTCTTTAAAAAACAATCCAACCGTTCCCTTCCCTTTCTGAGTCATGAACACTAAAAGCAGTAATAGCATGTCCTCATGAAAAATGCTTTAGTGGCAAGGAAAATACAATTGTTTTTTGCAAGTCAGGTTATATATTTCCATTGTACTTCTAGAAACCAGAAAACTCAGTTATTGCTTAGTCAATTAATTGAGTTTTGTGGAGGCGACGAGGAACTAGAGGAAAGATGTCCTTCTCCTTGCTCTGCAGGTATCTGCAGTCAGGAGCTCTGCCTAGAGCACCTCTTACTCTCCGTTATTTTGGTAGCAGGGTAGCACCAGCTCTCCTACTGCCTCTGTAGCACTGAGCCTGTCTAGAACACCCTCAAGCCTCCTAGAAACTCGTTTGAGTATTGGTGGGCTGCACAGGGCTTGGCAGCGGAGCAAACAGGTCGTCTGCCACAGTCCTTGTCCAAAGCCAGGCACAGGAAAGGCAAATGGTGCCGGTGGGTGGGCACCGAGCTAGGGCAGCTCCTCACCCGAACCAGTACTCCACACGTCTGGCCAAAGTGGAGGAGGCTTTTGGGACCCCAGAGTGCTTACTCACAACTTCATCTGGGTAAACATAGCTTTTTGGACCTGATTGATTTTTTTTTTTTTTTTATTTCAAGCAAGATTTTTACAGAATAAAGGGAGTCTAGGTGAGAACCACTCAAATTTCCAGTGGATCAAGGTGCAGATAGGTGAGAGAGGATTAAAAAAGGCAAATAATAATCTCATAGTAAGAGGCAGTTAAGTAACAGACTGTAAATATTTGATACTACAGGATAAACTGGTGGCAATCTGTAAATATTTGAAAAACAGAAACATTTGGGAGGAGTGGATTTACTTAGCATGAAAAAGAGTATGATCAATAGTAATGGGCTAAAATTGAGCAAGAAAAAGTTTAAGATTAATATCAGGGGAAAATATTGGAAATTTTATTGACCACTAGCTGCCAGACTGTGTTTTTGAATCAGCAGTGGTCTAGAAGATGGTTGCTGTAAAATGTTCTAGCTACTTTGATCTGTTAAGCTATGTTCAAGGCAATTAAAAGTCTTGTGGATCTTTTCTTATTATTTTCTTCGAAGTTTGCAATTGTGCCAAGCTGGGCATGGGGACAGACTATGATTGCAAATGCTGAGGGAACTGATGTGCTCAGTCAGAAGTAGAAGAGGCACCTACAAAACGTCTCTTCTAGTAAGATGTGGTTCTTGCACAGGAGAGGATTTTCGAATATGTTATGAGTCAATGAGGAATGTTTTATTAGAAGTTGTGCAGATCCTACTACATGGTATATTTTAGCCAATTTAATAACTTCAGTGGGTTAGAAGGAATTAATAAGGATCCCACTTCAAATTCTGGAATACCATGTAACCTTTAATGGAGAAACTATGCCCAACAAGTAGCTTTCAGAATACTAAATCTTTTCAGATTTTTTCTATGAAACATAAAAGTAATGTAGCTGAAATATGAAGTAGCTTATTACTCAACTAGGCTGTTAAAATTATTGGAGTGTTTTGATGATTTTCCCCCCCAATTTTTGTCATCCCTATCAGATAATATTTATTTTGTTTGCTAGATACTGAGTCATTTGTGCAAAGTTTTACATCTGTTGTTTACAGCACATTTATATGTCACCGAATTTGCTATCTTGGTGTTTGACTCATCATTGTGTTTCCCCAGTGTAAACAGACTTTTTGTAAGGGAGTTATAAAGACATAAGAAAGGAGTAACACAGCACTAGACCAAACTCTTTGGCTAGCGTGAATTTTTCCGATGTGAATATCTGTGCATGGCTAATGAGAATACACACAAATAGAGACAATTTTTCACAGGTATTTTTTTTTATAAGCTGTGTAAATAGTTATGCTTTGGGGTCTAAACTGCTCTCTAACCGACATAGACAGAAGGGAACTTTCTGTGACCAATTAGTCTTACAGTCAATCGGCAGCAGCCCTTCCCTTTCTAAAGACTAATTATCTGGTTATTTTCAGAGGCAGGATACGCTATGTTGGGCATGCAGACACCGTAATGCCATAGCTATATTCCTCAGGAAACCAAACGGTAGCACAAGAGTGGTGAAGCGAATGCAATTTTAAAAACGTGCTCTTGCCTTTACTTAATGCCATTTACAATCTTTCCCAGCTTGTGAGCCGGTGCAGGGCTCCCATGCTTAGCGTATTGCCTCGCACTGTGTAACAGGCAGAATATTTGAACATCAATGCCTGGGTCTCTTTTGAAACCACAGATGTAATTAGGGGACACTAATGTGGAGAATAGCATATGAGGGTGAGGGCAGCCACTGAAGCCGGCCTCCAAACCTGGACAGGCAGAAATCTTCCCTGTGCTGCAGAGTTAATGTGCTGCCTTGTCAGGGAGGCTGGGAATGCAGGAATATCATGGTGTACCAGCCAGAAAGATGTGAGGTCATTGCTGCTCATGGCCTTTTGCAGTCTGTTCTTTCTGCCCCAGCAACAGTGTGCTGAAGCTGTGGCAATGAAGTGAACATGTAGTCAAATGTAGAATAACTTGTCCATGGGAAGCCAGTCAGAGGTCAGCCGTGCACTACCGTGAGATGCCTTATGCCAGTGTGATTAATCTGTTAGATGATATGAGTTGCAGAGTCTTTTTGTTGCATTTAGTACTTTAATATGTTTTGCTGATAAGCATTCATTTTAGACTCATGGGACCGCTGCTTAGTCAAGGAATTAGTCCTCTAATTTGTTTAAAGAAATGGGAATCAAAAACTGTTATCATCTATTTGAGGTTTTGCCACTAACTGATAGACGGGCTTTGCCTCCCCTGTGCCTCAGTTTAAACATCTGCCAAGTTAGGCAAAAATGCTTAATTATCTAATACAAGTGCAGCGAGATTCAGTTTAATCACATAGGTAATGGAATGTAATATTTGAGTTTGAGAGTTATGGAAAATACAAATACATATCAGTGTTAAAGCCTTGTTAATCATTATTTTCATTAGCTTCTTCAGTATTCAAGGTGATGCTTTGCCATTAAGTTCAGCCAAGTTGAGATTTTACTCCAAATGCAAGATTTTTTTGTACATTTAACTCAATTGAACTGTTTCTTTAGTTTACCCCGTACAGGTTTCCAATTACAGAGAAATATTTTGTAAATTCTATACCTATTGCCTCACGTGGTTTGACAGTAAGTGATGTCAGGGCACTGATAATCATTTGTTACGGCAGACTCTCTTTAATATCCTGCTTCATTGCTTGTTTTTTTTTCACTTTATCTATTTTTTTTAATAGGACACCTGAGATGATACATTATTAAATTCTTCTTCAGAAGAAACTCAAGGTTTCTGTCCCTTGGTCAAGTCTATGCTTTGTCTTTTGTGCTTCAAACCACATGCAAAGAATAGTGAGAGAATAGATAAAGTTTTAGGAAAGAGTCATAGAATAGTAGAGTTATCACAAGACTTGTTTTGTAAGGAAAGTCTTGAGTTCATTCTAACTTACGAAAAAGGAGGGGGTATGATGCTTTTGTGACTGCATGAGGAACAGAAAATGGATTTTAGAAACAGCCAATCTGACAGATCGGTTTGTACAGTTTAGCCAGCTCAGGCTTTCAATGGAGTTTTAGCTACTGGAGTTAAAGCAGAAGTTGTCCATCAGCATTCACAGTTAGGGATTCTTTCATTCAGAAATTATGAAGAATGATTTTTTTGCCTACTGAAGATTTTGTTACCTTCCCATGTCAAGAATTGCCAGCAAGAATATTGATATAACTGAAAGTAAACATGGGAAAAAAAGTGACTCCTCCCATATTTCTTTGCATTCTAGGCATCAAAATACATGAGAAAATGTTCTGTGGAAGATATTTGTCTCCAGGGACAGTCTAAATCACACAAAGAAAGCTAATTTAATGTGTTCTTCTAGCTTTTAATTACCATTCCATACGCTGATGAACACACTATTGTGGCAGGCATGGTGATTATTTAATGTAAATGTTTTTAAATCATTTTTCTATAGTGTTTGCAGCCAAAACATTATGGGATTGTATGTTGCTGCCTGAGAATCTGCCCAGATATAAAAGCAGAACTCATACCTGTTTTTACCAAAATAACTGAAAAACCCCTCGGAAGGGCCACAGATGGCAATTACTGAAATGTTTTGTTGTTGTTGTTTTTCTCACTTTGAGTTGTCTGTGACTGTGTTATTAACACTGAAGAAGAAAAAGAAATACTTGACTTTTGAGTTGGTTTTGGTTTGAACTGTAGAGACAAAATTCATCTCTGGGAGAATCAATCGTGATTTTATCTGGATCGACTTAAACCATTAAAAAAAATAAAGCACAGAGCATCAGATTTCTGTATCACTGAAAGAAAATTTCGGACCTACCCACTGTAACTGAAAGCACAGTAGAAAATCATCAGTGGGATTGAATGGCCATCCATCCATTTATTCATCTGTCTTTCAAAGATATACCTATGCACTTCCATTTGTCATGGCTTCAAGCCAGTAATTTCGCACCATAGGATAAACTAAGCAAATGTGTAAGCTTTTGAAAGTAGTGACAGTATTTTCAGTCATTCACCTTTTGGTGAGAAACACGAGGGAAAGTCTGTGTGTTTGAGACAGCCTCACTGCACACTTTGCACACTCACTTCTTATCTGCATGTACCATCCATAACTGCTTTTCTTTTTAAAAGAGTTGAAGTTCCTGTTTCCTGTCACCACTTCACTTTTTTCAAGGCGTAAGCCCCACGCCATCTGTGCACATTTCATTGCAAGGCTCTAATTTCTGTCTGTCAAGCTAAAAGGAAGAATCTTTTCATAGCAGTTCAGTATTGCTCATTGACATTCAGTGGGATTCATCCTGGAAGGCAGGAAAAAACTTCGTCAGAAAAAGAGAAGTTTTAGGGTGTGGGAATAAGACTACTCGAAGGTGTCCATTGCCCATGGAGATAGGCTTAACTGTCCATGAAGAGCAAATATAGCAGTTTCCTGCATCTTGTTACTTTACATTGGCAAGACCCAGCTTGTATTAATGGAATTTTTTACTTGTTCTAACAGTGGGAAATGTTAGAAATTACTTCTTAATTATTGGTGTCAACGATTGCATCTTATCCAGTGTGCTAAAACAGTGCTTCATCTGTGGCTGCCCGTGTGCTGCACATCTGCTTTAAGGTGAAATCTTGTCCTATTCTGTATTTCCTATATAAAGCTATAATTCTGTTGCAATCTTCCAGTTAGTTTACGTGCACATAAATAGGAAAGAAGAGAAGCTTGAAATCTTAAGGAAGTGAGGCCGTTCATTTCTAGCAGACTATGCCTGTATCAAATGTGAGAAGAGAAAAAACGAGGACAGGAAATCCGGACGTTGTCTTCAGGTAGAATCACACCTAATTAGAAGATGTCTCAGGTTCTTCTGTGAGGTGCTAGCAGACTTCTTACTGTACCTGTTTAATGATGCTAGAAAATAATGGGAGACCTGAAGATGCGACGGTTCCTGATATGATTTAGTTCAGTTTATTAAAGCTGGGCTTGGATAAAATCATCCTTCACTGAAAAAAAGGGCAATAAAATATAAACTGACATTGAATATTTCACTATGACTTCTTCATAGAGCTTGCTCGTGTCCTCTGGGAAATAGCAGACTAAAATAAATTATACGAAATTTAAAAACTGCTTGCAAATTTCAGGTTAAGTTCTTGTATATCTTTGCAATTGATTTCTTGCCTTAGAAACAAATGTCATAACGTGTGAAACTCAAAGCTGCACATGAATGAGATCCCAGAAGACTTCAGTCTCATTTAGGTTTGTGTTCAAAAGTGAGTAATTTGCCATATTTAAAAAAAAAAAAGGTTGATTTAGCTGAACCACCTTCATATAAAACACAAGCGGATGGAGTCTAATCTGGACAAGTATGTCCCAAAGGATCTTAACTGTGTCATGTCCTGGCTCAGCCTCCTCCTCCTTGAGCTGGCTGGACCTCCATCAGTGAAGGGCCTAAGGACAAGTGAAACAGGCAAGCAAGGTAATACTTTATCTTGGATCTGGGAAGAGAAAAGCAACAGCAACAGGATGGCATATTAAATTAAGAAAAATCAATTATTTGATTGGCCAGGTGGCCTTTGAGATGGAAGTGGCAGTATTGTGCTCCTGGTTCCCCTGCACCAGTACCCGAGGGTGAGACCAGGGCAGCAGGGGAAGGCGAGTGGGAGGACACAGAGGAAAAACAGTTCTGTCATGGGTTTCCAGCAGTAGCATTGATATACCTGGTATCGTGCTTTCACAGTGCTTTCTGGCTCGGTGCTATACAGTCATGAGAAGGTTAGCAAAGCTGAGGCATGGTGACATGCATGGAGTTGTCCATCTTAGATCCCTAAATGCCATTGCAAAGCAACTGGAGATGAAAGTCAGCTTTTAAACTCAGGTGTATAGTAGCTGTTTCTGCTACTTTCTGTGTTAATGGAAAGAGCTGATGTTTTTCTCCAATGGAGGGTTGCACAGAAGGTTTGCTCTTTTCCTGGACAGCGAAACTGCGTGGATTAAACTGGCTTGTACAAGTGCCTGTCAGACACTCTGCAATGCCTTTAGAGAAACTAAACATTAATTTCCCTGATGGTTCCAAAAGAAATAAAAAAATAAAAATATGCCCAGCTAGATGTGAGGAAGGTAGTAAATTGATCACAATGGACAACTCTTCCTCTGCAGCTGTCAGTTCTTCCTGATCTTTCACGAGAGGAGAGAAGACGGCAGAGCAAGGTGCAGAGCCAATTGTTTTGCTGAGTCTCTGCAGCTCTCCATCTGCTCCTCATCCTCAGAGAAACAGGCCCCTCTACACCCTCATTTTAGGAAGCATGAAAACTCACATTTGCTGCTGCGAGTGATAACTTTTAGCCCATTGGTGCTCTGGCTGTGATTTTTTGCAATTGCCGGCAGAGTGCTTGAGTTGCCGTTTTATCAGCATTTATACCCACTCTGAGAGCTGTTCCTGCTGGGCCCTTGTTTCTACTTCATCCCCCTGGCTTTCTCTGCCTCTGCCTACGTTCTCCTATATACAGTTGCCCATAGCAACATCCATTTGAAAAGGCCCCTAGTGCTTTCTCTCCCGTCCTCCTTCCTCCGTCCTCCGGAGGGAAGCTCTGCCAGCGCCAGCAGCAGCCCTGGAAGAGCTCAGCTCTCCGAGCCTCCCCTGCTGAGCTCGGACTGAAGGAAACATACCTTCAGAAAACAAGCGTTTCCAGGAATGAGAGGACAGCATATCCAAAATCAAAAGCATTTGATGAATTGTGGTGAAATAGGAGTATATTACAGCTTTTCAAATGGAAAGTGAATTTCTATTTGTTATTTAAAGCACATGTTTTAGAGACTTGGAAAATACTTAATAGGTGTGTAAATCCTGGAGGAGAACGTTATGGAAAAGGTAGTGAGAACACAGATTTTCCTTAGCCAGTGCAGTGGGTAGAAAAGTGCAAACACTCACAGATACCTTCCTACTCAAAGCAGTCAATCCGTATTTTAAGCTTTTTAATTAGTTCAGCCTGCAAAATTGATGGTGTGCCTGACCCAGCTCTTGAGGGATCAGTACAGGCAGTGCTGTGTGCTTTGCCTCACTTCAAAGAGAGCATTCCTGCAACAAAAGGTTGTGTAAAATGGAGAATTCTGAAGTTTTTAAATTATGTTCTAGCATCTAAAAAGCCAAAGCAGTGAAAGATGTTTCATTTTAAAGATATCTATACTCTACCAGTCAGTTTCGTTATGTTGTGGAAGACCCGATCCTTGAGCAGGCTCCTTTAGCGTGTGCAGCACTGGAATAAATCTGTCATTTCCTCACACCTGCTCACATCATTAAGTTGCAACTACGCTGAATTACTGCCCTCACACCACTGAGTTTAAAAACAGTCACTTCAGCCTATTTAAAGAGTAGAATTAATTGGAGGATGCCATAATAAAGACTCAGAATTTACTAATTGGAGTAGAACAAGTAAAGCAATATTCATTTGTAGTATAAGAAGCATAACTGTACAGTTCTGTTAAAAGGATGAACTCAGATTTTTATCATTTGCTTTTTAAGGGCATATATAAAAAGTGGCAGTTTGTTTTTTTAATTTACATTTTGTCATTTTTCAAAGTAAGAGAATACCATAGGCATCAATGCTTTCAATAAACCTGCAGTGAGCAAAGTCTCTGAAAAAAAGCAGTTACCATTCCTCGTGCTGAATGGGCTGCAAAGCAAACGGTGTCTTTGCTCCAATCATCAGAGATCTCCTCAGACTCAGTTATTCCAAGGTAAAAATAGCAACGTCTTCAACAGAAATTGTGAATATTCTGTGGAAAGAAGGACTCAGCTGTTGCAAGAGACGTAGGAGGTCATCTACACAGCACTGTGTATTTTCATAATTTAGTCCTGAACAAAAACTGAAATAGTGTAGTCATGATTATTCTGTGTTGAAGAAAAAAACATACCTTAATAATGTACGGACACACCACAGCGATTTGCCATTCCAACTATATATTTTTAGCCATAGAATCTTGTACTCAAATTTAAATTGACATGCAGTGAAGTAATCCTGGTTTGCTAATATCCCTTAATAATTTTGTGAAAACAGATGAGTTCTCACATCAAAACTTCTTTGAGAGGAGGCACCCAAAATTTAATCCTGTGCATGATGTCAGTCAGCTCAGCCTCCCTCATCTCAGTGTTGTTTTTTATTGTGTCAGAAAGTATATCATGCTTGATCTCTGTGAAGTGCTGGAAGCTGATTAATTAGATGTTTCTAAGATGTTTTCCTAGTAGCTATTTTCTAAGATATATGCTTTATTAAGTAACGAAGCCAGGTAAAAAAGATTTTGTGAGCTTGAATTAATGCTTTTGCTAAGGAATGCCATAGAAATGTAACATCTAACCCAAAACTAAAGGAGAAGGTGGAAGGAAGGACAGAAGGAACCTTCCTCCCAAATTTTCAGCAGAGTTGGAGTAACACACAAACCCTGACTGGGCAAGCAGGTAAGCAAGGCTCCTATAAAAACACAAGAAATTCTGAACGAAGCCAGACCAATGGTCCCTTTAGTACTGTGTTACGTTCCAACAGCAGCAGGAGGTGATGTCATTTGGGGACGTGAGTCTGGTCAAAGTCACAGGTCCATTCCTCTTGTACTCCCTCAGCATCCACAATGTGGATGTGGATGTTAGAAGGTATGTTCTGAACCATGCCAATTACTCTCTGCTCATGGACCCTTTGTCTATGAATTTGTCCAATTCTTTTTTGAGTTTGCTCATACTCTGCCATTTGTCTCCTTTGGAGGCAAATTCTAAACATTCAAACCCTTTGTGTAAAAAAGAACTTTCTATAAGTTTTAAAGCAGTTTCTTGCTTGTTTCATTGAATGATGTGCTAGTTCTGGTATTTCAGAATCTGGTCAATACCATACCCCAACTGCATGGATTTTGTAACCCTTAATCGTATCCAGTCTCAGCTCATTACTCTCTAAATAGAGTTTCCTCATAAAAAAAGCTACTCATTTCCTTAATCACTTTAGTCATCCTTCTGTGTACCTTCTTCAACTCCATTATCTCCTTCTTGAGATGTAGAGACCAGAAATGAATGCAGTTCAAGACGTTTACACCAAGATTCCTACATAGCAGCCAAATGATACCCTGATTTCTATTTTAGTGTCCTTTCTCTGTGGATTTTTTTTTTTTTTTTCTGAGTGCTGCTGCACATTGAGCCAATAATTTCAGAGAAATGTCAATGGTGACTCCAAGATCTTCTTCCCATGGTGAAATGGCCAGTTCTGAGTTCAGCATTGTATAGGCATGGTTTAGGTTATTTTTCCCTTGCTATGTTTCCCTACATTTCTACACTAAAGTTCATCTGCTACCTTTCTGCAAACTCACTGTTCTGTGAAATTCTTCCTGGCTATCAGTGACGTTTGATTACTCAAGCAAACTTGGAATCATGCACAAAGCTGGGGATCTCACAGTGCCCTCTCTTCTGCCAGTCATTAGTGAAGATGCTAAATAAAACTGGTCCCAATACTGATTACTGGGGAATTGGCACATTTAGAAGATCTCCTGTCGATCAATGTACAGAATCTCTCCTCTACATTTTTGCTGACACCAACATAATGATAAAAAATAAAGAACTAAGCTGGCTTCACTTCGAAGGTTCAGGTGGACTCATTGGTATCTAGTAAAGAAGGAATATAGGAAGAAAAGGAAGTTTGGATGTGAAGTAACTCTTAGAGCAAAATGTTTATGAGACTGCATCCATAGTTCTGACACCTAAAGTGAAACTCTTTGTGATAGTTTGATGTGTGGGGGGGTGTTCTGGTGGCAGGGGAGGGGATTTGCTCCCTGTGCCACCAGATCTGAGTCCCATCCCCCCCGGGGGGTTGAGCCAAATTGGCGCCTCTGCGAATTGCCCTATTTAAGTTGGGACAAAGGGGCAGGAAAGGGCTTTTTGCTCAGGAGCGAGGAGAGAGCAGGAGGGCGCTGCCTTCGCTCCCGGCTCCCAGCCGGGCGGCCGCTCGGGCCCGGGCCGGCGCCATGTGCTCAAGATGGCGCCGGGGGAGCCGCATGGGGGACTCGGGAAGCGCCCCACTCCCGGGGTGCCCGCCGGGCCGAGCTCCCCCAGAGAGGATTAAGATCTAAGAGAAAACAACCACAACGACCAGGTCAGTCAAGATGGAGCAGGAGGAGGTGTACTGGAGCTGAGGTTTCCCTTGCAATCGGTGTGAAGATGGCAGGCGGCCCCCCTGCAGCCAAGGTGTACTCGGCGGAGCAGAGACCCACTCGCGGCCCGTGGAGAAACCCACGTCGGGAAGGAGATGCCTGAGCCCAGGAGAGGTCGTTGAGCAGGGGATGCGCGACCAGGTACTGTTAATAATGGGGCATGGAATGCACGACGAGGTCGTGGAGGCATCTGGAGTCCGTGGGACGGCCCACGCCGACGCGAGTGGCAGCAGCTCCCTAAGAGGCCGAGACTGGTAAAGCCCGAACTGGTACAATCCATGGGGAAGGATTGCAATCCTGCGGGCAGGACTTACGTTGGAAAAGTTTGGGGACTTTTTTCTTCGTGAGTAGGGGATCCACTGAAGCAAGGGAAAAATGGTGTAAGGGCTCCTCCTCCTTTAAGAAAGGAGCGGCAGTTAACAACATGGATGAACTGACCTGCACTCCCCATTCCCTGTCCCCCTGCGCCGCCGGGGGGGGAGGTTGAGCCAGGAACGAAAGGAAACGGGGTGGGGAGGTGTTGTTTTAAGATCTGGCCTTGTTTTCTCTTTTCTCCTCTCAAGTAACCGGTTTCGTTCCCTTGTCTCCTGTTAAGTAACTGTTAATAAATTGTTTTGTTTTATGAAGAAAGCCTGAGTCATGTTTTGCCCGGGACCATGGTTGGTGGGTGCTCTCTTTCCGTTCTTGTCTCGACCCTCAGTCCAAAAACCACGACACTCTTGAGTTAGAGCCTGAACAGAGACATTTTCAAGCTTTTTTTTGTAATATTGTTTCCGTCCTCTAATCAGATGTGCAACCTCATATTCTGTTAAAACAATTGTGATTTACTCCTTTCCCTATTCTTGGCTTGCTCTTAAGTCCATGGAGACACCTGGCATGCTGCTCTTCATGAAAGCTATCTAGTTGGTGTGCAGGTGTATCTGATGGCACCTTATATTCAAGACATGGTTGAGGGCATGTCAGGAGCCTGACACATTTTACATAGTGCTGTAAAGGTCAATTTAAATGTGGGTAACATGAGGGGCCAAATTTGTCTAGAGAAGCCTCCTCTGCCAGCACCCACTCAGCAGCAAAACACATCGAATTTGACTAGTGGGTGCTGGCAGCAGCTACTCCATAAATCCTTTTGAGCATCATGAGTAGGGGCTCTCCATCTGTGTGTGCTCTGAGACTGCATGCAGGCAAAGAAGGAGCTGCGGCTGCGTGACTACAGTCCTCACTGCTTTGGCTGTGAGGTGCTGAGTAGCTGTGCTGGAGCAGGGAGTGCTGGAAAGCCGCTGGACTGGGACACTGTGCCTCCTGGTGCCAGCGTCGCACCTCCTGGCGTGGAGGGGAGTCCCATACCATGCGTTACACAAGGTCCTTGTACGCTGCTTCCACTCTGGTGCTCTACACGGGGAAGCAGTGTCCAGAGGACCAAATTCCAAATCTCAAACTTCCTGTAACAGGCAGGCATCACCAGCTGGGTTTTTAAGTGGAAGCAGCAATAGCCGTTGTGTTTCGTGCTAAACGCAGTCCTGCTGCTGCGCCTTAGCCATGGTTAGAGTACAGCCAGTGATTCGAGCGCTGTGGGGACCTCGGCAGAGGACTGCCTCACCTGTGCACCCCAGAAATGCTCAGGCCAGTGGAGGTAACAGCATCTGTAGGCACACATGGGCAAAACTAAGCATCTTGAGAAGTTTTGAGGAAGGGAACATAATTACCTGCAGACTTTTCAATGCACCTGGGGTTTTGTGCATCTTTTTCTTAGACTTTGTCACCTAAATTTTTCATGAAGCACACTTTAAGTGCTGATGTACCATTTTTGCTTTGGTCCTTGGTAAGCATTTAAAGATTTCCTTTACAATCAATGTATCCTCTTGTCTTCTGCCAGTAGTTCTTTGACATACATCCAACTGCAAGGTGCTCTTCACAGCACAGGAGTTTTTACTTGAGCAAGTAAATTCCCAGCTGTGTTTATTTCCAGAGAATGTTAATTAAAAAATTATGTGGGTTTTTTTTTTTAACCAAGAGAAATAATCAATTTGTGTAGTCCTCTTTACATGACCTCCTTCGCATTGTCACCAAATTTCTGTGCTTGCTCCCAACTTCCTGGGCATTGTGCGCTAGCTTCCTGGGTTTGAATTTGAAACTTTTTTGATCTCTCTAGCATCTTTCTAGGAGAGGTCTGATTTTTTCGATCTCATGGATCTCACTGTTCAGCTTCCATGGCTTCCAGGGCTGATACTGATCCCATAAGACAACCTGTCAGCGTAAGCACCATCCTTCCCAGAGCTCTGGCCCCAGGGGGCTCTGACATGGTTTACCTCTCCAGTACCATGCAGTGAAGCACATCCCACATAAACTCTTCAAATATTCAAAATCAACCATGACTTTCTCTGAAGAGCAGAAGAAATATTCAAACTGAGCTGAAATGTCTGTTTGTGAAGATGGACTGGACCACTACCTTTCCCGTATCCTCTATCTTCTAATTTAGACTTCATTCCTCATTGTCACTTCTTCTCTAGAGAAACAAATCTCCTTCTGCTTCTCAGAAAGTCCTGTCCTCTGTGAACTTGAAGACCTTTTTCTGCTGACAGCCTTTGGCTTTTTGTCTTCAAACCAATTCTGTTTGTTCCTTCGCGGGACCTACCATCACACATTGTTCCTTGCCTGAGACGGGAAGGAATTAAACTGATTATTTTCTGGCTTTAGATCCATCCTGGCATCTTCATCAGCTACCCAGAATTTGGTTATTGAAGCCAAGCTCATCTTTGTTTTATTCTGTCTCTCTCTTTACTCCAGAGAGGAGGTCGGTATGTGTCAACCCTAAGCGGAGTTGCTGCTTACAGAGACATACAATTTTATACAATTGCAAACTTATCTTTCAACTTACTTAGCTTGCTTTACATGGAGTCCTCAGATCATCAGATGTCATGTAGCTTTTTCATTCATTCCTCAGAATCAGCTGTCATGTTCTAAGAAGCTGAATGATGTTGGGCAAGGTTGTACAAATCTAGGGAAAGACAAGAGCTGCACACAACATCGGTATATGTGGTTCTCGATCTTCACTATTCCTCTACTTTCCATAGTTTGTCTCTGCAATATGATATCTGCTCTCATCACAAAAATTAATGGCAAAACTGCACTTCCTAAGATGTTAGTAGCGATTTTGAGGAATTTCACATCAATAGCAACAGGCAAAACCCCAATTTCTAGACAAGATGAAAAGCTGGCAAAAGTAACCATTCTGTTTTTAGCACTCGTCCATCCGTCTACTAAGATTTTTAATAAATAGGTAGCTCCCAATGAATCTCAGGGCTGTGGATCAAATTTTACCTCACTCACTGCTGCAAAACCCATATAATTCCATTTGTCTTAATAGATTTAGGTCTAATTTGTAGAATATGGTTTATATCAAGGCCAAAATCTAATTGCCCAGTAAATTTCTCCTATACACCATCGTGTACAAAGGGTACAGAAATCTGACTAAAACTACTGAGTAATTACTGCGTGGTCAACTGGATTTTCCTGCCTGCTGGAAATAAAAGTAATGAGCAACTAAATTCAAGCATTTAACATGGTTCTAAGAATCATATTTTCAGCCTCAACTGATTAGATCCATTTTGATTAACTCCCTCTGACTTTCATCCTACTGAAATGGAAGGGTGTTTCTTGCAAGGATGGGAAGGAGGTGGAAAGGACAATTTATATGGAAGTGCTTCGATAAGGAAGGGGCTGCAAATGTGGCAGAAACTATTAATAATTCAGAATTCTCCTTGGTGTACAGATTAACAAAGGGCAAATTATTTGCTAATGCCAAAGCTTCATGTTAAATTGAAAGATTTAACTAACAACTTCTCTTACTTACTGCCAATAACTTTTTAGGGCAGGATTTGCATGTTCATGTAGTCGTATTGACCCATGCTCTGTCTTCCTGTTTAATTCATTTACCTTTCCCATGACATTGACATTTCCATTAAATTAAATCTGGGAAACGTGTACCTATCACATTATGTTCTTATCTTATCTTATCTTATCTAGAATATAACTCTTTGGGTGTGAGACCTTAGGTGCAGTGATAAGAAACAAGGTAGGAATGCCAAGTGTGTTGTTCTGTCTTTATACAGTCTTTTAGGTAGGAATATAGATTACGTCTGGTTTACAAGAGATGAGGAAATGCATTTTTGTAAGTTGTGGAAAAAAACATAAACATTTTGCAGTTGGCAAACTTCCCCTTCTTTGTGTGGTCACTTGGAGGAGACGGCAGCAATGGGCTGCTCAGGCTGGGGCTGTATTCAAAAGCAGCAGTGTTCAAACAGAAGGACAAATTATCCTCCCCAGGAGCTGGAATGTAATGTGGAAATGTGAATGTCTAGAAAGCAGCTCCTAAAAAAAATTCATCACTTTACTTCTATCAATCAGTGACAGCTACCCAGACAGTAAGGGGAAAGACTGCTTTGGAAAGAACAAATTTGCATGGGCAAATAGATAAAATGGGGCTAAAAGTGAAGGGCAGTGTTGTCGTGGTTTAACCCCAGCCAGCAAATAAGCCCCATCCAGCTGCTCGCTCACTCATCCGCAGTGGGATAGGGAGAGAATCAGAAGGGTAAAAGTGAGAAAACTCGTGAGTTGAGATAAAGATGGTTTAACAGGTAAAGCAAAAGCCATGCACACAAGCAAAGCAAAACAAGGAATTCATTCACTACTTCCCATCAGCAGGCAGGTGTTCTGTCATCTCCAGGAAAGCAGAGCTCCATGATGAATAACAGTTACTTGGGAAGACATAATGCCATCACTCTGAACATTCCACCTTCCTTCTTCTTCCCCAGCTTTCTATACTGAGTGTGACATCATATGGTGTGGAATACCCCATTGGTCAGCTGGAGTCAACTGTCCCAGCTGAGCCCCTTCCCAACTTTTTGTGCACCCCTGGACTAGTCACTGGTGGGATGGGGTGAGGAGCAGAAAAGGCTGTGATTCTGTGTAAGCACTGCTTAGCAGTAACTAAAACATTCCTGTGTTATCAACACTATTTCCAGCACAAATCCAAAACACAGCCCCATAGTAGCTACTATGAAGAAAATTAACTCTATCCCAGCCAAAACCAGCACAAGCGTGCAGCCAGGAGAGCAATTAAGCAACTCTGTGAAAAGCAGAAGCTGCGATTTATTATTGTTTCTTCTCTTCATTCTCAATGGCTGGACAATGACATTTAAAGCCTTTCAGAAACTACACACTGGCAGTCCTGCTGAAGTCAGTGTATTGTTCACTCTCTGTTGCTGGTCATGCCTGACAGGGGTGTTTAAAAGGACACTCAGAGTATGAAATAAATCATATGAAAATAATCTCAAACATCATATTACCATAGTTTGGAAGGGAGTTGCTTTTATCAAACAGCTGTAAAATGTTATTTGTGTTATCCCCTTATTAAGTAATTTCTGTTTGTATTATTTAATATTTTTACAATCTATACAACCATTTATGTCTTCACTAGTCGACAACATTTCAGATCCAGATACATTTATACATAAAGCATTTTTAAAGATAATGTATCATTCCTCAGATGAAGTGGGAATTTTGAAGTAGTGAGTGGTGTTTTTTACAAGCAGCCGAAAAGCACTTACTAAAAGAGTAGGCACGTAACAACTCAGCAGCTTCCAAGCCAGGAGGCTTTCACTATAACCAGCAGCACAAACACACTTAAAAAGACAAGTATTTCAGACAAGGAGGTTCAATGATAGGCAGCTATGGTGGCAGGTCACCAAACAGAGTTTGAAATGTTGAGTGAAATTTTAGACATTTTCTCTAAGTAACTCAGTCCTTAGGTCTGACAGACAAAAAAGTTGCTGAAGAACCCAAGATCTTCAAAGCCTTTTAAGAAGACACATATACCAAAAATTTTAAACAGAGAGGGGACTATTAATTTGTGAAGCGATTTGTTAAAAGCTTTTGCATCATCAATCGCAGAAACAAAACAAAGCTTAACATCTAGGATGTGGAAGCATTTTCTGATCCACAGCAGCGTTTCCTAAGAAGCATTTTGTTGGAATCCGAAGATTTTTAACACAAAATTTGTCAAACGCCTGTTACGTATGTACTGACATTTCCCTACAAATTTTCTGAGAGCATGAGAAAGGTCTATGAGGACAGTTTGTCCTGTCCGTAACTCATTTTCAAAGGCAGATCATTTGAGACTTCTTCCTATAATCAAAGGCGTCTTTGAAAGTGTTGTGAACAGATGTTTACTGCTGAACTGTTCGTCATGAACAACATCTTAAGCAAGATATTGAGACTTGAACATAGGTATAATGATTATAAACCAGTTCTTGTTTCAAACTGCGGAATTGCTTATCCCCAAAAAAGACAGGGATTAAAATGTTCCAGCTGAGAAGAAAAGGTCATTTAAAAGTCCTTCTTAATTAATTCCTTTGGATGATCCAACAGATACAACAGTTGTGGGGAAGCCTTTCAACTCTGCATTGTTATAAATATGAAAGAGAACTCAGACATCATAAGGTTAGATTTAAATCCTGTGATGCTTCTTATACAGTGGATTATTAGCTAATAGTTTGGTATTATCCATTGATTTCATTCATTGGGATTATCCAACGTCTTCAGTAAAAATGAATACAGATTTAAACTGGTTGTTTCTGTACATAATCAAGTAACAATCACTTATAGAGGACTTTTTTTTTATAGTCTACTGCATTGCCTCCCCATCTAAAGAATGAATAATAAATACATTACCAGACTGCATGCAAACTCTTACGGCAAATTGCATCGCATCTGTACGCAAACACAACTCTGACATGGGATCGTTCAGAAAAGAGCAGAACAGACACACCTCCCTTTGCTGCACTAGGATTTTAAAACCCAAAGACTCCAGATCCTAAAAATGGATACCTATTGCAAAGTAGAGGCTGGGCACATCCTCCATCCATGCTGCCTGGAACCAGTGTGTTTGGAGGGAATATTCAGTGCCTCCTTTCAATGTTATAGCTCTTTTGAAGGGTGGCAACCATGTAAAAATCAACATCTCCAAAATAGCCAAGGCTGTAGTGCATCACTTTGCCCAATTTTTTTGACCAACATGAAGGCTCTGGGCTAAAAGGATGCTGACACCCCAGTTTTCTGAATTCTTTAAGCTGTCATACCTGCCATTAAGGAAAGTCTGAGAGGATGCCTGGGCAAAAGAGGGAACTTCCTGGATAAAAACAGCCCCTTTAGCACCTGCAGGGTTTTGCCCTGTGACTCTAAAGGGTGTGCCAGTTTGAAACCAGTTGTGCTTGAGCTTGTTGTCTGGCAGACCAGCATCAAGTACAAGTAGATAATTTCCTTCCTGACATTACAGAAGTTGATCAGGAATCCTGTTTGGCATTTTTATTCCTGGGAATTGCATAAATTATATGGTTTTAAATGGAGTATTGCCATCCCTTTTCTGAAATTTTCTGTGGTAAATTTTCTCTACTGCTCATGCAAAGACTGATGCTTAACTTCAGCATCAGTACTTCACCTAACCATTTTCTGTTGATTTATTTTATAAATATATCTAGTGACACAAAGCAGCAGAAGTGGACAATAGGAAGCAGGATTTAAGAAATAAGTAAAACTCATTGCCCGAGTGAAAAAATAGAGTTTCCAAGTTACCAGAGCAACAACCAGGTCTTCTTCAAGACAAGTTTACTAAATGACATGAAAGCGGAAATTAATATGACTTTCAATAAGCTCATCTGCTCAGTTAGTGAAGGTCTAACCAAACATGGTAGACTACAGGCTGCACCCACATCAGGATTTGGGAAGAAAGTGAAGATATCGCTAGGCCTTCCTCACGGATAAATACTGCATGGGTTATATGGTGGTGACACGCAGGTGTTCAAGCAGCTGGACCAGTTGCCAGCAGTACAATTCTTAAGGTAGTTCTCTAAGCTAGGTATCAGGTTTATCTGCTAAAACATCTTCAGCTTTAAACACTGTGCTGTCAGTCGTGAGGCTTGTAAGTGGATGTTGAAAAGATCTCGATATTCAAAACCACCATATGAGGTCAGAAGATACAGGGATGATAACATGAATCAGCTATAACATGCATATGAAACAGCTGCCATTGCTAGCCAATGGTTATCTGAATGCATTCGCATCTTCTGTCTGATGACACCTTACCATCGCTGTTACATGGGTGATTAACAGATCTTACATAAAAGAAAATTTCTTGGGGTGGCAGGGCGTCTTAATGTCCTTGGACTCATCCATCAATGCATATTCACAGAGATGGATGGGGTTTAGTTTGCTGTTCACTCATCAGGACATTTTCATTCCTCTTTCCCTGAACCATATATACCATTCCAGATTAGTCATTAAATATTGAAGTAAGAGTGAATTCTATGTTATCTTTTGCACTGGATACTTTAAACACCTCTTACTCTTGGACGGCATTGGATGCTTTTTTCTTATCTCAATCAGAAGGATTTATCGTATGAGTATACTTAAAGCTCATTATTCCAATGCTTCTGTTAAAGAAGACTTTTAATGGTGCATTTTGTAAAAGATAAATCATAAAGCCTCCAACATGTCAAGATTATCTAAAAACATGTTTTAGCAAGCCCAGACATGCATCTGGTAAAGAATGTCATTGTTATGTTTTGAAGTAAAACATCGCTCTGGGGACTGCAGGACAGCTGGTGGCTGATTTTATTTTTTGTTAGTTTTGCTTTAACAACTTCTAAGAAAACTCTTATTGTAACATTTTTTTTTAAAGCACAGTTTTATTTAAAGTCAAACTTTAAATCGCATCTTTAAAATATTAAATAAAAGCGTATACTGAGAAAAAAAATATTTTAGCCAATTTTCACTTTCCAGGAGGACAGAGAGGAAGGGACTGTGGTGGTTTTTTGTCAAATTCAGTGATACAGATTTTCAGGTATTCTCAGAAATCCTGGAAGGCAGCAACACTCAGCAGGCAGCAAAATATGGCATCACTAGGCCAGCCATAGTTTTCATTAAAGTATCAGCATCCCAGGAGCTCTAATAGCCTCGATGAAGCTGAGTGCATTGGAATAATTACTAACCAGTTTTTGGTCTACAGCTCCCTTTTGTTATTTCACAAAATACTTTTGTACTGGACTAGCTAATTTGGTCGTTCAGCATTTTAATGTTAGTATGTATTAAAATCTTACTATACTCCTGACAACAGTGGTACAGTTTGGGGTTTTCTGTCCTTATTTTGCACTTGTGGGAGTTTGGCAGTTATGGCCTACCTGTTCTGTTGAAACAGGGTTTATTTTTCTCTGTCTACGTCATTCTGCATCATATGTGTTGAGAATTTTTTGAAAACATGGCAACATAAAAACTTAATTTTTTCCCATTCATTTAAAACTCTCCTTTGGAGAATGTCACTTATTTCTCTACTTGTTGAGAAAGTTGCTGTGACTTTCAAACCATTAATTTCTTCAGCTCCTGGCTGGAGGGGAAATTTTTTTTTTTTTTCTGTGTAGTTCATAAGCCTTGTTTTCAGAAGAAAACAAATCTCTGATGGAAGTCTGATAAACTTCCTCCCTTCAACTACTTCACTGACAGGCTTTTTATTTTAAAAGCGATTCCTTTGTGACACAGGCTTGTGCACCTATTTTTCGGCATGTACGTTATATGCTGTATTAAAGCACTATTTCCTTTTCATGTATGGCAAACTGGTTTGGACATGGCTTCCAGGAAGCCATTATAGAGAGACAAAACACTGCACAGAGTCCTTTTAGTGCAGAAAGGACTTGATAAACGGCCTCAAAACTTTTGGATTTATCTTCACACTGTTAGCCACAGCACTGGTCACTTACAGTCCTGACAAATCCTATTATTTAAGTCCATGCTTCTTTTTCAAAGTAAAACATGTTGTTCAGCTGGGGAATAAGCACTGTGAATGATGAGGTTAGAAGCATTTAAACCTATTACCAGTACAGGTGACATCTTCAAAACTTCTAGAAAGAGCCAGGACCTTACTTTGTCATTTTTTCAAGGGTTGTAAAGTAAACCAAGTATCTTGTATTTGGAGTTATTTGTGCATTTATTCTCCTAGCAGAATACATTATGAACTAAACGGGACACTTCAGTTCATGTGATAAACATATGTAGTAGAAGCTTTCTCAGCTTCACCATTTTCATAAGCAGAATGTGGGAAAAAAAAATTTAATTATCACAGTAATTTAACTGATCAGCATTAACAGTATCAAGTAAACCATGACACATCTGTGAAAAAGGTATTTACAAAGCAGGGTGTTGTACACAGGCTACCAGCAGCCAAACCTCTCTGCTTCCAGGCTTAACAGCTTTCAAAAGACTGGGAAAAGCTATCTTCCAAAATAATCTGAAATCTCTAGGATGATTCTTGTGATAAATTTCTCCTTGTGCTTTTTAAAATGTCTTTCCTTCATTTAACACTGATGTTTGAAATGATGGGCCTTTCTTAAGTGACTGTTTCTTAGAACAAAGGCCAGGACATAGCCCTCGGTGAGATCTTTCACACTTGAAGGAAGTGAGTTCGTGTGATGCACTCCAAAGTCCATGTAATCTTGTTGAAGAAGTTCACACAGGCTTTTACCCCCAAAGTTTTTACTCTTACATTCTTCAGCCTTATGATTTCAACTCAGTGATTGTCATCTGTCCAAGTAATCGCTCAGAGAAGAGCTCACTTCTTACTTCTCCTGGAGGCTCACAAATACTCAACTCTGGCAGGAATCTCCTTTGGTGGGCCAGGTAGCTAGAGACCTGTGGACAGAGGTGAGAGCTCCTCTGGAATGGCTTATGATTCCAACAGCAGTGCAGTGTTTGCTCACAAACAAAAGCTGTTAATTCAGTTAACAAACTTGCAGAGAGAAACCTCATAAAGCCGAGAGAAACCAAGTAAAGAGCTTCTGTAGGTCTCTCAAGGGCTACTGTTAGGCATTTAACCTTTAATCAAAAGTGTTCCAGGAACAGTTTCACAGTTTTACTTCTGAAAGGATTCACTTTAGTTTTAACTTTGCATATATATAAATGTCTCTGTTTCCAGACATCGTTAAAGCATGTTTTTATTTCCACAAATCTATAAATATCTGACTGGAAAGCCTGGTATCCCTTTTATCCTCTATGGATGGATTCACATCTGAGTGGACACCTGCTATGTATGGGAGACCCTACTCTGAGCAGGTGGGCTGAACTGGCCAGTCTCCAGACGCCCCTTCCGACCTCAGCCATCCTCTGATTTTGGGAATTCCTGAGTACAACACTGGTCCAGTTATAACAGAACACGCCCAGCTTTGTAGCATTTGACCACTCTTTAACATCTTGTTATAATCTCATTCAGTTCTACCCTCCTCTGCATGCTTGTCTTCTTCTTGTTTAATTGTTGGTGAGGATAAGGCAGCTGACGCTGAGATTTTGCGTATGCCTGATATACAGAGAGCAGAATTGGTCATCACCAGATAGGTAAGAAGAGAATCAGTCCTTGCAGAAGGTATTGTGTTGTGGTTTTTTTTTAACATTTGCAGTGGCACAATGCTTTGAGAGCAAGCCAAAGTTGCTGTGGAGGATTTGGAGTAGTGAAGTGTGAACCTCCCAGCCCTGTAGTACATATAGGTCCTTTTTTTACATAGATGTTCGGACCCATAAAATAATATGAGTAGGCTGGGTCACTGAACTTAGACATATCTTACAGACATATGCCACTAGGCCTGCCACTAAATGAGCATCTCTGTCTTTACAGGAAGGACCACGTGCATTACCTTTAGGACATCCATAAGTCATGGACTTAGCAAGGCCTTACCTTTTGGAAAAGCCAGACATTTTAAAAACAAAACTACACGTCTTATGGTTGTGCAGATAGAAGCACACTGTTTTGGCAAGGAGGACTTACTCCTTCCTCCAAGCCAAAATTCACTGTGCTCTCTGTTGTTGTCACATTTCTTCGATTTCTTTTTTTTCTTTTCTATGTGTCCTAAGTTTGTCTTGATATTTTTGCACCTGATGGCAATAACTCTTCTTTTGTAGGTGATACATTCTTTGGAGTAGCCTGACATTGCTCAAGTTGAGCAACCTGATCTAGTGAAAGACATCCCTGTCCATGGCAGGGGATTGGACGAGATGTTGTTCCCATCCAACTCAAACCATTCTGTGATTCTATGATTACTTCATAAACTCAGGTTTTATTCCCAGGTGTCTATCTATCAGCCCCCCCAGCATAAGGGTGGTTTTTTTTTCAGAATGTAAAAAGGTGAGAAATAGCCTTTGCTCTCTTCATAACTCCTGGCTTTTGAGACATGGATTAATGGATAAGAAATTAGAAGTTGATAAAACAGGTGTTCAAGTTCATCATCGTACACTCATCTCAAGCCCTCACAGAATTATCAGTTCTCTGTCACCAGCTCTCCAGTGATAAGTATTCACTGAAGTTTCTGATAGTTTGCTGTCAGCATTGTCTACCAATTTTTGTAATTTTAATCACAATACTAATATCTGCCTTGACTTTTACGCAGAGTATTTCAAAAACCTTACTACATACCATACCAACAGCCTTTTCAGTATGGTGTGATCTCATGGTCCTCGCTTTACATTTGCAGTCCCTGCAGCACCTGCTTGGGAACTGTGAATTCTTTCTCTTTATTCTTAGCTTTTTGAGGCTGTGCCTCTGAGTCTCCGAGTAACTAAAGCAGTGTTTGTGCTGTCTTTTATGCCATGCTCCTTTGATCTGTCCTTCAGTTTGATGTATCCAGGCACCAGGCTAATCTAATTTCCTGGGTGAGGTTTTCTGTTCCTTGCAGGTAGCAATGCTGAGGCCCTTGGCACATGGTGGTTCTGGTAGTGATGGCTCCCAACCTTCCTCTCAGCCATCAAGATACGTCTTGAAATTGGGTAGGAAAATGTAATCACACGCAAACACCCAGGCACATACACTATTTCTTCATGTTATCAAAAATTAGTTTTCCTTATCTGTGTCCAGCTTCCTTCCAGCTTGTAATGCTGGAGATTTTTTTCTTTACTTTTGTGAGCTTAACACTCACAGCCGAAGTCTTTCTCCTTTAGCTGAACCACAAATGACACTTGCATAAAATTGCTCTGATTGATATTTAAAGCCAGGGAAGAGCTTTAATTTTACAAAATCCCTTTCACTAAAATGCTACTAACAGCATTTCCCCAGGCTCATGTTACCAAGAGCGTACAAATAGACACTACATTTTCTCACTAGGTTTTGTCCACTGGGGGAAACTAAAAAACCTGCCTTACTTCCCATAGTTTTATCCCTAAATGAGAAGAAACACTAGAGCTTTGCTCCAGAGGAAAGCTGTATATGCTAAGAGTAAAATTCACAATAAGCAAATTTAGACTAACCTTTGAAAACTCTTAAAATACAGGTGGATTTGTACTGTTTAAAAGGAAAATTTTAGTGTAGATGAACCTATAGCTTAATTAGTGCACAACATAGCGTTCCAGTTCCTTAATAGCTGAAGTTATTATGTTTACACGGCTGACTGACTGAAAACAAACCCTTGAAACAGTGTTAATTACATTCAGGATTCAGATAAAGTATTATCCTGCCAAGATGAATTATGGCTTAAAGTTGCTGCTTATTGTTAGCAAGGTAGACTATTCAACAGAAAAAAAGGCTTATATACATGTATATGTGTTCGTCATATACACACATGCTTATCTGACAAAGATGTAATTACATATATTTTTCAGTTTTGCATATATACGAATCCATTCATGTTCTCTTAAGGTCCTTCTGCTGTAAGGAACTGAGACAAAAAAATATTTTTTAATCTCTGTTTCAGTCACACTTCGAGATCTTTAGGTCTGGGTTTAATTCTTCAACACATCACAGACACTTCATATAAACAGTGTATACAGTATATACCTATCTTCTGAACGTACTCCTCTGGGAGAAGGCCAATATTTTAGAGCATTTTTTCCTATAAATATGTCTTTACGGGGACTTCTTTTGGTGCTAAATGTTAACCAAACATATGTCGCAAATGAGACTGTACAGCATTTCTCACTGACCTTATCTCCAACAGTGTATGCCTTTGGCTTTCAAATGGAAAATATTTCTGTTGTGATTAAAATGTTGATTTATTTTTGTGATGTTTTTTAACAAGGATGGAACTGGTGATATTGCTATTTTTTACTGTATTATATAAACAGCCCCTTCAGCCATGGCATTTTTTAACTATGGAAAGGATCAGTTCATTTTACCTTATTTCCTTATTAGTTCCTTCAATAAATTTGTGTGTAGCTTGGGGTTTAGGGTATTGCAGCTATTATAATTTTAAGGAAAAAGAATCAGTGTTAAATAATCTGCTGACCCACTGGGAAGATCCAACACTTTGCTGCAGTCTGAACTTGAGTCACACTTATTTACCACAGTTTTGCCAACCTCCGCAAGGCGTGTTGGAGTCCACCTCGGGGACGGGATGTGTTGGGGTAGTGACACGGTCAGATGGTTTTGGTGGAGTTGGACTGGACAAACAGGTGCACCCTCCCCTCAAGGCACAGTCTGGGCATCCCTCCAGCACATAGCAATCTAATTATTTTTAATTTATTTATTTTGAACAGGAGGAACACTACTGCTTTAGCATCATCTTTTTATCGAGGCATCAAATAGAACTTTATTTTTTTATTGTAAAATATAAGGCTTTCATTTCTCCAAAAAGGAATAGCAAAAAGCTGGTTCCCAATAGGCTCAGGAAGCGGCTTTAGGGCGGCCGTCTCTGCCAGAGCCCTGAGGTGGGGGCACAGGAGCACTAACAGCTTCGCTCGCTGAATTGTAGTCGGTGCTACTTGTCTGTTAGTGCTTTAAGCCCCTTCACATAACTAACATTCATCATCACTACCCATACCAAGGTATAATCTGCTAAGCACACTTCAGTACAGGGTTTCAGGTCATCTCAGGTCTGCACAGGGGCAAGTTTGCACCCAAAGAGCATCTGAGCCCCCCCGACGCCGGGCTCTGTATCACCAACCAGGCCAGTCTATTCTATGGAGGAGAGGAGGGGAAGCTGGCGTCTGCAGCGCGTTTGCAAACACCTGCAGGGACTGAACCCTTGCTGCCTTCCCAGGGGCTGGGAGGGAGTAGCATAGATGTAATCTATACTGAAATCCCACCTGGAGTACTGTTTTCAGCTCTGGGGCCCCCAGCACCAGAAGGATATGGAGCTGTTGGAGGGGGTCCAGAAGAGTGCCATGAAGATGATGCGAGGGCTGGAGCACCTTTCCTATGAAGGCAGGCTGAGAGAGTTGGGGCTGTTCAGCCTGGAGAAGAGAAGGCTCCGGGGTGACCTTACAGCAGTCTTCCAGTACCTAAAGGGGGCCTACAGGAAAGCTGGAGAGGGACTTTTTACAAGGGCGTGTAGTGATAGGACAAGGGGTAATGGCTTTAAACTGAAAGAGGGCAAATTTAGATTAGATACAAAGAAGAAATTTTTCACTCTGAGGGTGGTGAGTTACTGATGTTATTCGGCCTTTTAGAGCCTGCCAAACCATTGATGGCTGGCTTCGGTGTGTGGTCAGGCTGGACCAGATGTCATGTTTCACCTATATACAGGGTTCGAGTACCTTTTGATATGATATATTAAAATTAATATTTAATTAAATATCAAATACAAACATATTAATAACATTAGGTTATTTAGGTAAAGATAGATGTTTCTATGATTTAAAAGTAAATAAAAACTACAGAAACTTTTAAATGATTGCTCAACAAGTCAGGAAAAAGTTTGAAAATAATAATAAGATGGTTTTAAAACTGAGGCCTGTTCTGTCCCTATAGTAACATAAAAGGTGCACAGACTTATAAATATATCTAGGGAGGGGTGATGGAAACACATTTGGCATTGCACCTCAGGCTTCAAAAACTACATGAAAATTATAAAGGGAAACCAGAAGGTAGATGTAAAATATTTATACATTGAATTTATGATAGCACAGGATCTGTAACAAGACTGTGTACATTTCTTAAACAAGTCCTCAAATGAACCTTAAATAAAATATAACTGCAGTTATATAAAGCAGGATGGCAGGGTTCCCATAAATTATCTTATACAAAAAGCTTACAATAATGAAAATTACAGAGACTCTCTCTCCCAAAGAGTTGTGTATTATTTAAGGGCTACTCGGGCTTTATAACAGATGTATCAACAGACCCATAAAGATGTTGTCTATTAAAATTAAAATTTTAT
Organism: Tauraco erythrolophus; assembly: GCF_009769465.1. Taxonomy (NCBI): domain Eukaryota; kingdom Metazoa; phylum Chordata; class Aves; order Musophagiformes; family Musophagidae; genus Tauraco; species Tauraco erythrolophus. The sequence continues at coordinate 54,250,499 of NC_141470.1, forward strand.
TATATTTTTCATCCAGTGTTGTCCCTTTAGCACTTTTTCACTTAAGCCTTTTAGATTTATTAACATTGGGAGTTTTTCTTAGGCTAGGTTTTTGTGGCAGAGCATGTGGTTTATATGCTTGAAAGGAGGGAAGGCAGTAACAGGTACCCAGGTCTCCGGACTGGTTTTAACAGTGACTCCGTGAGCTGAACTTCACTGTGTTAAATACAGGCATCACTTCTCATCCACTAGCACAAACCCAGCTTTTCTTATGCTCTGCAAAAACAAATTGGTGAAAGCCCCAAGATTTTGCTATTTCTACCCTGAAAGTCCTGTTCACACACTCATTAGGACACACACACTAAGCTACATCTGTGTCACAAGATTGGGATCTCAGAAGGCTTTTCTGAGAGGCAAAGGAACGTTGTGCACAATCTCCCACGCAAGTCTTCTGTACCCCTGCAGTGGCACAGACTGAGCACGGGACTCACGCAGTCGTTGGAGCAGCATCTCCCTCCTGTCCTGCAGCCTCAGTGAAACACTGGCTAGAGTGCTGTCTGCCAGATACTCCCTCTCCAAACAAGTTAGAGAGGGGAAAAAAATTCTCAATATATATGAGGAAGCGTAGATTGTACTTGGGTAACTATATTGATGGTTTCATCAAAACATCTAATTTCTTTAGTTTCAACATCAGTATTGCCCTTTAGGAATGGACTTAACCCTGCTAGGAGCTCTGCAGAAGGTTACATCTCTTTCAACCTGCCTGTGCATGGCATCATGGGTGCAGACGGGTGCAGAAGGAAGCAGCAGCAGCTATGGCACTCAAGGCTAGGTCCCAGGTCACCAAGCAGCCGTTCACTTGGCAAAGTAGTGTATCTGCGGATATGACTCAGCTCTAATAGCCCTGGAGACATTTCCAGCTTTTATAGCTCCACAGGGTGCATGGGATGCCCAGGCAGGAGGCACAGAGCTTGCTTGAGCAGGCAAATCTGGAAACAGAAGAGCATATAGCACAAAGGAATGCTGTTATCACAATACATCCTCTGCTGTCCTGGGCAGGTGGAGCCCTTCTCCTCCACATAGCCATCTGCATGAGAAAATAGCATTGCCAATGAAATAAATGCTACCACACACCAGGCTGTCCCAGGTAAAACATTATTTTGTTAAATAATAGTCCTGAGTTTCAGGACTCAGCTATCTCCTTCTCCCCTCGTAGGCAGACAGAGGGTCAAGATGTTGAAATGAATGGTTCTGACAACATGTAGGAACAGAAGTGTGTCTCACGGACAGCCACACAGTTCTGAGGCCGAGCTTCCACTGATGGGAAATGACAGAGCGGGGTGGTGTGCAGGTGCGTGTGTGATCTTCTGTGCACACTTAGCAAAACGAACCACACTAGACATCTTTTTTCACATCACAAATTGGACTCCAGTCCAAGTTCACTGCTGCCAGGTAGCTGTGACAGCACCATGCCTGCTTCCATGGACGTCTCTTCTCATGCAGTGAAAGTCTTCACAGAAATGTATTTTTTTCTTCTCTTCCTGGGTAGGACTTAATGTTCCCGTTCCTCTCCAGAACTGGACTCTGTTACAAGCTTTTTGACGTAGTAATGTCATAAGGGGAGCGATGTGACATGATTTGAGAGTGCTCTAGCTCTTCCTACTAGAGTTCTCATGGGTGACAATTACTCCAGCAGAACTAGAGTTTTCCAAGGACTACTTATTGTGCTCCGACAGCACCAGAATAGGCTATCATGTCAGAAGTGAATTTTGCCAAATGATTAGTGTCTGCACACTGTAGGAACAATACACAGTACAGGACATTTTCTCAGTAAAATCTTTGAAGTACGGCTTCTCTTAGAGTCGTTTCTTCTGCCTGTCTTGTAGAAGAACAAAATGTCCTTATGTAGATAACAGTGCAGAATGTGTCTGAGGGAAGGAGGGTATCTTTGCAGGTATCTGAGACTTTCTATATTTCTCTTTCCTAATTACTATTTTCATTATGATCTTTTCACTGCAGTTGAAAGTCTTGGTCCTATTTAGCTTGGTTCACACCTGTCACGATCCTCAACCATTTTCCAGTGACTGTTCCATTGGTGAAATTCATCATTTCCCCAGTGAGTCATGAGCAAAGTAGAGCTGATAGAGAAAAACAAGGTAAAGAGTTCATCAACTAAATAGAAAATGCTCTAGAAATACAGCCACAACATGATAGACAAAGAGCTCTGATTGTAGGTTAAACTGGAAAGATGTTTTGTGATGATATTTATGTTTCTAGCATCACAATGATTCATTATTGTTGCTATAGTGTGACCCCCTCTTTCTACCCACTTCCTCTTTGTGGGAAAGGCAGGAGCAGCGAACTGCACACATTGAAGAAGGAAATGAAACCTCTCAGAAAAGAGAGATATTTTGCAGAACAATAGAAAGACCCAATCTCATGATGCAAAATTAGCTGTAAAATCTGTATGTCTGTCCTAGTCTTCCTACACACACGTTATATTCTGTGCTCCAGGCTTCACTCATGAGGGATTAGGATCGATGAACTGTTTCTCACACTCTTTCATGGCGTCAAGCATACTGGGAAATGAAAACTCAAGGTTTAATTAATGTAACCTGTGAACATCAGGACAGCCAGAATTAAAACGCATGCCAAACCGTATATCACCAGGCAGAGGGAGATGAGTGTGGGTAAAGATCCAGGAGAAACACAGCAATTGGTAGTGCTGGAGTAGTTTACAAGAGAAAAGACGAAATGAGCTAATATTGGCCTGGAGTAGGCAGCTGGATTCCCTGAGGCTGCGTGTTGTGTGTGTGACGTGCCAGAATGTGGGTGGCATGAACCCCCTTGGCTGAGTCTGGGGAATGGGATGTGACAGGGCTGGGAGACCCAGGCAGAGTGAGAACAGCTGGGTGGGACGGCTGCACAGCCTTGTTCCGGGGGTCTGGCCTTTGGAGACTGATGCTTGGTTTAATTCAGCTTTTTTAGATTTTCAGAGGCTGATAAATCAAGGTATTGAGGAGAGAAAATATAGCAACTAGATTTTTTGTATAGAGTTGATTAATTATAGAAAGCTTATGCCTGTTTCCTCTTGTTAGATTTCAATGGAAGCACGTTACTATCTGGTTGAGATCAATATTTGCTGAATGTTAGTTGCTATTTACCTTCTGTCAAAGGATTCTGCTTTAGGAGATCTTCTTTTTGGACCTCAGTCCTTCTTATCGAACTGGCTATTGATAAGAATTACAGTTGCTTGCTCTGCTTTGGTTATACCCAATACTTGCTTCACGAAACCATGAAGCATAATTACATTATACTATCAATGTGTTTACACTTTTTAATTGTTCTTTTGTAAGTAACCTGTATCCTCTTGGAATATGTGCACCATATAACCTAAACACACAGGTGGATTTTAGAGCACTTTCCAGTAACAATCTTCATAATAGAAGTTTTGCTGCCAAGACAAAATCTTCAAAATTGTTTTGCCTAGGAGATGTGCAGTGCTTTAGAAAAATTTTGGAGTTTAAATTCCTTCTAGCTTCTGAAAATGTAGGTAGCTCTGCTACAGAGAAATTCAGAATTAATATGAACATTCAGCAAACAAATCTGAATTTTTGCTTAAGCAATATGTGAAAAAAAAAATCACAATAGTTGAAGGAAAATTGAAGCTTCAAGGAATGTAGTTGCTCAGTTGAAAGATAACACCACTTTATAGTAGTCAATGGATCATGGGACACAGGCAGATCAGTATGATCCTGATTTCAGAATAGATATCTGAAATTTTTACTAAGAAGGCCTTCTTCATTGCTGGGCTGGTAAAGTTAGGATTTGTCAGGCATATCTATCGAGGGTGATGATACAGTGTAGTATCTGCAAACGTATCCAACAAGTCCAATGAAACACTTCAGTAGCTTAGAAACATTCAATTCCCCCAACTCAAAATGATCTGATTCCCACTTGATTAACTAAAATCTCTATTTCTATTTGAAATAACTCTTTTTCAAGAAATGTCACCCAACTTGCAAAATAAAGTTCACTAAATTTCATCAGCATTGTTTCATACCATAAAAAAAATCAGCATTTTTTTCTGCGGTTGTTTCCTGTTTTTATTTCTTCATCACAAAAAGCAATCTTGTATTTTCAAATAATCTTCAAGTGTCAGTCACTGCTTTTATTTCCTCTTTGACATGATTTCACACTTTCATTCTGTATTTGCTTCCCAGTCTGCCAATTTAACTTCTTGCTCTTTCAGTGTTACACTGTATGGATCAGACTGCTGCTCTAATTGCTCACTAAGTCATTTCCCTTCTATATATTTGACTGTTTGTTTATCCTCTATTTCTCACATTTGTGTAATCTCTTTCATACTACCAGGATGAAGTTCTTCATGCAGGACTTATAAAAGAACTCAAACATGAAACTGCTGCTTAACTAAGTGTGGTTTATAGCCTAAAATCAGGTTTGGTGCAAGGAGAAGAAAAGATAGCAACTGTAACAACAATTTGTAGAAAAGGCTGCAAAGATGTTCCTGGAAACCACAGACCAGTAAGTCCATCTTCCATAGAGTCACATTAGGAAAGTGTGAACAAGAATATAATTAGTGGGGATGCTCAAAAAAGGTGATACAGCTTTTGCAGAGGGAAGTCACGTCTCACAAAAATTACAGTGTAGCTGAACATTCTAAAAGCTTTTTCACAAACATCTTCATCAAAGCCTCTAAAGAAATAAAGAAATAAAATGAAGAAAAAAAGAGGATGAAAAGTGTAGTCCTATCATTGATAAATAACTGTTTAAAAAGAATAGAAGAAAAGTATGAGTGTCAATATTCAGTTTTCAAAATGGAAGCAGGTTAACAACAGGATCTCTGAGGCTCTTCACTGACACCTGCACATTTCAAGAAAGCTAAGAAAAGAGATAAATAATAGATAACAACATTTCCTTAGGACAGAGACTGTAATGAACTGTAGAAGAGTCTCGTATTACTGAATAACTAAGTAAAAAATCAGATGAAATTTAGTGGTGACAAATGTAAGGTAATGCACATGGAAAAAGATAAATTAGTTACAGTCAAACAATGAAAAGCTCCAAGACAGCCATCACTTGTTGAGCAAGGGAGCTAAGACCTGCTATGGATAGGTTGCTGAAAATACCAGTTCAGTGGTCAATAGCAACTAAAAAGACAAACAGGAATTCCTGTGAAAAAGCAAAGCACAACACATCAGTATTCCCTGCATAAATTCACAGTACTTTTGCATTGCAAATAATGAACATAGTTCTAGTCCTGCTCCTTTATCTTCAAAAGACTGTATTAAAAAAAGAAAAGAAACAAGAAAGGTAATAGAACTGGTCAGAAGTATGTCTTAGCAGACTGAGAACTATTGACTAAATGTTATAGACCGCCTCAGACTGGGGAAGAAATGAGAAAGAAGGAAATAATAGAAGTCTATAAATCAGAAGGGGGAAGGTGAAGGGAGAATGAGCATGGAGGACGGTGATTGCTACAGCTAACTGGGAAAAGTGGGAAGCCTGAAATGAATTGTCAGGCAGCAGATTAGACGAAGACTTCTCTTTCACAAAGCATGATTACATTGTGGAACTTACTGCCTCAGGTTTAATGAAGACCAACAGTATAAATTATTTGAAAAATGATTTGACAAGATTGATGATGGAATTATTAAATGTGATGTCCTCAAAGCCTCTAAACTGCTGATTTCTGTGAGCTGGGAGGATATCCCAGGGAAAGATCACTCTATTCGTATTTTCTTCCTTATTCACACTTTCCTATATCCTTTCACTGTCAAAGACGGCAGTCTGACCCAGTATGGCGACTCTGTGTTCTTGCAGCTTGGCCCTGCCCACTCCGAGTCTCCAATCCCAGGGCAGCTGACACCCCTCGGCTGGCACATAGAGCATGGATGTCCACCTCCTGCAGCAGGTGGAGCGCAAAAATAGGGCAATTGTTTCTAAACTAATCATTTTTGCTGTAAGAAAAGCCAAGCAACTAGGAAGGCTTAGTTACACAACTCTAGTAGGTTGATATGGTTGATTTGACAATGACAATAAACAAGAGCTACATTTTCTGATATACATGACTTGCAGCTGTGAAACATACGCAGGTCTATTCATTTGTGAACAAACCTGATCTTATAATTATAGTGGAGAAATACTTGCATGTGACACTCTTAGCTACCTCAAGATGACAGCAAAAATGAACTGGCAAGTCTATATGCACAGTCTTTTCTCTAGCATCATCTGCAGGAATCATTGAAGTTATTAGGACTTTGCCTTTGGTTAACATTTTAAGGGACTGGAAATGACAAGTCTACTGTTCTGTAAGACTGTACTCTCTGTTGTGAAGAGAGGACAGTTTAGGGGCAATTCTGCCTGTACAGGTCACAGGCATGGAAATGGGGGCTGCTGGCCCAGTTCTGGAGTACTGCAACGGGAAACAGGGATTCTCCTGGGACAGTGCAGGAACTGGAGGAAGACACCAGGCAGAGCAATAGGTGTCCTACCTTTTTGCCAAGGCTTCAAACTGATATATTTCAGCTGCAAAATTAAATATTTTGGATTAAAAATGCTGCCTCAGTCAAGCATGTCGATAGTAATTCAGATACTCTGTGACCTGTTCCTCTCTATTTCAGTTTGTTGGGTAGGCAACATCTCATGTGGCATGTCAGAGAAAGTCTCAGCTGCAGTGCAGAGACCTGCCAGTTATTTTTTCACATTATATTTTTGAAAAAAAAAAAGAATTAAATGCTGCTATATTTCAGTTTTTAAATGCTGTAGTGGCACCCCAGAGTCCATTCTCCTTTTCTATAATGGAAGGAAGAAAAGGCATTTTAAAAGCAAAGTAAGGAATGTACGTTTTTTTAGTCCCTTGCCCTGTGGAGTATCTGAAGCAGAAGAGAGGAGATAAATACTGCTTTTGCTAGCGTCTCATCAATCTTCTGGAAAATAGATGGTGAGGCAGTAATGCTGTCTCTGGATGGAGAAGCATAGGTGCGCTTTGCAGCTACCAGGTCTGGGCGCGTGTCCCAGGTTCGCGTGGTCACCCAGCTCTGCACCAGCCTTCGCTCATGTCTCTCCATGCAAAAGAGCCACTGCAAGCCCTGACCAGGTCTAGGACACAGAGAGGATGTATGGAGATACCTGCCCTCAGGGCAGACATTGCCGTGCTAAGCATTGTCTTTGCTTTCAGAGAGAAGAACTCACTGCTTCTCTGATGCCCGAGTAACATGTATGAAGCCAGCACATAGACAACAGGCTTCTTTTGGTGTCTTCAGGTTAGAGGGCAGAGTTTTGGTGTGAGAGCTTTCACTGACCTTGTGAAGGAGTTGCCTTATCCATAAATGCTGTGTTTTCACAGCACAAGATCATCAGTAATTTTACTAAAACAAGAGCAAATCCTATTGCCGTACCTTTTTGTCCATGAATGAGAAACATTTTTCCTTACATAAATTTGGGGAAAAAAAAGAGACAGATCTCACCAGGGATAACAATTTACTTCCAACTAGTGTTTGCAGGGTTTGTATGGAAGGCGTTTTTGAAAGAATTCACTTTTTAGTACAGATTAACAAGCAGTGCATTTTTAGTTTGATGGCCAGTGTCCTGGTTTCAGCTGGGACAGAGTTAGTTTTTCTTTTGAGCAGCTAGAAGAGCTCTGGGTTTTGGATTTAGCATGAGATTTGTTATGAGAAGAATGTTGTTAGCGCACTGGTGTTTATAGTTGGTGCTGAGACACCAACAACCTTTCAGCTTCCCATGTTCTTGCCAGTGTGGAGGAGCACAACAGGCTAAGGGGGAGCGTAGCTGGGACAAAGGGCCCACAGCTCCCCTTATAATTTGAATTTAAATTTAGGATTGAGGGACAAATTGGCCAATGGAGTGAGTATTGCATATCATGCAACATCATGGCCAGTATATAGGTGAGGATAGATCAGGAAGCTGGGTTTGCTTTCTCTTCTGGTGGGACTCTCAGTCTCTGCTCAGACTCTCAGTCTCTCAGACTTCTCTCTTGGTCTCTTTTCGGACCTCTCACTCACCCAGGATTGTGACATTGGGACTTACTGTTTCAGGATCGCTTGCTGGGATGGGACCAGGTCACCAGGTGGTGAGCAGTTACACTGTGCATCACTTATTTGCATATTTTATTATCATTATATATATTAATTTACTATTATTATAACTACTTTCAATTTTATATTATTATTATTAAATTGTTCTTATCTCAACCCATGAGTCTCCTTCCCTTTTCCCCTTCAATTGTCTTCCTCATTCCCCAGGGGTGGGGGAGGGTGAGCGAATGGCTGCCTGGCATTTAGTGCCAGCCAGGTTAAACCATGACCGCCAGCAGGAAAAAAACAGGAAAAAAACCTTAACCTAAAGTTGTATTGGAAGAGATTTTTTTTAGGTCTTTTGGAAGGATAAAATATAATGAAATTTTTGATAGGTTTGATTTGATCATTAGTGAAAGATTATGAAGCTTTTAAAAATCTGAAAGATCTTTCAAAGTATTTTTTTCATTCTTTTTACTTTCAATTGAATTTTTTTAAACTAAAGGTAATTGATGTTTTGAAATTAAACGTTTTAGCACAAAAATGCCAAAAGAGAACATTAAGTTTAATTTCAGCTGTTTCAGTCTACATTTTGCCCTCCTGAAGTTGATGGCTGAAAAAAATCACCAAATTTATTTGGATTTATGAGTATATCAAACACCCCAAGAGTCCATTTGGAGAAAAATATACTCCCTGTCAAACAAGTCCTAGCCTATAATACAACATCTCAAATTAATCCCGAGTGTAATACTGTGATGGTCAAAGTTAACCAGGCATAGTGTGGCTCAATAAATGGAAATATAAGGCATTTCAAGAACTGAACTTATTTCTGGGACTAAAAGCTTATAGCTTTTTTTTGACAAATGATCTTCTAAGGAAAATACTTGTTAAATTAATATCTTTATACAGCTTTTAGGTTTTCCATTTTAGTGCTTCTTTGGAAATGTTTGTATTGATTGCTACATATTGAGATGTATAAATAGAAAAAATGAACAAAAAATTACACTTACTCCAGGAGGTAAAAATGTGCCCCTTCCGAAGAGGAGGAGCTGACAAAGGCAGAGTCCCACTCAGAGGCTCGCTGCCCCTCTGCATTGACATTCTGCGTGTTCTGCAGAACTGTTGCAGTTGACCGTGCGTTTCCCGCCGTGCCTGCTTGGGTGCCTCTGTAAAGCCTTTGCTAGTGCGCTTTTACCCCCACAGGTCCGAGCTCAGAGAAAACCCAGCCGGCTAAACGAACACACCTGAGGAGCTCAGTGCAATGCCAGTGACAGATCCCGAGAGGAGCCCATGGGAAGCAGCCCAGAGGTGTAACGCCACGCTGGAGGCATGAGCCTGAACTACATGTCTCTTTGCAGGGCTTTATGCTGTGAGAGGTGGATGCTGCTCCCCACTGCCCTTCACCCTGTGCCTCAGGCTCCTCACCTTTCCACTTCTGCCCAGTCTGCAGCCACTTCTCTTCTTCAAGGAGCAGCATGGGCCAGGGACAGAGCAGCCCCCACCTCCCTCTCCACTGGCTGCTTTGGGCAGATCCCACCAGTTGTGGAGAGGTTTTCCTCATCCGTGGGTCTTTACGTGTCTGTCCACAGGGTGGAGGTCATGACTTGCATATAAGCCAGCCTGCACAGAAAGTAAGCATCAAAATTAGGATTATAGAGGGATCAGGTCATGGTGCAGAAGGGGAAGGTAGAAAGACAGTGGAAATATTTGAGTGCCAAGGGGAACAATGCCAAAAAGTTCTTGTCACAAAGAATGTTTTGTCTATGTAGTTTGTCTCATCGAGTGGTTCCTCATGGCACAGAGCTGCAGCCCACCTCTGTCTAGCACAAAAATTTGAAGAGGAGGCTTGAACCTCCTGCAGGTCCTCTGGACACTGTGGTTTGGCTGCAGATGCAGACGAAGACGCGTTGACTCTCGAGAGCCGACGCTTGGGGCTGTTGTTGGGAACAGCCATGGCTCAGCCAGGAGGGAGTCATGCCGTAGGGGTGAAGGCAAGGGCTGTTGTTGTGGCATGGGAGGCAGGAGCGGCACTGGAGACCAATCCGTGCTGGCAGCGGGTTTCCAGCAAAGGGAAGATGAGTGCAGTTCAGCGCTGTTGGAAACAGGGTCTCTTCACTCTGCAATTGTCTGTCTTCCAAGCACAAATGTATCACACTGAATATGATTTCCCTTATTTCCCTGAGCCTCATGTCTTTTATTTCATAATTAGCGTCTCACAGTTACAAAGAGAGGGAAACAAATAACAGCATCTCTTGTCCAATACGATTTTTCTGTCCTCTCAGCACGATTGTTTTGGCTTAATTGATCAGTTATGTAATCCCTTATTAATCCTAATAAAACAGCATCAAAGTTATTTATCATGGATAGTACTCCAATTTGCTCAATGATGTTCTGGACATGCTTTTTATTCTTTAGTAATATCTTATTAAACCAAGATTGTCTTATCAATAGCTTTAATCAAAACAAAATCACTATTTGCAGGCTTTAGGAAGGGTGGGATTTGAGAGAAGACTGAACCACCTCTGGTCTGAGAAATCCCACTACAGGGAATGACACTGGAGGAGACTCACATGCAGATTTGAGCTGTGGAGTGGGACCCAGGGAAATAGGAAAACTTCAGCAATACTGATTTAAAAGAAAGCTGATAATGGGCAACCAACACCAGGGTCAGACACAGGCTGCTCTAATGTGCTCTGCCTGCTGAGGACCCCCATGAGAGGGGCTGCTGCCCCTGCCATGGGCTGCCTCTTCTAGTCTACAAAGCCCAGCCAGGCTGCAGCGGATGCTTAGTGCTGGTGGATGTGCCATCCGCGCTTACAGCAGGAGCTAAGTAAGGCTCAAAAAGATTTCACCTTGAGTTACAAAGATCCGGTGGGGATGGACCCCTGCAAGGTAAGAGCCACCCCTGGATCAGCCCCATGGTGCAGAACAGCATAAGAGAGAAGGAAGAACGTGCAATAACCCCGAAGCCTGGAAGTGATCCAAGGCACAAAGGGGGATGGAGCGCAACCAGACCAAAACTCAGAACCTTCACTAAAATCTCTCTTCTTTCCAGCGTGTTTTCTTCTGCTTTTTGTTTCATTCTGATTCTGGAGGAAATGCTGGCATGAGTTTCGTTCCCCTCACTGCTGCAACATCATCAAGCACAAGTGGGCAGCAGCTAGGGAGAGTGTCCTCACTTTTTCCAGAGCTGAGCTGTACCACAGGCATTTGTTGACAGTTCTTCTGTCCAGCATGTAACAAAACTCCTGACGCAATGACTACAGGTTAATTTTTTTCAACTATTCTGTTTTGTCTTCCAGGGTTTGGCATGACCACTCCAGCCACCGTTGGAGGAAAAATTTTTCTGATATTTTACGGCCTTATAGGATGTGCAGGGACCATTTTGTTCTTTAACCTGTTCCTGGAGCGCTTGATCACCGTCATAGCCTACGTCATGAAGTCCTGCCATGAAAGACAGCTGAGGAGGAAAGGGGTCCTCCCTCACAATGGCCGGCGGGGCTCCGGGACCTCTGAGGTGGACAGTCTGTCAGGCTGGAAGCCCTCCGTGTACTACGTCATGCTGATTTTATGTGTAGCATCACTCATCATTTCCTGCTGTGCCTCTGCAATGTACACACCGATTGAAGGGTGGAGTTACTTTGACTCACTTTACTTCTGCTTCGTGGCCTTCAGTACCATTGGTTTCGGTGATCTGGTCAGTAGCCAGAACATCAAATATGAGAGCCAAGGCCTTTACCGCTTTGGCAATTTTGTCTTCATACTTATGGGGGTGTGCTGCATCTATTCCTTATTTAACGTAATCTCTATTGTCATCAAACAATCCATAAACTGGATACTAAAGAAACTGGACTGCAGGTGCTGCCACAGATGCCAAAGAAAATTATTTCGTTCACGGAGGAACGTGGTAATGCCGGGAAATGTGCGCAGCCGGAGAAACATCTCCATTGAGACTGATGTCGTCAACGAGAGTGACACAGACGGACGCCGGCTGTCAGGCGAGATGATCTCCATGAAAGACTTCCTGGCCTCCAATAAAGTCTCACTAGCCATCATGCAGAAACAGCTGTCGGAAACTGCTAATGGCTATCCGAGGCAAATGAGCTCTAATTCAAAGCAAAATGGATTCTCTGGTGGGGTTGGTGCCCTAGCAATTATGAATAACAGACTGGCAGAGACAAGTGTGGATAGGTAAAATAATAACAGCGATACCAGTGAAACTGTGTGAACCATTTCAACGAGTATAGAAACAACGTGAATCAAGTGGAAATAGCTAGGGAGAGAGTGTCGCCAGAGGGTGGGGTGGATGTGAACAGCATACCTCCTGTTGGAAGATCTCTGACACATTTGTTGGGCTCTCACTTAATGTCTTTGCTCTTTGAATTGCACCAGTCTCAGCCTTCCGTCTTCCCTTTCTTTCTTTTCCTCAAACAGATCACTGCAGCAGAAATTTAATTTAGCCTTCAGATCAATTTTCCATGTCCTGTTCTCCTCCATTTATATGAAATACAGATTTCAGGATAAGAAATCTGTGGTATGGGAAGAAATCAAATGTGTCTACTGAAGATGTTCTTAATTCAAAGATTGTTCTGAGCTTTCTGTCTAACTCTCATCATACCTGTTTTCAGAAAGTAGCTTATCTGAGACCAAAAGAGGAACCAGTCTTTCTCCGTGATATTGCAGATCTAATTTAATGGAATTAAAAACAAAACAAAACAAAACAAACTATTTTCTTTAATATATAATTTTTTAAAATGTATTCCTGTTGTGAAACAGCTAGACTTGAAAAGCCAGCTTCTGCTGCCATTGATATTTATGTAAATCTGGAGTAATTCTATTGAAGTTGGTAGGACTAGTCTGGAGCCTTTGTGATTTGACTGAGAAGAGAATTTGGCCTTTAGAATTTAATTTACTCTTCCCTTTAAAAGGATACTGTTAAAACTGATAGAATAAAAGTGCATCCTACTTTTGCTTTCTTCTCTCCATGTGCAAAACGTGATTTTTTTCTAGGCTACTTTTTCTTCTAGAATTGAATCACTGTAGCTTTCTGTTTCCAAAATAACAAATTCGATTTAAAACTGTCTTGCTGACGAGTTGTATGAATTATTCCACAATAACAATCAGAGACCTTTCCAAATTTGTGTTCATATTTTACTCAGTTGTGACTGATGCATTATGTAATGCAACTAGTAACTGAGTTTACACAACACGCTTTAGTATGCAATTAGATTGCCATGCCAACGTTCAGTGTATTATTATAAGCGACTGTGATCACAAAATCACTTTGGCAGTGTCCTTTTTACCTTTCATGTAATTCTGTCATTCTTCACCTGTTTTTCTGGCTTTTGGTGATGATAATGACAGAGTCTTGATTAGGGAAATAGAAAATGTTTAACTCCTCATTTTTCTCAATGAAATGCTCTGAGTGTTCATTATGACTAGAAAGGAGACTTCAATGAGAAGAATAACAGTGAAAAGAATACGAAAACAGGAAATAAGATCATCTTTAATGACAGTGAAATTATGCTTTGTATTAGGTAACTAGAGAAATAAGGGATTAAATTAACCTAAAGTCTAGCAAGAATTTAAGGAAGACTGGGCTGAATTCCTGATTCTCCTTTAACCATGTAATGCACTAAAGCTAAACAGTGTGTGAGAGTGTAAATAAGCAGAATTGGTCACCAATGACCTGATCCAGTTCCCCCTGAAAAGAATAGGACATGCATCAGGATTAAATGTTTTCTCACATCTAGAAAACCTTGCAGAATACTACAATTTTAGGGAATTTAAAACACCAGTATGCAGTTCTTAATTTCTCTCATTTGGAACAATGCAGATAGCTTCTTCAGTTTAATTTGTATTAAGAATTAATATCATATCCTTTTTCTTCAATCTGGCCAAAAGTTCTTTTATTTAGGTTCCTAATAATGTAGGATAACATTTTAATACTCATTTTAAGCAATATTTGAATTTGAAAACAAAAACATACCTCTTGGAATTCTTTCATATAATAGAGTAAAACCAGATACTAGATTAAACAACTGTACTTAACTAGTGAAAAGTATTGCAAGCTCTTTTTGACATACTACATCTATAGTGTCCTGATTAAAAGTCAAATCCTGCTGTCCTTCAAAGCTTCAAGCTGAAGCCAGTAGTCCAAATTCTGATACTAACTCAGCTGTGTAGCAGTGGAATATCCCTAATTGTATCCCTGCACATTTGCATCCATGTAAAATCGAATCAGCTTCCAAACCCTAACTTTGGCAAGAAAATCAGTCTAACTTGTTTCTGGTGGTATTATGTATTAGCAAAAATTGCCACTGAATTATTTTAGATGATATTATAGTACCCAAGATCCATGACATTGTTACACTTTTTTTTTCTCCAAAGACCTTCTTTGTCTTAATCTCACTGAATAAAAACACTTGGATATAAAAAGAGAAAAGTACTGCTTTGAAGTCTTCTTTCCAAATTCATTCAGCAATGTCTCTCTTCACTGCCTGTAACCCCAAGGTCTCATTGTTACAGAAGTGTTCCTCATGCTGCCAACTAGCAGAAATAGTTTAGGACTTGACTCATTGCTTAAGCAGGACTCTTGTTCTGCACAAAACAGACACAGTCTTGAAAACTGCAGCTTACTTCTCTATTAATGACAGTAACTCTTAGTTGCAAGAGTTGTCAGATTTTGCTGAGCACTAAACAGAAGAGAAGTTAGTCAACACTACTCCCTTTTCCAGATGGTTGAGGCAATGCACATCATCTTAGACAAATAACCAAAACATACAAGTTTCTTTAGTTCATTAATGATATAGTTCTGTGCTGTTGTTAATGAGGGATCTGGCTTCAATACAGGATTTTCACTCAAATCCTTTCATATCTAATTAGCTTTCAAAATTTGGTTCTGGAAGTCTAAAAACAGGGTGATATTCATAGCAAATAGGTGATAAAGAAAACTGAAGGATTGAAAAACGTATATACGCTGATGGAAACAGATAAAACATTATAATCTGTGTAGTCAATTCAACTGAGATTGTTTAGCTTTTAGAATAGGACATATCCCAGTAGCAGATCATTAAGATGATTTTCAGATGGTTTCAACTGCTCCCAAGACATGAGACAGTTATGTTGCTCCTTTTCGTTCTTTGTGATACCAAGCCTCGGTTACCCATCACCACAGAGGAATCTTTATCAGCAATTTTCAATAGAGCTGAAAGCATCTATCGTTATGAAAGCAAGGGACTAATATGTAGTCTTGATCAAAGAGATTGAGCAAGGCTGTATGAGATCTTCGGTGTACGCTACTCCTGTCTTCGTTGATCAGTCCTGACCTGCTACTCTCGCAAGCACGGACTTCCTGATGACCTGAGCCTGTCAGTTGCAGGGCTCTCTGCAGCGGTTTTGTGGTCTGATTTCATGTCCACTGAAGTTAAAGAGGGAATAAGTGCACTAATTTTGTCTAATCATCTCTGTTCAGATGTGAATTGCCGTTTCAGAAATGAAGGACCAGTACATTCTGTGACTGTACCATATTGTATCATGATGTCATCTTGTCCCCAAAAGACCTCTGACTTTGTCATTGAGTTCCCCTCTAGAAGTCACTCTGAGCGTTGAATGAGGTAGCTTTACCTAGGAGACCAGTAGAATTTTTAGAGAATATTTGGGCATAAATAAGAAGACTTTTAAGATGGGAAAGAGAAATTTCTGACTCCACTCCAATGGAACTACTAGAGTTGTTTTTTTCTAAAGGCATTGGACAGAGAAATCTCAGAAAGCTCAGTTCATAATGTAGCATCAAGTTATTAAAATCATAAGACATGGGAAGATATAAACATGCATGTGCCAATAAAAGCAGAATTTAGCATAGGAGTGACAAATGCCCATCCTGTGTGAAAAATAAGATACAAGAAAAATACAGACAACATCTTATTTCTTGCATTCCTTTTTGAAGTAGTGATGAGGAATTAAAGGAAATAGTGTCAAATAGCCAGGGATCTATTTTCAAAGCTGTGTCATCTAAATTTTAATGCCATATTGCTTAGCACTAAAATCTCAGTCAACAAGACAGAAACTTGCTTTCAATACTACCAAGTTTCCCCATTACCTGCTATGAGCTTGCATGATGGCTAATGAGAGACAGGTGTGGTTGTTTTAATACAAAAACGTTTTGGAGAAAACATTGGATGTACTGAGGCTCTGAATCTGCACTCAACAGGTCAGGAGTACCACTAAAATCAGGGGGTTAAACTGGAAATTACAGCCTGGCAGACTGGAATGGAAAGTCTTTAATGAACTAATTTCCTGGAAATTGGGCTCATAGTTATGCCACCCCTTAATAATATCATCATTGTACAATATTATTATTGCACATTGAAAGGAAATATTTAGTGCTAATCAAAATGCAATCAAATAAGCAAAGGTAGCTCTTAGGGTTTTTTTGGCTAGTCTTAGGTTTTGTAAAATTTATGTATCAGATGCTTTGCTGGGTGTGTAGGTGTCAAAGGAGTTAAACATTAATTTCTCTCCGTGAAGGACAGGGTCTTGTGTTTACAAGGACATGAATAGGCTTTTCAAAGGCATCTAATTCCTGCTGAAAGTCGATTCACTTCCCATCATACATCAACTTTCAGTAGAAGTCAGGTACCTAATTTCCTTAGGCAATTTCAAAATCCCAGCCATGTTTTAGGTTTTGAATCTAAACTGACCTGACACTGTCTCTGAAAATTTCAAACACTTCGAGCAAGGTTTCAGTGCTGCAGCACAGTAATAGCTGAATTCATTTATTTAAAAGCCTTTTATAGTGAAAGCTTTGCATCAACCAAATAGCACAAGTAATGTTTACAGTTTGTTTGATTTAATCTTGGCCTCTGCCAGTTTTAATTATATTTGACACATTTATAAATTGAATAACAAAGAGAAGGTTGGGCTGGGCCCGAAAAACAAAGCAGCTCAATTTCTCAGACTGAATCAATCAAGAGGAAGAGGTCAAGTTGGGTTAGGAGCTTTCTGATTAACATTATATCCGAATAAAGTTCCTCTGGAGGTGGAGAGAATTAAGTTGCTTGGATGACTCCTCTTCAACAGCCGTGGAAGTAGAGCTGTTTGCTATGACCTGCTGATGTCCCTGCTCTGGGAACAGCAGCTCAGTGAGCCTTAGCTGAGAGAAAGGTCAGCATTTCAATCAACACAGTTTGCATTGTCTGCTGTTTTGAGTTAGATTACTAACATTTGGCTAATACTGTAATTCCTTGAACTCTTCAAGAAGTAGTAAAGTTCTTTTGTACAATTTCATGTACAAGCTGTAGAGAATCATCAAGTGTTGTCTTTCCCCTGGGCTGAAAATGCTGCCAAATATACCAATTTTTGTTTGAGAACTTTCACAGTAGCATTTTGCTTAATCCAGGAAATAAGAATACAATCCCTTCTCTCTTTCCTATTTTCCAAACATCTCTCATCAACAGTGGCCATACAATGCTTGGTGCTTACTGCTTAAAACATCACATTTCACTAGGAAAATTGAAGCCGTTGCTCATCTAAGTGGACCAACATAGCCCTGCTCTTTATCAGATTCAAGAGAAAGTGTGAACACAAAGAATGACACACTAATTTGTCTTTTGTTTTTCTACAGTTCCACTCTAATATCTCTAATATTAGCCTACAGTTTCGGGGATTTGAAATAATTTGCAATAATAGAATAAAGAATATAAATTTGCAAAGACTTTGAGAGGCATACTAGTGGGATTTGTTTAAAATGAAATATCCTTTTCCTCAGGCTGCCTTCCCAAGCAAGAGTGCCAATTTCTGGATTCCAAATGGATTTCCTACTAAGCGTCCATGCAGAAGCTCCCAGAGAGAGGCAAGATGGCCTAGTTTTCAAACTATCTTTCAAAATGTCCTTCAAAGCTATTCACCCTTTCAAAGCAATAGAACACTCTCGGTGTTTTCTGTTTGTGGTCTTATCTGAGAAAACTTAACCTTGCTTTTTGATATCTTTAGAAGAAAAAGATGCACATGAAGAAATATGCAAAATAACCTTACATAACCTCTACATGTACAGCTTGGAGCTGCTAAAATCCTCCTCTTTTGCTAACTTGAAATTTGCATCAGAATTTCATTTCTCCAGGTCACCAAAGAGGTTTGGTCTTATTAGGGAATCAGATCAAAGATCTTTTAAGTTGTATTTGTTCCTCTGTTCTGAATGCTGCCAATGAGTTGATGATCTGAATAGTGGGTGCTGTGCTAAGTCTGTTAGAGATAAAAAGGCTGGAATCACCATTGCTCACATCTCTGCAGTGGTCAAGGAGACACTCTATGACCATCAAAGTCCATATTGCTGCAGCAGCAGCAATTGCTGGCTATTAACCTCTGGGTGTCATATTGTCTGCATCTAGTGTACAGGGCCAGAAGTAAACAGAGATAACACTGTCCAGAACCACTAGTTCAGAAATTCACAGAATAATTTACTTTGGAAGAGGCCTCTGAATGCCATCTAGTCTCCAAACCCTTTTCCAAACCAAGTCCAGCTAGTTCCTGCCCATCTCAGTGCAAATATTTGTAATTTGCCAGGTGATGCTGCTTCTGCATGTAGCAGTCTGTTCACTGTGCTCTGAAAGTGCTCTTCTCATGAAATATTGACCACCACCCCATACCCAGAGGATCTCACAGGCCTTCCTCTGAAGCTATCGCATTTGGGCAAATACTTAGCTCTAAGTTCCACACATTTCTTTGTAAATAGCATCTAGGCAGCTGCTTTTCTCAGCCTAATACAGAGCAGATGGGTATTTTGATCCCTAGGTATCGTTATTGTTGGCAGTCTTATTAGAGATGGCACGGACTGGAAAGGTCAGTCAGTCTGTCAGCCCTAGGCTCCTAGGCAGGGGTATTACCCCTTTGGCAAGTAGCCCATAGCATCTTGGCTTGGCTCTGCATGTTGGATTTGGCTGCGTTCTCAGCTCAGAAACCGATTCTGCTCCGCTGAAATCAATGGAGACTTTGCTACTGGACTCTTTGTCTGTCATTTTTCACAAGAACGAATTTCACTTTACAAAATAATCCAAAGAAATGTTGACTAGCCTTGTGCTTTGCTCTTACCACCAGCTGTGCAAATGCTAATTCAACTTAGCAGTACTGTGTTCTGCATCAGTTTATTACCCAGGGACCGTTATTTGATCTACAAAATAACAATATATATGTAAGGAAGTTATTTGAAATTGAAAGTATCTAGATTATTATCTCTAAGGATTGTTTGGTAGTAACTCACTTCCTCAGCTGGAAAACTCTGGCAAATATGGCATTTCCCCTGAAACTTCCTGCAGTTCTGCAAGGGCAGGTTTTGCTCTGTGCTGACTGCCTATGTCAGCTTGTTCTTTCCTTCAACTTTCTTCCCTCAGTCCATACCTGCAAGATCCTCTTCCCTTCTTTTTTTCTTTCCATTCATCTTTCTCTCAGTTCATCAAATCCTTCTCCTAGCCAAATATATCATGGGGTTTGCCTCTTTTGAATATTACACTTGAAGGTGGACTCTGTCAAAAAAGAACTCCTGTAAAGCAAACACTTCTTAATTCAATATGGATTCAGAGCCATACCTCATCCATTAAATGTGATGATAAAGATGTGACTTTATTATTTTTCATTCCTACTTCCACTGAGAGTAGCAAGACAGGTTTTAGGAAGTTGGAATTAAAGTATCATATATAGGTACTTGGATGGAGAGCAGCAGAAGTGTCTTTGAATCCTTGGCAGCTGGAAGGGATATTCTGCCTCTTTTTGTACATTCAATTGGCCTGCAATTTGTGTGGACACTTATGTTGTCTATGGATGCCTTCAGTAAAGGCTGATGAGTTGACTCAGCTCCATGGTATTAATATTTGTTGCTTTTGGCTTACTGTATTTTTAATAAAGGAATGGGTCTGCATTGCTCTGTGAGCACAGTAGCAATCAGTAACACTCCAGACTTCCCTGCATACTAGGGAAACAATAGTCTTGACTTCAATTTTCTTCCTTTGATAAAGACTATTCTTCATGGCTGCTATAAAACAACCATGGCGTAGATGTTAAAGATTTTTATCTCATCAGCTTCTCAGCCATGATTTCACTGGCATGTGAGTAGAATTTCTCCCACCAGTACCAGAGGCAATGATAAGATGTTCTCTAAGTATTTTTGCCCGATGCCTTATGGAAACAAAGTGCATGGGATCAGACTGTACATAATGTGTCTGCATTCCTCTGCTCTGTTTTAAACATTGACCAGTTTTAAACAAAGTTGCCAAAGGGGGAGAGGTCTCACACAGAATCCACTTCCTACATCTTTTGATAAATGTTAGCGCCTCACTTGAGAAAAAGTCTGAGACACAGGCTCACCACCTGTTAGATACAAGAAAAGCCACACAAAGCACGTCAAGAGGAAAAGTAAGTGAGGCACAAAGAGAGAATGATGTTTCAAATGTCCTGTCAGCCAAGAAGGTGTCAAACAGAGCTTACACCTCCCCAGACTCACAGCACAGATCCAAAGGGAAAACAGCTTGATGCGGTCCAGAGAGGACAGACCCATGCTATTGTCTCATAATGTATCCAGCTTTTAGTTAAAAGTAGTTGTCTTCGATTGGGAAATTTCTTCATATCAGCAGTAAGATTTTCTGACCTTCTTTCTACAAATTGTTGATAAGGACTAGATGTAGGTTGGGGCTTTTAAAAGGGAAGCATCGGTCTCCTTTCAGATGCATGGTAAAGTGAGAAATTTTTAGGGCTGCTTTTTCAAGAAGTTGCCCTTAAGTGTGTAAGCGAAAGAACCTGCTGAATGCAGCATCCTGGTAATCCTATTGCCATGGTGAGCTGCAGGAGGGGAATACGTGATGATCAAAGCATGTTTGCGTTATTACTACAGGAACAGAGTATTCTTCCAAATGGAAGAGAAAAGCTTAAGTAACTTAAATAGACTGGGTTACCCCCACATAATAAAATTTCCAAAAGACTTAGATGACTTAGGTGACTGAGCCTCAGAGTTATTTTCAGTTGGGTTCCATAGGCCACTTTAAAACAGCAGCTGTGTTTCCAGCACAGCACAGCTCCGCAGAAAGTGGGCAATGTGGTCACGTCACCCCAAATGCCTCCTTCGACACGAGCACAGCCACCACACGCTTCCTGCTCCACACCCTGAGCTGGTGCCCCTCCGTGCTGGGAGGATTCGAAGGCACGCACGGCCCCATGTCACAAGGGCTGCTGTGTTTGCAGCAACGAGGTGTTTCCCGACTCACTGTTGTCCAGCTCCGATTTTTCTGGGGATTGGGCTGGCCAGCCAGGGAGCCGCACATACTGGGGGCCTTCCAGGC
The DNA here is from genome assembly GCF_009769465.1 of Tauraco erythrolophus. Lineage (NCBI taxonomy): Eukaryota > Metazoa > Chordata > Aves > Musophagiformes > Musophagidae > Tauraco > Tauraco erythrolophus. The sequence goes on from NC_141470.1 coordinate 54,271,860, forward strand.
ACCGTGTCCCATGGCGCCCACCCGCAGACCCGTGTTCAGGCACAGCGGTGGCAGAAAAGGCTGTGCCTCCGGCTGTCTGCCCAGCCTGGGACCAAGGTTTTGCTGCCCAGCCAGCACATCAGGTGCCCAAACTCCCTGCATGATCCTGGGAAAAGATGCTCACAGGGATGGGCAGTTTTGGGAGAGCTTTAGGATCAATTTGTGAGATTGTGCTTCAAAGTTCCTTTACTTAAAAGCCTCTCTACTAACACAGGTAGCAAAAATCACCATAAGCAAGTTTTCCTGTGAGCAGCGGAACTAACAACGCCTGTTTGCATACATATGTCTGCTGTCCCCTATACTTGTTCCCTGCAACAACTGTAACATTCACATACTCCCTATACGACCAGCAAAGCAACCCAGCCTCTTTCTTTCTGTTCCCAATGACACTCTAATCCAATACATCCAATACTCCCATTGGATATCCAGCATCCAATATTCAGATAGTCTCAGCTCCTTCCTGTAGCTATAGCAAGCCCACTATGACATCCTAATTATTTCCCACATTTTTTATACCCATCTCCTGCATTGCCCACTGGCCAGTGCATCCTAAGCTGGCAGTGGCTGGGCAGGCTCCCAAAAGGCCAGGTAACAGCTTACCCTGCCCTTCCCTCAGGCACACTTCTCTCCTAGGCACATATCTTCATAGAATGTGTAGAAATTTATTATCTTTCATATTTCTACCCCTGCATCAAATGTGGTTGAAAATAATGAATAATGCTTTCAAAGAGTTGTGTTCCCAGCTCATTACCAACAAAAAGTGTGAGCAGGAGGCTGTAACTGTGACACAGCTCTAATAATAAACAGGTATTGTGATGGGGGAAAAGGAATCTGCGTCTGATCCGTCCAGCTGCCAGCACAAATACTCTGGTAACTATTCGGAATCTGAGTATTCTTGGAAAGAATATCGGAATATTTCAGCGTCAGTGGAAAACCTGAACAAAGAATAATATTTCACATTCATAGAGCTAGAGATAACTCTGAGGTACTCCAGAAATACTGTGTTATTAGCAGATGTAATACCACAAACCACTTGAGCATACGCTGTTTCAAAGCAAAAACATTAAACTGCAGGAGATGGGTTCTGAATGGTAGTTATAGAGGCAAATACAAAAGGTATTGCCTGTATCTCCAAAGGTAGCTGAGTCATAACATCTGCCTAAGGTGCAAAGCAAGTGAAAAAGAAGTAGCATGTTAAACTGTATTAAGAAGATGTGTTATTGTGCTATATAGATCAGATGTATGTCCTCACTCTGGTTATTATTGTAATAGCTTGACAAAAAGATGATTACAAAAGTGAAAAAAATAAAGCCCAAGGAAAAGCAATTAAAAATATTCAAATCAGAGGTCTCTAAAATCTTACTTCCAAGGCACACACATAAGAAAACAAAAAGTCAGGACTATTTGCAGATCTGAGTCATGAAATTAGTGTAAGTTTTGCTTATACTGTGACTGGAAAGAAGAGCAAAAACGAGGGGCAGAGGGCATGACTGAGAAAAGCCAGTCTTTCAGCATGAGCTCTGTCAGGTGCTCAGGAGGGCAGCTATTCCTTCCTATATGCAGGTACAACAGGAGCAAGGCTCACATGTCTCCCTTGAGTCCCAGGTGCCCAGTAGAGTGACCACCTGCACAATAAAAGGAACAGAACAGAAAAATATTGGGACTCATTTGGTTATCTCCATTGAAAGCATTAAAAAGGACTGAATTGGAATAAAATGCCAAAAAAAAAGAAGCAAATAAAATGGAAAAAAGTGCACTCTTAAGATTGCGTTTAGTTAAAGCAGAGCAATGATCATGTAAAAATGCAGTAGAATTTAAAAAATACTATGTCTATATAAATAATAATTGTGTTGATATTAAAAAATGCTTCTGAATCATCATTATTCCAGGCAAATAATGTTAAGAAAAAATTGTCCTCTACTGCAAAACACTAATTTTTCTAAAAGGTGCATGTGGAGATTTTCTCTTTGGCAGTTGGCATTAAGGACTCGTAACCAGACCAATAAACCTCTACACTGTTTCCCATGTTACTAAACTGGGAGTACAGGGAGTACATAAAAAAAGCAAATTTACTTTCGAAATATATCTGTGCTAAAATCATTATAGATCCTGTAACAGAATATTTATTGAAAAAGCAAAATGTGTGTGTATATACTGCAATCTTATCATACATTCAAAAATTTTCTTCCCTGCTGACAAACGCTCAGGAAAGCAACAAGTTTGTTACAAACAGGTGCAAACTAACAAGTTCCTTTCCAGCTTTGGTAAATGCTTTGAACTGTTTACGGGTGAAGCAGTTACACAAACAGATTTTTCAGGTGGGGGTAAACTGACAAATTTACACCAAAGAAGGATTTGGCCTTTGGCACTGTGGGGCCTAAATATTAGGCCAGCTCTTTCGCATTAGAATGACATACTGCCCTTTCCAAAGCCTTCTGGAGTGCCCACATTTCTGATTCTTGCAGCAGTTAGATATTAGACTAACAGTAGAGGTACAGTGTAGAAGTACATTTACGTTAAAAGACCTGTAAGGAAATGAATACTAGTGTGGCTAACATACGTAGCGGTATGAACCTTTTAGATTTCATTTTAAGTGTTGTATTCCATCATCATATTCTACTTTAACATCTATTTGCTTTTTGCAGAGGTTGGGAAATGGTATATAAGCTTAGCATCAGTGATTAGGCTAATATTCAATGAAGATAGGCAACTGTGATGATATATTATTCAAAACACACATTTTACGAAATTCAAGTCTTTCAAAGTGATTTTCTCACTATTTCTTGAATTACCTGTTAATTTGATGACACTTTCTCATTGAGAGATGTTCAGTTATCAACTGGCTATTAGAAAGATTGGTGCAGCATGCTGAAAGCAATAAGGAAGTATAAAATGTGACCCTGTAAAAGCACTATCATCACTGAGCTTGGCTCCTGCAAATAAGAAGCTATGGGAGTACTAATAACACGCAATCCATTTATTTTTGTGCCCAGAAATGGTTTGTAAGTTATTTAAAAATTTACATACTGATATTTTTCTATTCAATAAAAGGTAGCAATGTTATCATGCATGCGTGGATTAATTTTTTTCAGGTGACACTGACCAAAATAACCACTTGCTTAATACTACCAACCAGCAGACACTAGGAAACATGTTGGGGTTTTTCCCAAACACCATTTCAGAGCATGTAAGGGCAGGATGAGCCACACTGCTACCAGGCACAGAAACTTACGGCTGGTGGTTTGGGGTGAAAGCGGGACTTGGCACTTTGGAGCACAACACGAAAGTGTTCGTGCAAGTCAAAAGGCTGCTGTATGAGCAGAGATTCCAAGCCTTTCCATCGAGAGCGCTTTTCGTTCCCTGCTGTGTGACGGGGATGTAGTCTGGACCCCATGGCAGCCCCACATGTGGGCCTTGCTCCCCCCCTGCAACTCCCATGCAGCTGCCAGGCATTTTGGGGAGGCACCAGGTGATTTCTCGACGCCCAGGACGAAAGCCAGTAGTGAGCTGGTCCCTCGGGGGAGCAGCGTGCCTTGGCCGGGGCCACGCTCCATGGGGATGGCTGAGGGGAAACCCAAGCTGGTGAGGCACATTGCCCGAGACCTGTTGAGGACAAGGTGTGTCTGCGTGAGACCCCACAGAGGGGAAACAGGGCTGGACACGGCGCTGGGATGGCTGGGCAGGGCCATGGGGATGAGGCTGGGCCGGGGCCGTGCAGGACACGGCCCCACAGCTGGGAAGGGCTGTGGGAGCTGGAGACGTGCCCTGCTGAAGCGTCGCCGGGACAGGTGCTGACAGCCCGGGGAGCCAACATGGGCACTGTGGGCAGAGCGGGAGAGGCCAGTCAGGGCCAGCGTGGCACAGGTGTCAGCTGGCGGAGCTGAGAAACAGCCATTTTGGGCAGGAGCTTCGTGGGGGGCAGCGAGACCATGGCCAGGTCTGCGGTTTGTTTCAGTTCTCCGGAGAAGTCCCAGCAGCGGTGGCCCCAGACCCCACAGCCGTCTGCTCTGCGTGGCGCCGGGCGTGCGGCTGCTCCCTCACAGCGCCGCGAGGCCCCGCCGTGTCCATGACAGGAGGCAGTCCGCGCTCACCGCCGAGACGAGGGCCTGTCAATTAAATGCGTTCTAATTTAATCTGCCTGCCATGGACTCAGGCCGTTTTGTGTGAGAGCATTCTAACCCTGTCTAATAGCATGTTAGCACAGCTTGTCAAAACGTCCCCATGGTCTCAGAAACAGCTAAATGAGACACTTGTCCCTTCTAATGCAATGTGTCAAATCCGCGCGTACAGCTCCCATGCATGCTCTTTGCCAAAAGGCAGATGTTTCTGTTGATTGAAGCTCACTCGCTATAATTAAGGTGATTTTTATGTCTTCAGTTCTAATTTTTCAGAAGCTATTCTTGTGGCTGAATTTGTGCTCCTGACAAATACAGTATCTGTGAGGAGTGAGGGGAGAACTCAGTTCCCACACGGGAAGTAAATGATCATGTTGTTCTCAGAGCATAACCTGGGGTTTGCATTTTACAGATACCTGACGGCCTCTCCTCCTGCTTTGCTTGGTATAAGATAACAAATGCTGCAGGAAAATGCATCGGTTTTGTGTAAGCAGAGGACAAATATTCAGATTGAAATCCCTGTTGGAAACAAATGATCAGAGCTGATTTTTGTTCTTCTAAAGAGCAGACTCCTATATCTCAGGTTAGTGTTTCAGTCACAGGGTCATGGACTGTTTTCTTTGAGTTATATCTGTCTCAGGAAAATATTACTATGGGTCTGAAAAGTTTCACATTTCTTTATCTTCCTAGCACAATTATACAGAGGAAAGGCAATAACCTTTTTTTTTTTTTTGACCAAGAGAGAGTTTTTTCTAAGGCATAAAATTCCACGTGTTCTATTTTAGTGAATAGCTGAGGTCGTGAAGGACTTGGCTGTGCTAGCTGAAAAAAAAAAAGCATGATTTTCATCTTGACTATAGCGCGCTGTCTGTGGCACAACGGACTGATGATGGAGCAGGTCTGATAAGTACTTACCAAACCGAGACAGGACAAATGCATGTAAACGTCAGTGTGTATCTGTTTGTTCTTTTTTCATTGGCTGTCAGTACCTTTGAACTTAATATTATTTGCACTTCCTCTCCCAGTTCGTCATGTCCAGTGCAATCGATATCAACCAACAAGTACTCTGTTAGGAATGTGTTGTGCTTTACATTGTGCTTTGCATTACAGCAGGCTTCTTTGATGTTAATAGCTTTGAGTACGTGACACTAGCTTGTGAATACCTGGTATTACCCCTCCTTCATATCAGTGCCAATGAGACTAGAGGAGCTTCTGGGAAGCTACAGATACTGAAGATTCATGCTCTGTCCCTTTACTCTTCTTGTTATGTTCAAATCCTAAGTTTACGATCCTGCCTTCCAGACACTGAATTGTCATCAATTCTGGTGAACTTTAGAGTCAAAATTGAAAGCCTATCCAAAATATTAGCTCTTCAGACAAGGCCAGTGCACTAGCATGATAGTGGAAGATAATAGAAGAGGCTATACGATGTTTTTTGTACTCTTCATTTGTTTGCATTCTAACTTGGCTTCCTTTAGTGATTCAGTCTTTGAGTTCTAAGAATCTTAGTCTTCAGATGAAATAACCACAAGTTCTGCCATTTTTTTTCCAAATGGAAGTGTTACTTCTGATGTTTATTGGGTGACTGGTTTCTCTTAATGCTTATTAGTATAGTCCTAATGAAGTAGTGAGGCATATTTTGGATGGTTTTTTTCAGTTTGTGTGTTTTCTACTTTATCTGGTTACTCTAATCATGTCTGAAAGCCTTGGTCTTACTCTAAGGAGTAGCCAAATAGGTTAAACTAACTTTTGACAATGCATTTGTTTTTACCAATACTGAGAGCAGCTGAGAGAAGAGTTATCCTTCATGTCAAGTTTCATGGACCTTCCTGCTGAACTTGTCCTCTTTTTTACTTTCAAGACTCCCACAATTTACTGATTACTTCCTGTTACTTCCTGATTGAATCAGAGGATTTCATAGCATGCCAGTGCCACTGTGATAATTTAAAACCACTTGTTACTGATGAAAATAAATGTAAGTGGTCTCATTTACCTTTCTTGACCATTGTTTTTGATCTAAATGTCAGAAGCTGCGCTCAGAGGGAGACTACATATGCAGATTGATAGAAATCTGTGGACACTCATGGAAATTTGCTGCTTAGTATTCTAGCTGTTTCCTCTGCATTTATGGTACTTCCTCTTCCCTCTGCATGTAGCAGATGTAGCATCCTTATGAATTAATTATCTGATATACAGGAGCAGAATGAGTTTCCATATCTTCTTCAGTCTTCTGCTTCTAAATCAAAATGTTTGATTGAAAAAGAGATGATTGAAGGTTCCATTTCCCCCTGATTGTTACACCAGGGTTCTTGTGGCCTGTTTAAATGGAATTTGTGATGGGACAAAAAAAAAGCAAGGACACTTTTTTCTCCTTTCTGTTCTTTATTTGCAGAGAATACAGAATACTTCATTCTGTCTCTGGGAACAGCTACAGGAAAAAACCTTAGATTGAGTCCCATTATTTTTACCTTAAGTCTTTTGCCTTAGACAAAGGTTTAGTATTTTTATTCAGAGTTGCCAATTTTACAGGTGAGGATGTCTGTGCAGTTTTGTAGCGCACGTCTTTGCAAGTCTATAAGCACACAGTTCAAAACCGTGGATGTGTTTTCTTGCGCTCTGAGAAGAAGTAACTGTAAAAGTAACAACACTAAGCAGATCAAGAGTATGTTCAGACAAGAAGTTTCAGGCATGACTGCAGCAAGGAAAACAGCGGAGTAAAGATCTGGCAGTTTGGGTTTTACTGCGAGCCGAGAACCAGAGCGCAAAGTGCCTAGGGATTCTGCCCGTGCATCTGCCATATGTACAGGCAATTTGCTAAAGTGTTTGAGGGTTGTGTTTTCATTGCCATTGTTGTCCAGACAGCTAATTTAAAACTAGCAGTGGATTTATTTGCACATGCTACTATCATACCTAGAGTAAAAACATCAGCTTGTTCCTAGATGTTAAAGTTGCTTGAATTTATGCAAGTGGATTTTCTAAGATTCCTGTCGAAAATAATCCAGTTTAGCTTATTTGAATTAACTTCTCCAAGGCTTCTTTGTTTTGCAAATGTTTCCCTTATCTGTGTGATTTTCCTGGGATGGTAGCCAAATGTTAAGAGAATGATAATACTAAATATATTAAATGGCAGCGCTATGTAAGGCAATACTTATTTAATATTGTATCTGTAGCAGTCTAGGAAATGAGGCTGAACTGAAATCCCCAGTATAAGCTCATAGCTCAGACTGTGCAAGAGGAATGACTGAGATAGATCCCAGAGACATATTCAGCAAAACTTCCTTTGAAAACTGCATGATTTATGTCTTGCATGTATGTGTATGCCTTATATTAGCTCTAAACAAATCTTGATATATTTAACTTCTGTAATCCTTTTTCATGCGTTCCCTGTTTTTACTGCTATGCAGCTCTCCTTCCAACTTTCAGAATTGTTTGCCTCTTAATGACTTGGTAGCAGACAAGTTTTATAGTAAAAATGCTTAAAATTACTTATTCTACGATTTTATGTCATGGAAACAGAAGTAACAGAAGCATCTGTAGTAGGAAAAGGGATGACAATTTCATTTAACTGTAAGCCTTTTAAGAAATCCATGTCCACCTAGTGCTTTGTGGTTATAACTATGCAGCACGTCATGGTCATCTGAAATTTCTCAGTGACAGTGGACAAAAATCTAATCATCTTACTTCAAAAGCACTTACTTTTTTTTCAAGCAATAGGAGTTAACTTTGCTCCAGCTTTAGGAATATAGCACAAAGTTGAGCAGCTTCATTTGCAGCAAAAAATGTAAGGGCAAGACAAATACACTTTCCAATTTTAAAAGAATACCTGTTATCTGGCCATTAAGTGTATGATCAGACACTTGCACACTTATCTCCAACGCAGCACTACTTTAAGCACACATTTCATTAAAATAGCTTTGATCTATAATAGCTCTAATATTCTGAGAATATATCACAAAAGCTGCAAGGTAATTTGTAGATATTCTGCTTCTTGACAAGTTGGTTTAGACACCTTATTAGCACTTGCTTTAATAAAGCACCACAGTGCAAGTGATTCCCTGGTGTATTGAAGACATTTCTCTTTTGTTGTCACTAGCGATTATCTTGATGAATCTCTTCTGAGAACATTGGCTTCCAGTCCACTTTCCCTCACTCTTCTCAGGGATGAGAATCAAATTTAACCATGTGCAGCAATGGGCTACATCCATACTTCAATAAAGTGTATTAAGTGTTTTGAATTTACATCATACTTACTGGTGTTTCTTTGTAGTGGCCTGTGCTCGGATTTGGTAAGGAATCATTCAAAACAACACACTGATCCATTTGAGAGAAATTAGATCAAACTCCAGTTCTAGCAGACATAACGGATGTGGGTGATGGGTAGGGACACTAGACAAGGTTCTGGGTGTTGGGTTGTGGGAAGGGAAGAGGAAAATCCTTCTAAGACATTAAAAGCAAAGTTCATGTCAGCAAGGATCAGAACTCGAAACAGCCAAGTGGCTCTGTGCTAATCATTACACTAGTGCACGTGTTGTGGTAAAGACAGGGACTGGTTAAACATCCTTAGACCTTGCCAGGCCGTCTGTTCTGAATTTGAAACAAGTGAAATTCAAAACTGTATTTATTAAGCGTTTTAAAGCCAACGAGCTATAGAAATTGTTTTTTTCCCCAGCAGACTGGATTGTCTTTGCTTATCAAAGTAAGACTCTTCAATTTCTGTTCATCGAGTACAGCAGCAACATTTTTTCCTGACAAGAGTCAGAAATCTCATCAATCTTAAAAGGCTCAACTGAATGTTTTCTTGGCAAAAATTATGTGAGTCTAGAAAAAAAGACACAATTGTATTTCGAGCCTTCAGAGAGCATCTTGGCTCTGACGATTACAAAATGGGGCCCAAAAGGGGAAGTAATTCCATCTTTTACTAAATCACTCATTTGTGTTCTCTGCTCCTCAGATAAACACTTCAGAAGGAAACTGTTGCTTCCCTCTTCCTCTTGCTTACAGATGCCCCATTAACTAACTGGACTCTTCAAACATGCATTCATACAGAGGCAGCTGAAGCATGGTCATGAGTGCTACGCTGCCTAGGGTTAACACAGGCCACTTGGAACTGTGAGTCTGAAAATCTGTTTTACTGAACAGCAGTATTTCTTCTCTGATGTCACTTAGAGATACTTTTTTCTGCTAACTGTGGTGAAGCAGCAGCGGCTGTCTGCTTCAGTTCCATTTTGCTCCCATGGATAGACGTGCCATCTCCTTCTCTCCTTCAAGCGCTCTACACTTGTGCCAACATTACATAATGGATGTGGAAACACTTCTGCAACATTTGGGCTTAGTGAGACATTTTTAAGCTAGGGATTATGCAGAACTAAAACCTTCCCTGGCCTTACCGACTACAGACTAGATCTGCAAAAGTCCTTGAGTCCAGCTCTGTTCTCACCATATAACTTCCAATCCTTTCCCTGTCCCTCCCTGTATGGACTAGGAAGTCACTATGCTGGACTTAAATGTCATGTTCCCAGCTGTAAGGTGTATTACCCTGCCCTCATTTGTCATATGCAGCCTTCAGCCCCACCGGCTTCATTGCCCATTTGTGCACGTCTGCAGCTGTGTTTGTGCTCTCCCTGCACAGCTCCATCTGGATGGGAACGCTCTTCCTGAGCCTGCCTCTACTCAGAGCCAACTTCTGGTCATCTGTTGCTTGGTACTTCACTTTTTTCCTTAATTATCTTCTCAAGTAATAGGAATTTAATAGAACAGTACATTGACAAGAAAAAATTGCAGCATTTTATTTGTCTCAGTCATAAAATTCAGACGTTGGCCAAATGTTCACAACTGAGCAATAAATATACCCTCTCTTATTGCTAGCCTTGATAGTGATCTTACAACTCCTATAGTTGCAGGGAATGCTCAGATTGCAAAAGATTTAGCTTCAAGTTGCACCTGTACCCATGTGTTCAAGCTGGTTTCTTCCTTCTCCCAAGGAGTATGTTGCTGACAATCCAGTTTTCATATATAGACACATTTCCACAGGAACAGGGTCTGAAAACCTGGTATTTCACCTGCTATGTTACAGAAGACGTCAAGTTAGTGCACTATGACTGTTAAAATATATATTATATATACTATATATATACACACAAATATTAATATGTAATACAGCTACAACAAAAGAGAAGGAGAAAAAGGCCTGCCCCAGAGTAGCCTGTCATATGGTAATTAGATTATGCTCCAACAGGTGGGATATCTCAGGCCTCTGATTCTTCAGAACCTCCACTTCTTTCCCAGTTGTTCCTCAGCTAGTTATTGAAAGGTGAAAAAAAGCTGATGTACATTTTGTCTGTGCTTTGCTTTTTATTTCCTTCACTGCTGAACATTATGGGATCATGCTTAAAGGGCTGCAGTTCACCAATTCTGATGTCTGCAGCTACCAATTCTGTCATTGCAGTCCCTGTAGTGACCCCCCTTTCCCCCCACTCCAGTGAGTCTGAATAACAATTTCAGTATAAACATTGTGACATGCCCTAGATGCAAGAGTTAATATCAAAGCCTTCTGGCAGGCTGGTGCAGTTAGTGCTGGCGCCTGTCATAGCTTTGCTTCTATTGTTACTCAAGCTGTATAAAGGTATCCTGGGCATGATGTTCGCATCCAACTCCAACATATGTGTGTCTGGCTCTAAAATCTGTTGTGATGTCAGTCTCTCTTTTAAAATAATGCCTTTCAGAATCAATATTTCAAAGAACATCAAGACTTGTGTAGGGAAAATGTTATCACGATGTAATAATTTTCTTTTATTTTGTTGTACCTAAATTCCAAATTCTGATGCCTTTAAAGGTGGAAATATTTTGGATTTGGTGATTTTTTTTTTCCATGAAGTGCAGCTAAACTATTTCTATTAAAAATGTAATGCATTTGAAGTTAAGAGGTGGTAGGGAACATCCTGAGGCAAAAACTTCAAAACCATAAATCCTCCAAGTCCTTGTCTCATTCCACACATTCACCACCTGCCCCCCCCCCCCCCCCCCAAAAAAAAAAAAAATCCCAGAATAAACAACTAAGACTTTCATTTATCTTTATAGGAAGATAAGAATACAATACTGGATCAGATGAATGGTGTATTCAAATCTGTGCCTGGCAGCAACCAGTGCAAGATGCCTTGGAGAAGACTGCCTGAATTCTATTAATGGATAACTATGAAATAATCTGCTTAGCTGGGAAACTTCTTTTTAATGTATTTGACTTAGAATGCAGCTTAAGTCCAGAAACAGTACAGTTTATATTGCTTAGAAAATTGTCATGTCCAATATTGAATGATTCTGTTCAGATGGATGTTGCTGTCTGTCGTGGGTTAGGCTGATCCGGCAACTAAACCCACGCAGCTCTCCCAGTCCAGTAAAATGGAGAGGAGAGAAAAATGTAATAAAAGAGCTGAGGATCGAGACAGGAACAGAGGAGCACCCACCAACCACGGTCCCGGGCAAAAGAGGCTGTTTTCTTAAAGCAAAACTATTTATTAACAGCTACCTACAAAAGAGAAAAGCACACAAAAACGGTTACTTGAGAGAATAACAAGAAAACAACGCCAGGTCTTAAAAACAACACCACTCCCCCCCCCGCCTTTGCTTCTTCTTTCCGGCTCTACCTCCTCCCGCCAGCGGCGCAGGGGGGCAGGGAATGGGGGAGTGCAGGTCAGTTCATTCCAAGTTGTTACTGCCGCTTCTCTTAAAGGAAAAGGAGTTCTTACACCATTGTCCCTTGCTCCAGCGGATCCCCTACTCACGGCGAAAGCGTGAATCCTACCCGCTGGGGGGGCAAATCCTTACCCCATCGGATTTGCCCAAGTGCGGGCTTTACCAGTCCTGGGCTTTTAAGGAGCTGCAGCCACTCGCTCTGGCGTGGGTCATCAACAAACTTTAAATGCGCTCCGGCGTGGGTCGTCATGTCGACCTTAAATGCGTCTCCATAGAGACTTTAAATGCGTAAATGCGTAAAATGCGTAAAATGCGCCTCGACCTGTGCCCATGATTCACAATAGTCTCAGGCTCAGGCATCTCCTTTAACGAAACACCTCCCCATCGGCGGGGGGTCATCTCACGGACTCTAGATGCGTACCGTGCTCAGGCTTTGGCATCTCTCTTCTCGACGTGGGTCATCCACGGGCTGCGAGTGGGAATCTGCTTGCTCCACCGAGGACTTGTTATAAGGGGCCGCTCGCAAGGGGGACTCAGCCGCGGCACACGTTGTTCTGTTCCATCTTCACTGACCTCTTATCTGTGTGGCCGTTTCTCTTAGATTTCAGTCCTTTCTGGGTGAACTCGGCCCGGTGGGCGCCCCGGCAGCGGGGCTCTCCCCGAGTTCCCCAAGCGGCTCCGCCACCGCCATCCTCGACGGGGGGGGCAGCGGCACGGAGCGGGCACCGGCCCGGCCCAGCCCAAGCCGCCGGCCCGGCCGGGAGCCGGGAGCGGGGCCCGTGCCCCCCTCCCTTCTCCTTGCTCCTGGGCACACGCACACCTTTCCGGTTCCTTTGTCCGACGTAAATAGGGCAATTCGCAGAGGCTCCGATTGGCTCAAGCCTCGAGAGGGATGGGAGTCCGGTGTGATGGGCAGCTTCTGCCACCCGGACCTCCCCCCCCCACTTCAAACCATAACACTGTCTTATTTTGTGTAAAAGAAATAATGCATTGGAGTTCATGAGCAGAGTGTAACATTTTGAACATCTACACAAAGTGCATAAGAGAAAAGCAGTGGAGAATAAGGCCAGTGCTACTAAAACTGGGATGTTTCTGTGGAAAAGGTTCCCGATCAAAGCTCTCCAAGATCTTAAGAACTGAGTCATCTTCACCATCTTCACTCTTATTCATAAGAGATTCTAGCTAGCCCAGGAAAGTCTCACTGATTTGCCTGTTTTCCCATCCTTCCAAATTTACAGGGAAAACACATTTCTTATTTCAAACAAATTATCTTCTGTTACACTTACGTAAACATCTGTATCCCTTTCAGCTACACACTTTGCAAAGTTGGCAGCAAAGTGCTCATTTTTCTTATAAAGCCAGATGACATATGACGCTACTTCAATACAATGATAGCAGCAGTAGTAAAAAGAACAAAGATATTTCGTTATCTTCTGATAAAGCATCCTTCATATGAAAAAATACCTAAGTGCAATGGACTCTGACTAAATTATTAATAATTTTATTTTAAAGTGTCTGACTGTACTGTGGATTTCAGTTATTGCTTTCTGATTTCTCATAGTATCATAGATACACATCCTTCATCCAAAGGATCTTTTTATTGCTTTGAAATAGTCATTTCTGCATGTTTCCATTTTGCCTCAGCTCAGCTCATCTAGAGATGCTAGCAGGTTTAAAAGTAATAGTATGGTGGGCATGAAACCATTAGATTCGAGTGTAAGGGGAAGCAGCAATAAACTGATTTCTGTCATCTTACAAGTGGCTAGGGAAAGCTGGTGCTTGATTTTGATGTTTATACACTTCCTCCTGGTTTGGTTTTTTGGTGACAGTTGCCACCACAGTGTTTGAGAGGAGAAAGAAGCATCCTCCTCTGTGGCTGTGAACAAGGCCTTCAGCGCACTGATGAGCTGCCCAGAGTCACTTGCAACATGAGGCAATCAGGACCGGAAGCTGTGAAATGTTCAGCTTAAAAACTGTTCTGTGCATTACAAAGCTGTATGGCAAAGCCATACATTGAGTGGCAGTTGGACATTGCTCCACACATAGGGAAGGGGTGCAGGTAGCCCATTCAGAGGGATATGAAGGTGTCTATTGCTCCTGGAGGAACCCATACTTAACCTGCTACAGAACAAAAGCCAAGGTCTTTTTGTTCTCCCCAGTGTTACCCTGGAGTAATAAAAAACCAGAATAGGTAGCTTCTGAGCACTGCCAAGAAGTACAGAAATGTGTACCCACATGCACACTATGGGCAATTTAGAGGCTGAAAGGCTGACACTGCAGTGTAAGACACTCCAAGGCAGCACAATATTGCTTCAGAAATTGTGCACAGATGCTCACAATCTTGGTGTGCTCCAGTCAGTCTGCCATCAGTACTTGGTTTCAAGCAAGTTTTCTCAGCTTTGGCTCTTGTTCTAAAAAGTTCTTGGTAAAAAATATTTGTAGTTCAATACTGCATTATTTGTTCCGTGCTATAAAGTCTCCTTATATTGCTGCTCTAACTACACACACAGTTCCAGGTTTTGCTCATTGGTATTGAAATCGGCAGATGACTAATGTTGAGTTGAACAAGGAGAATTTAAACTCATGTGACAGCCCCTGGGAAAGACATACTCTCATATATTTCCCTTGAGCTTCAGCAACTAGATAGTCATTGCTTACCACTTCAGCTTTCCAGTTTTAACATGCGGGAAGGGGGAGGTTTTGGCACTCGTTCATTAAAATCTAATTCCATGTTTGCAGTATGTCATAGTTTACTGTAGGCAAAACGATGAGTGAGAAGTGTTAATGAGCATCGTTCGTGTTACAGGCTGTTATTCTGGACTTCCATGCCTTAATTTTACACCAGGGGTTCCCAAACTGTCTTTGCTATGTACCAGCACAAACAGGAGGTCTGCAGTGTAGGGCAAGCTATGTACCACTGTGAAGTGTTCAGCACACTATTGATGTTACATGCACAGCTCCTTATGCAGTATAAACTTGGCACTTCGGAACAGTACTAGGATACTGTTAGATAATTTCACCTAATTTAAAGATATCTGGCTAGGTTCCAAATCCCTAAGTTTAAGGAATTTGGTTACCTAAAATATTAGCTATGTTTTTGGAGCTGGAGGGAGGAAAATTAGGTTGAAAATTTATTCCGTTTAACCAGGAAAATGCTGTGAAGCTTTGCAATCATTGATCTGACTTGATCATTCATCTAATTACTGTCATCACTCCTGACATCTGATGCACACATGTTCTTGTATTCAAAGAAAATTATAAAATAATGGTCTTAGAATTTCTGCAGTGGAGGTCTGTCCTGTTTGAGTAACAGCTACCTTTACTCTTAACAAGACAGAAAGGCTCATGATTCTGCTTCCAGAGAACCTGGGGTGAGGGAGCCACAGTCTGACCCTTCTCAATGTTTCTGCCCTCAGTTCCTGGCTGCTTCTGCCATGCGCCATTCAGAAACATCCCATGACATCTGTAGCGCTCATCCCAGAAAAGGGAGTATTAACTCTAACCTCCTCATTGGTGAAAATGTGGAATTTTACCAAACCCCTTTTCCTGCATTTTGACAGTGAACCATGTCTCTGACACAGTTTTCAGTCAGCTCTGATTCATCTTTAAGCAGTCTCATTTGGGCCACATTTCCCTAGATTGCATATGAAAATATTGGGGAACGATGGCATCACAGCTTTGCAAAGATGAATGGTCTCTACCTCTTCTCCCTTAGCTAGAAGGTCCCCTCTTGTGAAAAGGAATTACACTGATTTGCCGTAATTTGTTGTTGACATACCCATGTAGGTATGCTTCATCTGCTCGGAGCCAGGGAGCAGACCTGCTCTTTATTTGCTTTCATAAGCACTTATAGGCAGTTTAGATGTTTATTTGCAGAGATAGGATTCTGACTGGGACTAATGTACTCTTCCAAAACTTATATAAAATAAAAAATTGTAGCCTACTGCACCTGAATAAGGAGAAAAAATAATGATCAGATAACCTAGAATTTCTAATGGTTCTGTGCTTGGCTTAGAAGCTTCAGTAAGTATTCAGTTAGGTATTTTTAAATGGAACTTGCATTAGACATTCTCCTTTAAAAATATTTCAAGGCACAAATAGTGGGAAAATTTTCTTGGAACATACAATATGATGCCCCTTCTGTGATTTTTTGCAATCTGTCTCAAGAAAATTAGAAGAATATTAGGACAAAGGTATGTTCTCTTCTCCAAGTTCTTCATGGGTTGCCTAATAAAAATAATTGCACGTTACAATAAGAGCGAGTGTTATTTTCTCTGAACAGAGTATCAGCCCAGGCTTTCCTGTTTACGAGTAAACCAGACAGCCTAGGTGAGATGATTACATTAGTAAAAGCACTAACAAATCAAGCGAAAATGGGACTGACCACTTGTACATACCAAAGCAGGTGGGTTTTATAAACTGAGCTTACAGTGAAGAATGTGAAAGTTGAGTCTTGTGTTGACATTTCATATCCAGATCTTTACCAGCGAGATAGCTTAGTACAGAGCTTAGAAAGACTGTCTTAAAGTGAGTACTGTTAAGATTAGCTGGAAAATTAGTTAAATCTCTGTGCTGTGTGTGGTTATGAGAAATTGACTGGATTTTTTTTGGCTCAATTTTAAGGCCAGTGTTCTTTAATGTTTTTATAAATTATCTGGACACAGGAGTCTCATGTACATTAAGTAATAACAATATTACACTGAGTGCTGCCCATCTCTGTCCTGTTCTGAGAAGTTCGGAATTGTTCAGACAAACATCCCAGCCTTTAGGGGATATTAAAAGCTATTCCCAGTCTCACTTCATGAGCTAGTGTTTGGTTTGTAAACACCTCCAAGAGGTAGAAAGGCCTCCTCCAACTCTGATATGTCAGGCAAGCCTGTTCCTCTGCTCCATGGCTTCAGGAGGTACCCTTGCTCATTCTGCTGTATCCAGCCTCAGCTGCACAAACATCCTGTCTCAGCAGCAGACAGCTCATGGAGGAGGTAGAGCAAGAAGTATCGTGGCCAGGACCACGCAACAGGCAAACTGCAGCAAGCAGCACCTGGCTCTCCTGACTCATGGACCACTGCCCTGCCTTCTCTGCTACTGCCAGAAACCTTGCGGCTGTCTTGGACACATCGTGACTCATAAAGACACAGATGGGAAAGACTTTCAGAGAGCCCTGGGCAACCTTTGTCCAGCTGCACATAATGTTTACAATAATTTCCTTTTGAGTCTACTAAGTGAACTAGTCACCCTGCTAGGTGTGAATAAACAGGACGGGTGGTTTTTACATTAGGAAGTATTTTGATTTGAGTTGAGAAGCTGTTAATTTAAGGAAGGCAAGTAGGCAGGTCCAGAGGCAGAAAATCACTTTAGTTGTTTGTTGGATAGTTATTCAATAAAATTATTTTTCACTGTGGAAACTTTAATATCCTTGAGCTAGGACTTTAAAAAAAAAAAATTATACTGCTACCCTAGGGATAACTGATGAAAGAACCAAATTTAAGAAAGAGCACATCCTTCCCCTGCAGCCCAATTATACCAGCCCTTCCTGGGAGGGGGCCAGAAAATGGATTTGCACTTTTTGCTAGCAATAGTCAGGCTTCTATGGTGGCTGCGTGCCTGGATGTAGCTGTGATAGAATCGGATTTTGAATGAAACACTATAAAAGGTTGTATAAAATAAAAAAATGGTTTTTCCCTCCCTAATCGAAAGTGTTAATTAAGAAATTAATTTATCCAAAATCAGGGTTACTTTCTGCTCTATTTCATCATCCTGCACAAATTTAATATTAATTATGCTTCAAATAGTAATGTAAACAGTTTTAAAGCATCTTCTTCTTATGTATTTTAAATACAATGATGAAATTAAAAAAAAAAAAAGGTGCAGGAAAGAAGTCAGAGTTTGTGATAAGCAAGTCTTTTGGCACTAAGCAGGCAACTAGGGGCCAGATCCTGTAAAACATTTATGCATATATTTATACAACTCAGCAGCTGTGTACATCAGTAGTCACTTGTGCTATAAAATTTATGTGACACTTAGGACCCAGACCCTGCTAGTCAGTCATCCTATTGATTTTTTTTGTCCTCTGTGACATTGACTTTTGAGGATTACATGGTGTGTGTTGCTCTGTGAGCAGACGACAGCCTCATGCCTGCACTCTCAAAGGTATTTGGGCAGGCACAGATCTGAATAGCAGCTTGCAAATTCCTCTTGGCACACACAGTCCTAACACATATTTGTCAGCCGTGTCTTAAAAGTTAGATTTGGTGGGGTCAGGAAGCTGCACGGGAGCAGCCCCAAGTTCAGATCATGGCCCCATGTGGGGCTGACACTTCAGCGTAGTCATCACAGCAGCTGGTAAAGGAGAGCAGGAACCATTAGGAACACCAGGCAATGCCTCAGAAGTGTTTGGCAGTTTTGGTGCTGATGTTCCTGTATGCTTTATAGCTTGTGTTAATTCATAGGATGTAGAAAAACTTCATGGAGACTGCCCTAAGCATTGCCCAAAAAGGATGGCACTACCTTTTCCCAAATGTGTGGTGTTTTGACATTTTAATGCTCTTAGCTTGTTGGATGAAGGTCCTGCAAGCACTGTGGGTCAGACAGCGCTCAGTGTACCACCAGTTTGTAAGTTTTAAGAGGCTGCATGTCACTCAGACCTTGCTTCTTGTCCACATGCCCATAGGCTGTGTGTTTATTGGATCTGTCTTATATGTCCTCAAGAGCTGGGTAGCAATAGGACATTCATTTTGAGAATTTAAAATTTTTATATAGTTGTCTAAAACTTAACATTAACTATGCTTTGTGAATCTACTTTGAAGTCCCTAATTTGATTTTGCAGTTCTTTTAATGGTTTTGAGGCTTTCTAAGGATAACTTTAAAAAATACCCTGATTTTGGAAAATCTCAGTTACTCATTGTCTCTGACAATGTTTGTAACTACTGAAACAACCTCATTGCTCACACACAATGTGTCATAAATCTTGTCTGCTGTTCATGTATTTTACAGTCTAGTGAAATGATTCTGCCTCTCAACAATGCTGTTTGGAGAGCAGACTGTTATCAAGATAATTAGAAATCAACCCCAGGATCTCCCACAACTTACTCACAGATTTAGGGTCTCTGAGGCTGGAAGGAAGGCACTATGCGTGCTCCTCCTTGCAGCTCCCAGCCATACCGCTTTGTTACAAGATGCCTCACACTCAGTCTTGATTCATAATCTTGACACCATGGATGAAGACAATGACACACACAGACACCTCTGCCTCTGCTCTGTTCTCACTGATGTCAAGGGCTGTCTGTGGCACTGGAGAGAGCACATAGCCTTCATGATATTACCAATAAACGGGCAGGTGCTTTTGCATCAGAGATCAGCTAGTTTAGACGTTATCTCTTCATATTGCATAAAACGGCTGAGACTGGCTGAGACATTTGTGCTGTCAATACACAGGACTAAACCTCTCAATATCAGCAGCTGGAAGCTGTCAACCAAAAGATGAATCACCCCCTGTAAAATCTGGCCCAGTCTCTCAGGATTCGGGGCTTGTCAGTCTGCTGATTTTTAAACTGGTGATGAGGTGCTCAGATGCCTTGGCAATGGGCAACCTGCCACACAAGCAACTGAAGCGGCTAAATAAATGGTGAGTCAAAGATTCTCAATAAAAATGAAACATAATGGCTTAAATCAAATTTAACATCCAAATACATCCTGCAAACTGGGGCAAGTAAAGCATGACATAGAAACAGGAACGACTTTGTCGGATATGAGGTATGTCAGGTTCTGAAACAACACAGACTGGATCGTAGGAAGCTAATTAGGTGATGCAGGTGAAAGCTATGTGTGCTTGGCAAGAAGCAAGTCTTCCTCATCTGAACAAAGCCTTCAAAACCCCTTGATTTGTGCAGGCAATTTGTTCTATGGCAACTTGAAAAAGGGGATGTCTTGTCCTCAGACAAATACACCAAAATGCCCCACACTGGTGACAGCAGTGATCTCATTCCCTTCAGTGAGATGCTTTGATCAGTACCTCCAACAGCTGCAGGCCCCTTAGCTTGCCATACATGCACCTCTGCTCACCCACTCAGGCCCTCCCCTGCAGCAACCCTTCTGCTGCTCTGGCAGCACTCCACAAGGCACAGCTTCCTTGGTGGGACACAGCAAAAGCTGGGTTTCCTGTGCCTTTTACTCTCTTTCCTCCCTGTCCTGAGAGGTGAAAGAGTGACTGCAGCAGCAGCGTGGTGGCCTCTTCTGCTGTAGTCTTCGTGTTGAGACATGAGCAGAGTGTCCTGAACTGAAAGGCAAGTGCAGAGAGGGAAAAGCGCATCACTCTTACAGGTTCTTCCCAGCACAGCCAGTTCCTTGGAGCAGCCTGTGTATGCCACAGGCTCTGTGTCATGAGATAGTGCCCCAGTCCTTTTTGGCTCTTAGCTGAGGAAGACCTCTCCTAAAAGGTACCATGAGAACAAAAGTGAGGCTGATGGTCAAAAAAAGTGCAAAAATGGCTGTTGTGTGAGATAAGGAACAGAGGCAGTCTGGGACATGGGGGCAGACTTTGTACAGTGAAGAAAAGTGCAGGGAAGGAGGCAGCAGAAACAGGAGCTGAATTGCTCAAGTTGGACAGTGTAGCACTGGTGAAGAGTGTGAGAGCAGCGGCTTCTGCGAGTTCAGACGAGAGGCCACGGTGCAGCAGCTGTCTTCTGTTGGGCAGAAACCTTACTTGATGCAAACACGAGCGTATTTGGGCTTGTGAGAAACGGGACAAGGCGGCTTGCTGGCAGCATGCGTGGTAGGAGAAGGGAGACTTTGAGAGAGCTCATTATATGCAGGTAGCTTTAATCAGGATGATAGGGTAGGGGGGATGAGACTCTAGCCACTGTTTCAATATAGAATAATTACAGAACCTACCCAGTGATATAATGGCTGTTGCATTGATCCAAACCACTGGGCCTGTCTGAGCAATTATTTCCTACAATACCGATAATACTGGATGTTCCTTAAACAGCAACGTTCGATTTTTTTCTAACAAATACACAAATGAGTCACCTGTTGGGTCCCATTTTATAAGCCTTAGAATCCTCTTCTCAGGGTCTATATTTGGGCATATTTGTGACTGAGTCAAGATTTTGTTGCGACTGACAGTTAATCTTCAATTGTAAAAACAAGTGTTGCCCAACCAGATGTCTCTAATTGAGTCTATATCCTTGGAATTGACGTCTTACTTGTGTAACCAAAACATATTTATCCCATTAACTCTTTCTCTACCTCCATTTGCCACATGTATCACGGGGGAAAGCAGAGGGATGCATGGCCAGCAGCAGTGGGTATCTGTCTCTCCATAAGCACAGACTCTGGCTCATGCAGAGAGTGGTTGGTTGGTTGGTTGGTTGCCTGTGCAGAAAAGGAAAACAACCACACTTGCTTTCTAATCGATGTTGCCCTTTGCAATGGTTTGCTGTTAGTGAGGGATTCTTGACCCTCCACCATCAGAGCAACATTCAGAAACAAAAATTCCAGCCATCTGTTCAAGAGTGAGCCATATGCAGTTAACGATTTCAAACAAACACAGAAATGATAACACTAAATACCAGAATATATCACAGAATTTCAATAACTTTAGATCACAGCTATTTCCCTTCAGCAATTTAAAGCTGCCATGGTTTGTTTGAAAAACAAGAATATCATAATTTAATTCCCAATTAGTCACCAGAGAATATGATCATGATTAATTATAGCTATGCTGACTGACAATGGCCTTTACACCTCCCCTGAAGTACACTGACTCTTTCTGAGTCTGTGGCTTGCTGCGGAAGAGGCTTGCTGTGCTTGAGGTATAAAAGCAGTAAGACCGTTTATCTTCCCACTGCACAATGAATAAATCAGTGTACGCATTTTGGCTGTGTGGCTTTTTCATGGTTCTCCTTCACGAGTTGAGTTCTTTCCTCAGTGAGAGCACAACAATATGTTACATTTTTTGTGGTTATCTGAGTTCATAATAGCTCTCCTATTTTGACAGGTTAGCTGTTGTATACCCTTGCAGCTGGAAGAGACTGTAGGAAGTATTTTTGTAATCATACTCACTATCACGGTGTGCAATCATTAACAGCAGATCCATATATCACACAATAATACTTCAGCCCTGGAAGAGGAAGGGAGAGCTCTTGTCCATGCTCCAAGCACAGGGGAAAAGAAAGGCCTATCCACCAGAGCAGCAGGAATCCCAGCTGGCCCTCACCAGAATGTCCTGTGAAAGCCAGAGCCTTGGTGAACAAGAGAGGAACAGAGAAGGCGCAAAACCACACCCTTAGATATGCCTTCTGATCCCAGCTTACTTTCAGTCCAGATGAACCTCAAGTCTTTAGACACTTTAGACGATCATTTCCAGATGTGCAGACCCAAATCAAGACTCAGACTACCTGTTTCACTCTCATTTTCCCTTGCACTTTGGAAAAATCAGACCTCAGCACTCAAGCTCTACTGCATTTTGCATTTAGTGGCCTTCAGTTGGGAACTTCCAGCACACCTGCCCACGCAAACACAGAAATGCACCCAAAGCTTGGGAAGCGGGTAGGCTGGGCTCCAAACTGAGATGTGAAATCTGTGATTTGGAGCACAACTCTACTGCTTCTCTATATGTGATTAGTACTTCGTGCACTGTGGTGCATCAGATATGGAATTATGAAGAATGGAATTCGTCTGGACAATGTCGGTTCAGAGCAGTGGTTTGGAAAGGTAACTTAAGCTCTCTGTAATTCAATTTCCCCACCTGTAAAATGGTTTGCAGTAGCTCATATTTGTAGGATGCACCGAGACCTACAGAAGAAAAGCACTTGTAATAAACAGCATTTATGCACTGCAGTTGTGCATTAAGTGCTTTTGATTTATTTTTATAGACCTGAAAGTAATTACAAAATATCTTCCCAAATTAGTATCATTATTGAGACGGTATATTAACTTCTACTCCATTCCAGTGTGTTCTTGTGCTTCTGTCTGATGATTTGAAGACTCTGAGACTCTTAAGACTAATAAATACAAAAGCTGAAGAGAGAAGGAAATGCAGTCTCATCTGGGAGAAACCCTGGTTTCTCCCAGAAAACCAGCAGCCTACATGATTCAACAGCAAAGTGCATTTCACTCAGGAATCAACGTGTTTAGTTCTTGAAACATCGGAGGCAAAAACTCTTCTCATAGTAGCTGTTACTTTAATATTCTTAGTTTTGAAAGTCCCTGGACAAAACCACAATCCCTCCAGAAAGGGCAGTTCAGAACTGCAGGAGCAGCACACTGAGGGACCTATTGACTATAATCAAACAGAAGTCAGAGCACTTTGCTCCCTACTGGTTATTCCCAAATACATCTCACTGCTTTGGTGACACCGTGCCAGGGTACCTCCCTTTGTGAAGAGGATGCTCTGATTCATCAAATGAGGGGAGTTAAGCCAGACCAATGAAGCCAAGACCTGCAAAAGGCTCACAATGGAGCTGAAATGACAAGACTTTTTTTTTTTTCCTAAATTTGCAGCTGTTGTATGATTCCGTTGAGAGATTTACAAAATAGGAATCTCAGCAAGCTACGAGAGCATGTGGTGTCCTTGCAGTATCTGGCTCAGGATACAGTACGTTAAATGAGCAATTTCTGCATCTGACTGTAATCTTCAAGGTGCAAGTACAGCGCACACGACAAAGCACACTGTGATCCTTGGGGCTGACAAAATTTCACAAGAAAGGTCAAGCTGAGATCCATAGGAATGAAATTGCTCACTGGCCTGTGTCTTGATACAGATTAAATGTTTAGATAGGTCTTCATGCCAGTGGGTCATCTGCTTTTATACTCACGGTAAGTCATACCACTAATTAAGTAAACCGGAAAAAAAGTACTATTTCCTATTTTGATAGAACATTCACCCATGGTCTCAAGAACCAGAGATATCTTATCAAATATAATTTGATTTCATAATGCTATACTGATACATTACCTCCTGGCAAGGTTGAGTGAGGAGTTCCTTGAGAAAAAAAAAAAGTTAAAACTTCATGTTAAAAACCCTCAAACAAAGAAAAAAAAAAAAATTCTCATCCTCTCAGAAGAAAACTTTTTATTTCTGTTCTCTTCGATCCAAAGGAGAGAGTTGTAGGTTCAGGTAGGAGATCTTGTAGTCCATTCCCAGGTTTGCTCCCATGACATGAGCATCCTTCACAGCTCAGCCAGTGCAGAGCAGGCAGATTACAGGAAGTGTGCTGAGATACGAACATGCAGCTGCACGGCTCTCCGCCCCAGCTGCCCAGCCTGCAGGGACTGCAAGGTTGTTCAGGCCTTGCCATTGAGGAGCCAGCGCCCCAACACTTCCATGTTGTAAACTCGTGTGGTATCTTGCTTTGCAGTAACTTGTCCATACTGTAGAAAAGAATTTTGGGATTTTAATTTGATTATAACACTTTAGTCTACTGACTGCAAGGTACTGAATGAACTCCAAGGATTATAGTTGTTAATTTACAGTGAGTTAATTTGAGTGGCATCCTCTGAGTCTTTTACACGTTGCCACAGTCAGATATAAGTTTTGAATGGCATTTGGTACCTTTTGGCACAGATGAGTTTTCACATGCATTGTCACCCTCAGCGGATCTTCTGCACCCTGAGATCTGCATCCGCGGTTGCCATGGTACACCTCACTTGGATAAAATGGTGCTGCGGAGGTACAAAGCAGCTTCTAATGGCTCTTCCTTCTTCCTCTGAACAGAAGCTAGCAAAGAAACAAATATTTTTCTGAAAAAAAAGTGTTCATATTATCAGCCTTAGAGTAGGGCTGAGCAGCTACAGCACCACAGGGCTCCAGAAGCTCCCACTGAAGTGTACAGGAGAGCAAATACACAGCCCTGGGGAGTTGCAGTGGGAGGCAGCAATACCAGCTAGCATGTACCTTCAGGTCAGCATGGATTCCAGCCCAGTTATCTGCAGTGAGATTTAAACATGTGTGCTTGCCATAACTGATCTGGGGCCAAGACCCTCAGAAACATGAATCAGATGAAAACGCTGCTGCTGACTCTACCAGCATTTCCCATCTCCTGCAGAGAGCATCTGTGTAATACTTGTAAGATAAGCAGCTTTGCTGGAGGTGCATGGTGGCTCTCCTGTGTGGTGTGTGCTGAAAGGGGCAGATGATATGCTGTTTTTGTACAGCTGAGCTCTTTCAGGTCCTTCCCTGACACAGCAATGCATCATTCATTTGCTGAAACACATGCTGAGTCCTGGTGACCTCCTAGCCCATAAGCATGGGCTTAAATGCTCTATTGAACTGGGACAAAAATGATGTCATTTAAATACAAAATGTTTTATTTTCCTGCTGGTTCTTGAAATGATTGAGCCTCAAGTGATAGATGCAACACAGTGGTGCAGAGCTGATCTATAATAATCAGACCTTATGGGAATTCTGTACTGTAAAAGTAATCAAGTGATTTGCCATCCTGATAAATGGAGAAATTGAAAATGTGCTTTGTAATTCAGAACATAATGGGATTAATTAAATAGTCATGAAAAAACAAAGATTCCTTGAATAATAAGGCACTGAACAGAGACCCATAATTATAACAGAAGAGAAGGAAAAAAAGCTGACTGGCAGTCACATTATCATCTATTGTTCCAAAATTTATTTGAATGGTACAGTGAAAAAATGCACTGAGGAAAGATTGATTGCAGTGAGCCGTGCTACAAAGCCAGATAGTAGTTATGTTACTTCCTCCAAAAATGGTCCGAATCATGCGGTTTGATTCCAGCTGCCCAACTCTGAAGGATGACCAGAGGCTAATTTCTATTTTGCATTTAGTTTAGGATATTTCCTGCCCTGTAGCAACATCACTACTGATCTGTCCCATGTACATGGTACTAAAAGCAAGGCCACAACTGCTAATTGGGCTATGGATGGGACTTTGATCTAGGGGAGCAGCAGCATATCCATAAATATCAGGATTTTGGGTAACTTTTGTGAGAGACTGTTTTAGCTGTTCTTACCCCATCATATTCTTTACAAGAACAGATTTGTTTGTGCTTTTGGGGCTAGGCATAAAAAAAGCATGTTTGTTTGACATCCAAGGCAAACCAGTGTTAACAGCATGTGTGCAAAGTGCTACAGATACTGACACATTTGGAGGAAGGGTAGCTGGGAGGTCTCATTGCTCCCAGGTCCACTCTGTCCCAAGCTCAATGAGATACTCTACAAAATTACCTGCAGACAAAACAGCTGGAGCAGCATCTAAATGCCCCATGGAATAACCCAGATACTCAGCCAAAACTTAGCTGTTTATGGACCCAGTTTGAGGACACAACCATGGAAATGGCTCCAGGCACCTCCAGGGCTGGGCAGAAACTGTGTTTAGAGTTTAGCATCTCAGATTTTCTGTATTATCTGCTATGGCCATTTTTTTGAATTTGGACACATGAGTCCTTTCCGGATCTAACTGTTCATCATGCTAGCAAGTCTTGCCCCATGGAGAAGAGCTGATAGAAAAATTTGGACCAGAGAGTCAAGAGTTAGCTAGATACCCTTCAGTAGGGAAAAGAGAGTCAAACTTTACTCTACCACAAGATTCAGTGTAGGGCCAGAGAGTGACACCTTGACCACCTGTTAAGGGAGAGGAGGAACGTTTCTCTCTGCTTCCAGTTTTCCACTGTGCATTAGTCCAATGTAGATTGTGTATGGGAATGGAAAAGGAAAATTCATGCTTACCCCTCTGACCAGAGAGTCCAGACAATAGTTTATTAACCTATTCATTTTTTAAAATATGAACATTTAGGAGAGAAGCTGTTTTGCTAGGCAGGTTAATTGTACCAAGCCCTCATGACAAGGTTTCTGTAAGGGCATGACATTGGAAGCAAAGAGAAATCATAAAGGAGAGAAAAGGGAGCCAGAGGCGGGTGTGCCTGTTGGGCCATGTTAGCGGGGAAGCTGGTCATTCTGCCTTTGCTCAGCTCTCCCAGGGCATTTACGTAAATATCAATCCCATGTTCACCTTTGCAATGCATGAAATGACCACAGTTCTGTGACTAGGCTCGCAGCATCTGTAGCTTTGCTCTTCCCGTGAGGCTGCTACAATGCAAAATGTGTGTCTCTCTCTCTTCCCACTGCTATAAGACTATTTTATTATTTCGGCAGAAGTCACACATTCAGGTCCATTAAACATAATGGCATCAGACTGGGATGAATGCTCTTTTTAGTTAACTGAGGGCTTTCGCCTTTGAGCAGGGAAATCCTCTCTCTAAAAGCCTGAATTCTCCACGTTGTGCCAATGGATGG
Organism: Tauraco erythrolophus; assembly: GCF_009769465.1. Taxonomy (NCBI): domain Eukaryota; kingdom Metazoa; phylum Chordata; class Aves; order Musophagiformes; family Musophagidae; genus Tauraco; species Tauraco erythrolophus. The sequence goes on from NC_141470.1 coordinate 54,298,968, forward strand.
GACCATTAGCCTTCAATTGCGATGCAGCCACGCTTTGGCGGGGCAGTGGTTGCGCCATGCTGATCCCTTTTTGGCATTCTTGTCCACACCCCAGCTACAGAGTTCTGCACCAGTATGCAAAATTTCCTCCAATGTTTAAGAAGGACATCTACAAACTTGTTAAAATTATACAAAACAGCTTTCTAGCATCAGTCACCTATTCAAGCTGTTTATTTTTGTAAAAACAAAGCAATAAAAATTTACACCATAGCATGTTGTGAGAATGAACAGATGTTGCAGAGCGACTGGGGACCTGGGGTACAGGATGTTCATGGCATGGTTTTCCCAGTTTTGTGAGGCAGTTCAGTCCTTCCTAGGTGCTTTATATCCAAATGCTCTCCCCAGCTGGCATCAGGAGCAGCAGTGGCACATACGCCTGCGAGGATGTACTTGTGCTAGCTTCTTCAAGTGATTTCTAGAGGTATGAAAAAGACACAAGGTGGTTCACTGCAATTAACCCCAAAACGCTCTCACATCTCCCACGGACAGGCAGATGCACCAAAATCTTTTAATACAAAATCCTGGGAGCTGCTCTCTTGTGGCATGCTCCTTCCTTTGTGCCTCACTCCACACTGAAGGCTTGGAGGTTGCTGCTACGGGAAGGAATTGTTCTCTTAGCTTACATTTCTAGCTCAGAGTTTGCACCTTGGTGCTAGGACAGTGGCAGCAGCTGCTGCAAAGTCAGAGGTCAACCAAACAGAAAAGCCCTTGTATTACCACACTTGTGCTTTTCATCCTAATGAGAAGACGACAACCAGCCGCTGCAAGGAGAGAGGTGGCTGCTCTGATCCCAGCTGTGGGGAAAAGTGTGTTACCTGGGAAGCTCAGGCTGATCTCTGTGGGGCTAATGTATAAAGCAGAAAGGCAACTGAAAGATTGAAAGTGTTGGCACTGCCCCTGTTGTGCTTCATCGTTATCTTATAGTTTCCTCCGGGGAGGCATTTGTAGAGACACTTCTGCTCATGATAGGCTCTCTGCACTCCGCACACGTGCCTTCTGGCACAGCCCCCGCCAAAAGACCAGGGTTAGCTGCCTGTGCGCTGGGGAATACGGAAGCTCATGCCCTTCTACCCATCATTTTGTCTTTCCACAGACCAGTTACCTCCTGACAGACTTCAGATTCACTCTGTGCCGCAGCTTAGACATGCTTCATGCACTCCAGATGAATCAATAGGAATAATGTATTGTTAAGTGCAGCAGAGGGCCTTCGAGTATCTTTGACATTTGCTTTAGTTTTAATTCTCCCTACTTTGAAAAAGAACCAGTGTAGCTTCCATTTGATCTCTTGGGCAAATAAAGAGCAGAGTAGCATGTGGCCACTTGTGCTGGGAGCTTAGGTTTGGTAGAATATGATAAATTGGCAGGGCACTAATTAGCAACACAAGCCTATTCTCTCATTTGTAGACATGGTTTCTGGCTGTGGCTTTGTGTGAGAAACCAAATTAAATGCAAGTAAACAGTCTGGAATTTGCTATCAGAATTGCTTGGGTTAGAAGCTGTTAGACAGCTTCTAGCCAGAGGCACAAAGATGGCACCAAGCACAGTAACAAAACCATCCATGCAATTTACAGGGAGAAATAGTCACTGAAATTCCCTGTCCTCAAGTGACAAAACGAAGAATCTGTAGATTAAAACCTAAACTGAAGGGTAGATGAGCTGTCACCAGCTTCTAGATCAGACTGGCATGTTCACCCCATAATGCCCCACTGCTGCAAGGACATCAGGCTGTGGTGACTCTCTCGTATCTCCTGTAGCTTTTTGCCATGGCATGTTAGTCTTGTGGACTTTTGGTAGTGTGTACAAAAGAGATTACACTTGTCACAGGATATGGGGAAATATTTCCAGCTCAGAGCTATGGCACAGGGGGGATGCTCTGGAGAATGCAGTGGATTAAACACCTATTGTGTGGCTGCCTGGGATCACAGGGACTAGGTTTCATGACCCAAACAGCCCCTTCCAGCTTTTGAACTTGTTGGAATATATTATGTGCTTGGAAGCTCTTTGATTCTGATGCACAAGGTAAAGTTTTGCTCGAGTTTAGAATTAAATTTCCTGAGGACGGAGGCAGCTGAGCCCTGGCCGTGCCTGGCTCAGGACAGACGGGTGCTGTGGCTGCCAGCCCAGGAGACAGGAACATGGCTCTGCTCTGAGCAGACTCTGGCGAGTTAAGGGAGCACATGCTTCTCTCACCAGTGCCAGTGGGAGAAAGGATTAGATTACTTTAGGCCATTCTCTTCCCCCTCATAAGCCTGCATGGTATGGGCAGGTGTTGTTTTCCCTTGTTTCTCTCGTGTTAGTATAAGCTTTTTGTAGGAAACCAAGCCATCGAGCACATTCTGTGAACACACTTCTTTGTCTCCTGTCTCACAAGTTGCCTTCTGCACCTCAGAAACAGCCTACAAATGGCAGAGCGCTTGAGGTAGGGTTTGGTCATTGCCAGGCATCCCTTCACTAAAAAAGTGCTACTGGAATGTGGATCCTCCATAGCCTTCCTAAAACAAAGTTCTTAATGCAACGAAAGGGCTTCTTCATCACATAGCGCTATGCTTTCCATGACTAGGAACAAGCTTTTATTCCTCATGAAGCTCAGAAGAAGAATAGATGTGAGTGTCTTTGTGGGAGCACTATATGCTCATTTCTACGTTTTCCTGTATACAAACCAGCCTCTATATTATGATGCACTAAAAGCTAAGAAAAACCCATGCATGGAAGATGCTTTAATGAAGTTATGCCAGATCAGGTCAAGTCAAAGGTCTAGTCATGCTTCCCACAGCTGTCAGTAGCAGAAGTCCAGGAGACTTCATGCAACAGTATCTCCATACAGCCTCTCAGCCTCCAGGGATTTTTCTACTTAAGGATTCCCACACCAATTTTGAGGGAACAGAAACCACAAAGAGACACCCCGTGTCCCTATAACTTGGAAAAGGAGCAAATAAAAGGAGTGCAACAGCGTAACTGTCGTGGGTTAGGCCGCTCCAGCAACCGACCCCCCCACACACAGCCGGTCACTCACCCTCCCCCACCCCCAGGAATGAGGGAGAGAATTAAAGGAGGAACGGGAAACCCGTGGGTTGAGATAAGAACAATTTAATACAGATGATTTAATACACAGGGTAGATGCTCACCACCCCCTCTTATCTGCAGCCCATCTCGTCCCGAAGCTGCAAATCCCGGACAAACGCGAGGCCCCGAAATAGAGAGGGGCAGAGAGAGAGAGAGATAGTACTCCGAGAGTGGGAGTACTGGGAGAGAGAGAAAAAAAAAAAAACACAATAGAGCAAAAGTGCAGCAAGTGCAAAAGAGCAAAAGTGGCAAAAGAGCCAAAGCGCAAAAGCCCTTCTGTCTGGCTGCCCCTCACTTTTATACTGGGCATGACGCTGCATGATATGGAATACTAATTGGCCAGTTTGGCCCTCAATCTTAAGTTCCACCACAAATCACAAGGGGAATCGTGTCCCCCTTGTCCCAGCTATGCTCCCCTCTTATCCCGCCGTGTTTCTGCACTCCGGCACACTGAAAAGTCCTTGGAGTCTCAAACATCAGCTTGCTATCAGCATTCTTCTCAGAGCGAGCCTCTGAGTAAAACCAAAACACGGAGCTCTTCTGGCTGCTAAAAAGAAGAGCTAACTCTGTCCCGGCTAAAACCAGGACAGTAACTTAGAAGGAGAGTAAGCAGCGGAGAGTGCCAAATGATACTTGTGGGCTTGCAGATTGACGTTAGTCCTGCAAATCCTCCCATAGTTCCCAAACATCATGTCATCCTGCAGTCAGGAGAAACACCAGTATTGATGCTGAATAAATCCAGTCTTGCAGCTAACTTGGCATTTTCCTTCTCTGAAGAGGCTGGTTATGGAGGTACTCACTGTGCTGACGCTTGCTGGGCGGCAGCAGGTTGCTTGCAGTGAAAGCAGGGCTGTGTGCCAGAAAGGAGTATCTAGCACCTTGTAAGATGGGGTCACCAGTGTTTGCGTGCACCTGCACTCTCAGCTGCACAGAAGCGTGCAGGCAATCCAGGCAAATAAATTAATGAGCTTTGCTTAACAAACTGCCCCAAGTGAATTCCTGAAGCAATTTACATGTTAGGTATACAGCTGTAAGGACGTAAAAATTCAGGCTAGCTCTTTATAAGGGATAAAATAGCAAGGGATTTGTAATGAAGAGGAAATATGACTTGGCAATTAGATATGAAATGAATAACTGAGCTAAAGGCAAAGTTCAGACAATGAACTGAAATATGCTTTCAGGAGGATTTTTCTATTAAGGCTAATTGCAACAATAGCTGTTCAATAACATAATCCTCAAGCAGCATGAAACACTTCTGGTCCCATGCAGCAAAGCTTAACTAAAAGAATTTACAGGCCTGTAATAGCCTTCCACTTTTTTAGTGAGAATACTTCCAATATTTGTGTTAGCGCTGCTTCTGGACTTTCATCTGAGCTCTTAGCCCTGGCCACGGCTTACTGCAGGCACACTTACAATCAGCCCTGGTGTAAACTTACTTTTAGCAAGTTGAATTAGCCTAATGACCAAATCCAGTTCTGGTCCTGAGCGTTTCATTCATGCTTAGATAGCAGTGGTTTATTTTCAATTACCTGTGTAGACAAAGGACTTGAGAGCTTCTCTGCAGTGCCAGAGAACACGAAGGTGGCCAGAAAGGCAAAAAACAGCTCACATGTTCCAAAGAGATATTTTGTTTAAATACAAAAAAGATGTTAATCCGACACTTTACATGGTCTCACAGTGAGTTGCTACAATAATCAGTTGCAAGAAGCCACCAGGGAGGAAAATCTCATCTCTTCTTTTTCTCAACAGTGGACCCATTGAAAAGTAAACCAGTGAGCTAGTGCCTGGGTGCAGCAAATGGCCCAGCTGCATCTATGTCTACCATTGAACAGCACGCGCGGGGAGTTTCCTCACACACCATAGGTGATACTGCAGCTGTTCGGGGGGGCTGGGAGCACAAGGGTGGCAGTCAGTGATTTTCCCTCTAGGTCAGTAACTACAAGTTGCTGGCTGGTTACTGGGTCTGGATGCTTTCAGTAGCTGGTTGTTCCTCAGCAGCTGTTTTGGCATCAGTCTGTGCCCAGTTCCTCTGAGGCTGATGCTCCTACCTCAGGGTGTTTTGCAGCTGGGATGCCTGGCCACCACGTGAGCTGAGGGGAAAGGATGAAGAGAGACAGGGTCATGAAAACTGAACTCTTCTGCATGTTTGGAAGTATATCTGTCCCCCCCAGGTCACACAAGTAGGGATGAAATCCAGGCTGTCTTTGGCACATAGAGAAATCCTCAGTCACCAGGTTGTCAGTGAGTTATGTTCAGCCATGATGGATAGAGAATGGAAAGGAGAAAGAAAAAAGAAGCCTTCCTTGTCCTTCTGACCACTTAGTCACTCACATCTTTCAGCTGCCAGCAGTGAGTACCAGAGGACACATAATGTTGTCAGGATATCTCATCCCAGAACAGAAACTCTCAGGTTTGTTTTCCTCCCTTGCATCTCTTTTACCATGGGAGGAATAGAATTGTTTACAAACACAGGACATTAATGTGAGTTAAGGGTTAAGGGTTGCCTCAGCAATTTTTGCCTCCTCCAAGGAGTCTGATAGCACAGCCAGAGACATCATATTTCTGCTAGTTTTGTTTTAATTGAGGATTTGTCAAACTGCTGCCTGTCCAACACTCCTTTTTTATTTGGGGTGTATGTAAACAGTGACTTTCCAATGTTCCTACCACAAGCTAATGATGAAAAAGAAACGATGGTCCCATTTTTTTCTCTTCACTGTTACACATCTCCTCCAGACTCTTTCCTCTTCAGGAAATATCTTCACTGTCTATACGTGACAGGGATCAGATGAAATCCCTTCATACTTCAGGAAGCAGCCAGGCAGCACACCCCTATCAAGCTCTGCTCCCCAGCCTCTCCTTTCATCACGTCATCTACTTTTGCCCTCTGTCTAGCCAACCAGTTCTTACTGTTTTATCAGTGCCTTGTAAGGTCTCCATTTTGCTCCTGGAGCGATCATCAGTAATCATGGGTTTTGTCAGCACTGTTGATTTTATTGGCGTATTGAGGGTATTGAACACTTTCCTTGGAACTCCCAGCTCTGCATTACTGTGATCCAGGAGCATCTCTTTTACAAAAGAAAGCACTCTTATGATCACAAAGAAAAGCCTGAACACAAGGTTCTGGTGCACTCTGTAAGGTCATAAAGCTAAGGGCAGAGGGATCATTAAAATGTTTTTCTAAAAATCATGGAAAAAAATTGTGATTCTCATTTTGGTGTTTACAGTGTGGCATTGGGATTTGGGGTTGGCAGTGCTGTGAATGTTACACACGAGCACTGCAGCCAGCAGTTGTTAGCATAGAGTTGGATTGTCAGCAGTCTCCACACAAAAATCATCAGAAGGCAGCAGAAAACTCTGAGAAAAGCCTCTTACAAGGGATTTATCATTCTTGAGAGCGAGAGTGTTGGCACTCTGCAAACCGGCAGGAGCAGAAGGTACTCAGTGCTATGAAGATGCAGATCCTCAAGCGAATGGTGCTGGCTGCCTCCCCAGAGGCTGCACTGCCTTCAGCCAAAACCTTTGCCTGCTTGACTTCTGACACAGCAATTCAAACCTGGCTGCTGCTCAGAACACCCCATGCACCAGCCTTCCACTGCTTGTCCAGTATCTGCGTGAGATGTCCTGCTCCACATCCAGATGAGATACCTCGCCTAGAAGTGATCCAGCTCTGCCACCTTCCCTGTCAGATCTGGATTGCTCATCAAACCTGGCTCCCATTCCACACTGCGTGAGCAGTCTGTAGAGCAAACTGAGAGGAACATCAGGCATTGACCTATTCAGAGAACGAAAAATAAATGAAACTATAGTTTTCTTGGAACTGTTCTTTCAGGATATCTTGTGGACTTTTTGTTCGACAAGCTTAATAAAGAATGCTTATGTCGTACAGGAAATCTGGTTAGTCTCCATGAGAGGACTTCTCAATTGTTAATCTCATTTCTGCCAGAGACTAAAATCTGGCTACCATGATGATTGTCAGCCTGTTGATCTAATATTCGCAATCATATCCGTAATTACATAGCCAATCACTTTTTAACTGGCAGAAGGATCTCTGAAAAACCCATCTGGTTGGGGTAGTAAATCCACCTGCTCTAGAAATTCCTGCTTCCAGTTTGGGTAGTAAATCCACCTGCTCTAGAGATTCCTGCTTCTAGTTTGTCTTGCTTAAGATACTGAACAATTCGCAGAGTTTCAGTGAAGTCCACATGGGCCCTAACTGGCAGTGCTGCCATTCACCATACAAATGCATCATTTGTGTACCGTTTCTTTTGATACCAGTTATCCTGTCATGATATATCCAATAACCTAGTCATGAGGTGAAAGACAGATCAGCTGCTCCAAATACCTTGGGGAGACACAGGTTGCAGTAGTTAATAAAAAGAGAGACAGTCTCTTTACAAGGCAATGAGTCATATTAGATTATTTTTAAATTTCCTTATATTTTAAAGACAGCATATTAATAGCTTGGGATCTAGCATAAGTGAAAAGGACCATAGCTACACAGGCTACAGATTCTTCTGACTAAAGAACAGATATTTTATATTAAGAATTTTAGCTAGTTCTCATAATTACTTAAAGTAACATCCAACTTCTCCTCTGCTTGTGTGCCTCCTCTTGCCCTGCAAGTATGATTCGTACTAGTACAGGGAAATTTGTTGTTACTATAGAGATAAAGTCCATCAGTCTAGATCCTCAAATGGGTAAATGCCAAGTTGGGCTTCAGACACCCACCAAAATCCTCTGGAATCACACGACTGTGAATTCTTTCTCTTGTCATCTCTTGGAAATCATGACCTTGAATTGAGTGTGTGGGCTCCCCTGGGAAATGCATAGAAAAAGTCAGGACCTCCAGAACAAGATTCGCAGGTGTTGTGCTGTGTTTAAGATGTGCTGTGTAATAGCTGTTATAGAAGTGTGGCATCTTTAAAAAATAGACCAGGATAAAAAATGGAGAAGTTTTCACTCTCCATGATCAGAGCTGATTCCTGAGACTTACTGGCTTTCTGGAAACATACCATTGGTGTTTAGGTTTCAAAGGAGCGCCCTGCTTAGCCACCTCTGCTGTGAAATCAATTTCTTTTTACATAATATGGCTTTGCATTTACCCAAGTCCTGGCACAGGGATCTTGTCTTTGTTGAGATGCTCACTTCCAAGGACTCAGGCGTTGCTCCAGAGGAACGGTGCTCAGTAACCCTGCCCCACAGAAACCAGGAAGGCTCTTCCCCCAGCAGAGCTGCTGCGTGGCTGGGGCCAATCCCAACCAGCTGGCCAGGGACTCTTCCGTCTGGCCACAGTCCCACACCTGTGGGCCCAGCAGGCTGGCTGCGAGACAGGAGGATGGAGGGAGAGCGCCTTGAGGGGTACTTCTGAGTTTTGTGTAAATGAAATAACACCACTCCTTGAAAGCTCCATTTTTGACAGTTCTTCCTTTGTGCACTTTTGCATCACATGAGAACCTGAAGTGATGCCTGGATTCAGTCAGAGCTGAGAGACTACGCAGGCAACATGAGGAGAGGTCTGCAGGTTCAGAGGGCACTTCCAGAGAAAACTCCACAGTCATTATGTAAATAGCTGTACTCAGAGTCGTTAATAATTGTTTTCAGGGAGTTTACAGAGCCCTAGGCAATATAGTTGCCCAGAATAACTATAATATAGTACCAACGAATGATTTCCAACAACCACCTAAATGCAGAAAAGGGGAAAGAACTCTGGGACTGTGCAACATAAACTGTGCGATGCTCCCAGCTGTTGGAGGCTGAACTGAATTTATTTAATTGCAAGAGTGCTGTCTTCAGTCTCAATTAAATGTGCTCAAGAGATCAATTTTCAAATGTTATTCATATTGTATGACCAATTATTTACTTACAAAAGGAGCATCCTGAGCTATAAAGACCACCAAGTGAGTAATTCCTGTTGACAGGGAAGTACCACGAAAGCAGGCTTCGACAGAAGGGAACAACGTGCCACATACTGCTGGGAAGCAGAAAGTCCCTGCCCTGTACCCAGAGGCACTCATGGCCAGGGTGGGACATTGCCAGCAGTGTGTGCCCAAACGTTTGGCTCATTGTCAGTTTAAATGTCTTTATCCCAATACTCTGTTTAGAAGAATACTCCACAGGCTCGTCTCTGGGCAGCTTTTTCCGTAAAGTAACATTATGTTCTGCTTCTTTCTGTCTTCCCGGTGCTCCTATTTACGTACTACCTCTCACTTCTTAGTGGTCATATTCTTCTACTACTCTGTTCTTCCCAACCCTTGCGATGTATGTACCCTGACATACATTTAGCTACTGCTTACATCTTTTTTTCTTTCCTACTTATTATTGGTTTTGCAATGTTAAATATTTCCTCCTTGGTGATTTGTGTCATTGCATCTCATTCTGCTGTCGTTTAGTCTCTTCACTTTATTAAGTATCTAGGATAGAGCTAAACTGGCCTGTAAGTGTCTCACTTATTTTTCTCTGCAGCTGTGTAGGGAGACAGTGTATTTAGATTGTATTGCCACTGCATAGATGTGCACTGTCAATAAGAGCAACAGCAAACAATAAATGAGTAGCAAAGGGAGAAAAGATGATAACCTAGAGCAAAAAGTGCATTTCTTCATGAAGACAGAAGCACGCATCCACATGATGACCTCTGCAGGCAAGCTTTATTTGAGAATCACTGCAATGAGAATGACAGTCTAAAATCATTAAAATGTTTAATTGATTTTACTTCTAACCATAAAATAACACTTGTGTCTTTGTGGAGGAATATTGTCATGTTGTCATGGCACTCTTTCTTACAATGCATGATTTATTCTTAATGCGTATTTTCTACCAAATATGCTACTAATGTAGTTTGAAAGGTCCAGGCAGTTGTTTTCCTCTATTTCCCTTGCAATACATAGCCTGGGCACTGCTACTTTTCCTCTCTGACTTGTCCTGCCATAAGCTCTTTCTCAAATTCCTCCCTAGGACTCGGAGTTGCACAGTTACCTTATCCTTTGCACAGGCATACATGCTCCTAGCACACCTAGATGAATGGAGCTGTTCACCTTTCTCCAAATCAAGCATTTTGTTTCTCTGGTCAGAAGCGTCTTTAGTAAGCCAAATACGTGTTAAACAATGTTGTTGTCTTTCAACTTTATCTGCTGAAAGTATAAAACTAATCTTACAGGTAGACCCTGTCTTTGATACTTCCAGATCTGTTTTTTGTTTTCTACAGCATAAACATAAAACATATGCTGGGTCAGCTAAGGCTGGTATGACAGTCTGGGTTTGGGAGAGAAGGATAAAAACATGCTACTTATTTCACTTTTAGCCCTGAGCTGAGTTTGGAGCCAGACCTCCAGGAAATTAATTAGAAACAACTTAAATCTAACACTCAACACCAGACAATTTTTGAAATGGCAAATGCTTTTCTACTCTGAATCCTGGCGATATATGGTAAACACCATGTTATCTCTAAAGCTGATCACAGGGAAGCGCAGGCGGGTGGAGCACGTACACTCACAAAGACAGATACTGATAATAAAAGTACGATCAGTAATGGGAAGACATTAATTTCTCTAAATTAGATTATACTTTTAGATCCTACATTCAGCTCTAAAGTCCCCAACACAAGAAGGACATGGAGCTGCTGGAACGAGTCCAGAGGAGGGCCATGAAGATGATCCGAGGGCTGGAACACCTCTCCTATGAAGACAGGCTGAGAGAGTTGGGGCTCTTCAGCCTGGAGAAGAGAAGACTCCAGGGTGATCTTATTGCAGCCTTCCAGTACCTAAAGGGGACCTACAGGAAAACTGGAGAGGGACTTTTTACAAGGGCATGTAGTGACAGGACAAGGGGCAATGGCTTTAAATTGAAAGAGGTAGATTTAGATTAGATATAAGGAAGAAATTCTTCACTCAGAGGGTGGTGAGGCACTGAAACAGGCTGCCCAGAGAAGTTGTGGATGCTCCATTCCTGGAGGTGTTCAAGGCCAGGTTGGATGAGGCTTTGAGCAACCTGGTGTAGTGGAGGGTTTTCCTGCCCATGGCAGGGGGGTTGGAACTAGATGATCTTTAAGGTCCCTTCCAACCCAAACCGTTCTATGATTCTATGATTCTATGTATACATATGTGTGGGTTGGATCATTATTTGGATGTGAGACCTGCCAGCAATATACCACTGCTGCAGAACGTTGTCTTTAGGTGCTAAGAGTGCTGAAAGCAGGAGAGTGGACTAGAGAATTTTGCATCTTGCTGTTGATTCACATGTAGCCTGTGCCAGATAGGTCACTTCAGACTGAGTTTGGAGATACTCTCATAGGTTACATCAATTTTTTCTGCAGATTGAGAAACATATTGTGGAAAAAGTAATGTCTTTTCTACCTCTAACTTGTGTAGTTCTCTGCATCTTTGGTTGAAGCCTTTCTCTTGTGTTAGAGGGGATACAGCTAAATCCTTCCAAATGATCACAGCAGAGGGTGGTGAGGCACTGGAACAGGTTGCCCAGAGAAGTTGTGGATGCCCCATCCCTGGAAGTGTTCAAGGCCAAGTTGGATGAGGCTTTGGGCAACCCGGTGTAGTGGAGGGTTTTCCTGCCCATGGCAGGGGAGTTGGAACTAGATGATCTTTGAGGTCCATTCCAACCCAAACCATTCTATGAGTCTATGATTCTATGATTTTAATTTCACTAACTATAAACCTATAGACAAACCTTTGCCAAGGCTGACTTTATGTGAGATTGGGGCAGAAAGAATCTGTATCAGGGAGGGACAAAACTTTTTCAATAGACATCTTTGTAGAAGATAAAATACCACTTCAGACCCACAGCAACTTCATGGCTGCTATGATTTTCCAGAGGACACTGGCATCTCCAAATACGCCTGAATTCATCACCCTGTCCATTGTTAGAAAAGCCCATATGAAGCAATACCCAAAGCAAACAGGAACTAATGCATTTCTCATTTCTCATCTGCATGCCAGTACCACACTCATTCCTCTGAATTCAGGGCCTTCTCCAGCCATTTTGAATAGACAAGATTTCTGCACAGCCTCTGTAACAAGTACTGACACTTCCACAATGGGCCTTTGGTTCTTATTTTCAAAGTTACCTTTCAATAAGTGTATCTTTTGTGTGAATTAGCAAAGTAGGTCTAGAAAAAAAACAGTCCCTCAGCAGCTGGAGAAATCATCTGTAGAAACTGCTGCTTGCAAGTGAGGATGACTGCTCTGACTAACTCAACAGATCCAATTTGCATTATTAACAGTAAACATAATTACATAGGTATATCAACCATACCTCCAGATAGCGCTGCAATTACAGGCTGATTGAACAGAGCATGCATCATGAAACTGAAGCCATAATTATCCAACAGAGGATGTGAACATGGCGAGACGCTTGTGCAGTATTAGATTAGAGTGCTGCAGGAAATGACAGAGAGGAGCGATTGCATTACAGCCAACAGATTAATGCACAACCAGTACTTCAGTGAGGAGCAATTAAAACCAACATATCTTCATCTCAGTTCCAGTGGAGAGGGGGTGAGCTAGTGACTCCTAGATTTTTCCGCTTGTTTTTCAGATGTCTCAGACAATGACTTCCCATTCTCCTACACCGATGATAGCTCTCTTCGTTCTCACCACCTTCTGCTTCGCTTCAATACTCCAGTGTATCCAGTCCACTTAAGCTCTTTATCATTAGATTCAACCCTTCTTTCCATCTGTTTCAGTGGGCTTTGGGACCGTCCCTAAGTACTTACCAACATCAAGTCTCTCCTCAGAACTACTGTCTTTAACAAACCCTTGGCTGGTGTACCTGCGCTGATGTGCTTTGCCCTCTGGCCTCCCTCCCGCACTGCGCTGGGAGGACAGAAGCCCGTGGAGCGGGCACAACGCCTTTCTTGGGTTTTGCAAAGCGTGAGCACCAGCAGCATTAGGTAAGTAATTATAACAACTCTGCCCTTTCATGATACAAATCATTAGCAGTTAACAATTCAATGGAGCACGCAGACTTGGGAAACATCTGTTACTATCTAAGGATTTCAGACTCACAGACCAAGTAGTAGTCAGTATAATATTTAGAAAGCATTCATATGTGCCTTTAGAAATACTATTTTCTGTAAAATGAAGGGGAAAGCCTATTTCATGTTTTTCTCTTTCCATGAAAGTTATTTCATTGTCTCCTCATCTATTGCCTGAGTCTTACAAAGTGGCTCTGGAATAAACTCAATTTAAGTGAACGCTGATGTAATTAATGATGAAGTATTCTGTTAGTTAAAACCATCCTAGACTATTAGTATACCAATGAGTTGACTCTGAGGAGCGTTGGATGATGGCATCTTCTCAACATCAGCAACTATTAATCAGCCAGGTGAAGAACTATGTGTTCCATTTAGATGACATCTCCATATTTCATCACTTCTCTTTTTCTTCTTTCCCCAAGTTTAGTAATTTCCTCATCAGACAGTCTTTTGTATCAGCTTTCATGGAGCTACCAAACGCCCTAGAAAATATAGACTGGCTAATACGTTAGACCTTATGAACAAATCAACTGATTATTACATTTGCCTGCCACGCAACAAAAAGTCACCATAGCAACATCATTCTTTGCTCACTGCTGAAGTACTACAGGATCTTTTCTTACAGAAATATGAGAACTGATAAGCCACACTACCTAGTATTTTGCCAACAACTGTTTCAAAAACAGAACGACATTTTCTTCTTACACTCACTTTCAGTTGGGTTTAGGATGCCACTTTGCTCTTGCGCTGCTTTTGCTCAAACCCTTGTTTGGAACCCTTTTGTTCAATCTTTGCCATCACTTCTGGCAATGTATTCACCACCAGGTGAATGAGGTGAATCCAACTGCTTACACTAAGGGAGAAGAAATTTCACTTCAGCTGTTGGATGATAAAATTGAGATAGTCTCCTTCGCCTACCTGCCTGCCTACAAGACAATGAAGTTTAGCTTAGGGGAATTGTGCATTGCTTTGAGACTTCCAAATGAGACCATATGAAGACGCAGTATACTACCAGCATAATTTTTAATACAATTACTTGTTCTGCAGTATTCTGAAAATGTGTATAAGTCATCCTTCAAGGTGTCAGACTTTGCTACAGCACTGAAAGATTCCCAATAATTTTATTACTGACATTTTTGAAAGTATCCATTCACTCTAGATGTTTTGAACTCTGCTTCTCCAGTTCCAAATAATTCCTGCTCTGAGAAGTCTGGTTTTCAGTGATACTCAGACTTCACAACACCAACACATCGGTGGGAGCTGCTGTGCAGAGGAATAAGCACTTGACGATAAAGTAATGAAGATGAGTCAGTAGCTGGAAACTCAGGTGAGCTATCCAAATGAATGGATACTGCAGAAAAACAGGTTTAAACAAATCAGCTGTGGCACTTATCAACCCCCAACACAGCCAGCAAGGAAATGGGATGGGACAGCCACTTTACAACATGCCAGCACACTTCAACTCCTAGAACAGAAAGAGGAAGCAAAAATTATGGCATCCTGTTTACACTGTAGTTAAGTGCAGTGTAATTAATCCAGGTCCTGAGAGTGAACATTTGCTGTACTGCTCAGCTGCCCGCTTTTAGTTATTAAACTAAAAAGGAAACATATATTTATATTTCCTTATGATTCTTGCTATTCAGTGGTTGATCATTTTTCCTTATTTCCTGATGTCCCTCTCTCAAATATACACATGTAAGTGGAATACTTTACCCCAACTGTAAAGATATGTTGGAATGAACTGTGCCCTTTGCAGATAGAAATTGTTTCCTCTACTCCATTCGACTTGGCATCATTGGCCCTTCAAACAAATCTTTGAGGTATTAAATTTGGTCTTTTTGGCTACAGGACCAAAACCAGCCTTGCTCAGCTTTATTTAAAGTTGTGGTTGATCTGGAAAATGTACAAAATAGTCACTTCCACTGAAAGCTAATTAGGAATATCTGGTTAGACACTTTTCTTTGAAAACTGTTTTGGTTTGGTTTGGTTTGGTTTGGTTTGGTTTGGTTTGGTTTTCCCAAAGTGAGTCTATAGAAAGGGTTTGATACAATTCATTTCTTTACTCAAGAAAAGCTCAGGGAAAAACTTCAACATTGCCAACACATTCTACTTGCTTTTTAAAACAAAACGGGGTTTGTTAATGCCTTTCCATTTATAAATTTTAGCTAACTTATGATTTAAAAAGTGAAAAATAAAGATGTCAAAATGAAATAAATGCTTAAGAATTTTTCTAAATTTTCATTCTACTTTTCTAATTTATTCTTTATCATCACTTTATTGGAAGCAAGAAATAATCTGAAACCTTTCATATTTAAAAAACATAAGTAACTTGGCTAATAAAAAGTGGATTTTTTTAAAGTGATTTAAAACTTCATAATGAAGAGGAGGTTTTGACTGGGTAGTAATCTTTTAATCTAAAAGAATGAGCCACATTAAAGCCACAAACAGGCAATTTTGGTAGCAGAAAGAAATTTTTTGAATGATAAATGCAAAGACTGGCAAATGGAGTTTCATGGTGACAACACAATCAATTTTAATGGATTAGAGACCCTCATACAGAAAGTTTTTGTGGGGGTGTGCCTGTCCTGCCAGCTCAGGTTAGGAGGGAGGAAAAGGTCAGTCTGGCAATCACCGCAACGGTTTAACACACAGTCTGTTAAGTTACCCTTCATGACCCTCCCTCTCAGTGGAGAGTTAGAATTTGTGTGTCCAGTAAGACATCTCCTTTCCATGAGGATTAAAAAGACTTTAATTCTGTGTTCACAGAAAATTTTACAGTATACTCCAAGTTTAAATAATAAACTTCTTCAGCTAGTTATTGCAAAAACTAAGTGCATAAAACCTATCAGCTACTTTTAAGGAACGGTCCCAGTAATTTCCTAAACAAAACTTTCAGCTTCAAAACAAGTCTATATGTAATGCTGTCAAGACATTTAATTTTTAGTGTATCTAAATGTTGCTTTAATGTGGTTGCAGTCAAGAAATAAAATTTCGAAACAGAAAACTAAGTGTAAGCATGTTTAGGAATATAAAAAAATGCCAACTTGGGTTGTTTGAATGGAGGACTTCATAGCCAAGAACATGAAGTTCACCCAGATTATTCCTAACATGCAGAGAAAATGTGGTTTTCTAATTCTCCAGGAAGTCAGACTGCAAGGATTTCTCCTCTATTTTAGCATCTCCTTTCCAATGCACAGTAGAATCTATCCACTTCAGCATTTGCTTCAATTTGAGCGGGTGAACAGTCTCACTGGAGTGTTCAGTATCCCCAGTGGGAATCCACATGGATGTTTTAGAGGGATAATCCCACAGCCGCAGTCCTGATCCTCCATTCTGTTACAGCCACTTGGTGCGCTGGGGATCCATCTCAGGGCTTTCCACTGAAACAGGGATCGGCGAGTTGCCTTCAGGTCCTGTTTACTCTTTTCTCTTGACTAACAGCACGGTGACTACTCATGGCGGTAGCAAGGGAAAGGCAGGGCCAGAGCTCTTTGTGCCCTGGGATGCAGCAGAGTCCCTGCAGATCACAGCAGGCTGAAAGCTGCTCTCATCCACACTGGGAGCAAGGTGGTCACAGAACATCTCAAGAGATCAGGAAGGCATAAGGACCACCACCATTCACAGTTTAGAAACACGACACTATGTCAAGGAAGGCCACAGAAGTTATGACTAATGATTCCAGTTGTGAAGCATCAGGTGAATCTTTTCTAAGGGAATGCTGTCTTTGTATATACCAAACAATTCCAATCAAATGGGGTTTCGCTAACAGCCATTGATGAAGGGCTGAAGCCAACAGGCTTCCACTCCGTTTTGAAAATGAACTGGTGCAAATGTACAATACAGACTTCAGGGAAAGAGTGGAGGTGAAGGTGACATTCCTGTTTTTAAAATCATCATATCTGAGTCTTGGTGACGGGAGAAGGACGAAGGAATCATGCTGCCTAACATAAGGCACTTATTTGAGCAGCTTAGTTAAAAAAAGGCATGTACCTAGTTTCCTGGATGGGCAATATAAGTAGAAGACTCTTCCAGGAGGTGATGAGCCTTGTTCTGAATTGGGGGAGAAACTTCTCTTAGTTGATTCTGTGGGAAGCCTACAAGGAGTAAGTACCCTGCTAATAACTACCCTTCACATAGTTACATGCCAGTTGGTAGGTGGGAATACCTTCCATTGCTAAAATGTTTGAACAACTTCTTAGCAGCACAGAAACTTAATGGTTAACTGGGTACTTACACACTTAAAAAAAAAAAACCCCAGTCTTTTCCAAATGGTCCTTAATAACCTGCAGTTTTATTCATTTACTGAAAGGGATGTAAGTTCATAACCCACTTATGAAAAGAGGGATTCCAAATTGCAACTTTTGAAAATGCAACCCACTATATGTAGCTAAAATAGCAAGATTAATCTTTTTCTTATCTGTAGGTTTATTTAAATTTATGGAAACATAAAAACCTCTAGGTGCCTAGACATATATTAAGAAAGGCAAATTAACATCAACAACATGAGCAATCCTAGTAATTTCCTCTATGTGCAAAGGGAAAATAAACCTCTTTGCTATGTCCTAATCCCAACCCAAATATTCGCCCAGCCCTCGGCTGCCCTTTTCCTCCTCAAAAGCCTGGGAACAGAGATGGAGGCTTTACAATATGCCTAAGAGATCAGCAGTAAGCTTACTTCAGAATAAAGAAAAGGGAGTAGAAAACACTAAGAAAGCACAAAAACAACCACCCTCCCAGAATGACTCTTAATATTTTTTGATATGAAGAGAAGCTATTTGACGCCCCCAAGGCTATGTCTATCTTTAACAAACAAGGACTGTGTGTTCTTTCCTGTTATCCCTGCTCACTTGCTCTTTTGTTGTTTTTTTTCTCTACTGAGGGTAACACAAAAAATCAAAGGCACTTGGATCATTAAACGTATTTATTGTTCAAACTTCCTAATTTGACATTATCCGTACTCTGCAACCAAACCAAAAAATCTGGATGTGGAAAGTTAAAACAAGCAGCCAAGTTACAGAACCACATCTCTATAGTACTTACAGTTGGCCAGCATTAGCAGCCCCAAGAATTGAAAGCCGTTAACCAGATCACCCCAAATCAGGAATTTGGTTCAAAACCAGCTGGGCTAAACCACGACAAAAACCCACAGCGTTTCCCTTCTGTGATTCATGTTTTCTGCCACAGCTCTTCCACAGCATGTATTTAAACAAATGAGCTGGGAGACAATCTTGACATGATCCTTCTACTGTTGCTCCCATATACAATTTCCTAATATTTATAAGGTCTCCAAAATCAGATATACTGTCACAGATGTGTCTTTTGAGCTGTCACATGCAAAGCTGAGCTTTTAGATTCACCCTACACCCTTACCATTTTGGTCAGCTTATGAAATAATTCTCCCACTTCAAATGACTGCAAAGCTACCAGCCACTAAAATCAGGGTTTCGTAAGATAAAAGTGACAAGAAATCTGAATGCTAACCAGCATTACCAATTACAGGTTTCATTCTAAATAAATCTGGGTATATCTGAATCTAAAGTGAGGCTGAAGAGAGGAAAAATTGCATATATTGAGGGAGAGGATGTTCTAGCATCTGTACACTGTAAGGCTAAAAGAAATACAGATGCAATTGTGTAGGACAGCAAATTCCATTAGGTGAATGTTATTAAAGCAAAGAACATCTGTTTTCATTTCACTCCACTCCAAGTGTCCTTAAAAGTTACAGAACAGCTGATACCAAAACAAAAATGCAGCTAATTCAAAAAGAATAAAAATAAAAGTCAGATTAAATCCACAGCACAGAACAGTAACCCTTGTGAACGAATGGGACCAAAGTCAATGATCGAAACCTCACACCTTCTACATAGCCCAGTTATGTTAGTATTTAATAAACAAAGTTCCCTTCTCAGACATGAATTCCAGATGAAGTGTGAAAGCAGAAACATCAAAGCAAAGAGCAAAACATCCTCCACATCCCACTGACTGCTCTTAAGTGAAGGCCCTTTTCATGAACACTCGCACCTTTACACTGAAAACAGGGATGGACGTAAATATAACCTATGTGCTGGTTCAAAGCGCAAAAGCAGAATATAAATATTTTTGGACTACACCTTCATCTTGATTATAACCTTTCTGCTGATAGTAATGCTCACAAAAGATCCTGTCCTTCCACACCGACTCCCCACACAACCCCACAGTATCTCGTCACAGATAAGGAAGGAAGGAAGAGAAAGTATCTGAAGATTCCCAAATTCCTTAGTGACACAGCCGGCACTCCCGCAGAGGAAGCAGCACTTCGGTTCCGTGACCAGCAGACAGGGAGCAGCCGCTGCGGGCCCCAGACAAGGACGAGGCCTCTGGGACGAGGACACGGTGTAAAACAGATTTCACCCAAACAGGCGCTTGGTTCTGGATTGAGCACATGCTTGTGTTCAGTCTGTGCTTTACCTCTGGGAATGTCAAAAACAGGCACTGAAAGTTTCTACTGCATTTCCCCAGGAATATTACAGATTGGTAGAGCTCACTGTAGGTATAAACGTCATATTTATCTGGAGGGAGGAATTTCCTGAAAACTTTACCAGTGTTCCACCCATGAGAAGAGCATTCTCGCACACAAAAAATCATGCTTTTATATTGACTAGCTCATGCAAGAGACGGAAGGAAGCATCAGGTCTAGGTAAAAAAAAAAAACATAACTTTAAATACAGGTCACAAAGACTATTTGCCACTCCTCCCCCTCTGCTTCCACACTCCCACATAGGTCAGCTCACAGCAGCAAGTCCTAACAGAAAGGTCACAGTGTCTCTTCTCTCTTGGCAGTTAAAACTCCCAAAGCTTAGGTTTCATTCCTAGACATAGAAAAATCCCCTCACTTTGTTTGATTTGTATTTCCATTCTTTCATTACTGAGAAGCTTTTCTGGTTATTCCCTCTGCAAACAACTTTAAAACAAAGTTGGATGCTTTTATTTATTTTGAAAACAGAGATGGAAAAACGTTACGGGAAAACAAACTTTTGGAAGAAGAGCTACTGGCATTTTATACACAGAATGAAGGTCTGTTTATACTGTTGGAACCGTCAAAGCACATGGCAGCTCACGCTACAGGTGGAGAACCACCAGCACCAGTAGCACTCTGAAAACATTTGCTGCAAGCAGTACTCAGTATACTAGGCCAGATGCAGTCTCAGTAGAAGATCCTTCCATCAGTGTTGCAAAACATCAGTTTTGGTTTTGTTCCTCTCCATACTTCAGGCTACTCTCCTGAGCTTTAAAGCTGCCATCTTCTACAGTGTTCACATACCTTTTTCCACAGTACCGGGCCATACATTAAAAGCAGAGTTTGCAGTATGTGCAAGGCTTGAGTTGTGACTGATGAGTTCTTCACGACAGCGTATTTTAAAGAACCTCCCCTGACACCACACAGGAGCAGGACCGCTCCCCAAGCAGGCCTACAAAGCAGGCAAGAGCTGCAAACTCTTTAACAGTTCCACTTGTGGCACAGCACAACCAGAATGGTTTGGTCTTTCTAGGCAGACCCATCTCTTGGCGGTCAAATAGCAGTGCTCACAGGAGGTAACTGGAACTGCCACGACTGAGGCACGCTTTCCCAGCACACTCGGAGGTTTTGATATCATTTTTATGGACATTAACATTGCTGCAGCTGCTTATTATGAGATTTAATGTGAATCATGAGCTTCTTGCTTTGATGTGAACTAAACGGTAAGAAAGCCTGAGCAGTATTTAATGGGGAAAGAACCTTCTTTTTTCCTAGGTTTCCATGGCGGAGAAGGCAGTTTCCCACTTTGGAAGCAAAAGCTGCCGTTAGCAGACTGTTGAAAATGTCTTCTCCACTCAGCCATCTCGTTTCTTCTGTTAAGAAAAGTGAAACGTGTTACTACACTGAAATTGTATTCAAAAGGTATTGCACCTTCAGCAGTAGCCGAAACGTGACCACGGACCGTCCGTCAACGGGACAGAAATCACCTGTTTATCCACTAAAAAGAGGGCTGACGCGGATACGGCTGGAACGGTCTGCGGGCCGGAGCTACGGCACATCGAACGTGTCGCGCTGCGCACGGAACGACCGCGCAGAACCCGCGCGCCCGGGCAACGAAGGGCGCTTCCGCGCACACGGCCCAGCTCCCGGGCTCGGCGCGGGCGCGCAGCTGCGGGGCAGGGAGCCCCCTGCCGCTCGCTGCCGCCATCGCACCCCGAGCGGCCGCCTCCAGGCCGCCGGCGCCACCGGGGTGGCTCCGCGGGGACACACTGGGCGGGTCCCGGTCCCGGTCCCAGCCCCGGCGGCAGCGGCCAGCCCAGCGCCCAGTACCGGCTGCCGCCTGCGGCGGGGCCACGTGACCCGCTGCCTCGTGCACCTTCGCTCCGCCCGCTCCGCCTGCCGGGTTTGGCCCTTGCCGTGCCCCGTAGTGACGACGCCGCCGCCGCCGCCGCGTCGCTCGCCGCGCACCGTCGGAGCGGCATTTCCGCTGCGCGGCGCGGAGGCAGGATGGTGAGACAGGGGTTTGCGCCGCGGGCCCGCGGCGCTGGCAGCGCGGCCGTGGCGCTGGCGCCGTGCCGTGCCGTGCTGTGCCGTGCTGGTGGAGCGGAGCGGGGAGGCCCGGGCCGCCTCAGCACCCCGCCGCCACCGTCGGGAGTTTCGCGGAGTCACCGCCGGCGCGGGGCCTTTGGGCCGCCCCGGCGGGGCAGCGCGGCCGGTCGCGCCGAGGGCGGGCAGGGCTGCGAGCCGGGGCTCGCCGCGCCGGCGGCTGTAGGGGGAGCGGGGCGGGTTTGTAGTCGCAGGAGTGCGGGGCCCGCCAGCTCGGAGTCGGGTGCGGGTCCGGGTCCGGGCAGCGCCCCGGGAGGCCGGGCTGCCTGCGGGGGGCGGGCGGGTCCCTGCGGGCGGCGCTGCTGCTCGTTCTGCCCTCGGGAGGAGGCGCAGGTGGCCTCGCTCACAGGAGAACCAAGGAGAACTTCTGTGATGCGCGTTACTTTGTGGTGCTCCTTAATTGACGCTGGCGAGGAGCGAGCTAAAACTGCCATGTAGTGAGACAGTGCAGTGTTGTGTGAGTCGAAACCAGACCGGTGAACAACAACACGTCCCACCCTGCCTCATAAATCCACGCTTCTCTTTCTTCACTGGCTTTCGACAATTAATTGCAACGTATTAGTGTTTTGTTTTGATAGGAGAAATCTAATTCTGGCATTTGTTTGCATGGAACTGTCCATAGGTTTATGGATTCATAGTAGTGCACTTATATTTGTGCACTACTTATATATATTCATAGTGCACTTATATTTGACTGGTTTGTTTTTGGTTTTTTCTTAGGGTCAAAGTCAGAGTGGTGGACACGGTCCTGGTGGTGGCAAGAAGGATGACAAGGTAACTAAACCCAAAACAAACACTTTTACTTACGGCATGAACTACAGGTGTGCTACTATAGAGGCTGGCTGCAATAGGCTTTATTTTACAGGTTTTTTTCATTCTTGTACTCGGAACTGCATAAAATTATGTTCTTGTTAGCTTTGATAAAATGTCTTTTCTGGATGCACGTTGGAGAAAACAGGTTGCTGTTCAAAAATAGAAAAGAGGCCTTAAGTGTCAAGGAAATCAAATTATTTGATCGTAGTAATTTATTTTTAAAAATAATAAAACTATTTTATTAAAACCCCATCTGTTTGGGTTAGGAAAGACTAGTTGCCTTCAAGCTGTCACTTAAGTAACTGGTTTTGGTTTGAAAATGACATCATACCGTCTGTCATCTGCATGAGGTCTGTGCTCCATGCTGTGGACCATGAGAGGCTTCTCCAGTTTCTTTTGGAGATGGAAGTGTAGTGCACATTGCAAATGATGTCTAAGCTGGAAAACTGAAAGCGTGTAACCTGTTGATCAAAATGCAACAGAAATGTTCAGGGTCAGTATTTTCCTCATCCTTTCATGCATGAGTTTTGTTTGTGATTTACTTCAGGCTTTAGCCTTCCATGTGCTATATTCACTGAAAATTGGCAGAAATCTAAATTAAAACGAGGAATGAAAAAACAAGCAGGAGAAGAAATTTTTGAACTTTCTTAAAAAATAAGAATAATATTTCTTTGGGGCTTCTTGCTATATATCATAAAGGAGACAATTTTGTTAAGTAGCCATTCAGCTTAAGTTGAGCTCGCTCTCAGTTTGTGCACCTGACATCTGTGTGTGGTTTTTTTCATTGTTAATATCCTGTTGTTTTTTTTTTCATGGAATTCTTTCTATGAATAAGGATAAGAAGAAGAAATACGAACCTCCAGTTCCAACCAGAGTGGGGAAAAAGAAGAAGAAGACAAAGGGACCAGATGCTGCGAGCAAGCTCCCCCTGGGTAAGCATTCTGCATGCCCTGGCAGTCCTGTGAACCGCCTGCTTTTCAAGAAGTGCAGAGCTGTCCTCTGCCCTAGATCTGGCTGTATGTAGGTTGCAAATGATTAAACAGAAGGCCAAATGTAATTTTATTTCTAATTAATGTAAAAACACAAAATAAGATTTTTGTTACGCAAGATCCAGAACTGGAACTAGATGATATTTAAGGTCTCTTCCAAACCAAACCGTTCCATGATTCTAAAATGCAGCTCGTGAATTTCTGGGTAAGAGAGAGAGAAATTGCAATGAGGAGACATGCAGGGGAAACACATCTTTAAAAATATTTTTTCACCTAGAATTACAGTGGGACAAGTAAAATAGTGACTGCTGCTGATACAGAAGTTATTGCCAGAAAATAAGGCTGAATTTCTGGTAATGAATTAGTGAATAGTTGGTACCATGTCAAACTTGGTCTAAAATGCTCTGTTTCTATTTTGATTACAGTGACTCCTCACACACAGTGCAGACTCAAATTGTTGAAGTTGGAGAGAATTAAAGATTACCTCTTAATGGAGGAAGAATTTATCAGAAATCAAGAACAGATGAAACCTTTGGAAGAAAAACAAGAGGTGAGGTTTGAGTGAACAACATTTGCTCTAATGTAAACTACTTCATACAAAGGCTGCGGAAATAAAGTGACGTGGATGTGTAAGTCAGTACAAACATACTCTGTATATTACAGTTCTTTACTAAATCTCAACTTCTGTCCAGAAAACAGAGGATTTTTTCTAGTGGTTTAATAATTTTAGTCCCAAGCATGGCTTACTACAGAGGGGGCCACAGTGGTTTTTTGTTTCTTGGTCTGTCAAAGTGCAGCTCCCGGATATCCATCAATAGAGAAAGAAAGAATATTCTGTCTATGCACATCCATATGGTAGTGTCCATAGGATAGGACTAAAATACTCGTGGATTTTGTTACTGGCCTATGCTTTTATGCCTTTTGGGGCAGCAAAACAACAATAGCAAAAAATGTTTGGTGTGAACTGTTGAGCCAGTGTTGGAAAAGATTGGTTTTGCCCATGTTCTTGACTTGTTTCTTGGATTCTTCTTGACAACAGGAAGAAAGATCAAAGGTGGATGATCTGAGGGGAACACCGATGTCTGTGGGTACCTTGGAGGAGATCATTGATGACAACCATGCTATTGTGTCCACATCAGTAGGATCGGAACACTACGTCAGTATTCTGTCTTTTGTGGACAAAGATCTGCTAGAGCCAGGCTGCTCTGTGTTGCTAAATCATAAGGTGAGGTGTTTTTATGAAATGAAGCACAAGTTCTTGTACTGTTTTTAACTGGCCTTTCTGTCTGAGAATCACGGGATTGTAGAGTCTGAGAGCTAATGCTGGTTATTTCATGCACCTAAATAGATGGGCATTGGGTTTAGGCTTGAGCTTGTTTTAATAATGCTCTTGCTTTCTTTGACAACTCTTAATGCTTGCATTAGGTTCATGCTGTGATAGGAGTCCTGATGGATGATACAGACCCCTTAGTTACTGTGATGAAAGTGGAGAAAGCTCCTCAAGAAACATACGCTGACATTGGTGGCCTTGACAACCAGATCCAAGAAATCAAGGTATTCAGTTGCACTCATTCACACTGTTAAATAAGCTGCAATGTCGCTGTGGTGCTGGGAGCTCAGAACTGTAGCAGCAGGACCAACCGCTGTTCGTGTCGTGTTCTCCTGTATCTTGCTACAGTGCATTTCTTCATTTGATTTTGTTAGGCAGCCTTGTGGACCTAAATCTCCATTCACAAACTGCACACAGAAACCTTTCACAGTTGCCCTGGAACCTTTAGGGTCCTGAGCTCATAAAATCTCTGCAACAACTTACTATTTTGCAACATAGAAAGTTACTGGTTGTTACAAGATGAGAGTTAAATCGTAAAGAGTGCAGAGGTTGTTTCGAGTGTCTGATGCTGTGCAATGTAAGGATTTTGTGGGCAGGAATTTTTTGGCTTGTTTTGTGTTTGCATTTGTTTGTTGTTTGGTTAGGGTTTTTGTGTTTAGTTGGTTTGGTATGTGGGTTTTTGTGGTTTTGTGGTTGTTTTTTTTTCCTACCAGCAGCGCTCTGTCTGAACCTTGGTAAAAGTCAACCTTTTTGCTTTGGGTAGGTGTCCAAAATCACAAATGCTCTTAAAATTAATCTGTAGTATCTGGTAGCTCATAGTGGAAGGCATCCTTTCATAAAGGGTCCCTGCACCTCGAGGTCCTCCATGAGCTTTTGGGAGTCAGGAGCTTCAAGGTTCTAAGACCAGCATGATCCATTTCGGTTGGAGGAGGGGGAACACTCACTGCTTCTCTTCCACATGTCAAGTGGAAACAATAGGAAGGCCTGTTCAGATAGAGCAGCTGTTGGCCGTATAATTGGAGGCGGCAGAGACATACTTTCCAACATCTGTCTTGAAATCATTTAAGTTCTTGTCTTCATTACTTTTATTAATGCTGTTCTTGAGATCTGCACAGAGCTTCTGTGGAGAGCACTCACTCTTTATAAAAACTCAAGTTTGTTTTTCTTGTGCTGCAGGAGTCTGTGGAGCTTCCTCTCACCCATCCTGAATATTATGAAGAGATGGGTATAAAGCCACCCAAAGGAGTCATTCTGTACGGCCCACCTGGCACAGGTATCTTACTAACTCAAGGAAGATAAACCGTGCTTGCTTAGCACTAAAGCATTGCCAAGACTGTCACAAATTTCCTGTGACCGTTTCGTTAAAGCACTTCCCCCCCACCCCTGCAAACTAGTTACGGTATTTCTTTCCAACTAAAACTAGGTAAAACTTTACTAGCCAAAGCAGTGGCAAACCAAACCTCAGCAACCTTCCTGAGAGTGGTTGGCTCAGAACTTATTCAGAAGTACTTGGGTGACGGGCCAAAGCTGGTGCGCGAGCTGTTCCGCGTGGCCGAAGAGCACGCTCCGTCGATCGTCTTCATTGATGAAATCGATGCCATCGGCACAAAGAGGTACAGCGTTCTGGCTCCCAGTTCACACACAAGTATTGCCAGGGACAGTACGAGGTTTACTAGAAACACTTCTTTGCAACCATAACGGTATTCAGTTTCTTAGTTCTGCAACCGTTTTCATAATGCTATTTTCGATGTAAGTGTTTTTAATGAGTGAAACTTCAAATAACTTCTGTGAAACTAAAATAGATCACAGCCTTTTCATACTGAGTAGATATGACTGGAGACAACCTCTGTTCTCTTGCTACCCTGTAGCATCTCTGTGATAGTGTCTTAAACAGAAAGAGACACTGTGCATAAGTTCATATGGTGTCCTCTAAGTGCAAATCTAAATATGCAGTAATTTTATTTAGTGATTCAACAGTAAAGCAGTGCGCTTAGTATGGAATATATCCATTTATCTTCTGCCTCTCCAGATAGGTGGCTAAAGACTTATGTTCTTAGAATATTATATGGTAAATTGCAGAGTGTGATGTCATGGAGCAGCGTTTCTTGTGCCACACTAAACTATTGTTCAGCCTGTATCCAGGTTGTATCACTTGGAAAATTCCACAGGCTGGTCGGAACTGTCCAATACAAATAGTCTTTAGAGTAGTCAAACGTTTTTTAAATAAATAGAAAGGTGCTCATACATACCACTACACAGCTACTTGCCTGAAGCCCCAGGATAAGGCAGCTTCTGCCCCATGTATTTCCGCATATGTAGAAGGGATGGGACGGATGGTGAAGTGCACAACACAGAGAATTCTTCATAAATGTCACGTTGCTTCAAACTGTTCCTAAACACAGGTGAGCTGTTTTGGATGTAGATAGAGTCTGATATTAGGAAAATGAAACAGCCACACACTGCAAAGCAGCAAAACAGCCACTGGTACCTGTGTTTCAGGAAGAGCAGTGTTACCAGTATTCCCGTTAGGAAGGATAAAGGGCGTTAACTGTTGTAACTGCATGCATGAGGGAAAACCTGAAATGGAAAAATCATAGAATCATGAGTGACAAGCTGTATTTTCTATGCAGTGGATGCATGTGCTTTTAAGAATTAGTTTTTTTTCAGTTTTTATGTTAATTCGTCAATTTTATTCAGAAGGAGGGGTGGGGAAAGAGACTTCCAAATACATAACAAATATGGAAAAAGGACAGATTTCTTTCACGTGACTGCTGTTACTTTCCACAGCTACAAGAAGAGTTCAGTGTCTCTTTACTTACCTAGATGTCACAATAGGATTCTGGAAATCTGCTTTTTGTTTTCCACGGGTCAATGTTAAATTAAAAAAAAAATAATCTGTTATTTGTTTTATAAATGGACATTTACAAAACAAAACCCACCACCATACACTAGTTTGTGTAGACATTTGTGGCAGTTACTTGAAGTATGTTCTTAAATTTGCATAGTGTTTTTTCTGACTATATTGTTTTCTTAAAGGTATGACTCCAACTCGGGTGGTGAGAGAGAGATCCAGCGTACGATGCTGGAGCTGCTGAACCAGCTGGATGGGTTTGACTCTCGGGGGGATGTTAAAGTTATCATGGCTACAAACCGCATAGAAACACTGGACCCAGCTTTAATTAGGCCAGGTAAGAGACCTCCTGCTGTGTCTGCTTAAGTCACTTTTCTTGTGAAAGGACTTGCCACAACTCGTCAAACATGGGCTGGTAAAAAGAATGGAAGTTACTGCTTTGTCTTTGCTCACCATCCCGTCTACGTTGGTGTATCTGTTAAAATCAGAATCCATTCACAAGTGGGAATCGCTTAAAATCAGAATCCATTCTCCAAATGGGAGAAAAACCTACGG
Organism: Tauraco erythrolophus; assembly: GCF_009769465.1. Taxonomy (NCBI): domain Eukaryota; kingdom Metazoa; phylum Chordata; class Aves; order Musophagiformes; family Musophagidae; genus Tauraco; species Tauraco erythrolophus. The sequence continues at coordinate 54,327,192 of NC_141470.1, forward strand.
AAGAGAAGAAATGTGATAATTCCTCATATATACATAAAAATTTGAATATTCTTCCTTTGTATTAAGATGGCACAGCTGTTTCAAGTAAGTGTCAAGGCAAGCTATAGTGCAGGAGCAGCATTTTGTTAACGTCCTCAGCAGGGGGGGAAGGAGGGGCAGTGCCGCTCGTGCTTCATAGGCAAACTTGGATTTTGATGCAAGGAAACCAGTCTGCTTCCTTGCGGACCTTGCATACTACTGTCATTTGGGGGAGATGATAGAGGGAGAAGAAGTATCCTATTTTGACTTATGTTTTACATCTTGAGCTAAGAGCTTGCGCAGGCACAAATAATATTTTTAAACGGCCACTAAAAATGTACCAAAACATAATACATCTCTGGGGTCTGTTAAATCAGAAATTAGAAAGCAACAGGGAGATCAAAGGAATAAGCTAAGCCTCCTGTTAGTGTCCTCAAGTAAATCCTCAGTATTGAAGAAGTTGTAAAGATATTCCTTCTAAAGGAATAGAGGGCAAAGATAATTTATGATGAATTTGTGAAAGAACAGTTCTGAGCAGTCACTAGACGGTGTGGGCCCAAGGAGTTCAGAAAGCACCTCCTCCACAGTGTGAAATTGCTGAGGTGCGTTTGTGTTTTTTTTTCTGAAGGTCTGGTTTTGTCACCATCTTAGCCTTACCCCTCCAAATCAAAAACAGTTGGCTGTTAAGAGTACAGAAGAGAAAATACTATACCGGTATTAAAAGACAAACTAAGATGATCTAAAATGTGTTGGAAGGAAGGTTCCCACGCCTGTCAGATATTTAAATTATAACCCTTGCTTGAGCAACAAGGGCACGTGTAGCAGCTCTGTGGACTGATTTACCATTGTGTATAGTAGTCTGCAGTATCCTCTGTGGTGCCATCAACCCTTTCAGAAAAGACACTGTAACACTAAAGAAAAACAGGAGTGATCCGGAGATGGAAAATATCTTTTTTTTTTAAAAGATTGCTCACTGAAGTTGGAACAATGAGTACCAGAACATCCAAAGTCCCTGCCGACATAAAGGAAACATCTGGTAGGGACTTGGAACAGAACATCTTATGCAAAACCTTCCTTCTTCACTTAGGTTTTGGGTTGGTTTTTTTCAGGAGGTTGGTTATATAGGGAGGAAGAGTTCTTTAGGCTGCCACAGTGATTTTTTTTTTTTTTTGTGTGCGTGTGTGGCAGAAAATTAAACTTTAGAGCTAAATGTAATCTCAGAGTAGAATAAAACTTATCACAAGACTGTAAGTATTTGATTAATACTGTTCTGTGCTCTGCCATGGTGTGTTTTTTATATTTATACGTGACTCAAGGAAGGTATGGTTTTCATGTTTCACAGAACACAGACTTTTTCAGCAGCGCGGTATCTTTCAGCTCCAGTAGCTTCCTGTTGATTACAAACAGAATAGTCTGACCTCATTTTCTACTCTTAAGATGCAGGGATTGATTGTGGTGTGAAGAAACAGTGTCAGTCTAACCTCGAAATGTTTTTCCTGCTCCAATAGCTGCATGCAAAAAAACTAAGACTGAACTTTCGTTTCGCACAGGACGTATTGATAGGAAAATAGAGTTCCCTCTACCTGATGAAAAGACCAAGAAACGAATCTTTCAGATTCATACGAGTAGGATGACGTTGGCAGATGATGTGACTTTGGATGAGCTGATCATGGCAAAAGATGATCTCAGTGGTGCAGATATTAAGGTCAGTGTACTTTACCATTGTTATATTTTAAAACACAAACCAAAGTTCATTTTTACTGTATCCAAAAACATTGTCTGTTGAAACTGGTCTCTAATTACCTGTGGCTACATCACTGAAAAACAGCTAGATGGCTTTAAAATACCTTTGAGTGCCACGTACTCAGCTTTACAAATGGGAAACTTCCCAAAATCATAACTAGGAAGTAGCTTGTGTTGATAAGAATACGTACCTGTGTTATCTGAATATGAAATTTTAAAAGTAGCAAAGTGGAAATTAGAAGTGGAATGTGGGATCTTGCACAAACATGCAAGATATCTTAAACATTACCTAAGACAGTGCAGAATGAGAAGCGTTGCTATATACTATGTTGCAAGCAGATAAAAATGCAGCTGTAGATTGGGAAGCTTCAGACATACGTAATCTGCTTTTCTCAAGTAGAAAGAGCCCTTGCTGGAGTTACCTCACTGAGCGTAACCAAGCTGGACTTTACTCCATCACCTCATTGCAGAAGGGGAACGGTCTGCTGTTACAGAGCTGGATGCATCTGTTCCTCACAGCAGGGAAATGCTGCTGTTACGAAGCTACCGTTCTGTCCTGGAAGCATGACTCTGACTATAGAAGGACATGCTCATCTAGCTTTATCCAGATTGTTCTACATGCTTCTGTGCTACTGAACAGCATCCAACTTAAGAATGTAAATTTTGTTGACACTCTTCACTCCTACTGCAGAGTTGGTCAGAGCAGTATGAAAATGCTGCTGTCTTCTGACGTGTGGCCTGAAGGGGCTGCACAGAGCCAGTAACTTATTCTTCCTTTCTCTGGTGCAGGCAATTTGTACAGAAGCTGGATTGATGGCTTTAAGGGAACGGCGAATGAAAGTAACAAACGAAGACTTCAAAAAGTCTAAAGAGAACGTTCTCTACAAGAAGCAGGAGGGAACCCCGGAGGGATTGTACCTTTAAGTCATCTGTCTCTTTGGGGACTATCAGGAACTCTTTCTGGGTTGATGACAGTCTTGTGTAAAACCACATAGTCTAGCTAATTTTCATTCTGGAAGAGGTTAAGTCCTGGTGGGTTGTGGTTTTCCAGTGTAACCACTTCATTTCCCAATAAAACATTTATTTGAATTGAGCTGTTTTGGTGGCAGAGACCTGCTACTTGCATGGAACTGTCTGTTGCTTTAGTCAGACTTATTTCCAAGAAAAAGCGCTAGTGACCCGAGAGTGCTCTTCCTCTGCTGCCAGAACAGTGTGCAGTGAGGAACGCATACGCAGCGTCCCCACCTGTCAGCCCTTGTTGCTGTGGCAGTGTTTTACAACTGCTGTACAATTGCTGCTGTTCTTCAAGTGATTACTTTTCTGTATCTCTTTGCAGGGGCTAAGTAACTAGGACTAGAGTCACTTTTGAGTAACCTCAGTGTCCTAAGTCATACATACATACATAAAAATTAATGAAAACCATGCCATCCTAAGTAACGTTCAGATACACTTTAAAAGTGCCCATCTCTATTTAGCAGTGGTACTTACAAGAAAGCAAGGTGGACATTCATTCGTATTCTTAGTTTCAAGATCTAAACATGTCTGGGTAAGGTAAAGAGTTTATAAATTAGTTTTCCCAAGGAGTTACAGTTCATTACGTAAACGTACTTTCTTAGAGAATGTCTTTAAAATGAACCAGCCGGAGGTTCTACAGCCATGGCAAGATGTAGGTACTGCTAAGGCACTGGCACTGACTAGCCCTGGTGCCAGAGGCACACGGTTTGTGACACTGCAGAGGAATTCAGACTGCAAGTCACAGGCTTGGCATTCTGCAGTGGAGGCTTAAAATGAGTTCTTCCCCTCCAAACAAATCTATTGCCTGCAGCCCCGTCCCCAGAGGAGTTAGAAGGACCCCAGATTTCCAGTTTGCAAAGTCGTAGCGATGTACATACTGCTTATTAGGCATTCTGTGTAGTGTACTTCTGTGAAGTGCTTGTTAAGTTCTAAGTAAGTAATTTCCAAGTGTTACACAATGTGATTTTGAAGGTTTATATAAAGTTCCACATACAGACCACAGTTAAGCTAAGTGCAGTCTTTGTTCTGGAAGTTCTCTGTGGGAGCAGATGCTGGCCAGTAACAGGCATTCGAGTTACACACAGAGCCATCCCTTTCATAACTGCCAGTGCTGCAACAACAATGGTAGCAGCAAGGCCAAGAGATTTTGTTTTTCTATGTAAAAATTATGTGGTTCATTGTTAAAAACAAACCCCACAGACGAATGGATTCTTATTTAATCTGGATCACAGGAATCCTGAAATAGAGTTGGTTTTCATCTGGAGATAGAAAAACAAGGAACGTTTTATTACCCGTTCTTGTAAACCTTATGAGATCTGTCTCCTTGGAAAGGTCACCAAAAGCCAGTGATTTTTTAGCACTTTCTAATCATGGCAGCTGATCTCATCATTGCCTGAGGGGCTGAAGAGCTTTATGAAACGCGGGGCGAGCACGGCTTTTTAATTTGGGACACGGCTGTTAATGCCAGCTAGAAGCAACCCCCACAAAGAGGTCGGTTCAACTGACTGCAGGAAAGCTGCAGACCTGTGTTCTGGTGTACTGTCTGCCACAACAGTAACTGAAAAAGAAACATGTTTGAAAATTAAATTCTTACCTTCTGCTTTCTCTAACATTTCTGATCATGAGAAAGCGAACAGTGAGTGTATGCCCCCTAAGGACAGAAAAAGCTACTGGGGTCTGAATTAAAAGGCAGGATTTACTGGAGCTCCTGGAAGAAGTGAGCGGCCTTGGACCATCCCAAGTGAAGAAAGCAGTGTGAGTGGTGCATGAGGAGGAGCTGTGCAAAGGAAAGGGCCCAGGGGAGAGGACACACGGAAGATAAAAGTGACCGAAACGGAACTCATCCCTGCCATCACTGGAGGTTTTCAAGATGTGACTGGACAGGGTGCTGGGTAATCTCACCTGGGCTCCCTGTCCATGGAAGGTTGGACCAGATGATCTTTCCAGGTCCCTCCCAACTTGGGCTGCTCTGTGATACTATGACTCTCAAGAGAAACACAAGCAGGAGCACAATCAAGCTGCTTCCCTCCCTCTCCATGTCCTTTCCAGGTCTTTAGAGGAAATGGCATTCCGCTTTGATGGGAGAGCTAAAACACACACACCCCCCATTTGCGATGCTGCTGTTCAGTGCACAGAGCAACTCCTACCTCCAGTTCAGGAGCTCTGTCATTTCTGAAAGAAGCATGGATTTTAAAATAAAATACTTATTTTTTTTACAGAGATGAATCAATTTTATAGCAAAACCACCATCACCTGCAACACATTGAAATTATAGGGCTCTTAGAAAGTGCTGTAATACCGTTTATAATTCTGCATATTCTCTGTAATATTTAAAATAATTTAGAAAGGAATAAACAAAGTGCAGCCTAAACTAAAATGTATTATATCTTACATTGTGCTGCTACAGGCAAAACCAAGCCACAGGTTGTATGGCTTTGTCCACCCACAGTGTTCTGGGTAATCAGGTGTCACCAGCTGGATGACCTCAATTGCTTTAGTGCTATGAGAGTTAGTTTTCCTCCTGAAAAACCTCTGAAAGAGCTCTGGATATTCAGTGGCTGCAGGTAGCCTCTTCCAGATGAAGATCCAGTTTCTGCATACTTGGGTCTCAAGAGCAAGGATGCTAAACAGTCTTTCACACATTTCAGCGTATTCTGTTTTATAAAATAAATACACAGCATAACTATATCTTTAAATAATTACTGTATTTCATCTTACTTCTCTAGGAGCTTGCCTAAAGACTCCTGGAACAGAAGTTACTAATTAAACAGTCATGTCTTGACGACTCTGCCTTCTTTGGTGAGGATTAAATACAGAACAGGCCTCTACTTCTCTTATGATGATTGTCTGTATTTGGGTTGAAAGAGGGTAATCAGTCACAAAAACTTGCTTAAAAATAAGCTGCTTAGAGATGCGTTATGGATACAATTTCCTTTTTTAATATGCTCACAGTTCTAATAAACTAAGAAATAAAAAATAATTCAAGTTCCTTTTGAATTTTCAAATATTTGTATATATTTTCATAAATATCCTTATTAAAATGGTCATCTGTCAAAACATACAATACAAGTCCAAAATAGGTGCCTGCTCGAGCAAAGATTTCGCTTTTACTAACAGTTTATGTACAGATGTAACGGCTGTTTGACTTGGTAGTTATATATACACACACAGGCATACCAAGCTGAAGGAAATTACAAAGTCTGCCAACTAGAGAACAGCGGAGCATCCAGCTGGCAGATGTTATTTCCTGTGCTGCTCACCAAGCCATAGTTGGCATGTACTGAATCTCTGCTGAACTCCAGGGAATGTGATTTCGAACAACAGAATAAGAGATGTGGGCAACATTCAACGGGAGGATATTTATAAGAGCGTATCCTTCTGTGGGAGCCAGCAACGCTTCAGGGAAATGGATGCATTTTTGTGGGCAAGATGCAGTACTTGATTCCAGAACACTTGCAGCTAGTGGAACTCCATTTTTAAAGCATTTTATATAAAGCTTAAAAAAAAACCTCAAAAAAAACCTCCCAAACAAAAAAAAAGTACATAGTACCCCAGTCCCAACAGTTCCTGTCTGAAAAAGACAGGTCTAAGTGTTAGTTTTGGAACTCGCTTCTGTACTTCCACCACTCATCTGCAGTCTTCTTTTAAACCTCTAGTAGCAGATCCAGCTCTTCCATGGGTACCCGCACTCTCAATTCTTTTTCAGTCATTAGATCAAGCGTCTCCTGCAGATCATCAGGGAAGTATTCTACTGCATCCAGATAGAGTACCTAGACAGACGAGAACATTTTCTCTGCCATCTGTCTATCACAGCAAGAAACACAGTAAACACAGCATACACAGGCATGACCGCAGGAGTTGCAGGTGCTCCTGCGTAATTTCTTATACAATTAACGAAATACATTTTTATTTGCCTATATATTTCTGCTACTACCATGCTCATGACAAAACATGGTCTGACAAACATGATCACTTCTGGATCACCCAGAGAGGAATTTCTTAACTCTTTGCCTCAGGCAATGCAACACCTTTCTGTCCTGAAATGCAAACAGCACTGACCACCATGATTGTTTCCATTTCAGATGCACTTCTTATGTGCAGAAAATCTTACAGTACTTCTCCTTCAGAAATCTCTCCTTTCATTTGCATATAACTCATTACAACAACTACTAAATTCTAACTTTTTTTTCCTTAAATACAGAACTTCAAAAATTAGAGTATGATGACAGGTTTGTATTTTTTCTATGCTTACCTTTGCCCAAGGACAGTTTTGAAGGGCTTTATAAAACAAGCCTTTACTTTTTTCTTTTTTTCCTAGTGAAGCCTGTGTGAGAAAAAAAATGTTTGTACTTCAATGCAGTTAACAGCTGAAACAACAAAATAGTTATCTCTGAGACAAAGAAATTACTGCTGAAAAGCCCCGTATTCCTCTGCTGAGGAATCCTTACTACCATACGTTGCGGTAGCTATGCAATTTGACAGGTTACACAGGTGATGCCAGTTACACTCTTCCATGTAATCGCAGAGATGTCTTCAAGGAGTTTCAGGGCTTTACTGCTAAGACAAGCAATAGAACAAAGACTAGCAGAAAGAACCGCTGCCGATTATTTCAATTCAAGTCAGTGCCTTTGTCTATATTTGACAATAACACTGCAACGGGCAAGGGTGCAAATCATCGATCCAGACTTACACCTGATAAGCTACTCATATACTACACAAGCATCTTGGGTACAGTGAAGGTGACAATACATTATTTTTGTGCACTGAAGATATCACGCACAGTAGAAGCTTGTTAAGGCTGGATCCTCTTACATACAAAACCAGATGTGTCAAATTAGCATCTATCTGGAAGGAGTTAAAACTTCTTCCTCAAAGTACCTGTTCAACTACGCAATACAAGTACAGAGCACGCAGCTATCAAGAAGTTTAAAGAGAGAAAGGTAGCAGAGGTAAGAGTAGAGTAGTTACAGGTAGAAATAATTATAATTTCTTGTGAAGAAATCATTGGAATTGGGCTACTTTAAAAAACACTTAAACAGGATTTGTGGCAAATCCAAAAAAAAAAAAAAAAAAAAAGGCAGTAATTCCAAAATAGTGAAAATACGTTAAATGATCTTTGGAGAAGAGATCTTCAATCATGAGTTTCCATTTTCTCTTGTTATGACTACATTAGTACTGCTGCTAAAAATCATCAGATTCCCTTGTCAGTTCTTAAAATCTAGACGTTCTTTCCCATATTATTGATACATTGGTTGCAGAAACTTGTGCTGTTCGGGTGTCATCGTCTCCCTTTACTGAACAGCAACGTGTTGCACTTACTGGAAGCCCTGCTGTTAGAGCTCTGCACTAAGATGCATAAACGTCTTTTGCAGCTCTGCAAAGAGCTTTCAGTAGCATTCTGCATCTTCACAGAATCACACAAGTTGGAAGGGACCTCTGGAGACCATCTGCTCCAACCCCTACGCTCAAAGCAGGGTCAACAAAAGCAGGCTGCTCTGAACCATGTCAAGCTAGGGCTTGAATATCTCCACAGATGGAGATATTCTCTTCCTCCATAACCTCTGGACAACCTACTCTGGTGTTTCATCACCCTCACAGTAAAAGGCTTTTTCTTATGTTTAAACGGAATTTTCTATATTTCAGCTTGTGGCTATTCCTCGTCCTGTCACTAGGCAGCACTGTAGAGTCTGGCTCTGTCTTCACACCCTCACAAGAGGTATTTATATACATTGACAGTATCTTCCAGGAGCCTTAACTTCTCCAGGCGGAACAACTGCAAGACTCCCAGCCTCTTCCTGTACAACACATGCTCCAACTCCTTATTCATCTTCATGGCTTTCGGCTATTCAAAGGGACCTGGGCAAGCCAACAGCAGAATCTGGTGCATCAGTCACTCCTCTTGCTTTTGTATCACCTGCCAATTTGTGGACGGTACATCCTCTCATCATCCAGATCATTAATGAAGATGTTTAAAGTGCACTTGTCCCAGTATCAGTTCCTGGGGTACAGCACCAGTGGCTGGCCTGCAGCAGGAGTTCACACTGCCGATTACAACCCTTTGAGCCTGGAAGCTCAGCTGGATTTCAGTCCACCTCACTGTCCACTTATCCAATCCATGCTTCATCAGCTTGTCTATGAGGATGTTACGGGAAGCAGTGGAAAAGGTTTGCTCAAGTTGAGACAACCAGCATCCACTGCTGTCCCCTCATCCACTGAGCTAGTCATCTCACCATAGCAGGCTACCACATCGGTCAAGCACCAACTTCATATAAAAAGTCAATAGGAATTTAAGAGAAATAGTTTGTTTCAAAATCTATATAAAAGCTTGGTGTTTTTAAACAGTGAGAAGCTTTTGCCCAAAATACTGAAGACTAAGTATCTAGACAGACCCAAAGAGAAAACAGGGAGATCTACAGAACCGAGGGTAATGCTGGACAATCACGACTACTTCTTCAGTGACTATATCTGAAAAAATTAATATTTCTAATTGATTTTGCTTCTCTGAACAATGTTATTCAAGGCTATTACTGTAAAAGTATCATTTTCCTCCATCTTATTAGCATCTAATAAATATTCCTTCTTGTTCTTGTGAAAAAGATATCTTCAGTACTTCAGTGAATGAATCATCAGTGATAAAATACACAGTGATTTTACTTTAGCGTTTGTGCATACTAGAGTCTCAGTAGTAGTTTGTAAAGAGTAACAGTAATTCAATTGTACATTCCCATATACAAAGTTGTATAAAATATTTACAAGCATGTATTTGTGTAGAAATGGTCACAGTAATAGTCCCACAAAACAGATCTTCTCAAACATAAACCAGGAGTCTCTCCTTCTCCTGCCTCCACTGTATTTCACACCCTGCTAAACTGCTGTTCCCCTCTGACAACTTACTACACCAAAGGAAGTGATGGGATGAGTAATACTGTGGAATGAAATTCCCCTTATGTGAGTTCCAAGCATTTCTTTTGTGTTTTTCATCTTCCATCTTGCACTTTGGAGAAGCAAGAAAAGAAGCAAGATGACAAAACCACCTACGTGGAGTTGATTTTTTTATGTACTTCCATGACGCACTACAGAAGAAACGAACATCATTGCTTTTTGATGTTGTTCTGTAATGCCAGTTAGCATAACCTTAGGATGCAGCTTTCAAGATTAAAAAAAGATTGTGAAAATTCAAAGCAAGTTATAAAAGCTATAGCTATGTTTTCCCTACCATGCATTTAATTTGCATGTGGACCGCACCTTGCTTGCTCCAATGTCAATCAACCAAAAAATCTTGGTCTGGGAAAGCTTTTATAGTACGGAGAAAATACAGAGAAGAAAATATTTGAGGGGCCCACATAAAACAGTCTTTTTACCATGTTTCTTATTGCACGATAGATCAAAAACATACAGATGTTCATGCACTATTTTTTCTAATTCAGATCTGGAAGTTGTTCTAGGGATGAAGTTAGGAAAGCTAAAGACCAATTGCAATTGAACCTGGCAAGGGATGTCAAAACCAAAAAGAGCTTCTGTAAGTATGTAGGTAACAAATCAAAGGGTAGGGAAAACGTGGGCCCATTGCTGAATGAGATATGGGACCTGGTTACATAAGACATGGAAAAGGCTGATATATGGAAGGCCTTCTCTGCCTCAGTCTTTAGCAGCAAGACTGGCCTTCGGGAATCCCAAGTCCCAGCGACCAGGGAGAAAATGTGGAGTAGGGAAGATGTACCCTTAGTGGAAGAGGATCAGGTAAGGGACTACTTAAGGAAACTGGACATGTCTGAGTCCATCAGCCCCAATGAGATGCACCCACAAGTGCTGAGGGAGCTGGCAGATGTCATTGTGAGGCCACTCTTGGTAATCTTTAATGGATCACAGCAATTGGGAGAAGTGCCCGAAGACTGAAGAAAGTCAAATGTCACTCCTGTCTTCAAGAAGGGCAAGAAGGAAGACCCAGGAAACTACAAATCAATCAGCCTCACCTTGATCCCTGGGAAGGTGATGGAGGAGCTAATTCTATAAATCATTTACAGGCACATGAATAAAAAGAGAATCTTACCAGAAGCAGTCAGCATCAATTCACTAAAGTCATGCTTGACCAACTTGATAAACTGCTATGATGAAATGACTGGCCTGGTGAGAGGGAGAGCAGTGGACATTGTCTATCTGGGCTTCAGTAAGGCTTTGGGCACTGTCTCCCATGAAAGATCCTCCTCCTAGACAAGGAGTTGATGTAACAACTGGATGAGCAGACAGTGAGGTAGACTGAAAACTAGCTCAATGTCTGGGCCCAAAGAGTGGTGATCAGTGGAACAGTCTAGTTGGACGTCAGTAATTAGCAGCATACCCCTGGGGTCAATACTGGGTCAAATCTCATTTAACATCTTCGTTAATGATCTGGCTGATAGGGCAGAGTATACTCTCAGCAAGCTTGCACGTGACACAAAACAGAGGAGTGGCTGATACACCTGAGGGCTGTGCTGCCATCCAGAGGGACCACAACAGGCTGACAGGAACCTCAAAAGTTCAACAAGGAAAAGTGCACAGTCCTACACCTTGGGGAAGAACAACCCCATGCACAAGTACATGCTGGGGGTCACCCAGCTGGAAAGCAGCTTGGCAGAAAAGGACCTGCAGGTCCTGTTGGACACCAAGTTGAACAGGAGCCAGAAATGTGCCCTTGCAGGAAAGAAGGGCTAATGGTATCCTGGGCTGCGTTAGGCCAAGCATTGCCAGCCAGCTGAGGGAGGTGATCCTTTCCCTCTATTCAGCACTGGTGAGGCCACACGTGGTCGGTCACACAGTCACACAGCATGCCCAGCTGTTGGCTTCCAGTAAAAGACAGACATGCACATTCTGGAGAGTCCAATGAAGGGTCTCTAAGATGACTAAGAGAGTAGGGCATCTCTCCTGTAAGGAGAGGCTGAGAGAGCAGGGGCTGTTTACCCTGGAGAAGAGAAGGCTCAGAAAGGGATCTTATCAACGTATATCAATACCCAAAGGAAGGATGTAAAGAAGAGGGAGCTGGGCTCTTTTCAGTGGTGCCCAGTGACAGAACCAGAGGCAGTGAGTACAAAGTAAAACACAAGGGACTTCATCTGAACATCGGGAAACACTTTTTTACTGTGAGGGTTACAGAGCACTAGCACGAGTTGCCCAGAGAGTTACAGAGTCTCCATCCTTGGAGATACTCAAAAGCTATCTAGGCATTGTCAGGGACAACTGGCTCTAGGTGGCCCTGCTTAAACAGTGAAGTTGGACAAGATGATCTCCAGAGCTCCCTTCCAACCTCAACCATTCTGTGATTCTGTGAAGTGATTTCAGTCAAATTTAGATCTTGATTTTGTATATCACGGTCCTTATAATTTCCTTACAGAACCCTAAAGTAGGTCTAAAACACAAACACAAGTCATCTTTGCTGATTTTACTTACATAAAAATAATAAAATCCTAAGTCTCTACAATTTGCTTCCTCTTTTCTTAAATTTTGCTCCCTTGTCCACTCACCTTGATATTGTAAGACTGGGTGAAATCCATCTATTGACATCTTATGACATATTTTTTATCTATATAAGATGACAGCCACAATAACTTGCCTGCATTTATATTGAAACCACAGTCAGAAGCTATTACTCCTTCTAATCCACGTGAATTACATTTTCCCTAACATTCCCGGCAATAAGGAGCACTACAATTCAAATACATCACCTTGCAAATCATATAGGTATGGCAGCATTTAGTATTCCTTTTTTTATACAATATTGTTGCTGTGTTCATGAGAAATTCCAAATATGATAAAAAAAGTATTAAAACTGATACTGTCTTCTTACCAGAAAGTTCAAATACATTCTCCACAGCAGTGGACAATGGGTACCATTTTCACTCTGAACTGCATGTTCAAAAAGAGCTACAATCCGATTTGTTAACCCAGTTTCAGGAATAGTGGAATGTATTTCACCAACATCTGCCCTGAAACACAGAGGAAAAAAGAAACCACAATTCCTTAAACCCAAGCTAAAGGACCACATCCAGGTAAGAGAGGGTAAAGATCGATGTACTGTCTCTGTTCACATAGCACTGTGTATAGCCAGATTTTTGTGTTTCATGCTACAAACTCTGAATGTTATAAACCAGATTTTTAGCATTTGCTAATCTAATCAACATGTTTCTAAATAGGACAATCAGTTAGAAGATAAATGATGCATTTTTGCAAATATTCTTTTAGCATGTTGGAAGACTAACCCTCTCCAACCGGACGAGATAATTTCTCTTTGAGTACACTAACCCACTATCATATGATCTTAAAATACTTATCTTCAGTCTTCATTCAAGATTATTTACCATTCCAAGCCTGGCGTAGCAGCTCAAACCAAACTCAAGTCTAGGTCAGCAAAAGAACTTTTGGTGCCCAGACAAGCTTGTTCAAATTTACCCCTGGCACCTCTGTAAGGCCACATGTTGGTCTTGGATCAAGGTCTAGGTCACAGCTCTGGTTCCCAACCATGAGTACAATAATAATTTTCCTTTTTACCCAGAGATTCAAACCTCCTAAGTTTCAGGCATAATACAAAAGCAGGTACGTATTTTTCACCGAAGCACTGATTTCTGTCTACAGCTGATACAAACTGGCTTATTTTTGACGCTTGAGCTTGAAGAAACAGCCTGGAGCACTCATGGCAACATCACTTTGTCTGTGTGCATTCTCCTAGCCTGCCAGCTTGTTCCACTCACACTTAACACTTACTCCTAACTTGCCTCTTTTTTTGAGGGTCTTTGAGGTCACGTTTCCTCTCATCTTAACCTTTGCCATGAGGAAAAATTATGTAATCTGCTCTGCATGGAGTCAGACATTTCAAGCATTGTAGCTCATGCTGACTTACATAAGATACTGTATTATCCTTCATGTTCATTTCTTTAAACGAATTCCATGCACTAAAACAAGCAGAAGTACAAAACAGAATAGAAAATAGTCACATATAGTACAGACATTTTCTTAGTTTGTCACAACATCATAAAACATTAGTTTTATGCATGACTGACAGGCCATTTATCTCTCTGTTGCAGTAGTTCAGCTCTGCTCTTGCAGCATCCAACTTGCCCCTATACAAATATAACCTATAGGAAAGGCTATGCTAGCAGAGAACAATCTGGAAAGGAACTAGATGTCACAGAGAATATCATCATTCTGGAATTTTAACATCGGTTTCCAGTAACAATAATGCAAACCTATCACACTGACAGTCTGTAATTAACAGTAAATCAAATTACAATCCTCCTTTACATTTGGTGGCTGTTGAATTCTTATTAGAGTTTAGGACGACATACACTGACAGCTCAGGAATGTCACTATCACGTATGCATGCCTGTTGCCAGACTGTGGCAATCAAAGCAGTGGGCACACAGTCATTTTAAAGTATACTGATAATTCCGTAATTTCATCAGGTGTGAATATTATAAGCTTACAGCTATGTAAAGCTTCCAGATAACATTTTCCTAGAAATCTCTGTTGCTATGTACAGACACAAAGAATAAAGCTGCCAATGTTACTAGAGATATGTAGGCAGCAATGGATATGTAGCTCCAAGCAACGGGTAGACAACAGTTAGAGACTAAGCTTTAAGAATGAACACATACCTCTGTTCCTCACATTTCCTATCTTTTCCTCCTTTCCCAGGAGCAAAACATCTGAGCACAAACCACACTGTGAATTCAGGAAATTTCCAGCCTCTTCTACCTAGCAACAGCCTCATATGAAAACTAAATTTGCTATAGAAACAGATCTGCCCAACTGTATTCTGTGATCCAGGAGTAAAGTAAGGCAGCAAGCTCAGCCAGAAACTGCAGCGTAGCTCTTACGCTCCTTATTGCTGTAGTATTAAACTGCAGCAGTTTAATCTCACAGTGCCTACCTTGGCCATTTAAGCAGGCTCTTAGTTATTTAAAAATTACTTAAAAAGAAATGTATACCATCTTGTGGTCATCAGCAAGTAATCAAACACAAAGCAACACATAATCTGATCCAGTAGAAAAGAAGTGAGACTATCATCTAGGCCTTTAATTCACTCAGGATTCTGCCACCGACTCACTGTTCAGCCTTGAACTAATAAGCTTCCCTAGCTACAGCTTCCTCACCTGCAAGGGAGAACTATGACAGCATTTCCTCTCCTCTTAAGTGAGCAGACAGAACAAAAAAAGCATAATCGTGAGGAGCTGCAAGCCATTACCTCTGGACATTCTCAATGAGTTTTTTTCTCATCTGCTCTGCTTGGATTGCAAACAGCCATGGCTCTAAAGAGTTAGTAGACCTTGTGACACCATCAAAAAATCTTCGTGCTTTGCTTGCGCTGTGAGACTTCCTTTGGATGTGGATATATGACCTCCAAAGAGACTGGTTGCTAGGATACCGTTTCAGAGCCTCCGTTAGTGCCTCTCGCAGAGGATTCAAAGGATAAACACTAATTTTCATGTGGAATCTGAGTAAATTTGTATGCAGCAGTGTGACAGCTTCAAGAGCAGTGGGAAGATTTTGAATGCCAAAATTCTCTCCAGTATTTTCACATTTCTCTGGACCAGGAGCTTCAAGTTTTTCCGAAGTCTGTGCATAGATTAATACTGCAGCATCAATCCCAACAGTCAAATACTGGAACAGCGCGTAACAACCAACCAAGTTAACCAGCTGATTAGCATCACTGATCTGATCCTGATCAGAAACTGGTGTTTTATTTAAACAGTCTTGCAGTGCATGCTCATATATTTTACGAGCTTTCAAGACATTCACAGATAACACTGGTCCACTATAGGGTACATATGGTCCACTCTCAGCCAATTTGGTCAATATATGAACAGCACGTGACATAACAGCGCCTTCCAGACTTTCTAGTAGTTCCACTTCCAGCTGGGCATAAAGCAGACTGAGGCTGCAGATCTGGGGACTCTTCAGTCCTCCTGTCCCTGCCGCACAAAGAGCTGTGTCAAATACCTTCCTGGCATCATCGATGTTACCAAGCAGCCATTCTAGGTAGGCATAAAGTTTCCAGAGAGAAAGGTGGTTTCGGTTGTCAGGTGCTTTAAGGAGACTCTTGGCCAACTTTTTACTCTTCCTCCCTTGTGCTTTCAGCTTCTTCTTCTTTTTTGTTTGGAGACACTGAACTACCTGCAGGGGAGAATAAACAGAAGAAATTTTGAGAGGGATGGGAGAAGAAACAAACCAAAAAAAACACCTCACAGCATTTTTTAATTTTATTACTGTGTTTGTTTTCATATTGTTCCAAATTTCAACACCAGTCAGATCTATCGCTACCCAGTACTGTAAGTTGTCACAACTGCCTCTTGTCAGCTCCCTCCAACACAGCCGAATTACAAAGTCTTCTCACTCTTACTCTTGCCGCTGCCATCAAGTAATATCAAATTTCACTCGTCTAAAAGGCCAACTGTTCGAATAAATAGTTGCTAATCAGTAATGGTTGAGAAAAGGAAAATAAACGATCCTGTCTGGCCAGATGCAGCTTATGACTAGCACAATTAAACCTCCAAGTAGCTTTTCACAGCTACTGTGCTGACAGACAAATGTGGAGATTGGATGGGAAGATTACAGGAGATCTTGTGTTCAGGCACTGCTTGGGTAAGAGACAGGTAACTTCTCCATATGGAAACACAATATTAAATTTTCTGAAGTGTTAGGAAAACAACCTGGACCCTCATCCTTCTGTGGGCATCTATTAGAGCTGCTTTACTTAAGTAAATCCATATTCAAGTGATAAGGCTTTATTTCCTTCAATAACACTACAAATGTAACCTGCACAGGAAGTATTAAGTTTCTTGATAAGGAGCTCATATCATGGTATTGGGGATTATGCACCCTGTACAATAGTTTCTTAGAAGTACTTGGCTGACTCACTTTGCCTTCTAAAAAATCACTTGCATTTGTTTCTGTCTACCATACAACTTACCATATAATAACATTTATCCAGGACTGCAAAATATATTTTGTTACATGTATGCCACTGTGTAACATGTCCTGAAGGAAAGGGTTTGAGGTTTTTTTTTCTGGCGCAATCTTAACTGGCATTTCCCAATTTGAATACTTAGTCCTTCAAGACTTAATTTTCAACAATATTTATTTTAATTCAACATAAACATTAATGCACAAGAAAGCCACACATCAAGAAAGTGATTATATGCAGATTCTTCATTACCTTAGATATTTCATACTGCAACCAAGAAATGGACAGGTTAGATTTTTCCTTTCCTGAAAACAGCAGGAATAGAACATGAAAAACATTATGTAGGAACTCCTCTCCTTCTTTATAGTGGCCTACGTGATGTCTCCCTCGTAGCATCGTGTCCATATGACCAATACTGTTGAATCCAGAAAGTGGAAAATGAACAGAAGTCAGTGGCTTTTCATCAGAAAGCACACTGTCAAAGATATTATTTTCATCCATGGCAATATAGAGGTTGGAAGGAAAGAGTTTACTTGTACATGGAACTCCGAGGAATTGCAAAAATGAGTATAGTAGTTGACGTTGAAGATCTGGATTAGAAAGCCGGATTAAAGATGGTCCAAGATCATCAAATAATACCTAAAAAAATCCAAATTAAACCAAACTCAGTTAATTTCTGCAATCAAATAAAATCTGCAAACCTGCAATTTATGTAATTAAAAAAATCTTTTCAAGTCAATATTTATAATTACTATTAAATGGTAATAGAATGTCATTCAAATTAAAACTAGACAAGTTAAACGAGAGATGTGTTCTTCCAGTCAGACTGTAAATTTGCTATCAAGAGATTTCTTTGCACTTATCAGAGACCTTCACATTGTGTAAGGAAACTTACACAATGAAGGTCTGAAAGATACTATTGCTTAGGCCGTTTAACACATTTTTGTTTGAAAATCAATGCATAACTTGACCTATCTCCCAAGAAAGAAAAAAAAAATATCCAACTATCTGACTTAAAGGTAACAAAACCTTCGTTTATTTAATGCATGTATCGTCTTAAATACGGATTTCTGTGATGTTTCCACATACAGATGAAAGAAAACGTGGTACAGCAAAGACCGACTGTTTGCCTACAGCCCTTTCCAAAGTTTACCATGATTCAGCAGTCTCAGCAAGAAACCTCAGATAAATTTTGAATTCCAAACAAAATTATTTTTTCCAAATGAAGAAAGGATTACTCCTCTAAAATATCCATTGGCAATGAAGTCAAATGAAACCGAGGGAGGTGATTCTGCCCTTCTACTCAGCTCTCGTGAGACCCCACCTGGAATACTGTGTTCAGCTCTGGAGTCCCCAACACAAGAAGGACATGGAGCTGCTGGAGCAGGTCCAGAGGAGGGCCATGAAGATGATCCGAGGGCTGGAGCACCTCTCCTATGAAGGCAGGCTGAGAGAGTTGGGGCTCTTCAGCCTGGAGAAGAGAAGGCTCCGGGGTGATCTTATTGCAGCCTTCCAGTACCTAAAGGGGGCCTACAGGAAAGCTGGAGAGGGACTTTTTACAAGGGCATATAGTGACAGGACAAGGGGCAATGGCTTTAAATTGAAAGAGGTAGATTTAGATTAGATCTAAGGAAGAAATTTTTCACTCAGAGGGTGGTAAGGCAGTGGAACAGGTTGCCCAGAGAAGTTGTAGATGCCCCATCCCTGGAAGCGTTCAAGGCCAGGTTGGATGAGGCTTTGGGCAACCTGGTGTAGTGGAGGATTTCCCTGCCCATGGCAGGGGGGTTGGAACTAGATGATCTTTGAAGTCCCTTCCAACCCTAACCATTCTATGAAACAATAATTTGTCTTATCATCTCCTCTTGTTTTACTATATCACAGTGACCTGTCTTTCTGGATCTTCACAATCTTCTTCAGCTTCCTTTTTGGTTTTGTCTGGCCTCCAAGGTAACCAATGCCTTGCTTCACGAGAATATTCAATATCCAACCAAATATGCGACTTGGGGAGAGTTTTATCCTTTATTTCTTGATCTTCATCTATCTCCTCTTCATCGTCATCATCATCTTAAACCAAATCAAGACATACACACACACAAAAAATTATTAAAGAAAAATTAATCCACCAAATCCAAAGACCAGACTTGATATACAATTTAAGTACTTCAAAATGTAAACAAATACAGTGTTAATAAAACGGACACAAGACAGAGATGAAAATTTCCATGTCACAATTCTGGGTTTTGACACCAAATCTGTGAGAGTAGGAAGTTTCCTAACTTTTTGAACCAGTGAATCAGTGTCAACACTAAAGCTCTCTCAAAGAGGAGAAATAAAATGCTGACAGGCTGTGGACCACTTATCAACAGCAGTTTGCAAGAAACAGCCAAGAGTGAATCATCTTTTTGTGTAACTTAGGTTCTTCGCTTCATACCTGAGCATACAATCTGAAACGTGCTCTATGAACACTCATATGCATAAATCATTTTGAGAAAACCACTGTAAGTAAAAAGTAGTACTGTAACGTTAAACATTGCAAACCTAGCTTGGCAATGTTGTTTTAAAATACTTGGTATTTTCAACATTTCAAACTAATGCGCAATTGAAACAACCAAGGTAGTTAAACACATGCAAAAAGGTAGTGCTTAACCACATCCCACTTTTATGATGATCCTTCTGGACTGCTGGACACAATTAGCATATTTTTCCTGTTAGAGCAATATATTAATTCTGTGCTGAGGCTAAGGAAAAGCTTTTTCAAATACCTTTTTTTCTTTCTCGTCGTTGAGGGAAAAAAGTCCTCAAAATTTATGGTTACTTGCACTATTTTTTTGCTACAAAAATCACGTCATTTCTATGCCACCTTGAAGTTCTTGTTCCTGACATTTGCCATTAACTAGATTAAACACTCCCACTCCCAATTCTTAAATTTCAGGTAAAACGGACAAGTGGTGGCAAGATTTTTACTCTCTATATATTTTCTGTGATCCATAACCTCTCCTTTAGTCAGCAACTCAATGAAAAATGACAGCATTTCCACGATCTAATCAAAGTTTGAAAAAAACGGACAGTTTTAGAGATTATACCCAATTATAGACTACATCTGAACTTTTGGGCTTGACACGAATGGCAAAAAGCACTAATATATGCTGGACCTGCCCAAGACTGGCAGTGGTCCTCTTCTCTATACTGAGTCTTCTCAATTCGTGGGCAAAGTGTCTAAAGCCATCAGCAGTGGAACTGCTGACTTCAGTTAAGGAGTAAGAAAATTCCATCTTAATCCAGGGACAACAGAAACGCAGTATCATTTTTTGATTCCTTTGTTTACTAAAAGCAGAGCCAAACAGCCTCATTAGAGTTGCTACAGCATCAGGAGCAGCAAAAGCAGAGACAGATCATCTTTGGTCAGACACATTCCAGCCCCCTGCTTGCCATCAAGATGTATCTATTTGAGAAACAGCCCTTGGCATTAAGGGAAGCACTGCAGACCAGAAGACAAGGTAGGACTATGCAGCAGGGAGGCAGTTTCTGCATCCCTGCTCACCCAGAAGCACTCCAGCCACATGAAGATGCAATTCCTTCATTTTCTGTGTCACAAAGAGTAAGGAAATGTTTTCCTCCTACTTCTACCATATTATTTGCTACAAGAAACTGAAATCTGATTCTAGAAATAGAATCATTACGCTAGGAATCCTTGAGGCAACTATCATCTAATATGATAATTCCATCTGGTCTACCAATATGATGAAAAGGTCTTAAGGGAAGTAGCTTCCTTCCACTTTATATAGGCGTGAGTCTCAACCAAGTACTCGCACCTTTAGCCTTTTCAGCACCAAGTGGAGGATATGCCATTCTCTCCCTCAATTCTCATCCCTAGGAAAGACAACAATATTCCATAAACAGTATCATACATAGAACATTCAACACATACTTTTCCCTGTGAAATGTGATACAGTTTATCTTAATCTTGGTTAGTATTTTTAAAAACTAGTATGTAGAAACATGAGAAGACACAGCTTGTATCATTCTAACCAAAATGTTTAGAAGAACACATGGACATACAACTACACATATTGACATAGGCATACCAGGCTTAAGAGCAATCCAGCCACCCTTTTCTTGTTGGTGCATCCACGCTTTCCAGCCTCTTGCTCCTTTTTCTCCAATTCGAGGTTCTCCACTATCCCAAAAGGGTTCAAAGAATTCCACCTGTTGTGGGGGAACCAAAACAAAGCATACAGAAAAATAATTTTTCATGTTGTACAGACACTATCTGGCTCAACTTAAGTGACTGTAAGGTCTGGAAAACCTATCCAGGTGCAACTTCTGTAGCTAAAGACTTTGTTAAATGCTGCTTAAAAATCAGCAGAAACAACTGAGTACTTCAATTATGCCTGTGGCACAGCAGGACTCTCATCATCCCTTCTAATGAACATAAAGATTGTTTTTAAAAGGTATTAGGCTTTAAACAAAGCAAAATACTTTTGTGCCAAATGTCCTACACAGATCGAGATGTGGCTTTCATAAACCAAACCTCCCCTCCTCCCCATCTTCCATGGAACTATGAAGAATTTGGCTAATGGAATGATAATTCAGGCAATCACACACCTATAGTTAAATGAAAATGTTAGAGTTGGACCTAAATATGACTGGACTGAGGACAAGAGGCAAAATCAGTAAGGCCTTTCATCTCTCAGGTTTCAGGGTGGTCAACAATTTCAGGGCACCTTCCAGTGAATCACAAGTCCAGGGTTCTAGCTCTGACTTTGTCACTGCCTGTACGTGATCTGCCAAATTTAGATTCATCAATTCCTCCCCTGCTTTGGGTATACTTAGCTCTAATGACCATCTCTCTCCTATTGTATGCTTCTGCTGTGTACCGAACCTTGGCTTGGACATTGAGATGCGACTGTTAATACAAATATTAACAATAAAATTTACTCTCAGAAAAATCAAGCATCAACATATCAGAAAATGCAGGGCTTACAGCAACTGCAAAATCTAATTCTGCTGCTCAGGGATTTATTCCTTGCTCCAAGTGAGAAAGTGAACTGTGAAAACAGTACGGAAACAAGTAATTCAGATTGAGTCATAACGCTTCTGTGAGAAGGCAGAATGTGCGATCAGCTGTAAACCTGGCATTTTCCTATTTTCAAGAACTGCACATTCCAATCTAAACATTGCCCTTTTAAATTCAGGTTCCTTTCCATCCTGCTTTCTAAAGAGTTTTTAAATACTACAGATAAAATAATTTAAAAAAACTGCAAGATTAAGTATAACTCAAGCTTTATCTGTGTAACTATACCAAATCTCTCATCCTGCATGATAATTATGAATGAACTCTAAACTTTTGGCTCTTTAAGTGGACATCACTATTATTTAAATGACACGATTGTTCCACTGGTGGGCAACAACATTAATTTAGAGAGCAAAAAAATGGAGTCTTAGTAGGGGTTGCTGGGGAAGAAGAGGAGGTAGTAGAAAGAAATTCAGTTTCTCTCCTCTGTGGTAGCCCAGTTGCTTAAATGGTGGCCCTCCCTACCACTCATTAAAAAATAAGCCACTCCTGACAATTCAGTGGGATGATGCTACACTGGCAACAGTCCTCTCTGAACATTAACTTAGTGATTATTATTAGGGGAACATGTCCAACATTCATGATTTTCAATCATGAAAAAGTGATTCAGTACTTTAGCAGGATAAGCTGAATGGAATCTCACGGGTCAAGTAAAAGGTACTTTAAAGCATGAAGATGCTCCTCATGGAGCCATCAAAGAATTACTGAAAACAACAGATAACAGAGAACCTACTGTAATAACCTCTGTGATAACAGAGAACGTTTGCAAGAACTGTCTAGAACAGAAGAAGATTATAGGTCCTATCAGATTTCTCCATCAACAGTAACAAAACAACAGTAGTTTTAGGGAAAAGAAGCAGAGGAAGTGCTAACTAGACACAGACTTTGGTCAGCCAGCTGATTTTTTTCCCATCTTTAATTAGCAAAAAAGCAGATATGAGATGACTGGTTATCATCACACTTCTATTATATACAGTAGAAGCAGTCATTTGGCATGCAGTTCCAGAGGACCCACAAGCATTTTTCCAATGCAAGCATCACCTTGAAGAACTGCAAAGTAAGCTGTGATTCAAAGTATTTCCCTATGCCCTTAAAAATTCATCAAAGTTTTTCTGCTACAGCATTCTCTGTAACACATGAGGACACACATGCATCTACATGGAAATTGCTACCTGGCCCCTTGTTGGTAGATCTTTCACACTGTCAGGTTTAAAGAAGGTGAAGTCAATCAGAGCCTGAAACAAAGACACCGCTTTCTCAGAATGGCCAGCCTGTCTCAGAAAGTGGCACTGCTGAATAAATATAGCTGTAAAGTAAAGAAGATAAAATTTTAAGATTTCAGATAAACTTTGTTGTGAAGTATTTCATTTCAGCTCACAAATATACAAGGACATACATGCAGTGCCATAGAGCATAATTATTTTGGAACAGTACTGAAATTCGAAACATAGGGAGTAACTAGCACAAACGCATGTCAACATTGTTATAGATCAATTAACTTTAAGACCGCTCACTTGAAACGCACCAAACAGATGACTTTTCATTCATGCTACACATGCACTGTCCTTGCTGATGAAAAAAAGTTATACACAATGGTCCCAACTTTAGTTTATCCAACATCTGTCAGAGTGGGTCATAGACCTCTGAAGATGCTGGGCATGATTATAACTTACACAGTTAAGTAATTACAACAAAAATTCTTCTTGCCTAACTTCCGCATGAGATAGTTACATTGGTAATATTTGGTAATATGCCATTTTAATTCCAATTGTCATTCCCATTTTCTTCTCCTTTACATAAGAACAGTCAAGAGACGTCTGGTCTTTTGGCCAAAGGATTACTGCTTGTTTGTAGAGAAGAGTCCTACCCCTTGTTCTTCAACAAATTATTTCTGTAATGACTGCCATATCGTACTACACACTGACCTCAAGTCTCAGCATAAAAAGAGAAGTGAAGTCCCAGTTTTTCTATTCACAGATTCACAATGAGAGTCTTAAATGAAAGAGCTGGTGAAACTAATAGGCATTATAAACACCTCTATTACTAGGCAGTTCAAGATATTCAGAGATATTCCATCACTCCAAATTACACTCAAGTCTTAACAAAACAGTGGCTTTTCAAAAAACAAATTGCTTTAAATCATAATCTTAATTGGCTTGCAAAAAAAAAAAAAACCAAGCCCATAAATCAATAACTAAACAATTCACTGACAGTCTTGAAAACAATTCTTCAAAAACTATTCTTTTTTCGCTAAATGCATTGGCTTTGGAGGGTTTTAAACAATCAAAATATTTAAGTGTCTACATACACACATGTAACAACACAGGTTAACATCAATTGCTTATAATGATTGTCTTATTTTTTAATATTAAGAAGTGGCCAATGATTTACTCCTTTTACTAGTATTCAGATTTACATCAGATGTATGCACATAAAAATTTGAATTCAGCTAAAACATACAAGCTAGGCATTTCATTTGATTTTCCTGTGAAGTCAATGGTTGTTTCCGATAACAAAGACTCTGAGATTTCTGAAGATAGTCAAACAACAAAAAGTATGTTTAAGTATATAATAGAATCTTCCAAAGTATTTTAACCAATTTAGGCACTTTCTCCATCAATTTCAGTATCCAACTGACACTGGAAAAGTTGTCCTTTCCTAGTTTCTCAGCTTCAAACAGATAAACTTTGATTAAATAGTCAGAATGTGGAGAATATCTCATCAGGACTTGCTGCCAAGCTGGAGATAAAATTAAATTAGAGCATAAGATTTTCCGCATGATAAAAAAAACACCCACCTATATTTGAAGAAATGCAAAATTCAGCATTTTCTTTGTGGTAAAAACTGAAAACAGTAATAATACATACTTAATTCAGTCCATGATGCTAAGACACTTCTGCAGCTGAACTAACCTAAAAGATAAGGATGTTTCTCCCCAATCAGTAGGTATAATTTGAAAAATAGGACTCCCTTTCCACAGTAAAATTTCAAAATACTTACCTTCATTTGCTTTACATTAACAGATCCTAGTAAATTTAAGATATTACAAATTGCTATCTCAAAATTTACGTAAAAACTGATCTATAATTTTAAATCAATTTTTAGCTGCTTTCTTAAATTTCATGTTTTAAAAAAGCACCCACTTATTTCCAAGCAGATACTACTGTGTACTGAATTGAACACTAGATGGCACAATCCACCACAATTTAAAATTAGCTCTTACACTCATTAGCAAAGGTCAAATGTTGAAGATATAAGCCTACCATACATCTACACTGCTACTCACCTCCTAATTCATTTGTGAAACTCTTTGTATATCTATCTTAACGAACACTTCCTAATCAGTATACTATCAGTTCAAATTCAGCCCAAGAATTAGATACTTGAGTCACTAAAAAAAAAAAAATAATAATCTCAGATAAAGAGGCCTTCCCACTGAAAATTTCTCCACTCCTATCATTTGAATTTCAAAGCAAAAAAAACCAAAACAAAACAAAATCCACACAAACAAATCAAAACCCTCAACCATAAACAAATGACTATAGCCTTAATACAGAATGAGACATTAAGAGTGGAATAGAAACACAAAGTTTCTTTCATTTTCATTTTAACTTATCTATAGACACTGCAGCAAACAAGTATTTTGAAAAATGTCAATCTAATATAGTTAACTAGTTACAGCAACTCCATTAAAAAAAAAATTCTCATAGCAGTTGACAAACAGAATTTGATGAGTCAAATATGTTCTGTGCAGGGAAACAAAATGAAAGAAAAACTTTCCTGTTTGAAAAAATTGATGCTGAATAAAACATTTGTTCTGAGAACCATTCATTGTGGTTACTGCACAAAGTGACTGAAGTGTTGGAAATCAGACAGCAGAAGCAACTAGAAGCTATCAGGCAGTACAGTATCAACCTGCCAGCACAGGACTGTTCCTTTACAGCACTTTTTCCAGTGCTTGATCCAAGATGAATTAAACTGAAGACCATAAGAGATCTGAACTCCTGAAATTCATTTGTAATCCAGCATCTCAATCTCTAAGTCCAGACTGGATACTGCATAACAGACAGCATCATTGCTCAAACAGCAGTTACAGGACTTGGATAAAAATAGAAGTTCCTTGGACTATGCCACATACGAAGAAATATGGACTGCTTCATAGTAAGTCTCCTCTAGATTTAAAACAAACTTTAAAAGGAAAAAAAAAAAAACCAAAGATATTCATGGTGACGCTAATACTTCCCCCTCCTCGGTGTATTCATAGATTAATAATTACAACAACCCTCCGAGGTAGAGAAGCAAAATTCAAATGGGATAGGTTAAAGTCATTTAGCTCCAAATAAATTTACAGCCCATGCCAGAACTGAGCATGAACTTGTTTCTTCCCTGGATCCAGTCCAGCATCCTAATCATCTGACAAATTTTCCTTCCAGGGATAATTATATAATAAATTATAAGTGGTAGATATATGCATACAATAAATCCAAAAGCCATGATCACATGGTATTACAGTTTAAAATTGTCCTTTTACGAACCGAGATGCTCAAGAAAATGTCACATCAGACTTCCCATGTGCCTTCTCTTTTCTGGATTAAAGTAATTAACTGGAAAGCTTTTGAACAACAGATAATTGTTTCTTTCACCAGCCAATCTTTTTTTTTTTTTTTTTAATAAACATTTTTCAAAGATAAAAGCACATCTCTTGGCTGTTGGCTGCAATTCTCCAGCCTTGACATT
This sequence comes from Tauraco erythrolophus, assembly GCF_009769465.1. Classification (NCBI taxonomy): domain Eukaryota; kingdom Metazoa; phylum Chordata; class Aves; order Musophagiformes; family Musophagidae; genus Tauraco; species Tauraco erythrolophus. Next base: position 54,353,711 of record NC_141470.1, read on the forward strand.
TGTACTGTAAACCACTCAGAACATTAGACTTTACTGAATGTTATATCACAAACTCTCCTGGGGAAGAAAAGCATCTGCTATATCCATATTTGGTTGGAATATCTGCTTTAATTCTCAGCTGAGAAATCAGGCATTTTGAAGAAAATTAAAATTTCCTGTAATACATAGGAAAGACTATTCTTATAGAGAATGTAGACAACTCCTATGAAGACCATTCTGACCATAACAGGAAACAGAAAGAACCTTACCTAGCATAGCTTCTTCTGTACCAGGCAGTAGAGGATGTGACACCATGCTACCATCCTGCACAGCTGCCAATGTAGTTAAACATTTTCCATAGAGACTATTGATTTTTGAAACAGAAAAGGTAGTGAACTGACTTTGACAGAACAGGAGATATTTCTTCCACAGCTCTGGATTATTGGGATGTAAGAAAATTAGCTTCTGCCATTCTTTGATCAAAGCTGGTGGTTCCCAGAACTCTGCACAAAGCTTCAGCCTGGCGAGTTTCAGATCAACATTACTTGGATTGCTTTCAATCGCCCTCTCTAAAATAGCCAGTTTCTTTTCTAAGATTAACTTCAGCGATTTTCTTCTTACTTCCTGCTCTCCCTTACTGGCATAAGGGCTAGGTCCTCTCATTAATTCATCCTTAAAAGAAAAGAAGAATCATGACAACATTAGGAAGAATCATCACTAAAATCATGAGAAGAATGCGGACATTTGTGAAGATGAACTAAGATCTCTTTCTTTACCAATAGAAGACACATAGTCCTAAACAAAGGAAATGACAAGATAATGTTCATAGAATTAATAACAAGCAACCAGGTCTGTCAGAACACATACCTGAAAAGAAACAAATTCCATCCAAGCATTAACATCTCTTGGGTTTTCTCTGACTTTCTTGTTATGTTCTTCCACTTTTGTTATTAGAACAGAGTTAATGTTTATCCCAGGTTCTTGAATTGTTTGCTGCGTATTTACAGACTCATGATCTGCACCTTTGCACCCTTTTCCTTGTAGCCATACTGTAGTTGATGGATCATAAATCCCAAGAGGATTTACCTCCGTTGTGTCAGAAGGATCATCAGTTTCCATTTGGAAAACTGGTATAAAAGCAGTTGAGTCAGATGGAGAACTTTTCTTGCAAACAGGAATCCCATCTGTGTTCAGCATCTTCACATTGTTCTTTGTGAAGTAACGCTCAGGTCGCCTCTGTAATTGCTTCCCTTTTGATGCAGAACTGTCCCAAATTATACACTGTTTCTTTGCATCTATGCCAAGACAGGACTCTCCTCTCCTTTTATATCTTAGAAAAAAAAATACAATTAAACATCATCTAAAATACACGTTAGAAAAGATTCCTCCTTTTTGAAACAAAGCATGGAAGAAGTACTTTAATTCAAATTGACCCAAATAATGTATGCACAGACCTTCAAAAGTGTAAGAACTTGATAACTTTCTCCTTAATTAAGACTTCAATTCATAAATTTTTTCAGTGCCATCGCAACTTTTATTATCATATTAAGCTTCCTCTGAGTTCAACAGTATCTTTCATACTCAGCAGAAGAAAAATTACTTTTTCTTCCTATCATTTTAAGCCATCTAGACAAACTTGGAGAAAGAACAACAGATGGCATTATTTAAGACTATTTAGATTAGATTATTTTAAACTGAAAAATCAGAAACGAGTGTTCAGTCTGGTAGTATCTTTCTGTATCCCTAAGCCTCTATACATTTTATATGCCAAGAAGCAGACATGGAGGAGCAGGGGGAGAAGAGAGACCAGGTTCATAAAAGCCACAATAATCCTATGGATTAAGAAAGGAAAACATCATCTTAAAATATTACCAAGAATGTCATTTCAATGGCAGACATAGTGACGTGCAATGTTAAAATAACACTTTTCATCTCAATAGCTGAGAATCCAAAGGTGGCAGAAATTGGAACGGGTTGTAACCAGGCAATTTTACTGCAAAGGTATATACAATTCAAAAATAAAACCCATAAATCCTCCCTCCTCCACAAATAATTACTTTTTAGATATAGTAAATAATCTTCCTTGAGAACATCAAGAAGTAACTGTACATACATAACGCACGAGCCCAGTGTAGGCTCTTTTAGATGGGGTTCTCCCTTAATGTGGGGAAATGTTCTGAAGGGCCATCATCATACTAGCAACCAATTAAGGGTGTTGAATACATAACTTCATCTATACTCATTTGAACTGTAGCAATGCACAAGACAGGTATCCTTTGGTACAATGTCTGGGTGATCTAACACGGAATCTGCTTGCTAAGAAAGTAACGGTACCTTTTTTTTTTCCCCAAGGGTATCAAACTACTCAGGTACGTAAACCTCTTGACAAGTCTAGTATAAAATAATCAGATCAGTACCTTCATTTCCCTTCAGACACAGAAGCAGAACAACGGAGATCAACAATTGGCACTCACCCAAAGATGATCTATAACAGAACCCGGGATTCCTGACCTCAAAAGCATGCTTTTGAATCTGCCCCATGCTGCCATGTCCAGATGGCAGTTCTACAAGTTCACGTGCCTGCAGTCTACTACACAGAGAATGTTTTTAGAAAGCAACAAAAATCGTGCACTTCATTCCCATTATTTCATGGCATCTTTGCCTTTTACAATATTTAAACAAAACCCAAAGTCAAATTTTGGAATAAACAATTCAGTTATCTTATTATCTCATCTTCTACACAAAAATTTCAGAGCCAGGCTCAAGTTCATGAATCTTGAAACAGTGACTCTGTGGTAGTTTGAATACCAATAGAAACCAACGTATTGTACCTTGCTATGTCCCCTCGATATAGCGACTTGTAGGCCCAGTTTGCAGGGTCTGGTTTCTTGTCTATCCTGAAGGTTTCTGCTGTGAAAGCCTGGATATCATCAAGCCAAACAAAGCGATTGCTGGTAAGATTTGATGTTTTCTTATCTAGACTGTAGAAAAGGAGAAGTAGTATATTCTAAACGTTTCTGTACATATTCAGCATTTACAAAACCCAGGAAACACTGCATTTCTGTAGTTCATAATAATTTAATTTACTTAACGTAAATTAAATGGTACATTATCCATTAATGTAAAGGCAGCCATGCACCTGGAAAAAAAACAACTAGAAATACACTAATAGGACCATCAAAACAAAACACAAACACTTCTTGCACTTCCAAAAATTGGATTTAGGATTATGAAAGGTAATAACCAGATTTAACTAATAAATTGCTTGGCAAACTATAATCTGAAAGCCATATATTAGTAATTTAAAAATTTACTTTTGTCTTAGTAAGATGCTGCAATTAGGAAAAAGAGGATAATATGTAAAAGGATTATGTTGATTAGCTGTAATTATATCCATGCATTTGGTAAAACAATGTGCAAAGTGGTTTATGGATTGCAGTTATACAAATAAGTGGAAATTGCCACCTACGTCCAAACTGTAGACAACTATGAACTTCCAAATCTGAATTCATGTTATAAGTATGTAACTTAGTAAATGAGTTTTACAGTCTTGAAAAGCTTTCTAAAATTTCATTTAGAACAATTTTGTGGTTCAGGTTTCAAAAACAGCCTCCTGAAAACTCAATATTCTCTCAGTATCAACAATTTATGGAAAGAAGTGAAAATAAACACCTTGAAAGAACTTCAGCCCTTTCATTTGAGCAAAGCACTGACTGGTTGGCCCAGTATAGCAAACAGCTGATGAACCAGATTCAGCACACAAATCCATTCCAACCAGCCCAGACACTTCCAGCAAAGACAAGAGCAACTGGGTGGAGCGGAATGGTCTTGGCATCCCAATGATTTTTATTGTGCTTCCTCACGGCCAAGCCTTAGCCACCACGAGTCAACAACAGTCTTCATACAGGAGGAGGTGAAAGTGGCTAGTGGCATCAGACAACACCTCCAAGTATCACCGCCATTCTTCCACAATGTTAAGATCCTTGAGCATAAACACATGCCCACAAGCCTGTGCTCTCAGCTCCTGGTTAAACTGCTTTGGGAAAAGTAGTAAACTGAGGGAAAGTCAAGGACTGCCTGGACTACACTCAGCTGTAACAACAATTCTTCAATGTCACCAAATCCTCACTCTGTCCCCAGAAGCAGCTGCAGTGCTGTGAAGCAGAGCACAAGCTGCTGATGCTAAAGAAAAAGACAGGAACTAGGGAACCAGAGAGAGGCAAAATGGCTGCTCAACCTAGCAAACATGATGAGAAACACAGAAAGGTGACTTACGCAGGCAGTTACACTGGGCCACTTTGAATGAAATGATCAAAACCCAACAGGCTGAGAAAAGCACAGCTAGGTATGCCAAACTTGAATACTCAGTGCATTCACAGAAGCTTTTACTGCTCAAAGATCATGCTAGTCACTGGATAGCTATTTTCTTGTTCCATAAAAAAACGACACCTTCACTAATTACAGTACTTTAGAGCTCCCGGAATTAAAAAAAAAGGTCTAGTATAACAATTTCAACTGTTCAAATATCCATCCAGACGTACCATGAATCACAGAATCATAGAATGGTTTGGGTTGGAAGGGACCTCAAAGATCATGTAGTTCCAACCCCCCTGCCATGCACAGGGACACCCTCCAGTACACCAGGTTGCCCAAAGCCTCATCCCACCTGGCCTTGAACATTTCCAGGGATGGGGCATCCACAGCTTCTCTGGGAAACCTGTTCCAGTGCCTCACTACCCTCAATGTAAAAAATTTCTGCCTTACATCTAATCTAAATCTGCCCTCTTTCAGTTTAAAGCCATTGCCCCTTGTCCTATCACTATACATACCCTTGTAAAAAGTCCCCCTCCAGCTTTCCTGTAGGCCCGAAACAAAAAGTATGAAGCACACAGCATGGAGCAATAAATGGCTGGACATAAAGAGAAATGTTAAATCGTACAACAAAGTTTGTCTTAATAGGAAAAAAAGGAAATGTTAACTCTATGAGGAGGAAGTTATATTATGAGGCAAACAGAGCTCTATATTAAGACTTTTGCACTCATTAAGAATAATGTTTAATGCAATCCCTCTCCAAACTTTCCCAAAAGAAGATCCATGAAAGGAAACAAGATGCTTACAAGAACTCAAAATAAGTCTCTACATGTTTTTAAAAATATTACTGCCATATCATGCTTTGTTCTGCAGAACAGCACTTCACGGAATATTTTAGTTACGTTTTCAGATATGATGGTTCTAATTCTAATTCTGTTTTCATTGCTTTGAATACAGGTTTAGTCATATACAGCTTAGAAAAAAATGACCCACCAGTGGTAAGAATTTCATTCATAAAGTTGAAAAGACAAGTACAAGAAGACAATGAATATACGTCTTGCATAGTATTAATAAATACATACTTTGCTGTTGCTTCCTTTTGATGATTTCTGCCACTTCCTGAGGCTTTGTCCTTGATGTGCTTAGTGTCCAGGTCCGATTCACTGCTACTGGTGTCCCCTTTGGTTTTGTTTTTTGTCTTCTTATAGTGGTGATGCTTTCTCTTTTTCTTTTTCCTTTTCTTACTTGATTGTTTCAGACTCTCATCCGTATCACTTTCCCCTGACAACTCTGATCTTGAAGTAGTCCTGCTTGGAAACAAGTATATATCTCTATACACACCTATATATCTAAGAAGTAAAACTGTGAAGAAATACCACCGTAAGAAAGTTCAGAATCATTTTACCCTTTACCTTTATTCTTCCTGTATCTGTGGAGAACAGAGCAGCAACGCATGCAATGAAAGTGATACAAATCTGCATTAAAATAACAACTATATTTTTGACAGCTGCTGGGATTACTGACAGTCTTAAAGTTTTAATTGTCAAGCCATTTTGAGGTGTATCTGTATAAATATCCATCTGCTATCATCCTCAATTTAAAGATGACTGAGCTGATAAAATTTCTTAACTTTGCTAAGACAACTTAGGTCAAGCTAAAAGGATGAGAAATCCTTCAAGGTGATCTGCAAAAGAAAAAGTCTGCCTTTTTTTTCCTTGTTTCTTTACGATTTATATTAAAAATATCAAAAAAACATAGTTTTACAATGACTTCTAGATTAGAAATTCAAACCTCACCAATCAAGGAACAATTTTTGATGAGTACTGAATTAATGTTATCATATAATATAATGTAGTAACAAACACTACATGCAACAGACAACTGGTTTACTGAGAGATCACACAAAGCACAGACAGTTTTGGCAAAACACATATGTATCCTTGTACATACTACATACACTGCCACGCTTAATAATCAACTGAAATAATGGAGGTCTTCTCTAACCCTTAATTAAAGCATAAGCTCTTTATAAACAGTTTTTCTGGAATATTTCAATAAAAGAAAGGAGTGACAAGATTCGGTATTCCTAATGCGTCAATAAAAGAAAATGCAGCATTTCAGAAGCAAGGCACCTCAAAAAAACACCTTACACAATTTATTTAATTGCACTAAGAAAAAAGAAGCCATGGGGGAACCATTAGCAGGCCTTTAAAATAAACACACGCTTCCCCAAACAAAACCAAAAAAAACAAAGCCCACCAACTATGTTGGAGTAATTAGTTTTTGTTGAACTGAAAATGTACCCGAGTAATAGGCAAAAATATCAAACATTTCTCTGTACACTATTTTTTGACAAATTCTTTTTCAAAGATTAATTAAATATGGTGGGTTTACTATGTCATTCTCTCTGAATGGTAATTTGCAAATTGCTTAGTTTTATGACATTAAAGGCCTGAAAAGATTTGAAGAAATATAAGCAGAATATATGACTGATAAACAGAATAGTGATTGCATTTCAATCACACAATACATGGAAATGTAAGAATAAGTATACAAAAATATGTATTCAGCTGTGATTGTTATTATAAAGGCATTCTCTGTCATGACCATCAACAGTCATCGTAAACATGTAAACATGAGCATCTATCAAATAAAAAGTGACTAAGTTTTTGAACTTGGAAACTGCAACTTGATGCTATTAATTATTATGTGCTAGTTATAGAGTAGATATGCCAAGCATAGCAACTATTCTAGTAAAGGTATTAAAACTAGTTCTTCAGCAAATGTGGCTGCTTAAAGCTCATTTTTGTAATATAATCACTCACTTCAGTGATCAGCATGTTCTACACAGCCGTACAACTTGATACACGTAATATTTCATTAATTCTCATCTTCAACTAGTTTTTAAAAAGTAAAAACTTGGCTGTGAAATGGCTGATTGAACTGGTTTTCACAAAGAAATCACAAAGATGATGCTTCATCTTTACGTTACTTCAAGGGTCACTTAGGACATTCAAAAGCTAATGAAGAGTCATGATCACTCAGCTCCCTTTCCATTCTGAAATAATAATGATTTAAATGCAGCTGTGAGAAAAAGAAAATGGGAAAGTAATTGCATAAGTATAATTTCTCATTATTTTAAGTTAAAGGACATGGAAGCATTATTCATACTTTTATATATGACTCAGTTCGGGCCTTTTTAAACACTGAACAGTGAAATGAAAAGCAGCCCTAAAAGCTCCTGATTTTGGCCTCACATAACAAAAGATAAGCAGGACAAAGGAAAGAGGTTACTTTAAAAGATACTGAAGTATATTCTACCTTATTAGTGGTGATTTTTCAGAGATGAGATTTGCAACTTCTGTAGTCCGCTGATGCAATAATAGTGCCTCTTCCGTAGAGAAGCTCGGGTTACTAAGCCAGTCCAACTCTGCAGGTAAAGAAAAGTGTGAAATCAATACAAATTAGCTGGCTGTGCTTTTCAAAGTTGGCGCTTAATCTAGTCAGCAGACAGCTAAATTTGCAGCAAACGTCACTTAAGTCACGTGTAATAACTGAGCGTATCGGAAAGCGGTCCATGAAATTTCCATTTAGCAGAACACTAGGTTGTAATGAGGTAAAACATTGAGGAGCTGGAATCTTCCCCAACGTCAGTCTAAGCTTTAAAACACCCACTATATAATAATACTTAAAAGTTCATACTGAAAACAGATGATACACTTAAAGGCCAAATCTGTCCAATATTAATTTTTACTATGTACAAATTGTAACTTTATATATGTATGCATTGCATAAACATGTTATGTATGCAGAATTCTATAAGATCTTCTAATGTATCCTCATATATTTTACATATTATTTATAATTATATAGAGTATATAGATATTTACATATTTAAAGAGTGAAATAGAAAAAATTACAGAAGGGCATCATTAAATGAAAGGTGTAGATAAAGAATGCAATACAATTTATGCAAACTTACAAAAGTGTACTTTGCTCACTGTACGGAAAATATTTTTAACATGATTTTACGGATAGGGACACCCATTACTGATAAGAATACTCAAGTGTTTTATACAAGGCAAAAACGTGTCACTGGATTCTCAGTTCTCCAACCACCAAAATACCATTAGACTCTTAAACAGTGTGAAAAAAAGGCTAATAGATGCTAATTTTGATATATTAGTCAGCATTAAGCATTCTGCATCTAGATCTCAGTCATTTCAGTCATCGGATAAGATCAGATACTGATACGATGTGGAGGGGGATTTTTTTGCCATAATTTTACTGGTATTGAAACTTCTATAACAATTTTTCATGGAGATTTATTTTCTAAAATTTTCTTTTTAAGTATGTGAAATTTCCTAACATACTAAACGACAAACATCATTTCACATAACACAGCATTTATAATCAGCCTGTCCCATGCCAGGCCACAGGAGATAACAACAAAAGGAACAAACGTGGTCTCCCTGCCTGTTCGCCATGCTCTTTACAACCATTTTTGCCTCGGAGTTCTTCCTGCCACACTCTTGTCTTTGTGCTTTTGACTACACCGACCTCTAATCCATAAGGAGCATGCACTCATTGTCTGCCAAGCCATGCACCTCTCCTCCTTCTAAAGTATTTCTTTCACAAATAGCTCTTCATACCAAAATTCTTTCTTTCTGCTCACGTCCCTGAATTGTTGTCCACAAAAGGATTTAAAATGGAGCAGGCTGCAAAACAGTTTGTTAACCTCAGTTAAGCTCATCAAGAAGTATATACAATCAAGCAAAGCTCCAGTTTGCATTTCCCAAGAAGTCTGTCCCTGCTACCAAAGGCCCCGTGGGGATAGTCACCTTCCCTGGTTCATCTGGAACCTCCATCTCTGTGCAGAGGAGAACCCACAATTCATGGCACTGTCAGGACCAAAACACGCTTCCCACCAGCACCCCAATCAGTATGCTGCAGGAGGCTGCCAAGCACCATTTCCCAGCTCACCACAACGTAGGATGTAGACCAAAAAATAAAAATTCAGCTGTATGATGCATGTGTATCATTGTAACCTACTGCCCAGCAATCAGAATCACCATACCTAAGGCAAGTACACTACCCTACTTTGTTGCAAATCAACATGAGATTTTATTTTTTTCTCCCTTACAGGAAAATACTTAAAGATATATTAATGTAAAAGTAGAATAAAAGTTGAAACCTTAAAACTGTGATCATAGATTCATAGATTTCTAGGTTGGAAAAGACCTTAGAGATCATCGAGTCCAACCATCCCTAATCCCCATTAAACCATATCCTCAAGTAGATCATCCACCCTATTCTTAAACACATCCAGGGATGGGGACTCAACCACCTCCCTGGGCAGCCTATTCCAGTGGCTGACAACCCTTTCAGAGAAGAAATACTTCCTAACATCCAACCTGAATCTCCCCTGACTAAGCTTATGCCCATTTCCTCTTGTTCTATCACCCATCACTAATGTAAAGAGTCCTTCCCCTACCTCCCCACCATCTTTTCTCAAGTATTTATAGGCCGTAATCAGGTCTCCCCTCAGCCTCCTCTTCTCCAGGCTAAACAGCCCCAACTCCCTCAGCCGCTCCTCATAAGTTTTATTTTCCAGCCCCTTGACCAGTTTAGTCACCCTTCTTTGGACTCGCTCCAGGAGCTCAATATCTCTCTTAAAGCGAGGGGCCCAAAACTGGACACAATATTCCAGGTGCGGCCTCACCAGTGCCGAGTACAGGGGCAGGATCACTTCCCTGTCCCTGCTGGTCACACTATTCTTGATACACGCCAATATCCCATTGGCCTTTTTGGCCACCTGGGCACACTGCTGGCTCATATCAAGCCGGTAGTCAACCAACACCCCCAGGTCCTTCTCCGCCAGGCAGCTCTCCAGCCACTCTTCCCCGAGCCTATAGCGATGCTTGGGGTTTTTCTATCCCAAGTGAAGGACTCTGCACTTGGCCTTATTAAAGCTCATGCCATTGGCCTCAGCCCAACGATCCAGTCTGTTCAAATCCCTCTGAAGGGCCTCCCTACCCTCCAGCAGATCAACACAGCCTCCCAGCTTGGTGTCGTCCGCAAATTTACTGAGGGTACATTCAATTCCCTCATCCAGGTCATTGATAAAGATGTTAAACAGAACTGGACCCAGCACTGAGCCCTGGGGAACCCCACTGGTGACCGGCCTCCAGCCGGATTTAGCCCCATTTACCACCACTCTTTGGGCCCGGCCATCCAGCCAGTTTTTAACCCAAGGGAGGGTGTGCCTATCCAGGCCAGCAGTTATCAGTTTCTCAACCAGAACACTATGAGAAACTGTATCAAAGGCTTTACTGAGGTCTAGGAAAACTACATCCACAGCCCTTCCCTCGTCAACCAGGCGGGTCACCCTGTCATAGAAGGTGATCAGGTTTGATTGGCAAGACCTGCCTTTCATAAACCCATGTTGACTGGGCCTGATCACCCGGTTAACCTGTATGTGCTCATTAATAGCACTCAAGATAACCTGTTCCATGAATTTGCCCGTCACCGAGGTCAAGCTGACAGGCCTGTAGTTCCCCGGATCCTCCTTCCGCCCTTTTTTGTAAATGGGGGTAACATCCGCCAGCCTCCAGTCCAGCGGAACTTCCCCAGTGAGCCAAGACTGCCCAAAGATAATGGACAGGGGTTTGGCAATGACATCCGCCAGCTCTCTCAGGACTCTCGGGTGGATACCATCAGGCCCCATAGACTTGTGGGCATCCAGCCGGAGGAGCAGTTCCTTCACCCGTTCCTCTGGGATCACAGGAGCTTCGATTTGCTCTCCCTCCCTGCTCTCAGACACCAAAGGCCAGCTCACCTGGGAACTACTAACCTTATTATTAAAGACTGAGGCAAAGAAGGCATTAAGGACCTCAGCCTTGTCCTCATCCCTAGTGACTAACGCACCCCCTGAGTCCAGTAGGGGCTGGAGGTGATCTTTAGCCCTCCTTTTGTTATTAATATATTTATAGAAAGACTTTTTGTTGTCCCTTACGGAGCTGGCTAGTCTAAGTTCCAATTGGGCTTTTGCCCCCTGATTATCTCCCTACATGCCCTAACTTCCTCCCTGTATTGATTCCTGGATGCCTGCCCATTCTTCCAAGACTTATAGACATCCCTTTTTCTTTTGAGATGTTCCCAAATCTCCTTTGTCATCCAAGCTGGTTTTCTACCCCGGCGGCTCGACTTTCGGCACACAGGGACAGCTCGCTCCTGTGCCTCCAGAATTTCCTTTTTGAATAGTACCCAACCCTCCTGCGCCCCCTTACCCTTGAGAGCTGTCTCCCATTGGACTTTGTTAATCAGACTTCTAAACAGCCCAAAGTCAGCTCTCCCAAAGTCCAGCTTGGCTGTTTTAGTGTTCCCCCTTCTAACTTCCCCTAGAATTGAGAATTCTATTATCTCGTGGTCACTATGCCCCAGGCGTCCTCCAACCTTCACATCTCCCACAAGACCTTCTCTGTTCACAAACAGAGAAGATCCTTACTTGTCTATTTAAAATATGATCAAAATCTACTGTTTAATTTAACTTAATCCACCCTAGCACAAACACTTTCATTCTGTTTCTATGATTCTAAACCTGTAAATCTACCACAAAGCATTGTTCCCAAACCTTTGGTGACTTCAAAGGAGAAAGATCTATGCTGGATAATATCCAAGCAACGTTTCACTCATCTATCAAAATAATTATTCCCCCTGCTGGGGAATAAAGTATTATGCAACAATAAGTTAATTTCTTATTTCAATCCTGTAAGAGATGTATTAAGAACCAATCTACTTCTTAGAAGAAGAGTATTTTCCATTAAATACAAAAAACGTTTCTCATGAATAATTCTGTAACCATTACATATTTAAAACACCCAGCAGTTAAATAAATTATACACCTGATAACTGCATAACCAAATTTGAGTTAATACTTCAATACCTGTCACGCAGTATACCGAGTGCTGCTTTATACCTAAGATTTTTGAGGTGTATTTATTAAATGATAACTTTTAAAATCAATATCACATCTTCCTCACATTCAATTATTTCTGCATATTTTGGTAATGAAGACGAGGCGTAAAGGAATGTGGGAGCAAACTGCAACCCTACAATGTTTTTCCACCGGTCACACTATGGTCTTCCTTAAACAGTGACAAATTCAGAGAAAGCACACTGGTCCAGAGTGCTCCAGATTTCAGTAAATGTATCTTATCTGTGATTAAAGCCTTTTATTTATTTATAGAATTGAAAGAGACATTTAATTTCATTAAAAAATATAAATTTATCTTTGTTTTGATTGGTGTTGTATTACCCAGAGCCACCTAACAAAACAGAAAAATTTACTGGCTGGCAGAGTCTCTGGTGTAAAGGTATCACACAACAGCACAAAACTGTAACTTACTAGCTAGACAGATATCCCTAAAATTATTACACCTGTTCTAAAGACTTACATATCTATTTTGCCTTTGGCCAGATCTCCAATAACATGCTTTGGGCACAAAGATATTCTCTGTAGTCTTTGAGCTTCTCTTCTTTGTAATGTGTAATAAATCATTTTCTAGTACTATTTTCTGTAGATATAAATTTATTGTAAGGTAGTTCTGTATTGATTTGAATGAAGAATTGCGGTTCAAAAATGACTTGAAATATATTAATACTAATGACACAAAACACTGGGCTACATTTTTTTTTTAAAGTAAGCTCGAAGGCAGAATGAAGTTAAGTAATTTGCCTTCAGTCATACAGAGTTGTTGATGACAAAAGTTAGAATTCAATACTTAAAATATTCAGACCATTAGGAAAAACGTCTAAGACGTTTAATTTTTAAGATCTTGATCTAAGGTCTTTTAAAATGCTGTATGCATCAAAACAGGCTTTTCATTTACAAGAGCATAATATCAGGTCCTCTGAAAATTAATGCAGATAATGCATTTTTTAATATTATTCATCAGTATAAACACTTTAGATACAGACCAGCCCAAACTAGGAAATAAATGTTTGCATTCAACAAGCATGCTAAATTTTACAACCTTGAGCCTTTTGGCACTACAGTGCCAAATAACTTCCAAATGGAGTTACAAATCCTTAGCAGCACTAAGAGCTTCGGCCTTAAAAACTGAAAAATAGAAAGCAACTGATACATTTCTTTTTAAAATGGCATTATTGATCAAACTGACAAAATGAACAGAGAAGAAAATAAACAAAGCAAGCTGTAAAGCTCCAGCTGTTTCAGAAGACACAGTAAAACACGGGGCTGACCAACCATATAAATTTCCCTGAGGCGCAAAACACACTTTAAACAAAAGAGGCTACACCTGAATTGGCAGAAGAGTGGAAAGCAGTTATCTTCATATTCCTCTGTTTAGAAGTCTGCTCTAAGACCAGAACCATATTCTTAAATAAACAGAGTGAGCTGGCAAGATTTTAATTCCCCTCCTCCTCCCAGCAAATCAATCCTCCAGCTCACAAAAGGATGAAGCCTGGATTTCTGAGTTGTGTCCTCCATCCTTCATGCTCCCAATCGCTGCCACAGCTTCAGGAATTATATAGGTTCTCTAGACCCTTCTACAGTACTTTGCCACATCCATTAACTATTGGCTGGCAAAAGGCAGCCTGTGCTGTGTCAGACTGTGATCTCCGAAGATGTTTATTAGTTGGCTAAGGCACACATATATGCTCGTTGCCAAGCCCATCATCTATCCTGGTAACAGTTCGATTGATATTACAGCCTCTCTCTCAAGAGCGGCACTTTATCTAGGTTCATCTTTTTTAAGCAAATGTAGATTTTCACGGACCTCTTCTACTTTTGCCATTTCTCTCTCCCACCACAAATTTGACTGAAAGGGTTAAAGCTCCTGAGGAAGAAGACAGACATTAAGTAGGCAGGCAGGCAGATGCAAAGCAAGCATGTATGAGATCCATTTCCATAGGAAATTTGCCTTAAATATAGCAAAATAATGTCTATTATCGCCAACTCATCCTTGATGCTGTCTCTAGTCATATCAAGGATAAGAGGGTCATTAGGGGCAGTCAACATGGGCTCACTAAGGGGAAGTCGTGCTTGACAAACCTGAAAGCCTTTTATGAGGACATCACCCAGTGGGTGGATGATGGTAGAGCAGTGGATGTGGTCTATCTTGACTTCAGTAAAGCATTTGACACAGTCTCCCACACCATCCTCACAGCTAAACTGAGGAAGTGTGGTCTGGATGATCAGGTAGTGAGGTGGATTGTGAACTGGCTGAAGGATAGAAGCCAGAGAGTAGTGGTCAATGGGACAGAGTCCAGTTGGAGGCCTGTATCCAGTGGAGTCCCTCAAGGGTCGGTACTGGGACCAGTATTGTTCAACATATTCATCAATGACTTGCATGAGGGAATAGAATGTGTGGTCTGCAAGTTTGCTGATGACACTAAACTGGGAGGAGGGGCTGACACACCTGAAGGCTGTGCTGCCATTCAGAGAGACCTGGACAGGCTGGAGAGTTGGGCGGGAAGAAATTTAATGAAATACAACAAGGGCAAGTGTAGAGTCTTGCATCTGGGTAAGAACAACCCCATGTACCAGCACAAGTTGGGGACTGAACTGTTGGGGAACAGCACAAGGGAAAGGGACCTGGGGGTCCTGGTGGACAGCAGGATGACCATGAGCCAGCAATGTGCCCTTGTGGCCAAGAAGGCCAATGGCATCCTGGGGTGTATTAGAAGGGGTGTGGTTAGTAGGTTAGTCACCCCTCTATTCTGCCCTGGTGAGGCCACATCTGGAATATTGTGTCCAGTTCTGGGCCTCTCAGTTCAAGAAGGACAAGGAACTGCTTGAGAGAGTCCAGCGCAGGGCCACAAAGATGATTAAGGGTGTGGAGCATCTCCCTTATGAGGAAAGGCTGAGGGAGCTGGGTCTCTTTAGCTTGGAGGAGACTGAGGGGGGACCTCATTAATGTTTATAAATATGTAAAGGGTGACTGTCATGAGGAGGGAGCCAGGCTCTTGTCAGTGGCATCCAATGATAAGACAAGGGGAAATGGATATAAGCTGGAACATAGAAGGTTCCGCTTAAACATGAGGAGAAACTTCTTCCCAGTAAGGGTAACAGAACACTGGAACAGGCTGCCCAGAGAGGCTATGGAGTCTCCTTCTCTGGAGATGTTCAAAACCCACCTGGACACGTTCTTGCGTGATCTGATCTAGGTGGTCCTGCTCCGGCAGGGGGACTGGACTAGATGATCCTTTGAGGTCCCTTTCAATCCCTAACATTCTGTGATTCTGTGATTTAACTATTAGAATCGAACTTCCAAGATGTCATTTTGACTTAACTTTACCTGAAAGTACTTTTATTCCCTTACAGATGTGAAGTCACTCACTAACTTGGTGCAATATGATTACAACAGTGAGCAGAAGCAGAATTAGGTTTATTTTTTATATTTTAAATTATTGTTTTAGGGCCTCTGCGGAAAACTCGCCTTGAGAAATGGAGTCATAAACATTAATCCCCTGACTGTGCCTGTAGCTTGGTTCTACCTGAGCAGATGAGATCAAATTGCATTTTTTAAAACACTGAAGAATCGTACTGCAAGAACCAACCCCTGTAGCACAGTCAATATGCCTCTGTAAATACACCAGGGAAATGTTTAGAACTCTCCAACTACAGTATTTTCTGAACGATTTAATCAAACTGACCTAATACTCTGGAAATAACTGAACAATTTTTTCCATTACACAAAATGCAAGTCCAAACCTCCCTGTAAATAATCTCTAGTGAATCAGTTAGCTGGATACAAACATTTCAAACATCAAAATGCATTCCAAACTTTAAAACTCTACCTTTTCATTTTTTTTTGCTATTTTTTCTTGTCAGATGCCTGAAAAGTTTATAATTTTCGCCGACCAGATTTATGATCTTAAAGAATAAAAAGAATAAAAGATATAAAAGACTTCTGTTGTGATAACATGCATTATTATTGTTCTGCTCTACCATCCACATTCATGAGCGCAACAGTAGAAGCCATCCAATACTGTTCTTTTTATACCTTCCCAAGCAAAAATAATAATTAAAAATTTACAGTGTGAGTCTACAGAGACAATTTTTAAGAGTTATGCAAAGCCTTTTGTTGCCTCTCAGAATCATGAAAAGCTGCTTTCAGCAAAAATCACTGCATCATCTTACCTACAGAATAGTTCAGACTGTAAATAATGCTGTGCATAATGCTTTCTACTGTGAGTGGGGTTAATTATTACCACTCTGTTCAGTATGGCTACTAATAAACTTGTCATTTATCTTCTACCAAAAACTAATTAAGCTTGACAACATAATTGTAAGAAACCATATACAAAATTACTTTGCACTCTAGAGGTTGCTGCAACTCAGTAATAGGAAGCGCATACGACAATACTTCAGTTTCAGGCAACATATATTTATAAATGGTTTAGGAAGGTTTGTAAAAGCATGAGACAGGTGGTCGGAGAAATGAAGCGAGGCCAGCATATTTACATTATTACCTCAACTTTTACAATAAAAATATGAAGCAGCCCAAAATGACTGCAAAAGATACCTCAGTTTTTCATATCGTTAAATACAACGCACCCTGTGATCTCTGTACTGTGATGGACTTTGGCTTCATATCAGCTCTGAGGAAAGAGCGTCATCTATCAGAGAGATACCAAAGTTGCCCATCAAGTTCTCAAGTTCTCACAAGCTGAGCATGTGAAATTTGGTATCCGTGACCATAAATGCCGTTCTGAGTTAATACTTAATTTTTATAACTTACACCGAAACGTGGCCATTAAAAACAAAATGCAATATTGGCTAAAACATAAAACAAACAAATTTTGTTCCTTAAAGTTTTGTCAGTAATTCTCACACGAAAAACTTCCAGTAGGCCAAAACGTAACTCAAATGGTGCTAACTGAAATCTAGATCCCAAAGTCAGTCTCAACATCTTTTTCTGTATAATTTGATCACAGGTGGTCTATGATGACACAGACTACGTGTAACAAACCTAAGGGCTAAATTCCCAGAGTTTTAAAATGTAAACAAGGTCTTACTGCTAGAGAATTTTACTGTACCTCTGCCTGGCAGTGCAGATCCTTTCTTTCTAGAAGCTGTAATTTAGGATCTTACTACATCCACTATTCCCTGCACCAAGTGTCATTACCAGAAAGGCTCCTGAATGTCGCTAGAACATCTCTGTATGGCAGACTGGGTATCAACAGCTGCAATGCCATCAGGGGGTAATGCAGAACTGGTTAGAACAAGAAGCTAACCCAGCCTGTACTCCTAAAAGCTTCAAAAAACTCACCATACTGACTGGACCAAATATACAAGAAATTTGGTCTAAACAATTCTCTTAAGAGTTGCTTCTTGCTGTGGTGCCTAGAGGATGAGCAGGCTCAAGGGTGGTAGAAGCTGGCAAGCAAAAAGCATAGTTCAAAACATCTCCCAGTAGATTTAATACATGTTGTGCATACTTCAGAGTTTGGCAATACATCAGATACGGTTCTTTACTCATTTCATAAAAGTGTAACTTGCTAGACAGCAACGATGACAGTCAAAATGATAAACTGAATCATAATCTCACTCATGACCTTCCAAAAAATATCCTTTACAAATAAAATTTGGCTTAATAAGCAAGGAAATGAGACAACCCTGTATAAATTATCCAAGGCTAGCGGGGGAGGGAAAGAAACTCTCCTTTTCTGCACAAAGCAAACCTTCACCACATATACAAAGTTAACATATACATAATTTTCAATTTCTACAGCCATGCTACCAGCATCTACCAGCAGACAGCTGGAAGCAAATGTGGACCACACCCGAGAACCCGCCAGTGAGAGGCCACCTCTAATTTTACGGGGCTGTCCCTGTTTCGGGTTCTCCCACAGTTACCTCCCAGAAAGTAACTTTATTCCTAAGTACGGTAACTCTGCCCACACCGGCTGGGACGCGCCTTGCGCGGAGCACGCCCGCGAGCGCCAACCGTACGCTCGTACCCTGCGGGCGATGGAGCCCGAGACGAGGGGCAGCCCACCCCCTGAAACCCCCGCAGCGGCGGGGCTGGCCGGGCAGACGAGCCCCTCCGCCGCGCTCCCCAGCCTCCAGAGGCGCCGCACACAGACCACTGCCACCGGGGTCCCGGGACGCAGCGACAGCGCCGCCCACGCCGCAACTCCATGGCGGGGGCGGAGCGCGCCCGGCCCGCAACGCGAGCACGCACGGGCGGGCCGGGCTCGCCGGTCGGGGGGCGAGCTGGTGGCGGCCGGAGCAGGCCCGACGGGTGCGCGGCAGGGCCGGCGCGGTGCGGGAGGCTCCGTGGGGAGGCGAGGGGAAGCGGAAGGGCTTCCCGAGGGCCGGGTCGCGGAGGGCCGTTGGGGGAAAGAGGTTTCTCCCAGACTTTACCTTTCCTAGAGCCCTCGCTGCTGCTGGCTGGGGGCTCCCCGCACTCGGCGGCACTGGCAAAAGCCGGGAAGAGAGCCATGTCTCGCCTTATCGCCACTGCTGTCTGCCCGAGCTGCCCCGCGGAGTGGCGGGGCAAGATGGCAGCGCGGCGCCGAGCATACTGGGAGCTGTAGTTGGCCCG
Source organism: Tauraco erythrolophus (assembly GCF_009769465.1). Lineage (NCBI taxonomy): Eukaryota > Metazoa > Chordata > Aves > Musophagiformes > Musophagidae > Tauraco > Tauraco erythrolophus. The sequence continues at coordinate 54,372,577 of NC_141470.1, forward strand.
GCAGGCCTCACAAAATGGCGGCAGGGACCGGTGGCTGCTGAGGGAGGGGAGGTTTAGTGCTGCGGCTGCTGTGGGCGTCCCGCCTTTTTCCAGGCTTCCGCGTATCTTGCGCGCTCCGCCGCCTTCACTAAGGGGACTGGAGGAGAGAACTGCTGGGGAGGAGGGGATGGGGTTTCCAGAGATAGCCTTTCCTTCCCCACCGCCCTGTCTTCCCTCATGGGGTTCACTGGGAGGGAGCACCGGAGCAGGATCTCCTCGAGACTGGGCTGCTCAGCCGTGTAAAGAAGGATGTTGTAAAGAAGCCGTGCTTGCTTTCCCTCAGTATCTACTGTACGTTTGAAGGCACATCTCGCCAGACAGCCTGTCTCGGACTCCGCGAGTGAGGGCTTGGGGAAGAAATAACCTGCAGTCAGTCAGTCCTTCATGAGCCGCCTGACCAGGAAGTCACCCACCATATTTAATAGCATCCGAGAGCCTGCCCTCCATAAAGGAACTGGCAAAATAATTTTTATGCTTTTACACTTTGTGCCTTCTTGGGCAGGATGTTCCACTTTTTAATTACATATTATCTGAAACAGTATTTCCCTTTTATCTTTAGCCCAGTGCTTAATTCTTGCCTTGTGAGAAAAACGTGTCCCTATTCGCTTTCTCTGCAAAATTTTATACACTGTTAAGATACTTAAGTTTTCCCCTTTCTGGACTCAAAAGTCTGCCTTTTTTTCTTCATATATAAAAGCCACTCCATAATGTTCTTCTTGTTGAATTTCTTTAGTTTTTCTAACTCCTACACTAATACTACTGCATGACCAGAATTTCATGTAGTGATTAATCTATAGGTGTACAATGGGTTTAGGGATTATATGGAATTAGAATGACTGGTTTGTTTTCTTTCCTTTCCCATTACCTTTGGATCATTCTGTTTGGCTTTTGGCCTCTCCTGAGCAACAATGTCTTATTCCTGAGTGGCAAAAGATAATAGGTAACTATTTTGCGTAGATGTTGGGATTAGCTTTTGTATATACACTGCTTCTCACTTACGGAGCTGAGTTTTTTTGGTCATTTTATAATTTATTTCTGAAATACTTTAGCAACCTTTCTCAGTCGGCTTTCCAGTTGATTATCCTGAATACTTCTGCACTATCTGCAGACTTTGTCAACGTTTGCTGCTGTTTGCAGCCTTTTTGTAGATGTTGAACAGTCAGATCCCGAGGAATCGCGCTGGTCACTTTGTCTTTTAGAAAATTATTTCTTGATCCTTGTTTTTTTTAAAAAAATTCTCATCACGTGCACTTTTTAGGCTTTTTCCTGAGAAGAGAAAACCTATGAAATTATGCTACCTGAACAAGCATTTGTCTTTCTGTCTGCCTGGCATAATTTCTCCCGGTAGTTTATAACTCGTGACTACTTTCAACCAAATTTAAGAGGAGGTTACAGGTTAATACATTACTGCAAATTACATGAAAACAGCTGGCAATGCAGAGCAGGATTTTCAGTGGGAGGAAAACTCCAGTGTAAATACTAGGAGCCTAACCTATTGGGAAAGTTGAGTCAGAACTCTCCTGCTCATGGAAATATTTGTTATTATCTTATTTGGATAGTTATTGAAATGTGTAAATGTCTTTATTCTGCATACCTCAGCACTAGGAAAACTACCATTTATCTAGAGAAAATTATTTCCCTGTTCTCTTATGAACCTGACTCAAAGTCCTTTCAAGATGCTGATGCTTTAGATGCAGGATAAACTAAATGGATTTCATAGCAAAAGAATTCAGTTTATTTGTTCAATGTCATTATTCACATTGTCTCTCTGCTGCTCATAGTGATGGTAGCTAACAACAGCTCAACAAAGAGAATACAGAAAGTGAAAATGTACTTTTTAAGGGCAAAGCAAATGACGAAAGAGAGTTTATAAGAATCCTAAATACAGATTTGTGCTCTGCATCCCTAGAAATTAGCCCCAATTATGGATAAAGAGAGGGATAAGTTAACAAAAGATGTTATTATTGTGGCCATACCTATATTACCATGACATAAAAAATAACTAAATACATATTTAACACTACCACATACATGCAGGTAATATTTCCCCTTATCATAAGCGGAAGTTAAACTTGTGTGAATGTTGCTTTTACATTATTGCATTTATTTGTAAAAGTAGTTCCTATTTATCATTAGTAGAAATTGGCTTTTTAGTAAAATCTATATTGACATTTTCTTGACTTACTGAAGTCAATGGTAATGCCCATTCTGATGAAATGTAGTTTTCTGCAATATATTTAGCCCCATGTCTAACTAGTTTTATTTTGCAGCTTTTGTATTAAAACTATGCAAAACGTAATTTAGTAATGTTATATGAATACTTTACTAAGCCTTTACAGGCAAGAAGTACTATTATAAATAAATTAAATGTTTGCTTCAACTCAGTTGAGCCAAGCCTTTTCTTAGGATTTGTTGAAAAACCTGACCAAAACACCTCTCGATGTCTAGAATAAAGGTAGCTGAAACAGCGTTGTTTCTTCAGTTCTATCCTAGTAACAGCAAACCATCAAGCCTTTCACAATCTGGACAAAACTAGAGCAGCTGCATACAACAAGAGTTCCTTGTTAATAAGAATGAAGGAACTAACTGGAGGAACTAACTAAATGGAGGAACTAACTAACTGGAGGAACTACAAGTTCCTTACTTAAGAACAGTCTGGTCCACTTTTTACACTATCTACCTATTTAACATATTAAACTCTGGTATAGTTAGTATGTTTTATTAAGAATCCATTTTAAGGACTTTTCTTCTTCGGAAAGCCTTACAGTGAGTAATGTACTGAACTGCCTAAGTCTATGTGAGAGTGACAGTCTTCAGCAGATTTGGGACTTGAGATCTTTTGTATATTTTCACAAAATCACAACATTGTATCTAGGGACAAAACCCGCTATCATCAGGTCCATAACATTGTCCTTATTACAATAAAATTGTAATAGATATTTGTGAATCTGACTTTTGTGAAATGGGTGCAATACGATGCAGTAATTCAGGGTCCCTCACCAGGGCCTGTGTCCTGGTTTTAGCTGGGACAGAGTTAGTTTTTCTTTTTAGAGCTGGAAGAGCTCTGGCTTTTGGATTTAGTATGAAATTTGTTATGAGAAGAATACTGATAGCGCACTGATATTTATAGTTGGTACTGAGACATCAAGGACCTTTCAGCTTCCCATGTTTTGCCAGTGCGCAGGAGCGCAACAGACTGGGGGGAACACAGCCAGGACAAAAGGCCCACAACTCTCCTTATGATTTGAATTTAGGATTGACGGCCAAATTGGCCAATGCAGTATTCCATATCATGCAACATCATGCCTGGTATATAGATGAGGGCTGACCAAGAAGTCTCTCTTTTGGGGAGTTCTCTAGGTCTCTTCTCAGATTCTTGTTCTCTTGGAGTTCTCTCTCGCTCATTCAGGATTGTGGTGTCAGGACTTAACTGTGTCAAAATCGTTTGCTGGGATGGGACAAGGCGTTGGTCACCAGGTGCTGAGCCATTACACTGTGCATCACTTGTTTGTATGTATTATTATCATTTTATATGTATTCATATATTATTATTAAATTGTTCTTATCTCAACCCACGAGTCTTCCTTCCCTTTTCCCCTTTAATTCTCTTCCCCATTCTCCAGGGGGTGGGGGAGGGTGAGCAAGTGGCTGTGTGGCGTTTAGTTGCCGGCCAGGTTAAACCACAACAGCCTGAAAGGCCACAGCAGGCCAGTTTGGTTTTTGGCCTCACACACTCATGTTTTGCTCTGCCATGCTCTCCACAATGTAACTTTACATCCTGTAATATCATACCTCTCATATCTTTCATATTTTCTGTTGCTTCTCCACCCTTTCTACTTCCTCTGTAGTAAATCCTGTAGTTAGTTCTTCCTTCCACTCCTGGTGATCAAGGAGCTCCTGCTAGGAGTAGGTTCATCTCTCTGTAAGATCCCAAGAGTCCATCCTCTTTACAAAGGGGGGTTTGTTCTCATATGCAAAACCCTACAGAACAAGCCTTTACAGTACAGCACTATAAACATGGTATTTAAAGCTTACACACTGGGTACCTTGAATAAAAGCATCAGAAATATAAGCAACCATTTTGAGTAAGGGCTACATTGCACTCACTCATTTAAAGAAATACACATCCCTAAAATACTGTAAAATTTTGTAAGACTGTAGGAGCTGTGGTTGCATTAGCGAGGACACGAAATTAATTCAGACCACAGAGTAAGAGGGACAACTGGATGTGTTTATGTGTGCCACCTTTGGCTCCCCTGAAGAACCCTTATGGGATGGATTAGCAGGCTTCCACCTCTGTGCTCCACCAGCCTTTTCAAACCTCGTCGACGTACCAAGTGCTGCCAGCATCATGCGATGGTGCACTTGTATCATAGAATCATAGAATCATAGAATGGTTAGGGTTGGAAGGGACCTTAAAGATCATGTAGTTCCAACCCTCCTGCCATGGGCAGGGAAACCCTCCACTACACCAGGTTGCCCAAAGCCTCATCCAACCTGGACTTGAACACTTCCAGGGATGGGGCATCTACAACTTCTCTGGGCAACCTGTTCCAGTGCCTCACCACCCTCAATGTAAAAAATTTCTTCCTTATATCTAATCTAAATCTGCCCTCTTTCAGTTTGAATCCATTGCCCCTTGTCCTGTCACTACACGCCCTTGTAAAAAGTCCCTCCCCAGCTTTCCTGTAGGCCCCCTTTAAGTACTGGAAAGCTGCTATAAGATCACCCCAGAGCCTTCTCTTCTCCAGGCTGAACAGCCCCAACTCTCTCTGCCTGTCTTCATAGCAGAGGTGCTCCAGCCCTCTGATCATCTTCGTGGCCCTCCTCTGGACTCGCTCCAGTAGCTCCATGTCCTTCTTGTGTTGGGGACTCCAGAGCTGAACACAGTATTCTAGGTGGAGTCTCATGAGAGCAGAGTAGAGGGGCAGAATCACCTCCCTCGACCTGCTGGCCACACTTCTTTTGATACAGCTCAGGATACGGTTGGCTTTCTGGGCTGCCAGTGCATCTTGCTGGCTCATGCTGAGCTTCTCATCCACCAGCACTCCCAAGTCTTTTTCCTCAGGGCTGCTCTCAATCCATTCTCCGCCCAGCCTGTACTTGTGCTTGGGATTGCCCCGACCCACATGCAGGACCTTGCACTTGGCCTTGTTGAACTTCATGAGGTTCCCACAGGCCCACCTCTCCAGCCTGTCAAGGTCCCTCTGGATGGCATCCCTTCCCTCCAGCGTGTCCACAACACCACACAACTTGGTGTCATCTGCAAACTTGCTGAGGGTGCACTCGATCCCACTGTCCATGTCTCCAACAAAGATGTTAAATAGCACTGGTCCCAGTACTGACCCCTCAGGAACACCACTCGTCACAGGCCTCCACGTGGACATTGAACCATTGACCGCAATTCTTTGAGTGCGACTATCCAGCCAATTCCTTATCCACCGAGTGGTCCATCCATCAAAACCATGTCTTTCCAGTTTAGAGACAAGGATGTCATGTGGGACAGTATCAAATGCTTTGGATAAGTCTAGGTAGATGATGTCAGTTGCTCTTCCCCTATCCATCAATGCTGTAACCTCATCATAGAAGGCCACCAAATTAGTCAGGCAGGATTTGCCCGTAGTGAAGCCATGTTGGCTGTCACCAATCACCTCCTTATTTTCTATGTGCCTTAGCATAGTCGCCAGGAGGATCTGCTCCGTGATCTTGCTGGGCACAGAGGTGAGACTGACTGGCCTGTAGTTCCCTGGGTCTTCTTTTTTCCCCATGAGAAGAACGGTTATGCATCTTATCATGAGAAGAACACTTATGCAGCTTCCTATAATACGAAAATATGTGGGTTTAATATGACACATTTAGCATGTTCCAGCAGTGAGAGGAACTGGGCAAACGTAAAAGAAGGGTGCTATAGCTTTATGTCCCTGCAGGGAGACATATGGAGCACAACGGAGTTTCCAATAACACAGGTTCCTGTTCTGATGGCGTGCCAAGTTTCCAGCCTTCCTCTACGTTTTCCCAGCCCCTTCTCAGGTTTCTTTCACTAAGAAATCCTTTTGTCTCTGCCAACGCTACTCAGATGTGTTCAGATCTACTGAGTAATTTTACCAAGGGCTAGTTTTTTATTGAGACCCGCTCAGCAGGCAGAAATGCGAGAGCTCCGGTTTCAGCTGTGCCAGGTGCGGCGTGTTGCGGCCGGGCTCTACCCTCAGCACCGTCCCCTGGCCGGCCTTGCCAGGAGAACAATGTGGAAGACATGATCTCCTGCAGGAGCATTCCATGTTTGGGACTTTAATAATGCCTGATAAGGTCCCCGTAGCTATTTTATTTCCTCTTTCTACCCTGCTGTCTGGGTGCTGTGTGGGCAGGCAGCTCCCGGGGTGCCAGGAGCGGGGCGACAGGAGCAGGGCACAAGGGGCAGCCCCAGCCAGGTGCTGGGCACCAGGAGCAGCGCCAGCCAGGTGCTGAGCCCAGGGGCAGCCCCAGCTAGGAGCAGGGCTGCTGGGGCAGCCCCAGCCAAAGGCACGGCACCAGGGGCAGTGCCAGCCAGGAGCAGCGCTCCAGGGGCAGCCCCAGCCAGGAGCTGGGCACCAGGGGCAACCCTAGCCAGGAGCAGGGCACCAGGGGCAACCCTAGCCAGGAGCAGGGCACCAGGGGCAGCCCCAGCCAGGAGCTGGGCACCAGGGGCAGTGCCAGCCAGGAGCTGGGCACCACCCTGGGGACAAGGACAGGCCAAGGCCAGGATGGGACAGGACATGGGCACACAGGTACGCCCAGGTCAGCAGGGCCCATGGCCAGGCAGGGCAGGGCTGTGCGGAGATGGAGACCAGCCCTGCTGTGGCATTGCTGGGGCAGGGGCTGACACGGTGTCCTGGGCTGTGGGCAGGGTGGGAGAGGCCCTGGAGAAAGCCGAGAGGGGCAGCCAGGCCTGTCAGTGTCCTTCACACCACTCCATTCCCCTTCGAAGCTGCTGTTACGCTTCCCACCCCTTCAACCTGTCCCTCCTCTGCCCTTCACTCGAAGAGGGAGAGGACTGGGCTCCCCTGAGTCAGGATGTGGCCTGGCAGCCATCGCTGCCATGCTGCCAGCTCTCCTCCCTGCCTGCTTTGTTTCCCAGGTTACCAGATGCATGCCGTGAGCATCAAACGTCCACATGGCTGGGACATCTCACAGAGGAAGTGATGTAGAGCTCTCCATCATCTCACGCTTTGCCATTGTCTGAGAGGCAGCTCAAGAAGACATCTTCTAAGTAAAAATTCCTCTTAAATGTCTAGATATTATTCTTCCAATCCTCAAAACTGACAGATCAAGACTGAGTATTGTTTGATACAAAGGTATAATAATTTTACATGCGTCTTTCAAAAGCATTTCTGTTGTATTTTTAAAGGGAAATGAGCTCACTCATATTTAGCAACAAATTCCAATTGCTAACTTTCTCTTCAGTTTTTAATTAGATATTGCATTACACATACAGTAAGTAATCTTGATGAAGATATTGTATAATACTGCTATTAAATTTGATGTATCATATTTTACCCTCAAAGTACCTATTTTGCAGATCAGTAAGTATATACTTCCTAGAGTCTTTTGTACAAAGATTTTGAAAAATTACATTATTGCTCATTGAAAATATGCAATTCTACTGCCTCCTTCTTCTTACAGTATAATAAATAATACCTGAATACAATCTTAGTAATTTAAATTATTAATAAAACATGGATATAAAATTATGCAGAAGTGGTGCAAACATTTTTCCTTCAACAGATTAAATTAAATAGAAAATAAACATATAAGTTGATCGTATTCAGAGATGGATTACTGCTAATATTTTTACAAAAGCTGTCAGGCCATCTTTCTAATGCTTTAATAAATCTGGTGATTTATTTACTGATCCAAGTTCTATCTGTAAAATCTTCAGTTATGATAAGCTTGCTGGGTTATCAAATGCTTGCTGGGTAGATCAGCTATTACAGGTATGTTTGTGATGGACATATGTAACAAAGATAACTGGTTCAGTTCAGATATACATTCTGACTACAATTCAAAAACCTAAAGAAGGTTTTTGCACTTGATTGCTCAAGCTGCATGGCAGTGCTGGCTTTGAGCTTTGAACTAAAGCCATGGTCAGACTGGCTCTATATGCATGTCTGTAATATGTATACGCTGTTGCATAATATAAAGCAGAAACAGCAACCAAATTAATATGAAAAACCTTTGTTTCAGAGCCATACTCTAGATAGGCCTATTAGGTTTTTAGACATAAACCTCAGACTTGTAAAGTATTTTAGCTTCTGTTGTACATATGTGTACACATATGTGAATATAAATCCGTATTTCTATATAGATTACAAAATAATAGGATCTTGATATCGCTCCCAGAACATTTACTACGAATTTTGCTGTGAACAAAACTATACCCTGAAGAGGAAGGAAATATTTTGCAGACATAAGCAGAGCCTTCTTTTTGCTAGAAGGACCTACTAAGATTATATACAAGCTTTCTCAGGGCAAAGACTAGAGAATTTTAAGAAATTCTGAATGATGATAATTTCCTACATATCCAAAACCATGCAATTTTATCCAGTTTCTTTTTGTAGAGAAACAGAGGCAAGGAGTTTGATTCTTGAAAAAAAACTCAAACCAAACCAAACCAACCAACCAAAACCACACACACACACATCCCCTTATTTTTGGCCTATTTTTATATCTTCTATCCTGGAGGCCCACCATCTTTCTTTTTACAACAACACAGGAATAGATCCTGCTGTAAGAAAAATGCATTGGACGTACTTCTTTTATTCTCAAATCAAAACAAGTAAATGTTACATGCCACTCTGACAGGAAATATTCCATTTATTGCAGCATTTTGGTGTGGCTTTGTGGCTTCATCATGCAGTCATAGGTGAAGCTTCCAGTTACTGTAATGGGGCAGATTTTTGGTGTGTTGGGATCATAGGATCAGATGTTTTAATTTGGGGGAAGGGTAATATCCCTGATGAACCTTTCAAAATGCAGCCTATGAAACACAGCATGCTTAAATAGTCAGTATTTAAAAAATAAATGGGCTACACTGTCTAACATATGGGATTTTCTATTTTCTACTGTACTTAGCAATTCTTCATTTTCCCTGGGTTTCATGATTTCTTTTGTAAAATCCATGCTAATCTCTCATTAGACTTTTCCCACAAATAAAGTTTATCTAGCCATTTATCCCTGCTTTACTGAGATAAAAATCAACTGGATCTACCAGGTTTCCATCCATAAAAGTTCTGCTGCCATTGAAGTACACTCATGATCTACCTTTAGTAAATTTAGACTGCGTTTTATCCCATCTTCCATTTATATCCATAGTGTTCATTTTTTCAAAATTTGTTTTAAAGCTTTGTGTGTTATTGTAGACTAACAGAATAATTGCAAATATATTAAATGTTTATAAAAAGAAGAGTGAAGCTTGCTATATGGCACCACCACAATACAACAGATAGATTAAAATCTCTACCACAAGCCATAAAACTTCATGCTCTAGTTTTCGTTAGTCAGTAATATGGCTTCAGATCATTATTAGCCAGCTGGACTGAGTTGAAGATAATGAACTAATTAACTAATCAACTCAAGGTACCGATCCTGCCTACAAGAGGCAGGCCATTTCCTCCTGGCTGTGGAAAATGCAACAGTGTCTTTGGTGCTGCAGCCCAGGCTGGTGAGTGACAACTGGTGACCCCGACATGATACATCGGTGAGACCCTGGGAAGCCCTGGCTCCCTAGCTGGAGCTGAGAGCCTGAGCCAAAAGAGCTGGAGCCGGGAGCCTGAGCGAGAGTCCTTTGGAGAAGAAGGTAAAGCTGCAAGCCCTGATGTGGTATTTGTGGGAGGGAAGCGTGCTGGAGTTGGATGAATGGACTGGGTCTCTGCTCACCATAAAGCCTTTGTGAAAACAAAAAATGGTCAAACAAAAAGGGGGAATTATGGCAACCAATCATTATTAGCCAGCTGGACTGAATTGAGATAATGAACTAATTAGCTAATCAACTCAAGGTACCTATCCTGCCTACAAGAGGCAGGCCATTTTCTCCTGGCTGCGGAAGACGCAACAGCGTCCTTGGTGCCACAGCCCAGGCTGGTGAGCAACACAGTAATGCTTCCCTGTTTGAGCAAGTTGAGCTCTCCTAGTTTAGCTTCCATGCCATGCTTCTTTTCACTTTGTGTATATTCTCTTCTAACAGCAAACTTAGCTTATACTTTCCTTTCTACATCTTTGTCTGTTCTGAAAGCTGCAAAAATTACTCATTAGGCTGGTGAATGCAGCTAGATTATACATAACCTCAGTGCTTTGGAGCTCCCCTTCTTTTTCTGCTAGTTGCAGTGTGCTACCTACGTTGCCACATACTCTCTTGCTTTTTGTTTTACTCTTTTGCAAGATCTAGCTCTAGGTTACGTTTAGCAAATCTTCCTTTTGTCCTGCACCTCCAAGTCATAGCTGTCTTCATTCATTTGTTTCTCTTCTCCATTCCATACAGACCTTTTCCTGGTTTTCACTCTGACTGCTGAGGTGGTTACTCATCCCACTTCTGTAAGTGGAATGTAAATTCCAGACAGTTTTTGCATCTCTGAGTTAGATAAATTCCTCTGATTTATTCAGTCCATTCGAATACTTCAATTACTATGTCTACTCTACCAGCATTTGTTCTTATGTTATTAAAAAAGTCCTCCAAAACTTTAATTGTTGAAACAGCTTTGCTTATTCTTCCATTTAATTTGGATTTTTCAACTAGGTGGGGATGGAGAGACGACTGCTCTCTTTTTACTTTAAATGCAATCTTCTCTTTCCCTGTCATTACTACCTGCCTAAAATTGGTCTAAAATAGCATCAGTTTGTAGCCAGTAAAAAAATTGCTTTTGTTGTCACTTTCACAAATGTCTGAGCTGTACTGGTATTAGCTCATGTTTTCCGCTGCACCTCTGCATTTCTGAATCTCTCTTTAACCTCGTCAGAAATCTCCCTCATCGCCGTGTTTCACCAACAACTGAGCTGTGATGCTTGCAGGAGATTTTCCTTTCTCCGATATCCATTTGTGCTGCAAAATTCCACTAATTCAGCTGCCATCAAGATCACAAACTTTCCTCCAGTTTTCTAGAAAATTTCAATTTGTAAATAATATCACATTGGTATCCATTATTGGTATTGAAAAGTTTTATTACCAGACAATTTGTATAATGCTTGAGTTATATAAGGCTCCAGGGTGATCTTATAGCAGCTTTCCAGTACCTAAAGGGGGCCTACAGGAAAGCTGGAGAGGGACTTTTTACAAGGGTGTGTAGTGATAGGACAAGAGGCAATGGATTTAAACTGAAAGAGGGCAGACTTAGGGTAGATATAAGAAAGAAATTTTTTACATTGAGGGTGGTGAGGTACTGGAACAGGTTGCCCAGAGAAGTTGTGAATGACCCATCCCTGGAAGTGTTCAAGGCCAGGTTGGATGAGGCTTTGGGCAGCCTGGTGTAGTGGAGGATTTCCCTGCCCATGGCAGGGGGTTGGAACTAGATGATCTTTGAGGTCCCTTCCAACCCTAACCATTCTATGATTCTATATGCAATGTCACCTCTCTGACAGAATGCTGATTGCTGTCACTAGACAGCCAATATGACAGGCATTGAAACTAGTTGATATACACACAGTAAAATAAACTACACCATGATGAACTGGAATCCTACTGTCCTGGACTATTACACCGTTCTTTCAGGATACTGAGGATTATTACACCTATAAAAAACACCTAACGCACCTAAACTATGGATGGCATCACTAAGTCACAATAATATATTAACTGCGACTAATCTACTATATATTTATTAAAATGAAATCCTCTATCTTATTAGCAGTGAAGTCCTTTTATACAAACTGCAGTTATTCTACTGAGGTGCTGTTACTTTTGACCTGAGGAGCAGCAGTGTGCTGCACAACCTTGAGAAGAGGAGGATGCATAGGCAAGTATACTTGGTAAGTGCTATAATAGCATTAGGAAATTTAATTTTCATGTAGAGAAGAACAGACATTAATTTTATTTTGATGGTCCTTCCTCAAAAGGAAACTGTGCTTCTTCCATGCACTACTTTTTCACCTTACCTGTCCCTCAGTGTTTTCCTACACCCATGACATTGCATAAAAATAGTTCTTTTAGCTCAGAAGGCTGGAAAAAAAACAGCTGTACATGCATTAAATGTATTAGGAGGAAAAGTAAGGGTGATGGTAATTCAAACCTAGTTCCTAGTGCAATAAAATAGCCTAAGCCAGAATAATTTGAATGTCCATGTACCTTCACCAGGATATGAGTGAATATATACATGTATTTCTATACAATTTTATATTTCATAGCTTATTTTACACACATATACAGGAGTGGAAGAGTTTGAAATTTACAAACTTCCAATAAAATTGAGTATGTCATAAAACCTGCTACTCAGCTCGTACCACAAACATGAACATGCACAACTTCATCAAAATGTTTGCAACGATCTTCTTTCCCATGTAAGAAAGAAGCTGGACTAGCAGACCTTCTGAAGGCCCTTCCAAGCTGACCTGTACTATGATCCTGTATGAATTCTCCCTCCTTCTAGAATCATCTCTCTCACAACCACTATTCCACATCCAGACATGCAAAAAAACAGATGACAACCCTTTGCCAAATAGCTTGCAGCCTAAATCTGTCTCCCATACATAAATATTTCATTTTTGGTACCCAAACTCAGGATGATCATCGCTGCACATGACCATTTGCTCACAAATGGTCAATCACATATTTTTCCTTTTCTTTTTCCACTCACTCAGTATTGTACAACAATCATTTATCTCACTGTCCATCCCAAATAGTCTTTCCTCCCTTAATAAACGTTATTTTCTTTTTTAATTCCCCTCAGATTCTTTATCACCTTCTGATCATCAATTTTATTCAAAGCTGTTGGGCTTTCATGAATCCTGAGCTCATTTTCACAACTGCAGCCATTATCTGAAATACTTTCTACATATATGGCTATAATTAAAAAAGTCTCTTTTGATCAGAGGACTTCCCTGTTTTCATGACTTCAGTTTTAGCACTACATGGAATCCACCCTCAGAAATACAAGCTTGGACATATCACTGGGATGAAACCAAGGCATTACTAAGACAAAGGAACAACAGCACTCACATCAGTCCAGGCTAGACCTCAATAGCTTGCAAAAAAAAGTGTTATGTGTGGTCCAGATGGGTGAGGGAATGTGATTATATATGCAGTGTGAAAGTTTATCTTTTCCTTTTCACTCAGATCTATCAGTCTGTCCATGATTATACTCTGATTCCCAAATATTGTGCACATCTCTGCAAAACAGCAAGGTGGCAGGTACCCATAGTGGCCTTGAGAGATAAGATCTCTCTAATTATCCAATCGTTCTTCGGAGGTCAAGCAGTGGAGAGCAAAGCCCATAGCCAACAAAAACAAAAAAAGTGTTCAAGCGCTTGTAATGAGTGATTCCATGAATGAAGAAGCCAGAAGATTGACTTCTATAACAAGTGGTGTTTGCTTAAAAAGTGTTTTACGTTATGATTGAAATCATGTGGAATACACTTCCTGAAATTCTGTCAATATGTCAATACATTGTCAATACATAAGTCAATACACCACGCATTCTACTGATCTCTCTCTAATAACACAGACTCAGTTACCTTTTTGAGGTATGTGGAGTGGTTCTAGCATTTCTTTTCCCAGTAGAGATTAAAACACTATAGATCTTTCCTCTTCCATTTATTGTGCTGGTCTCATTTGTTAACAAATTTAGGATACAAAGTGGTATAGTCAACCTAAAGCATTTCTTGTTCACTTAGGTGGAAAAGGAGTGCAAACAAAAAGCCCCATTTCTCATTCAGAGGTCATATTAACGAACAAAATACTGAAACAATCCTTCTTCTATAAAATGTAATCTCACGTATAGTGTGAGCCGCTGTCACTTTTCCTCAGCACACAGCTCATAGGCAGTATATTCCCTGCAAGACTCTCTGACATTGCTCAAGGCCTTAGCAAACTACTGCTGTAACTATGATCCAGGCTGATGCACAACATAACAAGTATTTCCCCTAGAATATTAATTGTTCATGGAAACTGATGCTTAGATAACAAAGCTTAGGCATACAGTCCATATTATGTTGTCCATAAATCTTGCTTTGTTGATTTTCCCATTTCCCAAAGAAGCATTTCCAACTTTGAACCACTGCCAGGGTGGGGATTTGATTCTTTTCCACTGTCCATTGTTAGAGAAATTAGGAATTTGCAGAGGAAAAAAAATAACCTTATCTACTGGTCCAAACCATCCTACCAATTAGCCAGAAGCTGTCAAGCTTCTGAGATTAAATATCAGCCAAGGTAAGCCAACGTGTCTAGCTCAAAGCGAAAATTAGGCACGTCTGATCTGCAGCACAAGTCCAAAGACAGATCTATGTAGGACCACTGTAGATACTCCTCCATGTTTTTTTGCTGAACTCCTGAATACAGAGAGTTCTTCCATTAAACTAAAAGGAGAGCAACGGCATTTACTACTCGCCAAACAAATGTTAACATTTGCTTAGCCATGTGATAGATTATTGGTGAGGTACAGGTCCTGGTTGTATTTCTAACAAATGAAGCTACAGTTCCCCTTCCATTGAAATGAATGTGAATTTCTCTTCACCTCCATTCAAATAGATTAATTCCTCACATGCACCTGATAAATGTTGTTTTCATAGGTTATCTTGCTTCTGACTATAGATTTGAAGAAAAATAGTTTGTTTTGCTATTTGAGATCTTGTGAGGGGCCAGGTTAAAATACAAAAGAAAGGAAACATTAACATTTATCCTACTAAAGGTTAAACACCTCGGGAAACCTATGAGGCTTGATCCCAGAACTTTATAGGACCAAGGTTGCTCATGATTTAAAATACTAGACCAGAAAAATAATTAAAAGTTCCATTTAGCATTGTTTCCTTTCCCCTTCAAACAAGTGAAAAGCTTGGCATGACTGAGGGAAAAGTGTTGGGAAAATGACCCAATAAAACCTCAGTACCCCAAGTGTATTATTCCTCCTGATCAAAAGCTGCCAAAGAAGAATTGTGAGGAGCATGTAGAAATAGGAGTAAAGTCTTTCTCTAGAGCAATGTGAGATCATGTGAAATATAATTACAAACAGAAGAGGGTAAAAAAATCAGAAAAATGTAAAACTCTAATGAATTTGTATAATTTAGTATTATTTGTAAAAAATGCCTTGTACAAGTAGAACAGCAACATTTAAACATGGAAAACCTCTAAAATGCTTCAGTAACAGCTTATTATTCCAGACACTTTATTTCAATCAACAGTCTGTTGCGGTTTAACCCGGCCGGCAACTAAACACCGTGCAGCCGCTTGCTCACCTTCCCCCACCCTCAGGGGATGGGAAAAAGAATCAAAGGGGAAGACTCGTGGGTTGAGACAAGAACGATTTAATACTAATCATAAAATAAAAGTAGTAATGATAAAAACAATAGTTAAAATTATAATATATATAGAAAAGCGATGCACAGTGTAATTGCTCACCATCCACCAACCAACGCCTGTCCCGTTCTGGCTAGCAATGCTGAAACAGAGAAGTCCTTAAACCACAATTCCAGAAGAGCAAGAGCCACAGAAAGAGATCTGATGAGAGACAGAGCAAGAGTAAGACCCAAACTTTTCAGCCAACCCTCATCTATATGCTGGGCATGAGGGTGCATGATATGGAATACTCCATAGGCCAATTTAGGCTTCAATCCTAAATCTAAGCTGAAATCCTAAAATAGGAGTTGTGGGTTCTTTGTTCCAGCTATGGCCCTCCCCAGCGTGCCGTGCACCTGCACACTGGCAAAACAAAGGAAGCTGCAAAGTCCTTGGTGTCTCAGCAATAACTATAAACATCAGTGTTATCAACATTCTTCTCATACTAAATCCCGTCCTAAATCCAAAACACAGAGCTCTTCTAGCTACTGAAAAGAGAACTAACTCTGTCCCAGATAAAACCAGGACACAGTCTTCATCCATTAATTTCTGTCTACTCTTTTCATTATTATCTGCATTAGATATGAGCTGTTTTCTGTATAATCTAGCCTAGCAATTACCTAAGGTTATTATTCCAAACTAGAAATCATACGTTAAAAAAAAATACAGAAAATCCATATAGAAGTAAATAGAAAAGCAGCTAACACAGAAATACATACCTGATCATATTTATGCAATCTATTAACGACTAAGAAATTATTATTAGTGTTCATCAGTATATTCAGAACAACTTCATTAATCTTTAAAGTATAGCAAATCATGGTAGACAATCTTCTACTGGAAGTGATAAAACACTGCAGCTGTATTTCCCTGGAATCGTAGCCATTGATTCCTGACATTTAGACTGTTGAAAGTCCTAAAATCCAAGTAACAGTGAAATGGTATTCTACCACCTTTGCTACCAAAAGGGTGCCAGTGAGTTTCAGAATGGAGTGCTTCTTTAGAGCTAAGCATATCACCGTTTTAATGAAGAAAGCACACCATATGCTTAACTCAAAAACTTCTGGCACCTGCACACTGAAAGGGGAAGCTGCACGCCACCCCAAACTATGTTACGGCCTTTGGCAGAAGCCTACAGTAGCCTCGCATGAACTGTGGAATCTCTAAACACTGTCAAAGCAGCCTTCATTTAGGAAGAACTGCATAAAGCAGGCTCTGCTAGGTTCGTCCAAGTTCAATTATAGAAGACTCTACATTGGGTTTCTGAGTTGGCATCCCAAATTTGTTAGCAAACGAATCAGTAACAATATACTGGAAAGGTAAAAAACCTCAAATGTTGACATTACAGAAGTGCTTGAGCAGCCATAATCATTAATAGAGGCCCTGCACTAGAGTACCACTACTGAAATACGAACCCTGAAGACTTTAAGACCTAGTCCAGAAAGCATCCTATTTTAAATGCTAAGACCAGTTTTTTTGCTTTGGCTGCTAGAGGTAATTACTTTTTATTGCTATTCAGTAAATAGCTACTTGAGAAAAGTAAATTAATAGGACTGGCAGTTACAGACAAGCCTGGAGATGAGCACATTTGGATAAGCAGCACAATATGGTCAGTGAGTTGTCAGGAACATAGGGACGTTCGGGAGGGCTGCAAGGAGATACTAAAGAGGAAAGAGAGGGCGGAAAGCAATAAGAAAGGCTAGCGTTAAAAAATGAGAGCTGCTGAATATCCTGTGTAAATTAACAGCTGTAGCCAGAGTTTCCTGGTAATAGAATTTGTTCTTCTCAAGTCAAAAGAAATACAATATTTTCCCCGTTGTTCAGGGATCTCTCTCCCAGGGGTTGCCAGCTGTGTTTTAATAGCCAGATTGGGTGGGAGATTTCTCCAGCGGCAGATTCTGACATCTTTGTTCCCTGTCGAGGAAACAGTTCAACATCCATCAGTTCCTTTGCTTGTCAAGGGAAATTTTTTGCTCCTTGGCAAAGTGCCTGCTCTGTATTTATTCCTTGTTTGGATTTCTTTTACTTTTCAATGACGTTTTCTGCACACAAGGATTCTCACCCTCTCAAGGAAAACCATGGTGAGACCTATCATATGCCACTCCTAGAAGTAACTTCTGAAGCCCAAGCCCCATGATCATCTCTCTCCCTCAACCCTGTACCATTTTCCTTCCCCAAAAGTAGGGTGGAGCAAGAGGAAGCGGCAGCAAGGAGAAGCAAGGATTTATTTCTCCCGTTTCTGGCCCTGTGACACTGTGCCTGTGGGGCAGAGAGCTCCCAGCAGCCACTTTATTCATAGCCTTTTCCTCACTGAAGTTGCTGACAAAGACGAGTGGGAAACCTGCGTCATGCAGTGAAGTGCACAGTGGTACATGGTTCGGTGAAGCCATCTAGTTTTTCAGAGAGTACTGTGTGTGGTTTGTAATTTTGCAACCCTGTGGTTTTCTAAGTGGTGGTTCAGTACTAAAACAAAGACAATACCGTTTTCCTGTACGAAAATGAAATAATTAAGGCCATTCCTAAATTATTTCCTTTTACTTGCAGGGGAAAAAAAAGCTTTCCCTCAAATCTCCAGCTACCTACCAACATTTTCTGGTTTTAATATTTCACCTTCTCAGAGCAAACATATTTGGTGATCTTGGAAGCATTGTTTTATTTGATATTAATCCTAATTTACAATGGTACAGCTATTAAAATTAGTGGAATTACAGGAGTATAGCTGCCCTGTGGCTACTGTTTCACGATAAAAAAAGGCAATAGTAGCTTAAAGCCTTCTAACATCCCCTCTGCCCCCCTAGCTGTGCCGGCGCAATTGCTTGTAGGGCTTCTTAAATAAGGCTCATTAAAAGGTTGTCAGCACTAAGTCAAGGAACTGATTGCATTTAAAAGAAAAGCAATTACTGACCTTGAAAAGTTGTGCTAGCACATCTGAATGGGTGGCACGCCAGAGACAGAAGAGGGAACAAAAAAGGGAAGTGTGAATACCTCAAGCTGACGCTCTGCTTGAACAGCAGTAAAATAACAGCCTATGCAAGACCAGAACTGAGAGTGGGCTTGTACCACGCATTGAGCCAATTCTCCATTATCTATGATTAGGTTGTCTATGTTGCAGATTATCCATGCACAAACGTAAAAGCATCTTGAATCCAGCATAGTTATTAGCTGAGGGCCACCACTGTACAAATGTCTCTTTCAAGAGTGTGCTGGGCCTGGAAACAATACATGCACCTTCGTGCAGAGGCAGAGATGAAAAATTCTGTTGAACCAAAGTTGCCTCTGAAGAAAGAGCCTCTGAAGAAAGAACTCCTCACTGTCTTCCCAGAATCGGGAGTGACAGACAGTGTGCTGCAGTCACACCTCACCGCTTCCCCTCGGAAACAGCTCAGATCCCGCTGGGCTTCGGGCCAGCCACGGCTGACTTCACGCGGAGACAGCTGAAATGATCCCCAGCACGTGGGATTGCGGAGGCCCTTCAGGTCAGGTGAATACGATACACATGCACGGATCCAGTTTGGATATCTGACCCAACAAACTCTCCTACAGGGAACTAAGGAGATAGCACTGAAACAGCAGCAGCAAGAAGCCAGGCTGGTTTCTGGAGGAAAGCATGGGAGCAGAATGAAAAGGCCAAAATGTCATAGGTGACACCACCAGTGAGGCATTTACACTAGAAAGTATTACATGCAAAAGAAAACAGGAAACATTACAATTAGGAGTAGGACGTTGAGAAGCAATCCGGCTTTGGCTCAGCTCCCGCCTGACTGAGCTGGATGACACAGCGGATCCAGCTGAAGTTATAAGGCAACTATTCCTTGTTGTCTGTTGCAGTGCTAACACAAAGCTCACGAGCACAGTAGCTTCCTACAAACTACGATAAAACAATCACCACTCAGTGCAGAAGTACGTTTTAGTGCTAGATAGTAGCTTTGCAGCTGATTATTCTGTATTATTTATATAGCACCACAAATGTGTTTACCATTTTGGATTATTTTAAAAGAACATAATTTGCCACAGAAAAGCAAGGCAACTTCCAAGTGAACACAAGTATCTTCACACTAATGCAATGGCTATCATGTTGCCTTTGATGGATCATCAAAAATTCAAAATTAATTATTTTAATTTTTTGCAAATATTCAGATAAGGTGCACAATTTCATTAAATCAGTCAGCTGCAGGACTTTCATTTTTGTGTGTTTTGTCTGCCCCATATAAGCAATATTGATGAAGCCAAATAGGCTGTTGGCCTGTTCCTATGTTGCAATCTTGTGTGGTTTGTACACTCTAGTAATGCCAATTCTTTTTGGCCCAAAGAGTTGTCCACCTTTCTACATCCACATTCCATTAGAAAAATAAATTGATTAAATTTGATATAATCTCCTTTATTTAGGAAGAATGGGCTGATTTATGGAGCACAAAGAAATTCAGATGAGTACGAACAATTTATTTACCTGTAGTTCCCAGACTCTCTGGCAGCTGAATTCTAAAAATCTTCCTTCCAGCATTTCTGATGCCACACACAGAGAATTATAGCAGCTTCCAGATCACTTCCTTAATTTTGAAATTATTTCTAAATCCTCACAAGACCAGCTGGACTGTTTGACCCTCCTCTTGTCTGCAGCTGCATGTGACCCAGCCTGAGTATAACATTTTCTACTGTCTGTTACCTAAATCAAAGTAAATTTTAATTGTTTCTTGTGGTTTCTGAATGGAAAGTGGCTCTCATGGCCACTACTTTGAAAAAAAATGGTTGACCTGTTCAACACCCAACACAGTAGCATGCTCCTCAGCTTCATCTTTTTCATCTTGTCAAACAAATCCCTTTGGAATTGCATGGAATCTCTTAGTTTAGCCAGATATCACAGGCAATCCCATGTGGCCATCCACTGAAGCCAAGATAATTACTGCAGGGATGGATTTGGCAGTACAGCATTTTGAACTGAGTTCCCTTAAGCAAGAAATCAGCAGAAATGTACAAATCTGGCTGTGTTCGAAGGTTCTGTTTTGCAGCCATCTGTGCAGGCTTTTATCGTTAAACAGGAGTAAAACAAATTCTGGACTAAATGATACTCATTTATATATGCTTTTAGGTAAAAAAAAAAAAAAAGTTGAAAATAACTATAAAAAGCTGTTTTGAATTATTAGAAAAGCCAGAAAACATTATGTTTGAGTAAAACACTAAGCGTCCAGCTTAAGACATGTTGACACTGCAAATTAACATCAGAATCCCAATACAGTTGCTTAAGCTAAAAGACACAGCCATCTGAAGGCAGTTCACTGTGTGTTGATTTCTCAGACAAAACATGAGAGCTGAAATGTTGCCTCCTTTGTAATGGTACATAAAATCTTGTATCATTTTTGTAGAAGAAGTAATGTATTTGCTTACTGTTTGCCAAATCAATGAGTAATTACATGATGAAACATATTGCTACAGAAACCCACGGAGGTCAAGAACCGAGTAAATTCTAAAAATGTATATGAATAACAAACTACCCGGCGTTGTGGTTGTTCTGGAAGCCTTATTACATGTCATGCTTCAAATTTAAGAAAATCTCTTACTGTTACAGTTTAGAACACAATCTTTTATGAGGACAGACTGTCTCCTGTTACCAGCAGCAAGCACTTTGTTCAAGGACCTGATCTAGTCATAGCTATAGAAAGACACTGACCCAATGAATCTCCACTCTGATCCAGAACAGTATTTTCTATGTACCAACCTCTATGCTTCCTGTGACATCCCTGCTGTTTGGGAGCTGGAGAAAGCAGGGTGGATGCCAATTTCAGTTACTTTTTTGTCATTTTGCTTTATCAGTAACAACAATTTTAAGGATAAGGCACATAAATAATGACACTAGTTTAGGTTTTTTTTTTTTTCTGAACATACCAACTCAACTATGTTGTAATCTCTGCAATCAGAGTTTTTTAAAAAATGCAGCTTTGCACAAAAACTTGATCCGTATTCTGCTTTCACTCCTCTTTGGGACCAGCTTCTGATCAATTTAAGCAGGGGAACACAGTGAGGGTTTAAGCACTGAAGTGCTCTCAGACTGAGACAAGAACAATAATCCTGTTAATTAGTAACATTATTTTTACTTTTTTAACACTCTTTGCATTGCAAGGAATGACACAAGTGGCAGATACATACTCATCTGAGCTGCGGAGCAGTCACCACTGCAAAAGTAGTTCCAAGCAGCCACTAACCACTCACGCTGTGAGGTCTCTTGTGTCTCCAGTATGCTCTGGCATACAGCAGTGACTCTGAAACAACACGTGTAACCCAGGAGTAAGCTCCTCTACACCTGGAATTCCATATGATCAGCAGCTAACACCAACCAGCTGATGGGCAGTGACTTGCTGCTGTCCAGGCCAGCAACTCTTGCCCCTCCACCGCCATTGCCCCTGCTCTAGGAGCCTAGCCAGAGCCACCTTTTCGAAGGCTCTGGGAGCCAGACAAGGTAGGAAATGTGACATGGATGGAATCGAAGTGGATGAGGGAATGGAGCTGGCTTCTTTTTGAGGAGATGAGGGAGGCAAATTAAGTTTTGAGGCTTCAATATGTGATGCATGGACACAGGTACAGAAGTGGCAAAAGAGATGGGTGTGGAAGCAGGTATCGTCCTGCACATCCATGCAGACCAGTCTGGGGACACAAGTCTGATGCTACAAGTTGCACCAAAAGCTTGCCTCTATCCAAGGGACTGAGCCTGGGAGCCCCTGCTCTGTATCAGTGTGTTTTGCTGTCATGGAATCTATGCTAGGATAGATAACAAGTTAAAATTTACACCCAGGAAGTTAACTGCGTCTTGTGACCGATCAACACATCCCCACAATGGAAGAAGGCTCAGAGCCATAAACTCCTGCCATAAAACCTGTGACAGAATTAGTCAGTTAGAGCAATGGGGTGCTATAGAAAAAACTCACCCACCATATAACAGCCCAGTATGGCCTTTTAAGAAACCATACAGGATATGGCACATGACTATTGACTGCAGGGCTTTAAATAAAGCAATTGGCCCTTTAACAGCCCCTGTTCCCAGCATAGTAGATATGAACGTGCTCTTCTGTGGGTGGGAGTGTTAGGTATGGTCTTTATGATCCCAATATAACAGCAAGACAAATCACAGTTTGTATTTATTTGAGGTGGAAGACAAGATAGTTTTATCGCCTCCTCCAAGGTTTTAAACATGGCCCCACCATTGCCCATGCCATGTTAGCTAAAGAGCTAGAATCAGTCATCCTCCCACCTGAAGTAACAATTTTGCAATATACAGATGATACTCTAATTAGAGGACATGATGAGGAAATGGTTCACCAAAGTATGAATCCTATTGTCCAGCATTTACAAGAATTAAATATTAAATGTGTCTGACTGGAAACGGCAGGGACCAAGTCAAGAAGCTACATATTTAGGCACGTGATGGATAGGAGGACAGAAAACTGTTCCAGAATCTCTGTCAGCAGAGATACAAAGTATTTGAGCACCTTCTGATGAAAGAGTTACAGGCTTTATCAGGAACTTTCAGGCTTTGGATTCATGCATTCCTGGATTCAGTGTTTTAGGGGGCTCTCTACAATTTGCTGAAGAAAAATGCAATATGTAATTTGGAACAAAATCACCATGAAACATTGAATGCTTTAAATGATGAAGTTTTCCTAACCAATCTCTTGGACCAATTAATCCTGCACACCCATGCACACTTCATATAGGGATAGGTTATGAGGGATATCAATGGGGATTATGGCAAAAAGATGTGCGCAGTAAAAATCTTACCTATTACATTTTGCTCTAAATCATGGCAAGGCTCCCAACCACACTCCACTTGAGAAAGGGATGTTAGCTGCATATGAAGGGCTGCTAGCTACTGAACCAGTAATTCAAGAAAGGGAAATCAAGTTATGCGCGCCCACTCCTATTAAAACCAATTTTAACTAGTAAGCTGTTACCCTTAATGGTAGCCCAGGAGCAAACACGGTAGCTGTTCAGCAATGGGCTTTGTATATACTTCACCAGGTGACAAACGATGGGATTAATAACGAAAACAAATGATCAGGAATGTAGAACGAAGTGGGATGTGTATTGAATACTTCCATTTGCCCTCCTCTCCAACGACTAATGTGCTGCCATGGGAAGGAGAGACAGAAGTTTGGTTCACAGTGGCTAGAGAACTGGATGCAAAAGATTCAGCAAGTAAATGGTAGGGACATACGGGGAAAAACACACTGGAAAAAGATTTAATGATACAGATCAATCTAAGTGTCTATCCATAGGACACGTATCTGCCCACGAAAACTAAAAACCCTGAGGCAAAGCGGAATCAGATGGCTGACCATTTGGCTAAAATAAACGTATTGCAAAACCCAAGGCAGAAAGGCTAGCAGGAATGGCTAGGACACATTGGGAATTATGATTTATTTCAATGAGCTGCAGGGAGAGGATGGCTTGTGACAAAAGCTCTGGCAATACATACTGTAGACATGTGCCACTTTTTCAAACAACGGTACAGTACCTGTCAAAAGGACAACAGTTTGCCAATCTCAGAGAAGGCAAACTTCTCTGAGAAACTTGTCGAGTAGATTATATTGGTCCTTTAAAGTGAACACCTGAAGGCTGGAAATACATCCTCACAGGAGGAGAAATGGTGGTGTAGGGAATGTGCACTCCACTCACGTGGCGACTGGTCCTGCAATCGTTGCTGGTTTAAACCGGTGGTTTGCTCCTTTTCCCTTGTGCAGAGAAATACAATCTGATAATGGATCACATTTTAAAAATAAAGTTTTACAAAGGAAAAGGAGTATGGGATTCTGTAGACACTACAGGGAGCAACAATAACTAGGGCTTGGATTACGTCCAAGACCTAAATGTCTTCTTTTCCTGGAAAATGTCTTATCACCATGGGAATCCTGACAATGAGAACGTATGCCTGAGACCTGCCTCCAATAGGTTCTGCCTTTTCGCATTGCCTTTGGAACAGCTCTGGTGTTGATCATCAGTTGCAACCCAACTTTGAAACTAGTTACAGGAAGAATACCGTCTGCATTAGCACGAGGTCAAGGACTGATAGAAGGTGATTATGTTACAGTAATCCTGAGATCTAAAACTATCCTGACTTTAACTATATGTAATACTGGATGGGAAATTGCAAATTATTTTAACAGTAAAATGAAGTGGGTACTACAGATATATAAAGCAATTAATTGCATCTTAATGATTCATAAGAATTACACTCAAATTGTAAACAATGAGAACAATGCAATAATATACAGCAAATGTTCCATAAACACTGCTAACAATCAATAGGAAGTCGATGTGAATGGACAAAATTAAGATACCACTTGTTCCTGATTGCATACCTTATAAAGCAATCAAAATGACCTCTTAATAAAGGTACTCCTTTACTTAATGCAACTGCACAATGGACAAGAGTCCATGATTATGGCTCCAAAATTCACGACAATGAACAGACATCTGAACCTAACCAACATAAGCACTACTCCATGGAACAAAACTTGTGCTGAATACAGTGTCCCTCTCCATGATTCATGGCTACAAAATCACACACCAATAGGACACAGAACGAAAAGAGGTTATCATGAAAACTTTGCTGGGTGGAATTGGTACAGGATCAGGAGTATTGAATTTATTTGATACTGAAACTTTAGCAAATAAATTATCAGTATTGGAAGAAATGAAAGCTGGTGTAACCAGAATGACTGCAAGCTGGCTACCAACGGCTTTACAAACTTCCATGTGAGACTGGCAAGGTACTTGGCACCTTTAGCGACAAACTAATGTATTGCTGTGGTCTCCATTACCAACCACCAAAAGCATACCACAGGAAGCCAGGTCTGCTTTATCTTGTATTCTATTTCGATTAACTAGTATGTATCAGGTTAATCACATTTGGGTAGCCACTGAAAGTAGTCAAAGATAAACCTTAGGAGCAATGTTCCCTGACTTGGTGAAAGATAAATTCAAAGGAGGATGGCTTAAAACTATTCAGGGCCCTCATGATAACATAGCTACGGAGGAGCTAATATTCCAGTTGCTAGGAATTGGACACACAAAAATCATACCCTTATGCCAATTTCCTGTCATTCCTAAAGTCTAATAGAAAGATGTGGATATCTAGAGTAGCAAGAGATTGTTTGCAATAAACATGACGCTTATGAAATTAGTAAACACTACAGCTACTGGTTATTGAGCTGAGGATGGACCTGCCCTGTCATGCCTAGAGCTCCAGAATGATGCGGTATGAAACACTCCTCTGACTTCTCTGGTATCTGCATCTGGCAGCATGTCTACAGTAATGAGATATGAGTATATGGCAATGGTTTTGGATATGTGTCTGTATCCACCTTCAATACTATCCACCTTGAAGATGATGAATTTTGAACCTGGCAACATTTGCTGCTGTAATACATCTATTTTTTACCAAATAACCAATAAGATTTACAGGCTAACTTCTTGTTGACTGAACAAAAGATGTCTTATTTCACACCATTTAAGATATCAGTAACATCTGGAATCTGGAGTGACCTTTGATCCACAAGATGACTTCCTCAAACAAAATGCCAACATTACTCAACATCTATCTGAAATTGGAAAATGTTTAGATGAAAGACAAGTAAAAATGGTATATGATAATAATGAACTCAATTAGTGAAAGTGGAAACCAGCCTTACTGAACATCATTAGTACAATATCTTTAAAGGTTTGTCACCAAAAGCTACCAACGTACTGAAACTAATGTTACATCCTATGCTTGTATTGTTAATAATCATTGTATTGGTATTTGTTGTAACCTTGATATTGACCAGTTACCTGGAAAATCAAATTGTACATGGTATTAACTAACGTTAAATTACATACTAAACCTATAGATAATCAGTTTCCCATACACTCTCACCCTCAGCATACAGAGGCAAGAGGGCTGGTAATTCTTAGGATGGCTGTATTAAGCTCACTGTGCAACACCAATAATTGTTGAATGCTGGGCCGAGCCAAGGCGTGGTGTGTGACCAATCTACACCCCCCTACAATGGATCACGGATCAGAGCAGATGAGCAAGACAATAATTATCTCAAGGAAGACTGTAAAGAGTGACCACCAATTATCCTAAAGCTGAACTTAACACAAAGGGGACTGGAGGGTAACCTTTGTTTTAGATACACAGCTGGACCAATGGGTGATCACGCTGTATGAACAGCCTTCCCTGACATAACTAGTAGAGAATAATGTCTTCCTGCGCTAGCCAGACCAATGTGGTAGGGGAGAAGTGTATACGTGGCTCAGCCAAAAACAGAGTATAGAAACTGAGTGACCAGCAACGTGCACTTTGGATAGAGCAACGGGCTTGAGCTGGCTCCAACCTACTCCTTCCCAGGGATGTGACTGGGGATGCCCAGCATCGTGACGGCGAGCATACAGAGACCCACAACAAGAACTATGGTTTTATTGAGATTCGTCTGCATATTGCAATTGCTATTTTATCCTTGTGTTGCGATTTCAGTACATTGCCGTATCACTCTTTTAACTCAAAATCCCATGTAACACTGAATATATCAAATAATTAAATTTGATATGAAACATTAAACCCTCAATTGGCGAATCTAAAAGAACGAGGTCAGAGAGTATTGGACTCTGATGCATATGAAAATATAATATTACAATCAAGGAAGATCAAATGGGGGAGAAAATCCTTCTTATAAGTGGGAAATAACTGGAAAGGTGAAGACTCTGTTCCTACAGAAAACCAAGTTTGCTAAGACTTTCACTACGGAGCTAAGTAGTATTTCACACCATCAAATTCAGTTGACAGTAATCTAAACGGCAGCTTGTGCTCAGTGTCTTTTACCAGCAAGAGCATCAGGGTAGACATGAATATTTGCAAGTGACACTAAACAGAGAAAGTATAATGTATTTTCTAGTACAGATACAACTCAGTGAAATCAGACATCCTCCTAAGTGTTTCGATTCCAGGCACTACCAGAATTTCCAGCAACTGGTAAAACTCTGCAAAACTTCATTGAATGCTGGACAATTTGCTTATCTTAAGTGCAATACCTACAACATCTGACGGTATCGCAACAACTTAGATTAACCACTTTCCTAACTCGCCTCAAACTTTTCAAAAGCAAAGCAATAAGGTCTTCCTGAGTAATCTTTTTCAACTAAAAATAAATTTGCACCAGTTGAAGAGAAAATAATGTATAATAATACTTGATGTACTAATTTTGGTGTTCTTGTGCATTTGTTCTTGGCTGACCCAAAAGTCACTTACCAAGTTTATCTGTCATGAGTTTTTATTAAAATAGAAAATAAAACCAAACATACAAACAAAAAAGCATCATTTTAGGAACTGTAATAGCTTTGCCAAACTTTAATCACTTGGGCTGAAAATTTCCACGATGCTTGTCTGCTTTGGCCTGTACAAACTTAATTCAAAATTGTTCATAATACTCCTCTAATAATAACAGCTACACAGAAAAGCCCATATAGAAATTAAATAATTTTGTCTTTAGAATAGTGTGGCATACAATTATTATTACCCAGCTGGCTTGAATTGAAACTGAATGTAATTAACTAATTAACTAAGGTTGAGACCCTGCCTACAAAAGGCGGGCCATTTCGTCCTGGCTGTGGAAGATGCAATGGCATCCTTGGAGTCACAGCCCAGGCTGGTGAGTAACATCTGGTGACCCTGATGTGATACATCTGAGAGACCCTGAGGATTGTGACTTCCTTGCCGGAGCCAGAGTAGCCAGAGCCAGGGCTGGAGTGAGAGTCCTTTGGTGAAGAAGGTAAAGCTGCAAGCCCTGATGTGATACTCATGGGAGGGAAGTGTGCTGGTGTTGGAATGAATGGGCTGGGTCTCTGCTCACTGTAAAGCCTTTACTTTCCTCTAAAAACAAAAAACTGGTAAAACCAAAAGGGGGAATTGTGGCATTCAATTATTATTACCCAGCTGGCTTGAATTGAAACTGAATGTAATTAACTAATTAACTGAGGTTGAGACCCTGCCTACAAAAGGTGGGCCACTTCCTCCTGGCTGTGGAAGATGCAATGGCATCTTTGGAGCTGCAGCTCAGGTTGGTGAGCAACAGAATAGGGCTTGACTAGCCTGCAGCAAATACAGCATAGTAACACTCCAAACAGAGGCTAAAGCAAAATTCTGAACTGCTATTCACTAACTAGCATCATCTAACCTGAATGCTGAATTGGACAGTGGTCATGATGAAAAAAAATAGCAAATGGTGATGTTGTTCAAGGCTGTCATATAATGTCAACAGCCAACTTCAACTTTAATGCTTCCCAGCTTTTTCATGCCTGAACTTGCAACTGTAATGCCTTTATTTGACTGTGTGTTTACATGTGTATGCTTGCATGCATACATAAATGCACTAAACATACATATCAAATGGAAATGATGAGTCAAAATGGTGCAAGCTTTAGAAGAAAGAACCCATTACAGGAAAGGAAAAATCCAAACTAGTCTCCTAATGTGAACATGTAGCTCTGTATTTTGCTATTTGGTAGTACCGTTCAGGCTCCATAAGATGGCAGACCTGCATATATTTAACAGTTCATAGTGTAATGACATTGCTGTAAATACACTGCTTTTAAAATGGTTGCTTTAAATGGATGGTGCATGTTTTTAGTCAAAATGTTTTGAATGTGATATATTTAGAACTGTAATGAACTCTGCTTACTACTCCATATTATCTTTCCCATACTTAACTGCTGGCTTTGGATATGGCCTACATAGAGCACCCATAAAAAAGTAAAATGCAGCATTATCCCTCAGACTTGATTGATCTGGAATTACCTGAACCTGATCAATGTAACACTTTGTAATAAACATGTAATTGGTATTTATTCCCATTGAGTCATTCTAGCAACTTGTGCTCAAAGTAAGCTAATTCTTAGAACTGCTGGCCTGAACACACTAAAACTTGAGTCTATCTTTTAAACAGCCTGCTTTACAGGACACTATTTGGGGCAATAACGATTTACTTGTTAACCCTGAAACTGGTATATTTATTTCCCATCGAATGATGATGCCACTTCTAAAAGCTTTTTTCAGGTTCTCTGAAACTTAATGTAGTTGTATTATTTGTACAGTCATTATACTAAATTAATGCAACAAATTGGCTTTATGACTAATACACAGTGTTTAAGGTTGTTCTGGAGAACACTCTGCAATGCCTTTACCAGTGCTTTATACCCATTTCCTTTCCATTTGTTAAGACCCAAGCTGTTTTACGCCTAAGACTTTCAAATGTGAATTTTTCAAAAATGCTACCATACTTTAAATGACCAAGTAAGAAATGGAATGAGCTTGCAATTGCGCTTTTATGTTTCACTTTAGCAAACCCTCACTCATAAATGTTATAATTATAATTACACAGGCATATAATTTTCCCATAAAGGTTTCATTGCACTTGTTCCACTTGGCTAGGACTACAAGGAAAAGTGGCTAGATTGTTTTTAATATTTTCAAAGAATTCTTTGGAAAAAAAGACAGTTAAGAGGTGTTCATGCCAGCAGGAAAGCAGTTTGTACTCAGTAAGGCTGTGAAAAGGAAATCACGATAATTTTAAAATAAAAAGTGTTCTACTTCCTAGTGAGCAAACAGAATAAAGGAAACAAATTACCATGGAATTTCACTCAAAATCCTTCCAAGAGTACATCAGGAATGTTATCCTGCAAACTGCAGTTAGGAAGAAAACTTTCAGTAGAGTCAAGAAATTGGGCTGTTAAGTTCATATGCAAATTGCAATTTTTTCACATGTAAACATGCTCTTTAATAATTGCTTAGCAGTGAAATCTTATTTAAAATACTGCTCTCTGACACATCCACAGACTTCTCGCTGACTCACTCTTCAAGAATGGGATTTTGAAAAAGAGCAATGAAAACACTCCAATAACAGAAATACTGAAGAATTTGGATATTATGAGCGTCTGTAACCTACTTTCACATTTAGACAGTTATTGTACCTAGCTTTGCAGATGTGTCAGGAAGTTTTTGCTGGTTTCAAACTCCCATTGTTTTTAAAGCAGTCCTGTAAGCCTCTTACTGGTGCAGAGAAGGCTTTGTTATTTGTTTGCTTCTGCTGGTTTATCTATACTTATTTCAATTAGACACATACAAAAATCCCACACGAGTGGTTACAGCATGTCTGCAGCTCCTTATGCAAGAAAGCTGCAGCGGGTTTTGGCCAGGCCCATGGGGCCTGAGACACCCAACAATGTCCAGAAGTCCCAGATGGAGGCAGGCCAACCTCACGTGCCTCTGCACAGCTTTGCAGTTTGCCTCTAATTTTGCAGAAGCATCTCTTTGTGTTGAAAGATTTTGCAGCGTTTCAGCAAGATATTTAAGAGATCACTCATCACTTTACTGTGCGTATCCTCCTCCAACTGTCACTCAAACTGTCACTTGGAGAAGCAGTCCAAGAAATGCTTCTCACACTCATACTGGAAGGGCAGAATAAGCAAATTTGCACTTCCACACTTTGTACCTCTGGCACCCTATGTTATGGAGAAGGAACGAGAAAAGAGGCTCTGTCTTTCTGCTGCTTTTTGATGCAGAAACCCGGCTCTAAAGAAATAACTGAGGAAAATCTTCTTCCTGTCAGTCCTGGCTCATGAGCCAAGCAATTGCTATTGCTGCAAGCTGCAGCAGCATGAAGCGGCGGGAAATCTAGCGCTAGGGCTGCGGATACTGCCAGGAAGGGCCGAGCACCCTGCGGACCTCGCAAGCCTCTGCGGGCGCGGCCAGGGCCCGGCTCCGGACGGCGGCCACCGCCGCCATTCTCGTCCCCACAGAAGCCCTCCAGTACACGCACTCCAGCATCTTCACTTGACGCATTGCAGGTACTACGCAACCAATCAGAGGGCTTGACTCTTAACAGCTAACCATTGCAGAGCCCTTTTAGCCAATCAGACGTTCCCTGACAAAGCGCTGCCTCAGATGCCTCAGCACCGCTTTCCCTCCGATCGCGCCGTGCCAGAGAACGGTAACCTTCCGCCAGAGGATATAGGCCCTGCTGCCGGGGAAGGCGCGCTGTTGCCGGCTGCCCGCCGCCGGAGGAGGGCGGCTCGGCTGCCCTAGGGCTGTTCCCGACCTCAGCCGCTGCCACTCCCGCGCTGGCGCTGTGGGACCCGGCAGGGCGCAGGGTGCTGCCGCCGGGCCAGCTGCGCGGCCGCCGCCCCGCCGAGCCCAGCACAGATCCCCGCTGGCCCGGGCTCCCTGCGGGAAAAAAAAGGCATTTTCTTTACAGCTTCACTCGGGAGGTTACAGGAGGCGTTGGGAAAGCAGAGCATTTTGTGCTGTGCTGCGCGAGCCCCTGCTGTCGGTTACGATGTTAATGGCCATCAGCACTCCCTGCGTGGAGGCTGGGAGCCTGGGGAGCCACCAGAGCCGAGCCGAGCCCAAGCCTCGATTCCGACAAATTCTGAAGTAACTCCAGAGGAGCTGCAGAGCTGCCTGTGCCAAGCCGGCACATGGCATTTGCTAGAGACACAGCTGAGAGAGCCCTGCAGTGCCTTTCGGTTAATTGTGGATGTCGGCCATAGCAGCTTTGGGAGTGACGAGCAGTACTCGCGGTGCCGACCGGGGAGCGCGCAACACCGGGGAGAAATGCAGCCCCCCTAACAAGGGGCAGGGGATAGGGAAGTCTGGTGTCTTACCCAAATTACTTACATCTCCTATAGCAAACTGAAATCCCCTGCATATAGACAATTATTCCTCTCTATCCTCCTCTGGGGTGCCTGGTTAAAAATCCACCTCTTCTCCACACCCACAGACCAAGTAATAACTACGCTTTACTTTGAAATGCAGGTTCAGATGTAGCTGTGTCTTCATGCCAACGCAATGCTGTGGTTGCTGGCCTGGCACAGCAGCGTGAGATCCCTTACCTTATCAAATAGCCAGCTGGAACAACCTGCATGAGGGCCCAGCAAGGGTATCCAAAGAGGTTTACTCTCTAAAGGACACTCTCTGGCCCCACTGGAAGCTGACGATCGATGCAGGGATCTCAGAACAGCCAAGATTCTAACAGTAATGGTTTTTGCAAGAATTAAGCTAGATGACTACTTGGCACCCATGGACCCATCACGGAACAGAGTTCTTTTAGTTCTTTTTTAATTTTTTTTCCAGAAACTTGTGGGCCAGCAGTACATCCCTGAGGAGAGAACAAGATGAGACAAACTAAAGAAAGAAGTGGGAGGAGGCGTAGGAAGGTATCTATGTTTAAGTGATTTAACCCCATAATAATAATAACAAAACAGTCTATTTTGAGTCTTTTGCTTTTTGCTTATTTGATGCTGAATGTCTTGTTTCAGTTATATTTTAGTTAAGGAGATTGGTGCTCTATAAGCACCTAAAATAGAATATGGAGATAGAGACAGCAGAAGCAGAATGGATGCCAAAGTGAAATGATCTGGAGTGCTGAGCACTGCATCAGCCCACACACAGGCCCACCCCAAGGATAGTGATGCAGTCTTAGATGGTGCTCCCTGCTTGGAAAAATGATGTCAGTATTGGCAGACCTGAAACTAAACTGAAGGCTAACCAAAATAAACTCATTAAGTGTACTTCCCTTCTATACAGCATAAAAATCCCATTCTCGGTGCAGTGCACCTTTGTGTTAGGCTGGTGCTCTTTAACAACGTTGGTGACAGCTTCACAGCCAGCACAGAACAGAGCACTTACTAAATATAAGTACTTCATTAGCATCTAGCATACTTCTGCTACCACAAAAAAAAAAAAAAAAACCAAAACCCAAATAGCCACACTGTGGGAAAGGTCAATGCTGCTTGCCAGGAAAGGTGTGCACAAAGTGCTAGACGCCTGGGACAGGACCAGATTTCAGGCATATTCATATTTCACAGCCTCAGAATAAGGCAGGCAGAACAGAGATTTAATTAGGTAGCTGATGTGAACTGTACCCTCACAAAAACGTTGGGATGAATAGCAGGCCCCATGGAACAGCTCTATTTTCCGGGTTTACAAAGAGAGATGGGTTTTCTTGGTACCTTTCTGGAACTTCAATAATGATGTGAAGTGCTTTAGGATGGAGGCACATGCATACGCTGAGGGCCAGATGTTTTAGGAGGCTGGACTTCACACGTGCTAGTGCCCCCAAAGGTAAGAACCTGAAGTTCTAGACAAAGAACTGGATCAAAGGGAAACCTTAAAGGGGATATCAGAACCTATATTCTGGAGACATCAGATGTTCCTGTTGTTTTAAAAACCTTTTTTCACTAAAAGACTTTAAAAAAGACAAGCCCTCAGTAGAGGATTTCCTAGGTACTGCCATGCCAGGTTCCCAGGGGAGAGGCAGTCTGTTGGCTCTCCAGCAAAAGGCTGCAGACATTGGAATTTGTTTTTACAGTTTCTCAGAACTGACACTAGAAAGGCATCTTTTCTTCAAGGTTGTTGAAAAACTTAGGGTTTTTTTCCCCCAAAAAATGGCGATCAGGCAGTCGGAGAACTAATTTCATTATCAGATGGGTTTACTATTGACGCAGGCACAAATATCATAAAATAGCTGTTCAAAGAAGTGTAATGATTCCATAGCTTTCTTCGTGTACTTAAGACAATGAAGAAGAGCATCACCTGGCAATGATTCTGGCTTCCAGCATCTGTAATTTGGGATGTATGTATAATATTTCTCACCTCAGGCCAACTCCATAGGAGGGCAGATTAGAATACTGGATGTCTCCTGGACGGCAGTATTTGACATCCATTAACTCAGGTGGTTTTGATCTTGTAGCTTCTTATCCCAAGGAATCTGACACTGATAGAAACTCCTCGTTTCGGCTGTGTGAGAGAAAGTAAGGGAAGAATAAATCCCTAACTGATGCAAATGAACATGGATTTGTTGACTTCAGGGTACCTTTACAGTTGCTGAAAATCTGTACCAGAAACTATGATTCTGATTTAAAATTATGATCACCCTTGAACTGGGTACATGGAGTTGTTGAATTTTTTACCTCCAGCTGTAGCATGAAGACTTATGATAGCCCTACCTGACCCAAATAATTTTTTTTTAACATAGACCTAGTACAAAATTACAGTTGGGGTTAAGTAAGGGAGACTTGGCCATCAGAGGATGTATCTGTGGATTTTACACACCTGTCTGTCTATGTCATACATATTCTCATATGTATATTTGTTAAATTTAGCTGGGACTTTTATTGCAAAATTAATGTCCCAGTTTGCCCCACAGGACTATTCAGATGAAAATGAATTACTCATGGACAAAGAAGAGGTGTAAAAAAGCAATGCAAGCGGCTCCATTATGTAAAAAAGCAATCCTGAGTATCTTTGAAGATTTGTTTTTCTGTGTTAAATAGGACAAACTAAATGAGAAGCAACGCTACTGAACGAACTGATTTCCAGCCTTTCTTCAGGACTTAAATTCTGAAGCATAGTTGTTTACCATTGTTTATTATACCATTATAAGCCATATATTGGTTCAAAATCTGTAGCTAACAGCAACAGCTGTTAAGCTTTTATCTGTTAGTTCTAAGACAGACATTTGAACCTATAAAGTAAATTAGCTTTTGGCCCACTCTGTCTACCAGCATGTTCTTAAGAAATGAAATACAAACTCAAGCCATTCCTCATAAGGTGTGTGTAAGAATTGTTTTATTGTTTGTTACATTGTATCATTTAAAATTTTGAGGAATCTG
The DNA here is from genome assembly GCF_009769465.1 of Tauraco erythrolophus. NCBI lineage: Eukaryota > Metazoa > Chordata > Aves > Musophagiformes > Musophagidae > Tauraco > Tauraco erythrolophus. The sequence continues at coordinate 54,407,822 of NC_141470.1, forward strand.
TCTACCCAAATTAGAAACGGCACTTTTCCGGTCATTACAATGACTGTTCCTGTACGTGCCCTTCTATACAGAATATTTTTAAATATATTTGTGGTCAAAATAAATTACTTTTCTTTGACAGATGTATTAACTGGAATCATCATCAGGGAATACAGCTCATATACATGTATCCAACAGCGAAGAAGCATGACCTAGGTATGCTTGACAATGTTAAGTAAAAATATGAAATACTTAGTAAACACATACATAAATATTCTGTCTTCTTCTGCATTTGATTCTTGAAAAACAGTGGATACAATTTGGCTTTTATCTGTAAAAATGCTAATGATAACAAAACATAAACAATAGAAAAATGGAACCACTAACTTCTGTTTATATCATGAATCATCCAATGTTTACCTTCCTATGAAACTGGCAATTACAAAAACTGAGAAGGAAAATCCTGTTTTCACATACTCCAGTGTTTCTAGAGAACTCTTCATAGGACTATGAAGGAAGGTCGTTTTTTTAAGACTGAAAAAGTTTTCTTTTTTAATTTATCTTACATTTCAAGTGTAAAAAAGTAGGGAAAAGCACTTTGGTTTAAAAGAATTATTTCATAATGTTTAATCTGCAAGATGTATGACTGAGTTTATGTATGGGAGCAGATCTGTAATTCCCATTTGTGCAAGTCTTTTTAAGATAGGATCTTTAAGGCTCCCAACTCAAACTGCCCTAAGTTTTAAACATGAAACATCAAATTATTTGGCCTCAAGGATGCCAATTTACATTGCTACGTAGAAGAGGATTCACTAATTTAATTGCAATGTGTAAATCATTTAGTTCTAACCAATGGCTAAAGCAGTTTTATATCATCATCTAAAACTCTGCAAGACAACGGACGCTCAACGTAAGTAGCAAATACTATTACTCAATTATGCAGACGGTCTTCTAACACTTAATGCTCGGTGAAAATCCATAATTGTATGTGATTTTGATACATACCAGTGGGAATGAGGCAAATATAAAGAAATCATAAGCGTATAAAAGACTGTGGAGTTTGGGTTTTTTTTCTCTCTCAAAAAAAAGAAACAGTAATCGACAGGACCATGTATGTCCCCATTTAAAAGAGCATTACCAGGTCTGGAAATTTAAATGTTAAGATTAAAGCAATTTTTATTTTCACATCTTGTATAAATGTGGTCAAATTCAATTCTGTTCTAGCTTTTTATTTCAATGGAGTTCCACCCACTTATTTGCAATCTCAGTGAAGCTCATAGAGTATTTTTATAATGATACTGGCTTAGATTTCACAGCTGCCAATGGCATTTAGAAGCATTAACTCTGTGGAAAATGGTCTCCCCAAAAATCATTGCCTATATGAACAGAATTTTATAGAGAGGGTAAAAAACTATTTTCTGATATACCAACAGAATTCTAATTGACTTGAAAAGCAGTACAACAAATTCAAACCCAGTTTGGGGAGCTCACAAATATAACTGGCAATATTATAGCTATGAAAACTAATTGTGAATTTGTTCCAGTTGCACAGATGTTGCACACACGTGTACACTTGATTCTGGCTTCTTATACTTCTAACTTATTATATACTGGTTATCTATGCTTATCACCATAGTATCAGCCTCCCAGCTGTGTAGTAAATGATATGACAAACTTCTGTCCATCTGTTCTCACAGCCGTTCTCCCAGGGCAGATGTCTGTGAAATGTTTTAATTTGGGTTTTTTTTTAAAACTTATGTATATATAATATGAAGAAACAACTGATACGTATGAGGCTATGGTCTTCAGTGCTTATGTTAACAAAGCCAAGGTCGAAAAGCATGTAAGTGGTAAGGTTTATAATTTTTCCAAGTTCTTAAGAGAATTCCTCCTTATATCTTAGGCTGCTACCAAAGAATGGACATGTTAAGTCTCTTCAGAAACAGAGACCAACACTGTAACCCTACTATCATATTTAGGCAAAATTTAGAAATGTAATACTAGGTAGAATGGTTGCAAGTCTTTCACTGCAACTAATATATTTATAAAATAATATTTTGTTAATACTACAGCTTAAAGGTAAGTCAACAAAAGCATGCTTAGTGATAGAGAGTATAGTAATTAAAACAGTAACTCTATCCAGTCAGAAATTCATCTTAATAGCTATCACACAGCCCCCTCTGTTCATAAAAAAGCTCTGTAGCAATGGGATGGTGAAGTTCTATGGTTTTAGGCACAAATACTGAGAATTCCATGGCCCAGTCCAGCTCCTACTGAGATCCAGGAGATTTTGAATGAGACTGTAGAAGATCCTGTCAAATCATTTGACATTGTATGTCATTGGAATGACAGGGGCATTCCTTGCCTGCCCATAAATGAATGTAAATTTTAAGAGAACAAAGAATACTGACCAAAATCTAGCTGTACAACTGAGTGAAAGCAAATTTACAAGGAGCAGGCAGATGCCAGTTTAGATGAGGTTTTTTCTACATTAAATAAGCAGCAAAACATTAGTGTTCTGTTTTGTTTACATTTATCACTGCCATATGTCAAATTAGGAAAAAAAACTCCCCTTAGAACGTTATTTTGGAGCATTAGCTGTGAAATACTTTCAAATACAGAATGATGCAATAGAACAGAAACTACTGCAGAACAGACTGTGGCACCTTAATTGATCATCCTGAAATTTTTCTTAAATAAAGCACGATAACTGTATTCCAAACTACTTCAAAAGTAACTTTACTTTAAAATTCCGTATTTAATATATATTAGTTATTAACATGAAACATCGGGAGTTAGCAAAAGTAGACACAGAGAGTTAAAAAAAAAAAAAAGGAATAAATGCACAGCAATCCTTCTACTCAAAGGCCCTTTGGCAACATTCATTGAATGTGACTGAGTGGCTTTTTACTTCACATTTCCAAGTTTCTTCACGTATGTCCAAACGCTGTAATGCTGATCGTTTGTAAGAGAATCTACATAAATTTTAATTACTTGTCTCACAGTCTTTCCTCAACAGATAAATCTAATCCCTTCACTTTTTAACAAGTGAAGGTTTCGATCAATGGAAGAACATATTACATGCACTTAAAATTAAAGAGACTGAAGTAAGGCACCCACATTCTAAACAGTCACGTGTAAATGTTGGTAAGATTATTCTCCTGATAATACTTTCAGCCTTCCACGTTAGAAGCATTTTGGCCAAGGACCATGAGACTGCATTAGCTATTTATCTTTTCAAGATAATTGTACAAATTTCTTAGCCCAATAGTTACGTAGAATTCAGTGTTTCAATAATGAGATCTTCACCTGTGTAAGACCAGCACAATGAGGTGAATGGTCTGAATGTGAACACTGTTCTTCACACATCCCTGTGAGACTAGGAGAGTTCCAGGATTCACTTATCCAAACAAAAGCTCTTGTAGCCCACATCAATCAAACATTGTGCCATGTTTTCCAGAAAGAAATTAAGCTGGGAAAATAAAAGCTTAAAATTGCTGGTCTGGTTTGAAAACAAAAGATCAATTTGTGTGTTCCTCCATAGCAAAAAAAAAAAAATAAAATCCAATGTCACTGCTTAGTAGTTTAAAGAAAAAAGTATATAAAAAATAGGAGGCTGGGCATTCTGCAACTAAAATGGAAGCTGTCTATAAACCTATCATTTGCAGACTAGCCAGCTGCAAATCAGTTTTCTGACACCATTTCATATACTAGTTCTCACACAAACGTTAGGATGGCTTGGGGACCAAACTATGACACATTAAATACTCTATTTTGTTTGGTATGAGAAATCCTTCTAGATTGTAAACAGGTAACTGTAGTGTTTGCCAACCTATCACTGTGTTCCAGAAAGGCAAGCAAATACATTATAACTTCAGTGGCAGAGCTATTGAAATTGTTTAACAAACAGAACCCAGCTGATTTTGTCTTTATTTCAAGGACTGAAAGTATGCACGATTTTTCAAAACCAGAAAAATAGAAAAGTGCATTTTAAAAGAATTAGTGCTATACTACAAGCTGATCATCAGAATTATGGCCACATTGGAAATCTGCTCGCCTCCCCCAATCCAGACAGAGGCCTAAGCTAAAACCTTAGCTACAAATATCCTCAACTACAAGGAAGCTCAAAATGTAAGGGTGCTGGTCATGAATGGAACCAAAATCCTTGATTCCAATGGGGGTTCACATTTTGTTTGTGCTTCCCTACCTATTAATGGAGGTGCAGGGTGAGGTGCTACAATATTTACTTGGGTTATTATCAGTTGATGGACAATATCCTCAAACCCAGAGCAGGCAGAGCAGAAATGAAGAAAACATTTGACATCAGGACGTGGTTTTGCTGCCTCTCGCTTGTAGGCTACAGCCGTTCTGCTGAGAAGGGGCTGAAGTGACACGTCAGTTGTAGACCATCTGATTCTGGATTGAATTTTACCGTCATCTAGATTTTGGTGCTTGACTAAAGCTCTACCATTGAAAAAAAGTCATCTGTGCTCGCTTCAACACACCAGCTTTACAGTCTCTGTCGTACCCCCTTTTTCCTTCAGATTTCCCCGAAGAATGTGCTTTATTAACGCAACCCCCGCCCCCTCCGTGCCATCATCCTCTCCCCGGTGCCGCTCCGGGCTTCCCGGGGAGCGCAGGCCAGCGCACCGCCAGCGGGGGATGCTACCTAGGAAAAAATCCCGCGCCAGCTCGGCCAACATTCCCTCGGCCCTGAGGGTCCCAGCCTGGAGAGCGGCGGGGAGACGGGCAGAGGCCTCGACGCGGGGCCGGTCCGGCCGTCCCCCGCGGGCTCCGCCGGCACCAGCGCTTGGCGGAAAATGGCCACTGCCGGGGCCAGGCTGCCCTCGCCCTTCGCCGCCCCTGCGTGCGGGAAGGAAGGGGCGGCGGCCGCGCAGCCCGCGGCGGGCTGCAGCCGTGTCGCCCCGGGAACGGGGCCTCTCCCTCGGGCGGGGGCGGGTGTTGCTGCTCACCCGCCTGTCCCTGCGTGGCTCTTACCTCAGGGGGCGAGGAGACAGGGGAAGGGGAGAGGAGCACGGTGGGGGAAGGCGGGGGGGGCACCTCTGGGCTAGAGCCCGCCGCAGCCCCGGGTCTCGCAGCGGGCAGGCAGCCACCGGCCGCACCTCCGGGGGCGAGCGGCCGCGGGGCTGGAGAGTCGGGGGGGGGGGGGGGGGGAAGGGGGGGGGGGGGGAAGGCGGGGGGGGGGGGAAACGGGCCCGCTGGGGGAGGGGCCAGGCCGCGGAGGGGGCAGGGCTGCTCGCCGCAGTCACCCTCACACATACCGCGCCGGGGAGGAGAGAAAAAGGCCCCGCTCCGGCGGAGGGATACAGCGCTACATATATAGCGCGGCGGCGCAGGCTCACAGCCCCAGCACTTCTCCGAGCCGCGCCAGGGAGGAGGCAGCCGCCGCCGCCGCTCGTGGTCGCGCAGTTCGTGCAGCCGCCACCGGGCCCGCCGCGCCATGGTAGGTAGCTCGACCGACTGCGGCGTAGGGTGCCCGGGCCACCGTGGGGTTGGCGCGCTGGAGGGTCGCTGCGGCGCCGAGGACGGTCAGGTCGGCGGAGCCGGGCTCTCCCCGGGGACGGGGCTGGGGGGGGCGGTAAGAGACCCGCGGGCAGGAGGCCGCAGCCCTGCCCGGCCGGGTCCCCGCGGGGTAAGCGGGCTGGTGGCTGCGGACGCCCCCCCGCCGCGCTGCGCGGGATCGCCGCGGAGCTGTGGCCCTTCCTCTTCCGCCGCTTCCTTCCTTCCTTCCCTGGGGCCTGCCGTGTGGGCGCCCGGGCCCCGCGCCCTCCTGCTGCGGCCGCGCCTCGCCTTCCCCCGCATGCGGCGCTCGCTCCCCTCCGGAAGGGGCCGGGCGCGTCTCCCCGGGGCCGCGGCCCCTGCGCCGGGCAGGGCGCGTTGCGGGGTGGGGGCCGTGCCGGGCGGGGCGCGGGTCTGCGGGCGAGGATCCCGCTCGGCTCCGGCACCAGCTGCACTGCGCAGGGAGCGGGGGCGGGGGGGGGGGCAGCCCGGGGGAGGGCACCGCGCTGCAGTTACTGCGCCCTCGCCCCCCCATCCGCCAAAAAAACGCAGCGGCGGCGAAGCCCATCGTTGTCTGCATTACATCATGTCTCCTCCTCTTCCTCCGCGGCCCCCGCGCACCCCCAGCTGGGGGGGGACCGGGGCGCAGTGCGCGTTGCTCGGTTGGAAACGGCCCAACGCCCGCATGGAGGGGTTCGGCGGAGCCTTCTCTCTCCCCCAGGGGGCTGCGGAGGAAGAGCCGCTGCCCTCCCCGCCGAGGGGAGGGGAGGGAAGGGGATGGGGAAGGCTGGCTGCGGAGCCGAGGCGCCCTTCTGGCTGAAGGATGAGGACGTGGTGCGGCCGGTGGCAGGAGAGGGAGGGGAAACGGGGACGCACTGCAGCAGTGGGCGGCTGCCGGCCGCTGGCCGGGAAGGGCGCCTGTTGCGCTCGGCGGGCTGCGAGCCTCCCGCTCCGCCTCGCCTCCCGAAACGCTTCGCCGGTGGGCTCCGGGAGCAGCTGGCGTCATCCCCGGGCCGTCGGGCGCTGCGGTGCCAACCCGGGCTCCTCGCAAAAGAGGGCAAGAGGAAGGGCTGGGATTTTCCCGGCGGTTTTTTCGCTTCCTACGAGAACAGTGAAACAGTCGCAGGCTGACCTCTAATCGCGTTTTGGCAATCTGGGTGTTCCTCGGCTCTGTCTCTCCATCTCCCCTTCCCGTCGGGGGAGGCTGACATCACCAGGACAGGATTTGATGACTTGCCTGGGTGGGGTGATGGCTCCAGCCCTGGGTACCTTTGTCCTGTAGCTGGGGCGAGCGGGCAGTGGTTGTGCCTGTTGCTTGGGAAGGTGAACCCCATGGCGGTTTGGGGTCGGGTTGCGTGCTTCTGGCATCGCCGAGTGTGCGAAGGTGGCTTCTTTTGGTTGGTGGTTTGGGTTTTTTTTGTTTCTTTTTTTTTTTTTTAATTCGAAATTCGATTTTTAGAAACATCCAGTGAGCAATGAGCTGGTGCTGAGGGTTGGAGGTTTTTGCCGAGGTGTGGCTCTGTTTCCTGTTCTGCAGGGCACTGAGTCTGTTATGTAAATTCCTTAGATAATCTTTAAGTAAAACCTTGCATTTTCTGGAAAACGACAAAAGAGAGCACAGAGGGTTGAACTGGATTTTTGAACAGAAGTTTTCTGCTGTTATTAAAGATCTGTTAAATTCGAACTCTGTCTTTAGCTGTTAGCATTTCTACCCTTTTCACCTTCAGCCCACTGTGCGTATGGGGAATTGTTTAATCATTACATACAGACATTAAAAGAAAAAAAAATCCTGACACCTCTTTACAGGTGAAATGTGTATGTCACTTAACATATACAGCAGGCTTTCAATCCTACCCTGTTCCCCTGTGCAAAAAGCTTAACAGATTGTATAGCGTGTTAATTCTCCATTGTATTTGTTGCTCTTTACTGCAGTTAAGTGGTTTTTGTACTTGAATAATGGTATTTTAGGACAAAAGGGTTACCAGATGCCTTGCCTTCTCTGACCTACAAAATTTCCTGTTCTATTAGTAAAAGCCGTCCAATAAAACGAGTTTAAAAGGAGTTAATACCTTGTATTCTCCAGTATCTGTAACTAGGCATGCAAAACCCAGATGTCTTTTGTTTTTTAATTACTAGGAAAATGCACATTTTTTCCATAAAGAACTGGTTAGCTCCTTTGAGTTTAAAGAGCAGAGCTTTGGGTGATGGCTCTATTCGTGCAGAAGGGAGAGGCTTCTGGAAGGATGTGGCTGGCAGAGTTAAGCTCTGGGAGAGCCCATTTTGCCCACTGAGCCGTGTACCTTTGGATGCAGCAGCGGCCTCTTCACGTACCGAAGGTCATAAGCAGGCGTTCTGAATCTCGCCACTTAAAATGATGCATAAAACAACGCGCGTATCAGCGTGAGGCACCTTAAATTGCTTGGCTGAACGGAAAAGTAACGTGATGCTCGAAAACTGGCGTTTTCTTTGTCAGAGAGAGCAAAAAATCTCCACAAGACGGAGTAGTAATTCCTCCTCGTCTCGCAGCACGGTCCTTTCCGTGAAGCTTCCAGCAGGCTGATCTGCGGTGCGGTGCGGTGGGGGAGGGCTGACATCAGCGGCGTTATGTCACTAGGTGGCACGCTCGTCACTAGCCCGCCAGCGTGCCCGGGCCCGCCTCGGCGCGGGGTGAGGGTCGCTGTGCTGCTGGAGGTGACATCTGACGTGATGTGAAACCCCAACCGCGTGTCATTAAGGATTTCACGCCCCTCTGACCGATTGCGAGGAGCCTGTCCCATGTCCTTCACTTGACCACATCGGATTCGCCAAGTCGAAAGGTGGCACGGCTGGTTCTTCGTGTGTGGGTTCGAAACAGGTTATGCTTCTGGAAGTGGCTGTGTGGTGTAGGGGACTGGAGTCTTCTTGCAGAGGCAGAATTCCAGGGGCTGAAAGTGTTTTTTGTGAAAGTAACGATAAATCGCTACTGAAATCTGAAGGAAGCGTCTTGTGGCTTGACATAGCTAGAGGTAAACAATATTCTAAAATGTTCTATTCTCCGTGTAGGCCGATCAGCTGACTGAAGAACAGATTGCTGGTAAGTGTCTTGATAAGAAATTAATTTTTTTTTTTTTGCTAACTCCTTGTGACTAAAAGAAAACAAATTATCTCAAACATAATGGGGAAAAAACCTTGACAATTTCAAATCTGTACTAATGCTTTTTTAAAAAGCACACTTTTTTTTTTAAAGAAAAAAAAAAATCCAGAAGATTACTGGTTCATTGCCTCTTAAATTAGACTGCTTGTTCCTTGGATTACAGATAATGATTTTTTTAGACTTTCAGACTTGAGCTAAGTCCTTCTAGATTTCTTGCAAACAGAAATAATTGCTAGACTCAAGTGAACTTCTTGGAGTTAAAGCAGACCTAGGTACTCTTTAATAAAGTGAACATAAAACTTGAAGTGAAGTGGCACAAATAAACCTAAAATGGATTTATTACACATTAATGTAAACCATTGTCTTTTAAATAACTTCTAACAGAATGTCTGTAATTCAGACTGGTTAGGAAAAGGAGCATTATTTGACCTTCTGGAGACCAGTCATCTACTTGTGGCTGACATCAATTCTTATTGTCCGTTGCCTTAAAAATAAGTGGTAAATGACAACATTTGTTATTCCTGTAAGTCTGTTAATGTTGAAGGGAACCAGTGGGTCCCTTTGCTTATCCCAAGCAGCTGCTGTTCATGGTGCAACTGTGCCTCAACCAAGAGGATGTTGAAATGCATTAGAGGTGTAGTGCAGATAGCAGCCACATGATATAAGTTTGAATATACTATGGAAATCATGTGTTGGTACTGTAAGTGATTTTTTATTTGAGATTTCTAATTTTCTTAATGAATGGACAGTTAGATAAACTGTTTCTTGAAATTGTAGCAGGCATTGTCAGTGGAGTGTGTTTTTAGTATGCAGTTTTATGCTGGTGATGTTACTAAACACTGGGACTGTTTCTGCCTCTAGAATTCAAGGAAGCCTTTTCCCTATTTGACAAAGATGGTGATGGTACTATCACAACAAAAGAACTGGGAACTGTCATGAGGTCATTGGGTCAAAATCCAACAGAAGCAGAATTGCAGGATATGATCAACGAGGTAGATGCTGATGGTAAGTGTTGGAAAGGTAGTTAATAGTACTGTAATCATCTTAAAGTATGTATGACCTCCATACCTGGGCTTGGACTGCATAGAGAAGATTCTGTGATACTGATCTCTTGAAGCAATTTAAAAATGCTTGATAGACTCTACACTGAGGGGTGTCAATTTTTTGATTGCTCTCTGCACAGCAGTCAAAGATGCTAGCATATTAGTGAGAATCTAAAAAAGAGGATGGGCAGAAACAAAGTTAGGCTGTTTGTCTTTAATATTTGATGGGTCACAGGCTTCCTGTTGCTATCTGACTTGCCCTGACCTGCCGTTAACCTGTGTTTCCACCCAGCTTTTCTATACATGTTTTGTCAGCCTCTGTTGGTCTTAATAGCTGTGCTAAGGCCTGTGCTTTTGTCTAAGGCCAAAAAACGTGGTAGGAGTGGAATAGTGTTAAACTTCCAAGAACTGAAAACACAACAGGAAGAGACTGTGGTAGATCGCTACTAGATAGAGGGGAGGGATTTGGAGGCAAAAGCAGAAAAACTTTCCTGGAACCAAATCTGTCAGAATTATTTTAAATGGATGCCAGAAAGGGTAACTGCACACTTCATTTCTGAGACTCCAGTCAGGCCAACAGTTACAAAAATGAAAAATGCTTTTTCCTGCTCAGTGGTGCCAAGGCTTTGATCTTGTATGTTGGTCGTGTTAGTGTTTTTTCTCTAATACCTCTGTACAAGAAGAGTGAAAGTATATTGGCAAGACTATAGATTATCTGTTTATCAGACTACATTAATTACAACTGCTTTCCTGAAAGTGTCAGTTGACCTTAATTGCTAACTCTTGGGTCCAGATACTGAAAAACTTTTAGGGTTTGCTGTGCTATGTAGAGTTTGTGTGTAGTGGCTTCTACAGATTGCAGTCTGCAATGCTGCGCTGGTAGATTAAAAATGAAAGGAGACTGAGGACTTCACATAAGTCTGCCTGCCCATCTGTTTAAACTTGTTTTATGGCAGAATGCTGTGCTCTTACTCTACATGTACTCAGCTTTGAAAAATCCTCAATGAACAAGACCTGTATTCAGATTTAGCTGGTAGATAAAGCTGATCGTGGTGATAAATACCTCTGTATGTCTCTATCTGGAATCCTTATGCTCTAAAGGTTTTCTTAAACTGCATTTATTTAGCTGCTTTGCTATACTCACCCAGTGAGTTTCCTTCAAGCAATGGGTGGATCTTAGTTGCACAGTGAACTACGTAATGCAGGGGTTTTTGGCATACAGGGCTGAATCCTGAGTGTACAAGTCTAGTTTCTGCTGTTCTAAAGAACTTTTCTTCTTCATACCGCTTTTCTCATTGCTTTGAGCAGCCTGAAATTTGAATCCTTAATTTGAATTAAGGACTTAAAATCTTAGGAGCGAGTCCTGGATGTTACTAGGGATTCTCAGTTTTGCAGTGAAATACCTATAAGAACACCTTCTGATAACTTATCAGAAATACTAAATATGGCAACTTTTCTCCTGTCACTGGAATTTGAAGATCCTTGTGGCCTCTTAAAATGGTGCATTACTTTTGGAGTGTACAATATGTTGATAAGGAAGTTGATTTTTTTTTAACAAGGAACAAGTATTCATGAGCAGCTGAGTGACGTGTAACTGTTTCAAATTTTAGATATCTTGGATTTGTACTCCCAGCTTTATAATACAATACATTCCCTTCTAAGATCTCCCACAGCGTTTGGGAGATTCTAAAGAAACTAAATGATCGATTTTGGGGAGTGATTTGAATTAAAGAGAGGTCTTGGTATTGGTTAACCTTGGAGTATCAGGCTGGCATTTTACTTGTAGCTTGGGTGGCAAATGGTATAGCCTGACCTGGAGAGAAGGCAATGGTTGATTTAGTTGTGCTGAAATGCTGCAGTGACAGTGGCTGCTGCACATTTTAATAGCAAATGGGCAGCAGTAGCAATTGAGGGAGAAGATCTAGTTTTTCCCGTAAGAACGGTTTACAGAGGATCTGCCAATCTGGCTGAAATTAAATGCCAGATTATTTTTTTTTTTGCATAAAGAAAAGCCTGGAAGTTTAATTTTTGGAAGTTTCTTTTCATTAAGGTAATGGCACTATCGACTTCCCTGAATTTTTAACCATGATGGCCAGAAAAATGAAGGACACAGACAGCGAGGAAGAAATCCGTGAGGCATTCCGAGTCTTTGATAAGGTATTAATAAAGCACAAATATTCTTTAGAAGCAGTAATGACATTAATTTTTCTCCTCGATGTTTTCCGTCTTCTTGTCTAGAAGAAAAAAAATAAGTCCTCTAGTAGAAGCAGAGGAATTGGAAACAAAGCAGGGACTGTTCTGGAAACAGAACGAGGACTGTTGCAGACTGGTTCTATCTGCTTAACACAGCAGGTCTAGGCTTTAGGCTGATCCATGAGGAAAACTTTCTGGCCTTTCCTTAGGAGCAGAGATGAGCAGAACTTAATGCTTGGGGGGTGTGTGTTGGTTTGTTGTTGTATTTTTTTTGGGGGGGGGAGGGGAGTGGAGGGGTGGAATTTTTCTGCACCTTCTGATTTTGAGGGAATGGAGAAATGTTTGCATGGGCACACAAGGCTTTATACTTTATGGAAGCTTTTGAAGCTAAGATGATGTCATCAGTGTTCAGGAGGATGTGAGATATTGCCTATTCTGTTTTCAAGATGTGGACTTTGAGGTTGCTTTCAGAAAAACTTAAGAGCTCAACTCCCTCTGTCTTTAAGGATACCTGGGCATACATTATGAAAGTCAATTATTTCTAGAATAGGAATTCTCCTGTTTGGATTGCTTGGATACGATGTTGAGCTGTGGCTGGTGCAGCTGCTAAGCTGATGCACGTGCATGTGTGGAAGAAGGCCTTACTACTTTCCTTTTTGTGGAAAAAAAGCGACAGTCTCTAGGACTTAGCTGGAAAACGTGCTAGAGGAAATGTTTTGATTGTTTGGTTAGTACTTTATCTACTCTGTGGGATTATTTCTGCAGACTAGACTTGTGCTTAAAGCCACTGATGTAGCTTATCTATTGGTGATGGCCATATGAATTCCTGCTCTAAGCTCATATATTCTTCCTATAGATGGAAGAGGACAATTTCTGAAATGGCTAGGGATGAGCTGTAGGTTTGGATAGTACTAGTAGGAACACTGACTTAGTGTCATTCTGCCTTTTTTTTTTTGCCACGAAGCTTTTCATAACTCCTTATGAGTAGAATTTAAATGCTTTCTTTGAAGGTTTGTTCTATATAATCTTACCCAAGAAACCTAATGTAGCCACCTACAGTCTGGTTATAGACAGAGTTACACAGAAGAGAAAGCTGACTTTATTCTTGCTGGTTGGGAAATTGGTGGGGTTGGTTTTGGCCTTGCTTGGACAGTAGAGACCAGACAAAACTCATTTTTTTTTTCGGGTTTATTTTTGAAAGCTCTTTAAAAGCATTTAAAATAGCTTATCACAGCTACAAATCAGACATGCAGATATTATTACAGTACAATAATTGTATAGGAGGACATGGTGGCATGCATGGTTCGTAAGGCAAGGGGACTAGTACCTACTATAGGGTTATACAGCATACCAGGTCTGTGTATTTATCCTAAGTGTCATAGGGCTAGTTCAGAAGCAGTTGCTGAAAACCTAAATGTAGTTTCAGAATTAGTCAATGTCAGGATTATTGATCATGTGCAACTCTTTCCTCACAGGATGGCAATGGCTATATTAGTGCAGCAGAACTACGTCATGTTATGACAAACTTAGGAGAAAAGCTAACAGATGAAGAAGTAGACGAAATGATCAGAGAAGCAGACATCGATGGGGATGGGCAAGTCAACTATGAAGGTAAAAAGATGCTTGTCTTGACTCTAGAGCCATTATCAGATTGAGTGAAAGTCTGTTGCATAAGATGTTAATTTCTAGTACTTGACACCAGTTTATTTGATTGTCCACATCTGTGGACAAAAACTTAGATGCAGTAAAAAAGGGAGTTTTTTTATGCCAAGTGTGTTCAAGAAACTTATCAGTTGGAGTACTCTAGAGACAATAAATCACAATGACTTTTTATCTTTTCAGAATTCGTACAGATGATGACTGCAAAGTGAAGAGACCTCCTTTACACTTTTTTTCCTCTAGAAGAATCAAATTGAATCTTTTACTTACCTCTTGCAAAAAAATGTTCATTTATTCATTCTGTTTCTGTATAGCAAAACTGAATGTCAGAATACCTTCTGTCCACAAACTGCATGTAATGGTTGGTGGTCCTGTCCCCAAAAGATAAAGTTAAACATCAGTTTTAAAATATAAATAATTGTACTACCTTGAAAATAAAAAAAAAAGGAAGCACTTAGTGAACTCAAAAGTTCCATTTGCTAATGACTATTACACTGTTTGGGCTGGCCAGTTTTTCATGCATGCAGCTTGACAATTGAGCACAGTCAGACATTTGTATTAAAAGGAAAAAAAAATAACCTAAAAGATCCACTCTTTTGTTCAACAGTGGATTCTAGTTCAATTTGTAGTATAAATTGTCATAGCTGGTTTACTTCAAAATTGGTTTATACCTCAGGATGGTATGCAGCAAAATGGTTGAAGGATGCAAAACTTTAGAGAAAATGCCCTAAAGGTTGACTGGTTCTCCTGTACGTAGCAGTGTGCTCCAAAAATACGATGATCTTAACTATGGATGGCATGTCTGTGTTAAAATACTGGTTTAACATTGTCTGCATTGCACTATAGTGAAACGGGTGTCGGGCTGTTACCGTTCACAAAATTTTTAAAAGAAACCTTCACCGAGGGAGCATCTTTGGACTCTCATATTTTTAAAACCTTCTGTACCATGACTTGGAGCTGGCGGAGTAGCCTGTGGACTTCAGCACAACTATCAACATCGCTGTTCAAGATATTACAATTTATGTCCATTCCAAGTTGTAAATGCTAGTCTTTTTTTCCAATAAAAGACCATTAACTTAAAGGTGGTGTTAAATGCTTTGTAAAGCTAAAATATATATATAATTGAGATAATAAACCAAAAAAGCAGTAGGAGGGAAGTGTTTCTATGAATGACTTGCTGCTAAATTATAATGCACATGTATGCAATAAGTTATCCCCTATCTTTTCAAGATGGCAAGAACTGACCTCCTGTAACCCAAGACCTTTGCTATAAATAAATGAACTTGTGCTTGCCTTTCATATTACGACAATGTTAATTTAGTTGGTCTCAAAGTCGTGTAATGCTGACTCGTCAACTATCAGCACAGAAGTAACACCTCATTTCACTAAAGTGGAGAGCTCTGAGCATGCATGTTGATACTGGGGAAATGTGTAGGTTGCTTATGTTTTTTGACAGGTTATAGAAACTAGTTGGAGAACTTGAACAGCATGGACTTCATAGAAATCTATGATTTTCAAACATGCCAAAAATGCATTTCTCTACCCACAGAAAGAAAACAAGAGGACATTTCTTTTACAATATGTAAAAAAAAACAAACAACAAACTTAAGCCTTTTTGGAAAGTGGGGCTATTATGTCTTGACTATCTTCTCAAACACTTGCATGAATTTTGTGGGGTGGAGAAGAGGACTAGGGTTAATTTAAAAACCATCTTGTTACTTCTGCTTTGCATGCACTAGCAGTGCTTAGTCATTCCAGGTCTCTGAGTAAGTGTTCTCTGATCCTTCAGCTTCCCCATGAATGAGTGGCAAAGCAGCCGTGTCTACTCTTCTTTGTTCGAAAGAAGAATGCTTTTTTTTTTTTAAATAGCAGAGCCTCCATGTGGAAGGCTTCTATGCTTGGGAGGGAGGGACTGCAGCTTAATTACTTGCCTGTAAGTTTGTTTCCAAATGTAACGAGTTGCAAACCTTAATTGCTTAATTGCCTTTGGTTTTGGAGAGTATTGATACTATCTCTTGAAAGAGATGCAAGTCTCCATTCATCCTGTCTAACTGAGGTGCCTGTGTTAAGAACTTGGTTGCTTGAAATGCAGCTTTGCTCAGTGGGGGTCAAGAGACACCTCCAGAAGGCAATTGAGACTATCTGCCTTCAGTGATTTTTTTTTTTCAATTATGATTTTATTTTTTCCTCGGGGGGCGGGGGGGGGGGTATAGGGGTGTGGTTCTGGGTGACTAGGGACCCAGACAGCTTAACCAAGTGCCTAAAAGTTAGATGGGCTGAATGTAGGCAATTTGTTTAGATCTCTAGTTATTGCAAAGGCTTTTTGCTATGGCTATGTCTGCTGTCTTAGCAAACTGGCCATGATGATGGGAATGTCTGACTACCATTGGAAAGTAGAGTCTTGCATGGCAGCAGCAAACTGCTACTTTAGTAGTGCTTGGGAAAGGCTGCACTGCTTCTGTAGACCAGCTTTTAAAGAGAACGTACTCAAGAGGCAGGCGAGCTAGGAGCAATGGTTGCTGCTCTGAACTAATTACTTCTGCCTGAGTGTGCAGAGAGATCTTGTCTAGTAGGTAAATGCTTCTTACCATCTATCTGTCGTTCACTCACGGTTGGTAGGGTAGTTCATTTAAGAACAGCTGCTTTTAGCTTATTCGGTGTGCTCTGTGCTTGCTAGCAAAGAGACCTCATTCCTGCGGGAGGTTCTTGGCTTGATTAGAAATTGTCTGGCAGTGTGCAGTGTTGGTATGCCCTGTAACTGAATCTGCCTGGAGGTATCTAATTATTAACTGACTTCAGTACCCCATCAACCTCGAGTAAATGTATCCTCTGTACAGGACTTTAGCTCTGTTCCCTTCTGCATAGTGAATATCTAGAGAAATGAAATGGTGTCATCAAGGACTTTATTTTTTTTATTATTTTTTTTTCTGTGGGCGTGTGTGTGGCTTTGGCTTTTTCCAAATGTGAAAGTGTGGGCTGGATACACTTGGTGCATGGCTTAGAAGCATGGGACTGGAACGAACTTCCTGGGTGATCAGATCCAGTCCCCTGCTATTGCAGGCAACCGTGTCATATAATCCTTTTAATAAACTGATCAAGCTTAACCACCTGCTTGTAAGTGGCTTGTTTTCATGGAAGTTCTGTAACTCATGTTGCTCTCAACCGATGCAAGTAATATATGAAATATGAAGTTAATCAAAAGGTCCTCCAGCTTAGCTTTAGGTTTATCATTTCACTTATTTAACTGACTTTCTCAAACCTGTTATTCTTTGCACAACACTCAGGAAAGTGTTGAATCTTTACACCCCCTTGCTATAAATAAGAGTTGGTGTGCTTGCTTATTTTTTTTTAATGGAAAAGATGGATGTCTGGTTTGTTGAAATTTGTTAGATATGTTAATTGTCAAGGCAAGAAACAATTGAGTTACTTGTATTTGATACATAAATTTAAGGCTAGAGTATACATAACCATTTTTAAAATACATCAACTTGCAGTGTAGTTTTATATTTAATACTGAAATTGTACTGCTAAAGTTTAAACTGCTGTTAATCATATTCCTCTTCTGAGCATAATGAAAAAATAAAGGGTAAGAAAATGCTTAACATAGATTAGTCATTATCATGCTTATTTTATTAATAATTCAGGCACTGAAACATCTCCAGGTATGGGGCATTTATTTTGTTTGCTGGGGTGGGGGGTGGGGCAAAGGGGCGTGGTTTACTGATGTGGTAGAAGGCTCTTACCATCCAACCATTTGTCACACTTGTGCGTCTTCAGAAACACGGACGCTATCAACAACTGATGAAGAAATCACCCTACAGCTTATTGATGCATTATCGCAGGTGTGGGCCTGGGTCTGATCCATGGGCAGCGCGCTGTGCCGCAGCTGCCAGCCCCTGCGCCCTGCCCGGGCGAGCAGGGAGGGGGGCGAGGCTGTGCCTCTGTCCCTATATTGGGGTATGCGTGTGATGTGAATGCAGGTCCTTGTTCCCAGGTGACACCATCCTAAACTAAAAGCACAGTCTTGGGCTTTAGAAATATCAGAGTTAATACAGCTTGCTTTTCCTCTCCCATGAAACTAACTGGCACTCTTGTCTTACTGCAATCTGAGTAGGGTTTCGGTGTTTTTTTTTGTTTCTTGGGTGGGGTTTTTTAATTATTTTTTAAAATTTAATGACTAAGTGAAATCTGGCAGAGGACTGCGGCAGGACCACGGCATGTCTTCTGACTGCGGACATCTAGTCATCAAGTGAAGACACGCAATGAAGGCTGATGCCATGTTTCTCCTGACTGATATTTAGGAAGGTAACTGGTGTATTTGCAAATAGAGCAGAAGAACCTTTAAATTCAGTAAGACAACCAGATACAAAGTTGTGTGGGGATTTTTATATAACAGCATTGCGATTCCAAAATGCTAAAGTTTGGGGGTTAGATGTTAAAGGTGTTACAAGCCAAATAACAAGATTTTGGAGTAATAAATCAGATGATGAATTGTGTTACAGATCTGGAGTTGCAAAGATTCCTTATGTTATTTGCTATAGGAAACTTGTATGAAGGCCCAAGTACTTAAAGGATTTTCTGTTTTCTGAGAGCCCCTATCAGTGAGTAGTCTAGAGAAGCATTCAGAAGATATTTGTGATAGTTGATAATTCGTTTGAAGTTTGATATCAATAAATTAAGTTTTGAACTGAAGTGGCCAGATACCCCCATAAATGGCAGAGCTGTGGATTACATAGATACTAAGAGAATCTCTTACAGTCCCTTGGATGATTAATTACCACTGATATCTAGCGGTAAAGGAGCACTTGTGTTGCTCCCTGTCCTACTGGTGACGGTAACCAGAAGCAGAGCAGAGCAGCCTGTTTTGCTCTCCTCCCCAGCGCTGACTGGGACCACCTTCTTCCTTGTGCAGTGCTTTGCTCTGCAGAGGCAAGAACATGATTCAGAGTGCAGCACAGCCTTTTGGTCATCGCACTGTTAAACTCCAGGGAAAAGAAAGAACATTTGATTTAAAAAAAGAAAAAGAGTGTGTATTGTAGCAGGGGGCTAAATTTCTCTGAGTCTGAGATGCTGCGTGACACCAGCACCATATATCCATGTTAGAGAAACAAAGTTGAGAAGCAGGTCTCCCAGTGTTGCCACCAGAGATCCTAATAAAGATGTTAACAAGCTGCCCTTTCCAACATCCCTATAGGCGTTGGATAAAGCTGGTTCTAGCTGGCAATGAGTACTGCAGCCTTGCGTGTGGTGACTTCTTGTTTTGATCTTTCATAGAAGCTGTATTGACTGGAAAATCTTGTACGGATCTCTTCTGAAGAGCCACTTTCATTTCAGTTGCCTCAGAAGTAGGCATCTGCAGAAACACTGAAAGAATTATTCATAGTGCAGTGTTTTCCTGGCAAAAACATCTCCTAAGATAATTAGTGGTCGAAGTACAATATGAAAACTTGGGCTAATCACCTAAATCAGAAAATGATTAATTTTTAATTTTTATTGATTTCTAGATCCCTAAATGTGATGTATTTGAAAAACAGATTCTTTGACGAAAGTCCTACTTACCCTTCCAGTTACAGCATTTAACATTAACACAATATTTGAATAGGAACCAACTGTATTAACTGAGAAATCCATAAAAAGGCATTAAATAGCATTCTCTATTTTGCTAGTTTGCAGTGGGGTTGGCAATAACAATGCTGACACCGTAGTAAGTATTCTGAAAAAGGGTATGGTGAAAGAAATGGATAGGGTGAGAGCAAAAAGAATACCTGAGCATAGGACAGCTTTGTAGTCTTGTCTCATGGAGTATTTGTTCCCCATAAAGCCATAAATATTTGATTGTGAGCTCCCTAGCCATTAAGGTTGTCTAGCAGCGGTGCTGTCACTGAGTTTGTCTGCTTTTCCCAACCTGCCTCCCAAAGCCCCTCCATGCTAACTCTGAGTATACCTGAAAATATGCAACCTGGAAAAGTTAGTTGTAAGCCTGCTGTGCTTCAGAACTTGCCAAACATGCTCTGCTTGTTCTGAGCTTTCTTTACAAATACATTAAAAGGAAAAATTTCCTCTAGACATTCTGGTAGGAGACAAAATATAACCCTGATTTCAGATAGATTTTTACTGAATCTCTTTTGTTAAGTAAAATATTTCATCCCAGCTCCCTAGAAATCTGTGTGCAACATCATCAGAACTAGTTTCTCAAGGATTTTGACATAAAACGTAATGTATATTTTCTAATAAGTTACTTGTTTCTTTAGATATTAATAAAATAAAAATTCCTACACACATACTCCAGACACCCTGACAATTAATCAGTGTGCATGATGCTGTCCACCTTATGTAGCTGAATTAAAGACCAGTAGATTCAATCAGTAAATCAAGTCAATAAGTTAAACATCTTTTCACTACCAAAAAAGATACCGTGCTCTATAACACATTTACAAAAGCATAGCTAAAGTGTGAAAATTGCCTTGCTGATTTATTTTTCATCAAATTAATTTGTAGAGGAAGGTAAGTAATTTCTTTACTAGTTTGGGTTGTTATTTTCTATATTAAATGCACACATATAAAATATTATGGCAAAAGAATGGTCTTAGGGCTACAAAACTAAGCACTCAAAATCTGAAAGCTACTCAATTAAGGTCATCCTTGAAACTTCAGTTTGGCCTATTGCAAATGTGATTGCAAAACATTGTGGCACTGTCTTGTCTCATGCTATGCTGCCCACAGCATATTTGCATCAGTGTATTAAATATTTCATTGCAACTTTCTTTTCGAATGCATTATTCCGTACCCTAGTCACTCCCCACTACCCAGCTCTTGTTGCAGAGACAGAAATACTAGATTCTTCAGTTTTTCCTTTGGCATTTTATCTGAGTGCTTCGCAAATACTACTTTCTTTTTAGGACACGCAGTGAAGTAAGGACATGCTTTATCCTCATCAAACAGAAGGAGGTGAGGAGCAGCCACAAAAGTCCAAAACCAGTATTTCTGAGAGCTCGAATTGAGACATTTTCATTTGTCAGAATCATAATCCTGCCTTATGTGTGGTACAAAGAGACCTCACTGGTAACAGCATCCCTCGTGTCTGACAATCGATCTAAGCCTCTGGGTCAGGCGATTGTTGACCGATGTGCTTAGAGGAAGTGACCACCTGTAGACAGCTGAGCCCGAGCGGCCGACCCTCCCCACGCACGGACGGGCGCAGAGACCACGAGCGCTTGTTTTCCAGGCCAGCAGTAGCCTGCCTTGTCTGGCGGGTCAGCTTCCCTCTTCTCCCAGCCCCTGTATCACTCACTACGCGTTGCCTGTTTTCTGCAACACAAGAAAAGAGATCAACTACACAGCATTTCTTTCGTTGCTCCACACTGATTGATGCCCACAGCAGCTCTCCTTGTGCCAGGAAAGAGAAGGAGCTGAAATAAACAGGGTGATTTCACTGCAGGACCACAAAATAGCAGGGAGGAAGGGAAGTAGGGGAGTAAAGTGGCAAAGAAACTCAATTCTGGCACTTCCTGACTTCGAGGAGTAACTTTGTGCTTTCATTGCTTTCTCAATCCTGTAATTTGCTACTGCAAGAGTGAAAGCAGAACTACACTCCCAGCACAGGAAACTCGGTCACGTGGCATCATGGTGACACCTCTGTGAGTCATCATCCGAGCCGCTGCCTTGGGGATTGGCACAGACCATGACCTCTCAAGGTAACACAGGGACAGCAAGCAAAGCTCTGCTGCTTCCTCAGCCAACCTAAAATGGGGAAGGAGCGCTTTGCCCACAGGTTTGCAGAGGAAAGGTGGATTCAGGGACAATGGGAGCAGCTCAGGGCTCTGTAGGAGGCTGTGCTTTAATGGTCCTAGGCTCTTCCACCCATCCACCGTAACCATGACCCCATACCTCCTGTCCTCTGCCTGTGCTGCCCCCTCCCTTCCTCTCTGTTTTATTCTCTACCCTTATCAGGCTCAGCTTGTGCCTCTTAGACTTTTCTAGGTTTCCTTGTCCCATGGTCCTTGCTCCTTTTTCATCTTCTCTGCTGCTGTGGGTTAACCCCTGTGGGCAGCTCAGCCCTACGAGCTGCCTGCTCACTCCCCTCCCTGATAAGACAGGAGAGAATCAGAAGGGTAAAAGTGCAAAAAATCACGGATTGAGATAAAGACAGTTCAATCAGGAAAGTAGAAGTCATGCGCAGCAAAGCAAAACAAGGAATTCATTCACCACTCCCCATCGGCAGGCAGGTGTTCAGCCATCCCCAGGACAGCAGGGCTCCGTCACACATAATGGTTATTTGGGATCAAAAGAGACAAACTCTGAACATCGTCCCCTTCCTTCTTCTTCCCTCAGCTTTTATCGCTGAGCACGACGTCCTATGGTCTGGGACATCCTTTTAGTCAGTTGAGGTCAGATGTCCTAGCTGTGTCCCCTCCCACCTTCTCGTGTACCCCTAGTCTATTCATAGGCATGGTGGTGTGAGAAGCAGAAAAGGCATTGACTGTGTGTAAGCACTGTTCAGCAATAATGAAAACATCCCTGTTTATCAACACTCTTTGGGTCACAAATCCAAAACCCAGCACCGTACAAGCTACTATGAAGAACTATATCCCAGCCCAAACCACTGCATCCCCATCTGATTCTCTCTCTGATCAGGGCTTCCAATGACACATCTTCTTCCAGACATCCATTCCCACAACCACCCACTAACTTTGTGTCCTAACCTTCTGATTTCTCACCAAGCAACTTTCTCCTCTGTGTTGCCTCAGACAGAGTGATCACACAAGTCAGGGCACAGAAGAAATGTCTTCTGCTCTGCTCAGGCCTCAGCTTGTAGATGTGGATATGAGCCTCGCTTGGCTTGCAGCATCAGAGAGCTATGGTTGCAAAAAAAAAAGATACAAAGTGGGTTGCCCTGAGCTTCAAGCTGGGAGTACCTGGTCTGGGGGGATGTAAGCTGTTGGAAATCTACCTCAGCCATAAACATGGCTGTGTGGGTGCACTGCACTGCCTCACCACTTTTCATGAAACGTTACTTTTTTCTCAGAAGAGCTGCTACTTTTGAAAAAGTGAAGTGCATCACTCTCTCCCCTATACATACACACATATCTTCTTGCATTCAAGAAGAGCTTTGCTGTCCACTTCTCCTGAGCAGAGTCATGTTAGATGTAAGCTTAAGCAGTCAATTCACCCACCACTGACATCCAACCATCTTCAGCTTAAGATATGGTAGATTTTTAAGGGATCATCTTTGCACATGGGTTGTTCCCAGCAGAGATCAATGCATCAAGTTTTGAACTTGGGGCCTGTCCTGGTTTTAGCTGGGACAGAGTTAGTTTTAGTTTTTAGAGCTAGAAGAGCTCTGGGATTTGGCTTTAGTCTGAGATTTGTTATGAGAAGAATACTGATAGTGCACTGAGGTTTATAGTTGGTGCTGAAACAGTAAGGACTTTTCAGCTTCCTATGTTTTGTCAGTGTGCAGGAGCACAACAGGCTGGGGAGGAGCATGGCTGGGACGGAGGGTCCACAACTCCCTTTTTGATTTGAACTTAAATTTAGGATTGAGGGCCAAATTGGCCAATGGAGTGAGGATTCCATATCATGCAACATCATGCTCAATACATAAATGAGAATTGACCAGGAAGTTAGGGAATTCTCTTCTGAGGGCTCTCTCGGACTCTCGGTCTCTCGGAGTTGTATCTCTCTTTCCCTCTCTTTACTGGCCTCTTCCTTCTCCGGGACCGTGGTGTCGGGACTTAACTATTTTGGAATCATTTGCTGGGCCAGGACACGCATTGGTCACCAGGTGGTGAGCAATCATACTGTGCATCATTTGTTTGTATATATTATGATGATAATTACATATATTTAAATTGTATTATTTTATCATTATTCCTTTTAATTTTATATTATTATTATTACTATTACATTGTTCTTACCTCAGCCCATGAGTCTCTTTCCCTTTTCCCCTTTAATTGTCTTCCCCATTCTCCAGGGGTGGGTGAGGGTGAGCGAGCAGCTGTGTGGCCGGCCAGATTAAACCACAGCAGGCCGTAACGTGGTGCAGGATTTGTGTAAGTCTAAGACAGTGAAGAAAGCGGGACCAGGGACAGACTCTCCTGAGACACTAGGGTCCCTCCCAGCCCTCTTCTCCCACCTACTCTCATCTCCCTCTGTCTTCCCTTCTAACCTAATCTCCATCTTTTAGGCTTCATGAGCCACAATTCATGTATTCTATGAAGAACACTTAAACTGAACTTAATTCTGTTAATAGGCAGATTTAGATTAGGAGATCAGTTGCTGTTTGCTAAACTACTGTAGGAGTACCCACACACAGAAAGTACAAGTAGGAAGCTCTCAATTGCAGAAGTATGTCTGCAGAAAAAGTCATATAGAGTTTGATTGCATTGATATTAAATTATTATGGTAGTTTGAAGTTTTATGAAGCAATAGTTATAATAATGTCATTTTAGTACTCTGTACTGAGTCACATTAGACCTGCTTCCATACAGTAGGTAGTTACTATCTGGGGAAAAATAACCTTCCTTCTCTGATGTGGCAAAAAAGTTCTCTATATCAAAGCTATTGCCATCAGTGAATATGTATAAATGAAAAAGTAAAATCTAATAAAATATATATAGCTAGGTACTTTTTTCCAGACTTTTGCAGTACATTGCTTACTATGAAATAATGGAATGTAGTTTAGTGCTTCTAGTTTTAACAGAATAGGGAAGAATTCAGGTTCTTATTCATTATTAAAGTCCATCCCATGCAAGTGACTTCACACCGTCACACACTTTGAGGATGAAGTATGAAACTGATATGTTCCATATTATTAATTATTAAAGCAATACTGAATCTCACATGCAGCTTTAGTTCCTAAGCTATTACCCAGAGGTTGTAGAATCTACTTGTATGACAATATAGGTATTTTTACCCATTTACAACTTGTAAGACATTGTCTTGACCAAATTCCAGATTAAATTAATTTGAGCAGTTAATACAATAACAATTGGAGTAGGCATTAAGGTCATGTGGATGAATGGGTGAGAAAACTGAACCATTTTTTAGTCCAATACTGACTGCACACTGTTGGCAGCTAGTTTGGGAACTTATTTCATCTCTTCAGTCTTACTCTGTTGGATTGGTGAAGTCTTTTTACATGCAGATTTTCTAATGAATTGAGTATACTTCCTTCTGAGTCAATAGGTTGTTCTTAAATATCTCAGTCTGAGATTTGACCCATTTTGCAAATTTATCACCTTAGAGGAAATTTTATCCCAATTTATTTTTCCAAATATGAAAACTCCATCGCTCTTTTCAATGAAAATCAGCGAAAGCATCACTCTACAATCATCGTGTTCTGTTCCTGCACTACCAGCTCAGTGCCCATGAACTCTGGCAATTAGGCAGGATTAGCGGAACAAGACAGATTCATCATTAGCTCAGAATTGCTTTTATTCTGGAGATGTAGGTCAGACCAAGTTTTACAAAATGAGGTTTTGTGGTTTCATTTAATTTTTTATTATACTCTCCATAAAAAAGAAAAAAGGTTTAAAAGGAAAAAGATGTTACTGGTATAAACAAAGGCAGGAAAGCCGGATTGATGGATTTAAGGAGGAATAAAAGATGAGTGTGTTTGGCAAAGCACTCGCACAGAAGAGCTCTGCTAGGGATGATGAGAGATTTCTGTAGAGCCAGCTCTGGGAGAATCCTTGCAGAGAAGGGAGGTGAGTGGGGGCAGAAGTGTTAGAGGGAAGATCTAAAATAGATGAAAAAAGGTGAAACATGCAAACGGCCTTAGGCATGCAACCTGCTACAAATTATGGCAGCCCTGCTGCAGAAGCAAAGCCACCACGGCCTGCATTTAGCTCCCAGATTCCCTGCATGTGTTAGAGGAGAAGAACCAATGCACAGGAGAAGATTCAGGGAGCGCTCAGCAGGGACCTGTTTAATGTAAACATTGTGGAAAAAGCATGAAGAGATGACAATCAGACTTGCTGCTGGGAAAGCTGTTCCCTTGTTCAAGCTCTATCCTCTGCCATGCCTGTTTCCCACTTGTCTGGAAGGCAAGCGGCTGAGGACCACGCAGTGGTTAGACCCCTCCCTGTCTGGTGGCAGCGACCACTGCGGTCAGCCCTGGGGTGGTGCCTTGTACCCTGTCAGTCTCCAGACTTTAACTACTTCATTTTGAGATGCTGAAAGGCATTTCCATTGCAAGGGAAGTGAGTGCTCCAAACCTGCCTGCAGCAAGGGCTGTGCCAGCAGGGCCATCCATGATGGTCAAACTGTCCTTTGTGATAAATGGGACAGGGGACAGCTTCTCTCCATCCCTGCACAGCTTCCCACCTTGCACAGAATGAGTGACTGCCACTTGTGCAGAGGAAAGCAACATGCATGAGCAAGCGTGTCTCTTGTCTCTTACTGTCCCTGAAGAGGGGAAAGCTCCATCCCAAGTCTTTGTGCCAGTGATGCTGGGTTCAGGATTGTGAGGTTGTCAGGGGACCTAAGGCTGGTGCCCAGGCCTGCCCACCCCAGCCGACAGGAAATGGACCTGGAATCCTATTGCATAGGTCCCAAGGGGGCAGAGGATATATTGGGTATAAATGTTGAAGCCAAGGAGCTTACAGGCATGTCCAAGAACTCCAACAACAATTTTTGACACCATAACCTTTAGGTAGCAGCTTAGCAGGAGTTTAGGGGACTGTGACTTGGGAGGAGTGGGGCACAATCCTTTTTTTTCCAGTTCCAGTTCCAGTTCCAGTTCCAGTTCCAGTTCCAGTTCCAGTTCCAGTTCCAGTTCCATGATTCTAGTGGTGACCTGGCTTTCCTCCTAGTCTTTAAAGCTGACCTTGTCTCCTGTGCTGCAGTCCATGTTACCAAGCTGGGTGCTGTTTGTTTAAGGTGTGTTCTCTATGCAGTTATTGCCCACACACAGTTCTCCTCAACTTTTAAAATATTAGCAGACCACAGTTTAAAACTGAAGCCTTACACAGGACTAAGCTTGAATATGGACTGTTTGATTGAAAACTGTCAGACAAGAGCTTTAAAGTGTACCTGGAACAGTTGTGATTGGTTTAAAATACAGTACAATATTTTCTAGCTCCTTTCTTTAGCTTCTAGCCCTAATTTTTTATTTCATCACACCAGTTTTAAAATGAAATAGGGACTACAGAGAAGGTATAACAGGTCCCAAATTAACACTTGGTGGCAAAATCAAATGTGAACACTTTCCTCATTTTGAACAGTTTAGCAAATGGTCTTGAAAACTGAATATGGTGCAGAGCCACCCAGCCCAACCATTCATTGGTTCAGATGTGACCTGCAAGAAGTTATTGCCAGCAAGTGCCTGCTTGACAGTCTGCGGAGGAGTGTTGTGTATAACTTTATGATATGGAATTACTTGTGGTTGCTGATTTCCCCTTCACAGGTGCTACTGTGTCAGGGAACAACACTCAGTCTCCCAGTCTGGTGCTACTCCAGTTGCTAAATAGACATCGTCATCTTCAGTGGGCTGAGCACACGCAGCTCCGAGGTTTAAATACGTGCCTCTGCAGACCACTCTGCAAGCGGAGGCCAAGGCTCGGCGTGTCACAGCAGTGACTGGAGGCTGCTGGGCCAGCAAGGGCTGTCGGCTGCCAGGGCTCCTCGTTGTCACCCTGGACAGGGGCCCGGGGCTGGCTGCCGCAGTGGGCACACGTGCTGGCCCAGCTGAGACTCCGGCTTCAGTAGCTGTTGGGCATCCACAGCTTCCCAGGCAGGTTTTGCAGCCCGTGCTGAGTGCTCCGCTGCTGCCGCCAGCGCTGGTGGTTGATGAACCCAGCTTTAACCGGCCAGGACAGCCCCACACAATGCTTTGGCCACTGGGGATCACATCCCCAAAGTCTACTCTGGCTGCTCCATGGGGCCAGGCTGGTAAAAGGGATTTGTTGTTATTGTTGATATCATTATTGGAGACAACAAGCTGGAGTGAGCTTTTTATTGCCCTTCCCAAGGAAGTCCGCCACAGAGCCAGTTCCTTCCCACCCAGCCGAAACCTCCCTGTGCCCAGAGAGGCAGAGCAGCTGCCAGGCTGGATCCTGCGCAGCCAGCGGGGAGCCGGCCTGAGCCCAGCGCTCGCAGCTCGCTGGCACACGCCATTCCGGCCACCCGGCCCAGGGAAATCTAATGGGACATTTGCATGTTGGCAGGCTGGAGGGACTGGAGGAAACTGGTCTTAGCTCAGCAGCTGCCATTGCTGCCACCCAGGACAGAAAGCATCTTACGAACGGATGCAGTCTATACACGGCTATCTGCATTAAACTTTGGCAGCCAAACCCCTCCAAACTTTTGGCAAATTCAGGTTTAAACTTTGTAAGTGGCCTTTACCTGGTTAATCAAATGAAACACCCCCATTGCCTTCTCATCCCCAAACATAGCATGTCTGAAATTCAGATGCAGAGAGAAATTTCACACTGTTAAACCTTCCCACCTCCCATTTCCTTATAGCATTCCAGACATACCGTTCCTCTCTTTTTTTCTTTCTGGATCAATATGAACATCTTTAATACTTTCAGGATTGCTCTCTATAAATATTATAAAGACAATAAATACCACAAAAGAAGGGTCATTTAAGCCGAGGGACTTGGGTAGAAAGGTGCCCAGGGTAAAATTATATTGGAAATTAAAGATTTCCTGGCATCAGAGGAATGTGGCTCTGGAGCCATCATTCTGTAAGTATCCATGTGAGAAAAAGAACTGGCTAAATTTTGCTCAAACCTTACCACAGCGAATAGATGACAAGATTGCCTGAATCTCCCAAAACCTGACCCCAAGCCTATCTCCTCTCTTCATAATGGCACTTACAGTGGGGATAAATAGCCAGGACTATTTATTGCCACATATCTCAGGAAGAGTTTTATGGCAAAATTGGTGGTTTCCCACTGTCCAGTCAGTGTCCCTCTTCGTAACTGGAAAGTTTCCTCATTTTTTTGGTTTGCATTTTGCTGTAGTTTTCTAATATTGCTTAACAATTACAATTCCTGCTCATTATGCCTACAGCAAACTAAGCAGAAGAGAAGCTTTCAATCAAATCTATTGAATTCTGGATATCTTATGCAGGTCCCTTCTCTTTTTTTTCCAGTTAGAAACCTCTGAGTGTTTTGCAGCGACGTTATTAGTGAACTGCTTGCCTGCATATAAACGACATTATCACGTTATTTCCGTATGTTCAAGTGATTAACTCAGCGTCTGCCCATGTTCATTTTATCTTTTTTTAGGTAACTAACAAAGTTTCTTAAGTGTGTACTCAGGTCAATGAGCTCAAGAGCTAATGTTCAAAGAGGAGAACTTATTGGGAAATAAGAAGAGCTCAAGAAGGATTTATGAGCCTCTTTTTGGTGAGGTTGAATCCTGGTCTGAGGCAATAGTGACAGGTGCATTATTACCATATGCCAAATATTTAATTTTTTTTGCTGGAACGAGTTTGATAGTGGCAGTTGACTTCCTCCAGGGCAAGTGGCCTCTTATGAACACTATCTTCACTGTCAGCCTTGTTGGATGTCTTGAAGGACAAACTGAGACCTAACTGGGAGCTGAATAGCAAAGGGCTCATGCATAGGAATGAGCCCTGGGCCACAGATAGGTGGGGTAAGGAAACCTGGTGTTACCACTTCCAAGCTGTATCTGTTACTGAGTAATTAGATGATTTCGATCTTCAGGGGTGCACAAACTCTGTTATCCATCCATCCATCCGTTCTCTGAATTATTCACAACTCATTTGAAAAGATAAGGGAATTAAATATAAGATGTATGCACGTAAATCATAGTGAGATCTTGCCAGTACCTGCTACGGTCAAGAATGAAAAACCCATCTTCCATTACAATCTCTTTTTCACGAGTATTCTTAACTTAGAAAATAAAATATAAATAGAAATAACAACTCTGAAGCAAATATATTTGGTTTGGTCTCTCCTCAAGATTAATATTTAGGGGAAGTTTGACTATCATCGTTTTGCCCTCACTCAAAAGTATTTTTCCTTTAAAAAGAAAAAAAACAATGAAATTAAATGCAAAGTGTTCAAGTCAACAAATACCAGAATACGCAAAAGAGAAGTTTTTAATTGCCTCGTTGTCTGACACCACATTTTGTATTTATCTTCGTTAGGTTTAATACAAAGTTAAACAAAATAATATCTGTAGTTTAACTCATACCTTGCAGACTATTCAGGAGGCCAGGTTTTCAAAATTAGCAAAAGCTCAGTTGAAAAGAAAATGATAACTGCGCAGCAGCTAATATTTTAGAAAAAATCCGTCCTCTTTTTTGGTAGTCAAGGGTTCCCCTGATGAATAGAGGAGGTATCACTCTCCCACCAGTTTGCCCCTCTGAGTAAAGTTGCTGAGATGACATTGGTCATGCAGCTTGAGTTTTAAAAATTTTCTATAGTGCATCATTTTGAAGTTGTGTATATTGTCTCGAAGTGATTAGGTAATATGCAGTGCTATGCTGAAAAAAGAACAAAATTGTGCAGTCATGGAGAATGAAATGATCCATTAGAACAATACATGTATTAATGCAGAATTTCAGTGAATATTTAATGTTACAAGAATGTTATTCTGAGTTACAGTTGACTTATACATGCAATCCCATTGACTTCAATCGAGGGCAAAATTTGCTACTTCTCTTTTCTTTAACAAATTGTTCCTTAAATGATTGTGAGTTCTCTACTGAACCATATAGCATTTGAAAAGACTAGTATCTTCATTGCTCATTTATGATTTGTGCTGAAAGTCTTCATTAGAGTTGTAATTTTGCCTGAATTTAGCTAATGTACTAATGGAATTACCCTCTTTTGGGCCACTTTTTACTTTGCAACAACAGTTTCCATGTTTTGTTTTAATTTTATTTCCTCTCCTTCAGGCTGGATTTCTAATGAGTTTCTCTGAGGTGAGGTGCAAGGGCTTAGGTGTTTGGATGCTGCAGGTAATACAGTGCTATTCTGTAAATCCAATGACTACTTAGATGGTGTTAGAGGATGCAAGGTCATAGACCAAAAGAATTCAACAAACTTACTGTGTAATGATCTCCTCACAGTGAAGTGTACACAGCATCTTGCTGCTATTAAGAAACTAGTTAATTAAAATAAGGAAAACAATTAGAATTAGATGTTATAAAAGTGATCATAACATCAAAGAAGGATCAGGGTCTGGGATTTGGCTCAGGTCCTAAAGATAGTTCACAAAGCTTTGTGGATAGTTTAGTAAATTCCTAGGCATCAGCAGTATTTGCAGGCAACATGATCGGCGACTTTAATGTCTGTACTTACTTTACGATGTGAAAATACTGCAAAATCATTTTACATAGTTTGATCCTCATAGCACTGATGATGATGCTTGCAGCCTTTTTAACCTGGTAAACTAGTGGTGTTCATCAGTGTTTGCACCTGCTCTCGCAAATACTGTATCCTCTTGACTATAATTTACATTAACAGGTGATGTGGACACAGAGTAGTTGGAACTGCACTGATGGAGTTGGTATTACCAGATACTCAGCGATCCTATGAGATGTTGAGAGATTTCTAGTGAAGTCAATAAGAGCCAGAGCATCAGCTCCTGACTGATCTGAGCCTTTGCAAGATACAAATTAGGTCCTATCTGCTTCTCTGCACTTCTACTGAAAATGCTAGCTCTTTTGTCCTGGCTAGTTATTGCTCTGCTTTATTATTGCTTATGACAAAGTAACAGAGTAATCAAAGACAGTCTTTTTGTAATCGTATTGAAGTAGTGATTTCGTGGGACATCATATTTTTTGGGAGGATTTTACAAGGCTTGTTTTAGTCATCTGGAATGGAAACACACAAAGTGGCGCAGTTCCAGTACCCAGTTAAATATTGTTGGAACAAATATGCAACATCATATATAATCGGGTTGGACAGTTTATATATTTGTAATAAAATACTGAAGAATTGCTCAATTAGAGTGATGTTTGTCCAGATCATCTTTTCTGGACTTGAAAAGAGAATATGGTGCTCTTCTTGCTGCTCTTTTCCAGGTTTTTCTTTCTCTAGTCACATTTCTTTAGTCTCCTGGCTTGTTTGCTTTCATGGCTACTGCAAGCCACGCAATTTAAGAAAAGACCTACAAATTGGGCTATTGTGTTTGTTACTATACACTTGTATTCAAACAAAATAAAAGGCAGAGTTTGAAGACAGACAGAGCCTGCTGACCCTTTGCCAGACCCAACGGAGTTCTTTCTGAAGGTCTGGAAACCTGTCTAGCGTAGGGAGGATCACTGTAGGATGTATATCTCTTTTCTTCACTCTTCAGTCACACGGAAAACATCAGGGTTTGAGCTCTGTCTGGCAGACTCTTTCTGGACATGAACACTGTGCACAAGACAGGAAAAGATGTTCTTGAAACTGAAGACAGGTCTTTAAGAAGATAATAGACTGTGGAGATGCTGCCTTGCTGGCAGCTAGTCTGGTCCTGAGCACACAGAGCTGGTTCTTGGTTCTTCTTCCAGATTCCTCCTGCCTGCAGGGCTTGCTTCTGCTGCCAGTTTCCCGGCGTGTGGCTGCATGAGCTGCAGCTGTGGTGGAGGTCTTCGCTCTGTTTCTCAGCATGAATTGCAGATGTTCAGTGCCACAGCAAAAGCAACCCCAGAAGTTTCCTGGGATGTGCACAAACTCAGGGGCTGGTGGCATTTGTGAGGAGAAGGCAGAGGCCTGGGAGGTGCCCTACAGGTGTTTCATCCCTCAGGACATGCCTGTTACTATGTAAGTCATGGCACAGCTCAGATTTAATTTTGTGTTTTTCACATAAAACTTACTTTAAATTTTATAGCTAATTTTACCTCTTTCTGCTGTGCAGAATATGGGATTAACATAATGTATTCCCTAGAACATCAGATGAGGTTCTGGAGGGCTGTAAACCTCCTGAAACTCTTGATATTATTTTAACCAGTCATCCTTCTTCAGGCTAGAGAAAAAAAAACCTGTTTCACCCTGCATCTGCACACATAGCACTAGTATGATTCATCATGCTTCCCTTCTTTCTCAGAAGCTGCCTTCACAGCCGTTTGGTCCTCATATGTTCTTTCACAGAACTGAATTGGGCGTCTTTTCAGAATTACAGAGCAAAATGTTCACATCATAATCACATGATGGAAGAAGTTGGGTTTTTTCAGGCACTTGGGCATATGCATTTGTTCCCTGCAACATATTTCCAGCTTCAGTGGTGGATACGGTACTCACAAAAGGGCTAATGACTTCTCTGCAGTTGCTAGGTAATGCTGTCTTGTCATTGGGACCACTTACTAGTTAGTGACAGTCTTTCTGATGATGTAATGCTTAAATAGTAATTATGGAGTGCATTAAATTACCTTTTTATTTTTCTTGTTTCCTTTAAAAAGCTAGGAAATAAAACATAAAAGCCTGCAGTGTTATGATATTATGGCTGCATGGATAAATCAACCAAAAGCCAGAAAGTACAGAAGCCGAACGTTAGTCTAAGGAGACATCTTCAGCTCTGAGAGAGTGAGCTCTCTTGTTAATGTATTGTAATACAGCTTTTAGTAGAAAGTATTGTTGCTTCATAGTTCTTGGACCAATATAGATAGACAGAAATGACAGGTCCAAGTTATAGGTCACTATGATAATAAATACAGAAATGTCAAACGGGCTATACTGCAGTTAAAAATTCCTTTGCTGGCTTTCATTTTATTTTTCTTATTTCTGTTTAATTCAGCAATTAGAGCCACTCTTACAAAACAACAAGCACTGTTTGTTTGGTTTCAAATTATTTTTGGACACAGACCAAACTGCTCAAACCCACATGCAGACTGAGGCGCAGCCAGAACCCATGCAGTCAGGTCAGTTCCAGAGGTGCATTCTTTGGATATCAGATCTGAAGTAATTGCTAATTTGTTCCTAGGTAACAGGAAAACACATTAAAGTGAAAAAAAAATATTTTCAACAAACATTTAATTCTCACTTCTGTTAATTTAATTTAGCCAAGTGGTCCAACCCCGATCCCTCCTTTCCTATCCTGGGAAATACCAGAGAAGGGAGCTGAGACTCAGTGGAGTTTTACACCCTTAAAATCCTCAGAGTTTGTGAGAGCCCTTGACCCTGTTTGTGGCACACCCTGAGTGTGCTTGCTCTCTCAGCCTCCTAAGACCCTCTTCTCCATACCCCCTGCCCATCTCCAGCTTCGTGTGGACCAGGGCAGCTTCCTGACACCTGCCCTAAGGCTGCACAACCCCAAACAAGGCTGCTTTAAAGTGAGCACAGTGCAGGCTCAGCAAGTGGTCCCAGATCAACATGCCAATGCCTTCTTTCACATGGCCTTTTTCTTTTTCTCCATGAACATCTCAGACCATGTAATAGCATTGGGAGTCTGGGCACTGAGGGCGTTCACAAAGTGTCTGACTATCTTTTCATGCAAGCAGGGCAAATTCACTTGCGGATGCCGTCCCCGAGGCAGGATCTTACCCTAGATTATAAAGCAATCACATAATGGAGAAGTGGGTATTTTATATAGCTGGCCCCATACAAATGGAGAGAGAAAATTATGGATAAACACAAGGTTCTTTTTTTGATCCCTTTGTGTGATCATTTATCCCTTTAATCCCTTTGTGGGATCATTTAGTCCCTTGGTGACTAGGAGAAACTGCACTCTCACTCAAACCTATATAATTGTGCTGAGCTCAGCTGACGTGCCTGGATGTTGCTGAGAGTAACTGTCTTAACCAGCAACAGCAGCAACCCAGCATCTTTGTACTTCCCATTTGTCAAATTAAAAGGTCCTATTTCAGGCTTTCCCTTATGTATACTCCCACAGTGCTGCGTTCAGTGGACACATGAAAGGACATCAATTGCTCTCTGAGAAGTGTGTGGGATTCAGTGCCAGGAGGGAACAAGAAGCCTGCAGGCTTCAGCACCCAGCTTTTTTATGGCACCAACAAAACTAGCAAGAATAAATTATGCAGGCTGAAAGGCAAAGGGCAATGATTGTATCCTTAAGCGAGCCCTTCTCTGTGTTTTGGGACATGAAGTCATAATAATGGTGGACACTGCACAGAAAATAATACACAAGATCATTCTTGTAGTCAGGTTCAGTACAGGTGTTATTTACCAGAATCGCAGTGTAGAGACCATTTGCAGGGCAAGTTTTTCCTATGACAGATCATTCAAATGCTTGTACCAAGTACAGGGACTGCTGGTATGAAAAAGCAGTAGTAGAAAAATAACTGACTACAGATCATGAACCACCTTAGACAGATGGATTTTATTGTACTAAGTTAAGGTTCAGCCTGTAAGTAGGTAGCTCTACTATAATAAGGATGGTGAAGTATCACCATAGCTGTAAATGGCATTACCAGTTACATTTGATTCCATTTGATTAGACAGGAGGTTTCATCCTACTCACTTGTTTGTCTCATCTCAAAAAGCATAATCCCCTTATACAAGTATCTGATATATACTGCATCATCCCAGCCAAGGGACCGTGCGCTCTTTTGAAGTTGTTCCGTTTTGCACTCGTGTTTCTCCCCGCATAGAGCAGGTGGCAGGTAAATGCCTGTTCCAGTGTTGAATGGCATTTGTGGGTACCATGTCCAACTCAAAGGGCTGACAGACACATGCATGTGAGGTGAAGACTGGTTTTGTGATTTGCTCATTTCTCCATTGCTGAATCCATCATCAACAGTGGTGCCATGTCTAATGCACGGGAAACATTTGGGAGAATTACAGAAACATTGAATGCATTTAGGGAAGAAAGTTTAGCCCCATGAATCAAAGCTTTCAGAGATCATCCCAGGATCTCTCACTGATTCCTCTTAAGGAACAAATTCACAGCAAAGACTGATACAGAACAGTAAGAGATTACACTACCTTACTACTGAAGTTGAACTATCACTTTGGTACTCTTAAAAATACTTTTCCCTCTGAGGATCAATGGTCACCACAAACATCAGTTACATCAATGTACACCTAAAACTGTCCTACCTGCAATGCCGTCAATCACTATTACCCCTGCCTTCCAGAGAAAGGACATAGTATACGAGCAGTCTACCTGCCCTCGTCCAAGTACACATCTTGGCACAAAGTGTGACCCAAAATTATCCACCTGGTCCGTGATGCATCTGATAGCATCTAGTCTGCTGCTCTAATCGCAGATAACTCCAGTCACCCGAGTACCACCTGAAGCAGTCCCAGCAGTGCTGCTCACAGGGACTTTTGTGCAGCTCCTGCGTTTGGGTCTCCATAAACGAGTAGCATTTCCTCTTCAGTATCCTTTGGCTTGGGAGAGGCAGAACATTGCCCTCAGTCACTGCCTTTGCTGGAGCCAACTTCCTTCTTTGCTTTAGCTAGCACAAGAAATACATAGATCAAAACCAAATAGTGGAATAAACATGTATTTCCCAATCTCCATTTCTTAAGTGTATCTGAGCTTAGGTCAGCCTCTCTCCAAGACTCACACTTTGTGGCTTCTACATGGATCCATGAATCTTCCCCCTTCTTGCAATCATTTTCTTTAGCCATGGCTTATTCTGCAAGTGAAAAGGTCTTAGCTAATATAAAGGCCTCCTCTAAAGCTTTCTTTCCCTCCTTACATGCACCCTGCCGGGTTAATGAGTTCTAGCACCAACATCTGGCTTCTCTGTTCAGCTACTGGCAGTTTCTGACCTCTGCTGTGTTCAAAATATACGCCTGGTTTTACCTCCAGCCAGCCCTTGAAGAGCCCTGTGCGCAGCAGGGTGGGTGTGCAGGGAAGCTGTGCAGGGAGCCGGGGGACCTATGCCCCTACATACACACACACGAGTCAGAGACATCAGTGATTCTGGGCAGAAACGGGAGATTCAGGGGCCCGTGGGGAGCTTTACTCCATCTTCCTTCGTCTAGCGCTATCCAGGCCTGATTCTAGACTGGGGATGCGTGTTTTGTCCTCCTTCCAGTTCAGCAATGGTTGTCTTCACCAAAACCATCTTACGGTAGCTTTGTCTGCAGGATCAGGCTCCTGACAAGTTATTTCTATTCCGTATGTGCGCTGGGGCATTCTCATCAAAATGGCTGCAGAGGTTTGTTTCTGCCTCTCCCCTCTTCAATAAGTCTGCAGTTTGGGAAGCAGATTTCATTTTGCTGATTCTGTACGACTGTTTATTATGTTGGATTTCTAAGGCACTTATGCTTGGCTCGATGATTCCTCAGAAAAGGAATGGTGCCTATTGTAGTTAACCCTGTAAAATGTCTAATGAATAATTAAATAGCATGTTGTCTGTAATTCAGCTTTGTCAGTTTGGTCAGTCAATTGCTGGTTGCTGCTCCTATCAGACAAAAACCTTGCTGTGAAGCTTGTTTAAAATTCAGCATTTGCTAATTAGCATTGTTCCGAATGTAATTCTAAGTGCCACTTCTTCAGGCAATTCAAGAGAGCAACGTAGAACTTCAGTGTCTCTATGGAGACCATCTATAATTTAAAAGACAGAAACAACAGTTTAATGCCTTGTAATACTTAAAAAAATCACCAGTAGCTCTTTCCAAAATACAAATAGAAAAAAGATTGTGCCCTACTAGTATACGAAGCCAATTTGCTGAAGATTGCTGAATTGTGATAGAGATGATTCAGTGAAACCAGTTGAGGGCTCAGCTAAAGCACCAGCATTAGTCTCAGGGGTTTAAATTAAATACTGAATAAATATTTTAAATGCAAAAGATCAAATCATTAGGCACATGTGCCAGCTGTAGGAAGGTAAAAGTATTTTGTTGTTGGACTTAGGCACAGAAAGACCAAGAAATGAATTCAACAGCCCTGCTAACCATCTGGCTCACAGCACCGTAAGCCGTGACTGATCTTGATTTCCAGGGCAGAAGTGGAGCGGATTTGATCACCCACACCGGGCACCTTGCCTGCAGCAATGCTGTATATCCGATGCTTCAGAGAAAAACAACATTGGGCATGACAGAAAGACAGGGTCTCCTGTGAAAAAACAGCGACCACACAGGCGAGCTCTGATCAATGAGTGATGCGAGATGTACGTACAAAGCTGAGCCTCCTCCTGTACAGCACTGTTTACGGCTGATCAAAACCCAGTGCTGAAGCTGGTGGTGCTGCGGAACATCGGGGAGAGGAGAACCAACCGCCTGCAGCAGAGCACAGGGATAAAGACAGCTCCTGGGGCTCTTCAGGCTTGCAGACAGCTCACCAACACCTTGGAAACTCTAAAATTGTGGACAGAGAACAGTGCTGGGTATGATGGGGAAAAACATGCAGACAGCAAAAGCCATATTCCCTACAGCTGAGGAGCAGAGTAAAGGTGAAGCCTGATGGGGTAGCAGAGAAGGTCCCAGCAGCCATGAAAGAGCCCCATCCTGGTCCAGACCTACACTTCGAACCTGGCAGCTTTGGGGGGCTTCCTGATCTCGCGGCATGTCGTGAAATCAGCAGGGAGCGTGGGAAAGGGAAACCAGGAAAGGAGGAAAAGACAGGAGGGAGACTGGGTGGGGAGGATGGGGAGGACAGCCCTTCTTAAAGCTAGGTTGGAGGCACCAGATATGAGAAGGGATAAGGCCCATCCCACAATGAATGGGGAAAATTGAGCACCTCCCAAGGCTCAGCACTGTACCAGGCAGACTTTGGGCAAAAATGCTGTGTGCCCTGAATTTTACAGGTAAAGGGGAACATGACGAGTACAAATCTCACTGTGCAACCTGCAGGAAAAGGTAGGATAAAAGGTAGGCTACTCTGCCTGAAAAGAGTAAGCAGAAGCTGAGGAAAACTTCTGAAACTGAAGTCTTGCTCAAATTTCTCTGTACCTTTTTCAAGATTGCCTTGCAGTTGGGAGCTTCTGCTCTCCTAGTGTGGAATATCCTAAAATAAATAACACTGTCTTCTCCAATGGTGCATTATAATCGGAGTAGGAGTTTTTAAAAAGCCAGGCGGAAACGTGTGGTCTAATTTCTAGCTGAGTTGATCAGAGATCAGTTTTCTTACATCCTTAAGGGTATTTTAATACAGCAGGATTTCTTATAATACCTTGTTAGATCACAGGACATTTTTACCACTCAAAATTGTTAAGGAATACATTTTGCTTTATTCATTGTCTTATTTCCTTTGCCCCTTCAGCAATAATGTGTTTGTAAAAGTAGACATTTAATGAGATGTTTACTTCATTTAATTAAAGTCTAATATTTTCTGCCTGGAGTACAATATCTACTTAATGCTTTTTTTCTACATTAGATACACGTTAACTACATAACTAGATATTAACAGTGAACAAGGGTTTTATTAATTAATACCAATAATTCTACTTTTTTCCTTATTATTCACTCACTATTCCAGCTGATGTCAGTGGAAGGACACATAGAGGAAAAGCACGATCAGGCAACTCACTGCACTTCGTATTTCATGTGCAGCAGTATTTTTCTTGAAGAAATAAATGCTTTTTGCTCACTAGCTTTAGTTTTTAGGTGTCTTATGCGATTTTTTGTCTTGCCACATCTTCATTTGAAGCACTAGGGTATATGCAGCCATGGGATGAAAGAGATGCTCTGGTCATGGCAGACTTCAGAAGACCTACTTGGCATATGATTAGGGACAGCTTATTTCACTGCTGCTCTGGCCAGCTCGGTGTTCAGCTCACTCACTTTTGTCTCCTTTTTTGCCTTTGTTTTCTTGCTGCCCCAATATGCACTCTTGCTGTACATGACTAATTATCAGAGCCTTCAGCAGTCATCTCAAAACACTGTCTTTGCAGAAGGCACCAGTGCGCACTGAAATCCCGCTCCTTCCAGGTGGTAGGGTGCTGATCCAACCACCGAGCTGTACACTCTACACCTGTTAAGTCTCTGAAGAGCATATATAGGGTACGGTTCTGCCATCAAAGTCTCTCTGCTCCACCGAAGGTTAAACTAATGGTCTATGGCTGCGAATCTATAGGTTTGAGTCTCACATCACAACTGTGAGTTAAAGAGGGTGAATAGCTAGAAGTTCCATATCTCTTTCTCCCCACAAACAATCACATGTATCAGGACACAGTCAGTTACGCCAAGACAAACAGCAGAAGAGTTGGATCAAGCCAGCTAGATTTTGGCAAGAGCCTTGTTCCCAAATATCAATCTTTCTTAATTAGCCAACATTTAGCCTGAAATTATGTCTCATAGACACAGCCACATTCCTATTGAACTGTTTTCTGGTGGATCAGCACAACTTGACTGCAAAAAAAAAAAAAAAAAAAAGCGAAGAAATACCCCATCAAAAATGATACCTCCTTCCACCCCCAGCTCCAGCAAGGGAGCATTTCATGGATCAAATCAGCTGGAATCAGCTAGCATTTGTACCACCAAGGCATCTTGCTTGGAGCCAAAGAGGCCCCACCTCTCTAATCAGATATACGTAGATTTTGAAAGCAAAAAATGAGGTTCCCCTTTCATTCAATTTACTTTCCTTTCTGTCTGCTGCTGTAAATAGATACAGGATATATCTTAAGAGTCTGTGTGATGCCTTCTGACCCACTGGATTGCACTTGAGATATCTGCTTCAGACCTCTCTTTTAATATCATGCCTCTTCCACTTCAGACTAGGTCAGCTATTATTGTGTCAAGAATATTAGAAGTGTTTTTAAAATTGTAGTAAATTAAAACCTACCGTTTCTTATGTGTCTCTTCTTCCTTTCCAATGACATTGTTTGGGCAATACATCATAAAAAACACCTCGCTACAGTGATATATGGCGCTAATCTATCCTGCAAGCATTATCTTTTTGGTGATATACTAGAACAATGCATCATTAAAACATCATTGATGTAGATGTAAATTACCCAGCTACCGACTGGCCAGCAACAATATATATATGAGGAATGAGACGGGTTTAATGTATTAAATCAAAAGTGCATGGATTTTAATCTAAAATAATAATAGCTGAATGCTGTTCGGAATGGTGTGAAGTTGTATATTAATACGTATAAGAGACTCCACAAGACATTTCAATAAAAAAAAAAAAGCTGTTTTAATGAAGTGATGGAAGCTGCCCTTCTGCCACCCACATTGTTTTCCTATTCCAGAATGGGCCAGAAAGGAAAGAAAACGGCAGAATGAAAAGATATAGGGCAATAGTCCAAAGGCATCGCTGCCTCCCACGGCTTTGATGGGAAATCGGAAAAATAATAAAAGCAAGTGAAAATGTAAATGGAGAATAGCAGTACCATTCTTTTAGAATTTTCTGACAGCTTTAGGTCTTTTTAATATCCTTGACTTTGAAGTTAAAACAGGGTCTCTGATCTTTAATATACTGAAGCGAGGTGGACCATGGGTGTGGGCACTAATAAAAAGAATGAAAGGGAAGCGTGACTGTATGTGATTCATTAGTTTCTAGCAAATTATGTGGCTTTGTCTGTAGCATTTGTTAAATTCCCTGTCTTTTTCTAGAATTATGTCCTTTGCCCAAATTAAAATATGAGGTCACTTCCGTTGAGGAAAAACAGTGTTGACAGAACCCTCCGCAGACCAATTCCACTTCTTCCAGAACATAAGATGCACCTGCAGTTTCTGTACATTGTCAGCACTTCCTGACCCCCATTTTTGGGAATATTCAGGAAATACTTAGCAGGTTGGGGAGAGGCCGTTGCATTCTTCTATATGGGTCCTTTTTGCCTCCGAGTGCAAGCTAAAGGCAGAAGCTGTGTTATAAATATCTGCCTGCTCTGGTTCCTTCGGGAGGATGTTTTTGTTTTTGTAGGGATACTCGGTGACCTGAGAGCTAACCTTTTTTCATCATCTGCTCTTCATTTTACATGGTAAGAACACTGTACATGGTTAAGAATTTTATCTCATAACCCACCTTCGAACCATAGCAAAATTAACTAATTTTTCAGAAGTTTATTACAGCAAAGCGTAACAACTGCTTTATCCAAGCTCAAGGAGCATATTGATGTCAGAGCTGGGATTGCAGTCAGTGAGTTTCTTCCTTCTTTTCCTAGACTTTAAACCATATTTACCTTCCAGAACTTTCAGCAGTCCTTCACATTAACCGTTTTTTAATCAATCTGATTTCTCACATTGCCGTATTACTAGCTTAACCAAACTTTCAGGCCCACTATCATAGCACAGCAGATCCAGCTCAGTAATATACAATATAAATCACCTATTCCCAATCTGTCTTCATTCCCAAAGAGCAAAGTGGATGATTATCCCGCAAAGAGGCATTCTGTGGACAGAGTTTGGACAGGATAATCCATACTTCAGAGTAATCTCAAAGGTGCCGATGTACCCCAGTCTGTAAAATGAGAAAGCTATCTACTAATATTAGACCGAAATCGGGATATGTCGTGGTTCAGTGATGAAACTTCACGTTGTTTGGCTATATTGACAGAAGGAGAGAGACACAGGAGCAGGAAGCAGCAGGCTCAGCAGCATGTGGAAACCACTTGATAGTGTTTTGTAATGATGGGGGAGGGAGGCAGTGCATTTCTCACACCTGAGGAATCGTTTTCCACACAAAGACCTTTCCCTGTGTGCAGCCTTGAGTACGCCTGCACTCCACCAAGGCGTTCAGCATTGCCAGGCACTGGGTCATCACACGCCCTATAACTTCCAATAATTAATTTCCCTTTCCACAGAAAGCATATGTAACATCAATGAGTGTCATTGACACAGTGAGGTGGCAGTGAATGTCCTGGTTCTGCTGTTAGCGATGCAATGTAGGTCACAGAAAACAAACTGCTTAGCAGTTTAAGAGTATCATCTGGGAGCACAGTGTGGATGTACAAATTCAGAAGTACAGGGCACCACAAACTCATCTGTTCTTTTTACTGTTTGGGCCATATTTCTTCTTGTGGCTTTCAGCAAGTCCCTCAGGTTTTCTGAGCCCAGTCCGTAAAATCAGCCTTGCAGTCTTTTGTCATGTCCTGCATAAGGGAGCATTAAAGATTGATTCATTCTTGTTTGAAAATTGCTGTGAAGATGAAAACTGCAGTATAAATTCTGCCTATTGTTCCAGTGGCCTTTTGATTTCAAAGGCTGCCAGAGTTAAAATGATAGGAGACTGATTTAAGTGGAAATCAAGACGTAGTGTAGCTGATGCAGGAGTCAGAAGGAATATGTTCACCAGCAGTGGACTGAGCGTGAACGGTGCACAGAGAGATGATACATAAAGATCTTCAATACTATAAAGGCGCGTATAAAAAAAAAATCTCATTACTGCCTTTTGCACTCTCTAG
The DNA here is from genome assembly GCF_009769465.1 of Tauraco erythrolophus. Classification (NCBI taxonomy): domain Eukaryota; kingdom Metazoa; phylum Chordata; class Aves; order Musophagiformes; family Musophagidae; genus Tauraco; species Tauraco erythrolophus. The sequence goes on from NC_141470.1 coordinate 54,450,519, forward strand.
CCCCCGTTCCTACAACTCTATTGGGCTCTGGCAGTAGTGAGAAACATGTTAATGAAACAGACAGTATCTGGACCATCTGGGAAGGATATTGTGGCAGGTTGTATGATGAGATACACAGACATCCTTTGGAGTTTGTCAAGAGTGAGACAATAATGTGCACACTTCGAATAAAACCCCTGCCTTTGCAAGCGGGTAGCAAAACATCAGAGGGGCAAAGAGGTGGGAAGAGAAGTTCACACTGTGACACACAGCGGCTCTGTCAGAGCACATGAAAGGAGCTGGCAAATGCTCCGTCAATGCCTTTCATAAAAACTGTCAAGGTAAGAAAAGAGGCGAATACCAAAGCAGCGGATACCAGCATGCTTGCCCAGGTTAGAGACCAAGCACAAACCCATGAATCCACCCCAAAAGGATGGTGCAACTGCTTGCTGCTGTGGACGGGAAAGCTGGTGCAGGAAAGAGTCCAGAAACTTTTACTCAGATTTTCTCTTTAAGAAATGGAACAGCGAAATTAACAGGGTTAATTAATAACCTTGAAAATTCATCATTAATTAAAAACCAGCACTGACTCATTGAAGTCCAGGCATATTGGGCACTCACAGTGTGGATGATGATTCATTCATAGATTCATAGATTTCTAGGTTGGAAAAGACCGTAGAGATCATCGAGTCCAACCATCCCTAATCCCCGTTAAACCATATCCCTAAGCAGTTCATCCACCCTATTCTTAAACACATCCAGGGATGGGGACTCAACCACCTCCCTGGGCAGCCTATTCCAGTGGCTGACAACCCTTTCAGAGAAGAAATACTTCCTAACATCCAACCTGAATCTCCCCTGACTAAGCTTATGCCCATTTCCTCTTGTTCTATCACCCAACACTAATGTAAAGAGCCCTTTCCCTACCTTCCCACCATCTTTTCTCAAGTATTTGTAGGCTGTAATCAGGTCTCCCCTCAGCCTCCTCTTCTCCAGGCTGAACAGCCCCAACTCCCTCAGCCTCTCCTCATAAGTTTTATTTTCCAGCCCCTTGACCAGTTTAGTCGCCCTTCTTTGGACTCGCTCCAGGAGCTCAATATCTCTCTTAAAGCGAGGGGCCCAAAACTGGACACAATATTCCAGGTGCGGCCTCACCAGTGCCGAGTACAGGGGCAGGATCACTTCCCTGTCCCTGCTGGTCACACTATTCTTGATACACGCCAGTATCCCATTGGCCTTTTTGGCCACCTGGGCACACTGCTGGCTCATATCAAGCCGGTAGTCAACCAACACCCCCAGGTCCTTCTCCGCCAGGCAGCTCTCCAGCCACTCTTCCCCGAGCCTATAGCGATGCTTGGGGTTTTTATACCCCAAGTGAAGGACTCTGCACTTGGCCTTATTAAAGCTCATGCCATTGGCCTCAGCCCAACGACCCAGTCTGTTCAAATCCCTCTGAAGGGCCTCCCTACCCTCCAGCAGATCGACACAGCCTCCCAGCTTGGTGTCGTCCGCAAATTTACTGAGGGTACATTCAATTCCCTCATCCAGGTCATTGATAAAGATGTTAAACAGAACTGGACCCAGCACTGAGCCCTGGGGAACCCCACTGGTGACCGGCCTCCAGCCAGATTTAGCCCCATTTACCACCACTCTTTGGGCCCGGCCATCCAGCCAGTTTTTAACCCAAAGGAGGGTGTGCCTATCCAAGCCAGCAGTTATCAGTTTCTCCACCAGAACACTATGAGAAACTGTATCAAAGGCTTTACTGAGGTCAAGGAAAACTACATCCACAGCCCTTCCCTTGTCAACCAGGCGGGTCACCCTGTCATAGAAGGTGATCAGGTTTGATTGGCAAGACCTGCCTTTCATGATGCTTGAGACAGAGCCCTGATCTCACCTAATTGATATTGCTGCAGATCTGGACAGACTCCATGGCAGCACCTAAATGGGCCTGGGAATGGGAAGGGCTCCAAGTGGTGGGCTCGCCACCATTGCCTCTAAGAGAGCTGAAAGCCACTGGGAGAGTTGGGCAGCCTGAAAGCAGGAGCTGCATTTGGGAGACAACCTGAAACTCAGTGAAATCTGTGCAAAGAGCCGCATACATAAAGTAAAAGATGCCCTAACTGATGTGGCACGTTCTTAGCACACACAGGAAAAAAGCAGGACAGGACAGTCTTGTAACCTACCAAGGTGCCGCTGTGCTTCCTGCAACAGCCCTTTCCCTCCACGCGTTTAGAGGACCAATAAGGATTAATTAAAACATTGCTCTTCTGCTGTGCCTTTCAGTCATAGCATTATTTTAAGCATTGCCAAATAAATCTTCCCAGTCCCACTGGGAGGTAAGAGTGATTGCTATCCATGTTTTAGGGCTTGATAAACAAAGACCTCGGGACATGAAAGACTGATTGCTCCCAGCCTTGCCTGAGTGGGCAAGGGGAGATGCAGGGGACAGGAAATCTCCCCTTCTCTCTTGCTTGGCCTTTCCCAGCCCAGATGTCTGCCCAGGAAAGAGCCTAGGAGCTCTGGTGTATCTGTCTGTCACTGTGACATTAGGGGTTCCCCTAAGGGATGGACCTGCATGTCCCATCACGCACATGTCAGCAGCAAAGAGGCCGCTCACTGGGACAGTGAAAATGGCATATGTTGGCTGAAAGATAATTTGCTCAACACCAGCACAGATTTTTTCTGGCTGAGGACTGGAACCCAAGACTCTCAGGACCAACTTCTCCTCTGCCAGTGAGATTGCACGACTTGGGGGAAGCTGAAATAAACAGTCTCTAAGGGAGCAGGCCAAGCTTGTACCATCTGAAAAAAAGGGAGATGATCAGGGTCAAGACATTGGAGTGACTGCTCACAACCAAGCTGTCTTATTAGATTGTTAGCTCTGATTCTGGACCCAGATGTTGTAGTAGATAAAAGCTGACATAAATTTATCATAGAAAAGCTGCCTTTGGGCGCTTTAGTGTCCATCGTCGGTGGTGCACACAGTCATTTAATGCTTCCTCTGGGCTTTCAAGGTAAACACTGCCTTTATGTAACATACCTACGCACATGCACATATGTGCAGGAGGATTTGGGAATGGTTTCACTGAATTCTGTGTGGAGAAATTAATCTACCTGAATGCCATGTTGAATTTCATTGCACTCATCACTGCACATCTGGCACAGCTGCGGCCTTCTCTGGCAGACTGATGGCCTGTGCCTCCTGCAGCAGCTACATGGAAAAGGCCTTCTGTTCACACTGCTGCCTTTTGCAGCCTTCTCCCTCCCCTAAGAGGCTTTGGATGATATAATGCATACCACTGTTTCACTTGCTACTGCTTTCTAATCCATCAGGATAAATGATCATGAAGACTCACTTTGCCTTCCTCTGAGCACAGCCTCCTCCATGTGTAGTGAAGATAAATATTCAAGCAAGCCACGCATCTCAAAAATCATCTAAGCAAGCATTCACACTGTTTTAAAAACTCTCTGCCCAATGCTGTAGTGGCAATTGCCACAGAAAAGCCTATAAACAAAATAAGCAAATATAATACCATTGAGAATCAGGAGAAGAAAGCAATAGTAATGTTTGCTATTCTGCGACCACTTCAAAATCCAAAACAAACCAACCAAAATTGTTTTCCTAGTTATCTTTTCATCCTTTTCCCCAGGCCTTTTCCAGAATGTACTTAGTGGAAATGAAAGCAATAGTTTTATATAGATAAATTCATAGCATTGAAAAGAGACTGATCTCTTTTCTCTAGGTGCTTGAACGCTGTACTGGTCTATACGATGTTCAAAAACCATGTGGGAAGGAGATCATTCTCTCTTAAATTCAATAGGCTTTTAGAATCACATTTATTCACTTCTATAGAGTTTTTCCATATGGGATTTCAGAGCCTTTTATACAAGACGGTGCCCCCTTTTCTTCTCTCCTCTCCTCTCCCTCCTTTGTGCTTGTTCTTTCACTAGCACAAAGCTGAAGTGAACAATAGTACACACTCAGCTTTACATCCCGCAACATCCAGGACTCCGAAGAACAAAGAATAAATACATGGCCGAGGGGCTAAAGATAGCAAGCTCAGCTCAATGAGTAACTGCGGTTCCAGCAGAAAGTTCTGGTGCTGGTGGAAGAAGGTTCATTTTAGGAGCCACATAAAACGCGCACTGAAAACCAGTTCTGATGTGGGCTGGCTATAAAATCCCAACAGAGACACCCTGCCTCTCCAAGATGTTTTTTGTACAGCTGTAAAATGGGGTTTTGGCCCAGAATCCTGGGTAATGGTTTTATAAGGCATTATAAAGGGCTGTGAGGAAGATAAACAAATAACTTTTTGTTTTTTTCATGTGGGAGGGCGGGAGCAAAGACAGAAGGGAAAAAAGCAAATATACTGAGTAGGAGTGTGGGGACAGGAGTTGGGACAATTTATTAATTTGGTTTCCACCTCATTCTGGTAAACAACGTACAGCTGGGTGAATTCCCTTTCCGATCACTCTCTGCCTGATGAGCATTTCCTCACTCTGGGGCCCAGCCCTGGCTCCATGCTGGAGGCTGCCCCTCACCATCCCACCTGCCACCATCTCCTTCCTCGCCGCCCCGCCTGCTGCCATCACCTCCCTGGCCGCCCTGCCTGCTGCCATTTCCTCCTTCGCCACCCTGCCTGCCGCCATCTCCTCCCTTGCTGCCCTGCCTGCCGTTATCTCCTCCCTCGATGCCCCACCTGCCGCCATCACCTCCCTCGATGTCCCGCCTGCCACCATCACCACCCTGGCGGCGCTGGCTCTGCATGTTCCCGCCTGGTGGAGCTGAGCCCAGCGGGCTGCCCCCTGGTTCACTCTGTGAGGGCAGTGGGGTGGCCGTGACTTGGCACCCCGCTGGCACTGTGCAGCCCTGCCTTCCCTTTGTCCGAAAACTGGGCTGGGGAACACAGCTCCTTCCCCAGCTGGTTGGTTACAGACAGGGAAGGGAGACTGTTTTGTCCCCTCGACTCAGTGTCCCTCTGGAGAGCTCGGTGCACAGCCAGGGGCCACCAGTGGGGCGTGGGAGGACAGGGAGGGGGAGCGGGACAGGTCGGAGCCCCAGGAGAAGCGGGTAGGGAAGACGAGATCTTGCTTTTGTCCCCGTCTCTCTGAATCTCCAGGAAATCATGTCCTCGCCTGCTGCTATAATCACTGATTACATGCCATTTGCCTGTTGTATTAAAGCTGCTTGCTTAATTAATATCATTTTAAAGGGCGGTCTTGGCATGAGAGAGACAAGCTGTTTTGAACTCCAGTAAACACATTTAGTATATGATCATCGTAAGCAGCTCCTGCAGCTTTTCCACTGCAAGCAGACAGAAAGCACCATGAGTTAATGAACTGCGTTTTAACCACCTGATGCTGATCAAAGCTTTGATCTATCAGGTTTAAGGCTGGGTGGAGGAGGGGAGGCAGAGCGCTTCACCGCACTCTCCGGTGCCACCGAAGCTGTTAATCAGCCTGCTCTGCAGTCTACTGCAGAGTTTGCTTTATTAAAGCTCCCTGCTGCCTGTACACGTTCACTGGCACAGACATCGAGAGACAAGCAAACACTTACCCAAGTGCAGAGTACTCACTGCTGCATTGCAGAGTTTACAGGCATAAAATGATGGGGATAGGTAATCGCAGGTGGAGGCTTGGGTCCTCCCTCAGCTGCAATTTCATGGATTTCTGTAACAGGGGATACAAGGAGGGCTAGGGACAAAATAGGCACCTTTAGGGCTCTCTTTCCAGCTCCTAAATGTCCGGATATCTGGCATTGCTTGTACTAGTCTCGAGTGTGAGCTACGTTGCTTTATGTGGTTTTTATTCACAGCTATTCTATAAAACTAATTTCCTTTTAGGTACTTGATGGGGTAAGCATAATTTTATTTATTATTGTTATAAACTAACCTTGCCTCAGCCCAGAGGCCCTCTGTAAGGTTGAGGATGCCTCTGTGCTGTTGAAGTGTTCAAAGTAAATTCAGCCCTCTTTAGAGGACCTTGCAGTCTGAGTATTAGAAGTTTTCTGATTTTCCTATAGGTTGCCTCATATAGAAGCTTGAGCAGGATAAAGTCATTATTGTAGCAAATTGTAGGTGATAAATTCACTTCATTTCCTCCCCCCCTCAATAATCTGATCTGCAGGGTTATGCTTTTTTTTTGAGTGTATGTGCCAGCACAGAAATATTTGATTATTCAAATCATTTAATGATGTTTTATAACAAATTGCTGGTCTCTTTTGTAATGTCTTTAACCACATTGGATTTGTTGTTTCCAACAGACATTTTTTTCTGTAAGAAGGATGATATTTGCTTAAGAATTGTTAGATGTTTCTAATCTACTGCTGTAAATACACACATGGAAATTTAATTATAACAATTTTGTTCTTTGTCAGCAGCTGATTCAGGACTTCTTATATACCTGAGGAATACAAGGGGAAATCTCTCAGCTGCTTTTCTTTTTTTTTAGTGGAACAAGAATGGCTCAGATTTCTTCTCCCTACATGTTTCCTAGTGATACAATACTGCAGTCTCTGCCTTACTCAGCTTATGTCTAATTGCAGAGTATTTAGCAAAAGAATTCATGTGCAAGTTTTAGATTTGAAGTTAACCATCCATTATACTCGGCTTTGTTAACAGATGTCAGCTGAACAGCAGATACAGTCTAATAGGGAGAAATTAATCTTGAGGGCTGTGGGAAGGTGGGCTTGCATGAATTTTATTCAAAGATTTGTAGCTTGGGAGAGTTTAGGGAAAAGAAAATATTCTAGGCTGCTTTTCATTGAAAAGCCAGGATGTTGTGGTGCAAGTGTGACATCTGTGGCAGCGCTGGTTACTGATAGTCTTCTGGGACAATCTGGCCAGCAGGACTGGGTATTGTGGGAATTAAAGCTCCGTGTTCATATGGCAGCTTAGCTGTGGAGTGCACGCTTTATCTGATGGAAAAACATGATTTACTTAAAAAGAACTACTGGGGCTTAATTTTTGGAGCTCTTGAAGATCCCTTGACTCCCATAGAAATTGCTGGGAGCCCCGGGTACCAGGTGTTTCCAAACCCAAAATCTCATTGTCAAGATGAATATTGCAAAAGAGAAGCCAAATATGATTTTGTTATTATTTCAACCTTCCACATCCCAGTTTTCATACCAATAAAATGAGGATAATATTTTACTACCTTTAAGGAGTTTTAAGGGCTAATGAAAGATAGTATATCTTAAGAGTCCTGCAAGGAAAACATTGGGAAGTGACACAGTTGTTAACGCTATTAAATTGCTCAAAAATGGCCACTTTTTCATCATTCAAATCCTTCTTTAATTCACTTCCTCCAGTGACCCTTTCAGTGTTAATCCACCACACAGAAGTGTTGCAGTTTTAATTAAAAGGAAATCTCTATCTCACTAAGCTTATGCTGCCATCTGATCATGCAGTACGGTTTATGGACAGTATTATCTGTCTAATTTACATCATAAAACCATGACTTAAGCAAAGCAAAATGCATTGGCAACCCTCACTAAATAATGCTGCTCTATCAAAAATCAGCAGCATTTTAAGCAAAACTCTGCTGTAAGAATGGAGTAGTGAGCACATCAGACACGGCGCTGCACACGAGGAGGGTTACAGGGACACAGTGAGCTCAGTGGGATACCTCATTAAAACAAAATCTCTAAATTGAGTTTCAAGCAGCTTTTGAAAAAATATTCTCTAGCTCAACCACAAGATATGAGTTTGAGGCAGAATTTACTGGATTAAATTATTTGGCTTCTGATATAATGAAGGTTAGTGGTCATAGAGTCATAGAACGGTTAGGGTTGGAAGAGACTACAATTATCTAGTTCCAATCCCCCTGCCATGGGCAGGGAAACCCTCCACTACATCAGGTTGCCCAAAGCCTCATCCAACCTGGCCTTGAACACCTCCAGGGATGGGGCATCTACAACTTCTCTGCGTAACCTGTTCCAGTGCCTCACCACCCTCAGAGTGAAAAATTTCTTCCTTAGATCTAATCGAAATCTCCTCTCTTTCCATTTAAAGCCATTGCCCCTTGTCGTATCACTACATGCCTTTGTAAAAAGTCCCTCTCCAGCTTTCCTGTAGGACCCCTTTAAGTACTGGAAGGCTGCTATAAGATCACCCCAGAGCCTTCTCTTCTCCAGGCTGAACAGCCCCAACTTTCTCAGCCTGTCTTCATAGCAGAGGTGCTCCAGCCCTCTGATCATCTTTGTGGCCCTCCTCTGGACCCGCTCCAGCAGCTCCATGTCCTTGTGTTGCGGACTCCAGAGCTGAGCGCAGTATTCCAGGTGGGGTCTCACGAGAGCAGAGTAGAGGGGCAGAATCACCTCCCTCGATCTGCTGGCCACACTCCTTTTGATGCAGCCCAGGATATGGTTGGCTTTCTGGGCTGCCAGTGCACATTGCCAGCTCATGTTGAGATTCTCATCCACCAGCACTCCCAAGTCCTTTTCCTCAGGGCTGCTCTCAATCCATTCTCCGCCCAGCCTGTGCTTGTGCTTGGGATTGCCCCGACCCACGTGCAGGACCTTGCACTTGGCCTTGTTGAACTTCATGAGGTTCTCACAGGCTCACCTCTCCAGCCTGTCAAGGTCCCTCTGGATGGTATCCCTTCCCTCCAGCGTGTCCACACCACCACACAACTTGGTGTCATCTGCAAACTTGCTGAGGGTGCACTGGCAGTGTTTATGTCCCAGGTCACTTTGAACTCCATAAATCAAATAGTGTGTTGAGCTGCAAAGCTATGAACTGTCCTGAGGGTCTGCATGGGGCAAATATTTGCACTGGGCTGACTAATATCCCCAAATCCTGTCTCAGCAGGTGACAGGATCAGCACAAGTCCAGGACTCATAAAAATCTCCTCTTAGTTGTTCTTATGTTTGAGTCAAGGTAAAACAGCTGTCCAAGGGCAATGAAGAACAAGGTCCAAGGTGAAGAACAGCAGTAAAAAAACAGTCTTGCTGTTCAGCTCTCAACTGTGCTGGCACATCAAGGTATCAAATGTGATGCAGGAGTCACTGAGGGAAAACAGAGCCCTACAACAACTTTTTTTCACATTACTGTCAGATTTTCAAAACATTGTGGGAGGAAAGCAGTGGGGGAAGGAAGAGGAGAGAGAAACTGAATCGTGTATTTCTTATAAGCAGAACAAGGAGGGAGGCACAAGACCTGTGTCACACTGTAAGCGCTTTACCTCAGAGGAAGGTGAAACACACCTGGCAGAAATTAAATGTTAATGTATCAAATCATGTCCAAAAGCACACAAAGCTCAAGGGACAGCTTATGATATCTTTTGAAAACAAGATCAAATTTAATTCGTTTGCGTATCCTGATACCCAATCCTGTAGATTAGCGTCAGTGGGTTAATGCACTGCTATCATTAGGCTCCCTTGGGGTTATCAGAAAACTGTATTCAACAAACTGTAGGCACTGAATTGAAGTATCTGGTCAGGGAAAACCGGATCAAACTACATCATCTTAATTGTAACCCGGTTTGGGATGCACTAGAGTGGCAGCAACCCTTAGTAGAAAGAAACAGTAAATTGATTTTGCTGAGAACCTCATCAATCACTGATCACTGTGACCCATGGATCATTAATCTCATTAAAAAGTTCAGCCTCATGTCAGAAGTAATAGCAGGCAGGTCTGGCTGGCATCCCTGAGGAGAGCTCCATTTCTAAATCAGGCAAACTCTTCACTGACTTCAGCCATTTACTCTGTCAGATACTGTCTTTAAGGTCTGTGGAAACTGTCCAGAAGGTATCTGGCCTGTTACTGAACCATGTTTATAACACTCAAGTCAGGGAAGGAAGAGCTGAATCAATGGGCATGGTACATCACCTCTTAATGTTGAGATCTTTTTGACAACAGACCTTTCTGCTGTCTGAGCTCTTTAGGTGAGGTGATTGGTAAATAGGCTGGGAAATGCATCTGAGAGTACATAGAAAACTCTGATTTTCTATATTTCTGTGAATCCAAGGAGTTTGCATTGTTTTGGATGATGATATATGACAAACTAAATACAGTCAGTTGTTCACTTTGGTCCTTTTAACTATGGCAGAGACTGTTGTAACACTGAGCTTAAGATTTTGTTGTTTTCACTGTGGGCTTTCATATAAAAAGAATGAGTTGTGAGGGGTCCTTTTTGGGACTGGGAAATTGGGAGGGAAATTGCTTAATATGTCCTAGAATATTTGTTGTCAGTATATCTGTTCAGTGTGTGGCTGGATTGCGAGACCACTGCTTGGCAGCAATGCATAGCTAAGTCAGCTCACCTGCTGATGGAACCAGAGCCTATAAGGAATTGGGTTGAGATGCCATCAGTATTGGGTTGAGATGCCATCAGTATACGGATGATACATAGATCAATAACTCATTTCCACTGCTTCCGGTCAGTACAGAGTGCCAGTTTTCCAGTGTAAGATATGCAAACCAGTGGAGTTTAAAGCCAAAGAAAATGTCATTAGTCAATTGAAGAAATTGATTGGAGCCTGACTGGCACCTCTCTTCTTTCATGAGGTAGACAAGTGAATCTGGGATGTTTCTGAATACCTATTTGTAGAGTTGTAAGAGCACGCATGGAGTTGCCAAAACTGCTTCTGTGCAGACTACAGCTGGAAAAATTGTACTTGTGTATCTCAGACCCCAGGAACATGATCCATGATAACGGGTGCATTGGCACAGTCTATTTGTACTTGGATTTGCTACTTGGCCGTTGTCTCCCAGTCATCTACATGCAACCATGTCAGCCCAGCTCCTATCCGAAGCATAGCTACCTCTGTGAAGAAACTTGGGTGTATTTGGGAGGGTTGTTCTCAAGGATCTACACACCACAGATGCCACCTACACAGACCTGGGCACGTTCACTCCCTCTTCCCAAGAGTGTTCCCCAGTGTCCATAGGCTTATACTCATGCACATAAATGTCACTCAGATGTGCTCACAAGTCTCCTAGTTGACATGAAAAGTACAAAGCTGGGGAGCTCTAAATCAATCCTTTCATTATTTGACAATGTGAGATTTTATAGTGAACCTTGTGGTTAAAAAAACTTAAAGTTTGTCAGGTGCAAAAAGATATTCAGGACTTCTGTATTGAGGACTTTCAGGATGTCCACATGCCATGAACTGGCTGAGGCCAGTTGATGCTGCGGGTTTGGCCTGCAGCAGTAAGTGATTTGACTTCAGTCATCAAAACAAAGGCTGCACGTGTAAAGAGCTGTGATGCCAACCATCGTACTGGTGCAACTTGACATACATACTTCTATCATGAGTACACCAGTTTTGGACTGATGTGCTGTAACGGTATGCTCTGTGCTGCACTGTCACCTGGGACTTGAGTGTCATGCTGAGTCTGAGAGGTCTAGGATCCTGACAGGCCTTGAGACAGGTGAGAATCTTGGGCCATTCATTCACCCCTTCCAGACTTATTGCCATGCTCAGGACAAGTGGAGGGGCCTCACGCATGAGGCCATGCCTCTGGCATTGCCCCTAGCTCTGGTAGGAGTCTTGCCTATGTCACATTTACTGGAGGAATGAGAGTAAAAAGTTATGTTTAAGTTCAGCTATGTTTAGGAAAGATATACTGAGTGATTTGAGCATTCTTCAGCAGAGATGGGCAGCTCAAGGACCAGGACAAAACAGACTCATAGAATCATAGAATGGTTTGGGTTGGAAGAGACTTCAAAGATTATCTGATTCTAAACCCCCAGCCGTGGCAGGGACACCTTCCACTAGATCAGGTTGCTCAAAGCCTTATCCAATCTGGCCTTGAACACTTCCAGGAATGGGGCATCCACAACTCCTCTGGGCAACCTGTTCCAGTGCCTTACCACTCTCATTGTAAAAAATTTCTTCCTTCTATCTAATTTAAATCTCCCCTCCTTCAATTTAAAGCCATTGCCCCTTGTCCTATCACTACACACCCTTGTAAAAAGTCCATCTCCAGCTTTCTTGTAGGCCCTGTTTAGGGGCTACACACACATGCAAGCAGCCTTTTCCACCAGCAGCCTCCCGTCCTTGTTTGCCAACAGTGACATCCAGGCCCTGAGAGCACTTCCATATAACAACTAGATATGTCACAGCTTGGCTGGCAGCTAAGAGCCAGACACATAATTGGGGCAAGAGTAGTGCACAAACACCATCTGGACAAAATCAGCTCTAACAGGCATCTGTGTGTAGCCATCCGTAGCCCTGGTTTGAGCTGGTCCTGCCTGCACCCCAACACATGAGGTTTTCTGTGGTGGGACTCTGACATTGTGTGCTGAGGAAGCAATGGCAGCAGAAGCAGGCGCTGTTTTTTTTGCAACAGCCTCTGCACTCATTTATTTGGCTTGGTCACCTTATGAGGAGGACGCTGATGTGGTCCTCTGCTGTGCATAGGCCGTTTCCTGACTCCGGTGCTGGGGAGGTGTGGAGACGTTCACTCCCAATTGCAGAGGGCACTAGAGGCTGGTTGGATGCTAGGTTTGTTCCCAGAGTGTGGTCACGGTTCATGTGCTCACAAGGGACACAGGCCAAATCTTACAGGGCATTCAGAGGACCAAGGCTTGCTCCAGATGTGAACTACAGAGACAATTTAAACAGGCTTTTTGTCTCCTCCATAGCAGGGTCCCAGTACCTAACGGTGTGTTTGAACACAGTACACAAACCCAAGGCAAACCCATGGGTGCAGAGAAGCATACCAGAACATTGCTTCCTAGGCTGTTGAGTTAAATGTGCAATGCCTAATGTTAATATTAACCTATATACTGAATGGTTTGGAAAGTACCTGTTTGTACTGAGCTCTCTCAACTGAAACATTTCAGCTGCAGTGCTCTCAGTGCCGAACTCGTTATTCTGAAACTTGCTTTCCCAATTAGCTGGAAAGAGCCTGATTGTTCTCACCCTTCGGATCACATTTTAACTCCTGTAATAGCTTTATCTGAGATAGATTGATGAGCACATATTTCTTTAACAATGCTATGATTATGGGCTGATTACACTTTCTGCGTGAATGAAACTTTTAATCTAATTGGGCGTGAATTTAGGGAGAGACTTTTTAAACTCCATTAGCAATTCAGCTGGGTTGTCTCTTCTGACTGGTGTGACTTGCATCTGTCACACGAGGGTGTCTCACTGAGCTGTGCACTTTATTAAATGTAAATGTAAATTTAGACCAAACGGAAAGTCCTGAGTCTGCTTACACCCCAGCACGAACCCAGGGTCTCTGTCGTGTAGCTTCGACTGCTCCAGCTGGACACAACTACTCTTTGGCAGTCCTATACATCATCAGACATGGCTGCCTGATCCCTTCCTGACTAAAGGGTAGATTACATGATCCCAAGCTATCACCAGTAACCTGGACAGAAACTGCATAGCTCACAGGTACAGCGTGACTAAGCCTGTGGCCAGACTGGTGCTTTCCCCCAGATATTGTTGGTTTTGTCTATAGCTTGTAGGAAATCTGTCATGCATTCACAGGCAATACACCATGGAGTTAAAGAGGTTCAGGAAAATATGCTTTATGAGGAAATACTGAGAAAGTTTAGGTTGTTTTGTTTAGAGAAATGTTGACTGTTTAGAGAAAGGATAACTGTTTTCAAATCTATAAAAGCTTGCTGCAGAGAGGAAGGGATAACCTGTTCATCATATGTACTATGGACAGGACAAAAAGGTGCTTGCAGAAGGGTAGACCAAGAGGTAAACTTCCTATCAGTAAGGAGGTAAAGGACAGAAACCAGTTATCACAAGGGTACGGCATTTCCACCGATTCACCAAGTGCCTGCTGGGCATGTTGTAGGCAAGGGCAGGGCATCAGCGTAGCGTAAGCAGGCAGAGATGGGCTGGGTGTGAAGGGAGAAGAGCCTCAGCACCCCTGAGCAGACCTCAGGTTACCATGAACGATGGTGGAAAGGCTCATGTCCCTTTGTCGCCTCCATTAACAGAGTTGCATAAATATCTGTCACAGGTATAACTCATTCAGGCCTATTTTCTAAGCACAATCATTAAATTGCAGAGCTGAGAGAACAACTCAGGTAATTTAATTCTCAGTTACCTGTTCTGCCCACTAGACCACAAATACTGCAGTTCTCCTGAAACATGAAATTAAACCAGGCTAATACACTACAGTACCATTTAACACAGAGGTGTTAGCAGCAGCAGCCCCAAGTCCTAGGGGACCATGTGAGACCTTCATTAGGTGGTGTGAATTTTTCTGGGGGAAAGTGATCTGGTGGGCTAGAAAGGTATTCTTAGTGTCCTCCCATGGATGCGACCATGAGTAATAAACGATCTTTGTGCCATTGTTTTTGTAGCAGGTCATATTTTCATGATGTCAAGCATGCTGCTGTCTTCTCTGCAACAAAGCTCACCTAATCAAAACAAGTCAGAGCTTATCTAAGCCCCTAGCTGGAGATATCTCTGTGGTGGCTACAGAGCCAGGTTTCCTAGCAACCTAAAAGGCATTAGACAGAGCTTTGTCGACATTTATCTGTTACATACAAAACCTCCCGTTTGAATAATGTTATGGGTGTGACATCAACTGACAAAAGCCAGGAAATTCAGAGCTGGGGCTGATTTTCTATCCTTGCCGCTCATCATGCTGAAAAACAAAAGGCACAGTCATGTGAGTGATGAGCAGAGCAAACCAAAGTTTATATTTCCTGGCTTTTGTCCCAAACGGGATGCCATTTAAATGAGATGCTTGGTATTAATTTCCTCTGTTTAAGACAGGTTTAATGCTCACAGTAGGTAGCATGTTGGCAGTGCTGTCAGCTTTCCCACAGTCTTCCTTCTTCCTCAGAGGGGCCAGCCTGCATGAGGAAAGAGCTATCCCAGCCCCTCTGTGATCTTTGGTGTCTCCATGGCAAAACTAGTTTTCAGATCCATGCCTTTAAAGGCGAAGGCTGAGAGCGTGCTCTGTACAGGGCCACCACTGTGTCCTCCATCAGTAAAGATGCACCATCTCTATTAGCCCAGGGTGGAGCCAGTGAGGACACACAGGTTAAAACCAGCGCACCTCACTACTGGTGCCCAACTTCATAAATAGGAAGATGCCTTTTATAGTTTTCAAGGAATTCTTGGTACGAGCACTTGGAATGGATCTTGTTATCAAGTGTTATGAAAACAAAAGGACAGGAGAAAAAAGAATGTAGTTACGTTTTTTTTTTCTCAGACCAAAAATATGCTGAGGACTGATGAATGGTCTGAAAAATGATACTTCAGCAGTGTCTTTTATTTCTCCACTTGCAGCCATAGGAGTGTTTTAAAACTCACAGCTTGCATTTTGTGGAAGAGACTGGTGGAGGAAGAGATGGAAGAACTACCATCGCTGCTGATTGCCACTTCAAATCCTTGGGGGAAAAGCCCTCTGGAAGTGAATGGGAACTGATCACCTCTCTATAGACTTCTTGAGTCATCCCACAGAATTTACCAGAAAGTAATTCTTTTTCTTCAGATTGTATAAGTGACTTAAAAGTGCTAGAAAAAAGATCTATTAATTTTCACAATCTAATTTACCATCTGGGGTAAATTAACTTAATGTGACTTCTCTGCAATTCTTTGAATGTGTACCAGCTCAGTCTCTAACTATATAGCTTTTTGTACGTATATTTGCAGTGCATTACTAGTTTCATCTCTGGGTCTTTCAGCGAAAAATAACAGCCCTTTTTTACATTTATTTGGGGCCTGACATGAAGGGTTTATCTCCACGTAAATTTTTCCAGCCCGGTTGTGAAACCTCTGGAACGGTTTGCAAGGAAAGTTCTGATGAAACTTAGCCATAGTTGAGAACTCCGGGTGTTGTAAGGGAAAATCCCCTGAATCGCTGTCAGTGGGCGAGCAGCCGGGCTTTCATCCCCTCCATTCTTCACTGTAATCTTCATTAACATAAGAGTTGGTGTTTTGCTCCCAACTCATGGATGCCATACTGCCTGAACCCCAAGGGGCTGGTGGAATAAAGGCACTTACACAGGCCTCTCTGCTGATGACAGCCAGCACTTCTTTAGCAAGCATGTCATGAATGTACACTCTACGTATACCACAATGGAGAGGAATTACTATGCACAAGCCTTTGAAAGAAACAGAAGAAGAAAGAGGTTCTTGCACTTTCTGCCGACATCATCTTTACTGTCCATCCATTTGTTCCCCATTTAGCCTCCCCACTGGCAAAGCCTCTATTATGTGTGGGAAGATGAGACAATGGAAGCCCACTACGCATGGCGAATGCGTACATTGTTCCATGGGCTCCCTATAGAAACCCCTGCGTTTGCATGACCAAAAACACTGTTTTCCAAAGTTTGGTGTTTTTTTTTTCCTGAACGGAGAGGGTAAGAGGAAAAGGGACAATGTCTCACAGCTTTATGCAGATTAGTGGTACGTTCATGTCCATACATTGAGGTGGGTAAAATAGCCATATTTTTCCCCCAAAGTGGGTATTTGTAATGCATGCGTGAACTTACTTAACAAGCTTAAAATATTTAGTGATTGTTGAGATGAATGGAGAGTATGGGAGAGGGGGACAAAACTAGCCGAGATAATTGAATACACTTAGCAATCATAGCAGCTTTACATAGCCATATCATATTCTCTACGGATGACACAGCTGGGACGATATGGTTAGAGTTTTAAAATATCTGGGGATTTCTGTCTTAAGATAGTTATTGATAATTGTGAACTTTAAACATTTTTGGCTCAGTTAAAATATATATCTCTTTTCTTTGATGCATGATGAAATATTGTAAAATAGAGAATATTTTCCCTTTGTTGTTTTTTCAGGAGTCAGGTAAGCAAGAAAGGTCAGTGAGAGGGTCTCTCCTGCAACTGAAGTCTGCCTTGGGGAAGCCACAGGCTGCCAAAGGCAGGTGGATTAAAACTCAGAAGACAGAAGTCCCTCATATTTGACAGTGTTTGAAATGCCAAATGAGATCAAGGAGACAGGTTGCTATAACACAGGTTCATATGACCTGAAAAACTGGTAGAGTCCTTCAGCACTGGAGAAAATCTTGCTAGATCAAATCATAATTTTCCAGCTTCATTCCAACTGAGACTAAATCTGTACCTTTGCCCTTGTTCTGACTAGAACCAGGACCTCAAACCCACAGTCTACAGCAACACATCCATCTCAGCTCACACCTAATTAACTACTTAATTAGAGCAGCACTGGGGAAACTCTGCTGTTTGGTTTCCCTTTCTCTCTAGTGCCTGATGCCACTCTTGGCAGGACCACGGTTCAACACGAAGTGCTCAGAGCAGCTGAGTCTTCTTGGTGACGCACGGCAGGTTCAAGGTGAAGGTCTCCTTTGCTGGGCTTTTTCCTCTCTCTTCTGAGATAACCAACCTTGACGCCACCACGAAGCTCTGTCCCAGGTCTCACTACTCGCACCGCAGCCAATTACCTTAGCTGGAGCTGGGGAGTAATGCCCGACTGTTTAATTTGGAAGTGCAGTATGAAGGTCACCGAGGAAGGTAATGCAGTCCCGTTGATTGAACATGTGGATAAGGGCACGGCAAAAACATAATCTACTTTGTTGAGGATGTGATAAACCAGGTTTACGTATGCAGTTGGCAAGCAGTACTTCTGAGTGTTACTCCATCAGATAATCCAGACAGCAGAGCAATTATATATCCCTACAGTCCTCTAATATGGCTTTAATCTTAGGATTAGGTCATTTTTGTATTTGTAGGGTTTTCTAAAACAGTATCAAAAGTAACTCTTATTAATTTCCTACTTATTTCCTCATTTTTATTCATGAAATAGTTATTTCTGTAACCAAGCAAAAGTAGTTAAAGGGGAATATTTGCCAATATTCCAAAGGGCAAAACCTCAGTGGGATAAGACCTCTTCTTCCATCCAGAGTAGGATGTCCAGAAACCCCAGAAGACTAACTGGTGTTTGCAGACAGACGCAGAGCAGCTTCGTTGCGTGCGTGCAGATGGCTGAGGTGTCACTCATATGAGACACGCATGAAGCCCAGGTGGTCTGTGGGCGATCAGTAAACTGGCTGTATAGGTCTATCCAGCCATCAGAGCACACACTAGGGAGTTTGGGTCTCTTTACGACAGTCATAGAATCATAGAATGGTCCCACCCAGCACTTGCCCACCCCTTTCTGACAGAGGCCCTCGACTCGCTGCCCTGTACCAGGCAGGGTTGTGAGAGAGAAGGGAGGAAGTGGTTGTGGTGTAAGGCATGATTGATGTGATCCAGATGAAGCTTCTGCAATAGAGGCTGCAGATTCATTGTCCTGCCAGTCTACGGCCTCAAGCAGGCCCTGTCTTCTAGCTCCTGGGATCAGGGTCCTGCGTCAAAGCTGCAACAGAGTTTATATGATTCAGCTGCTAGCCAGAGGGATGCCTTTCTGACCAGGGAACATCCATCCCGTCTGCACACATATTTGTCATCAGGTGTGAAGTGATTCAGTGTTGAATTCTCAGAGGTACTCTGGCAATTTTACATCCTTCCTGAAAACAAAGTACCCAGGGAGAGCTGTCACTCATGCTATATCACTATGGGCTTGGGAGAGGGTGATAATGGACCAGACAACAAGGACCAGATAGCCCATCAGAGTTTAAAACCTAAAATCCTTTAAAAAGTGGTTGGACTTCTGAGATCTGTTTCACTTGTTTATCTCTTGCATTTTACAAAATATCATCTGAAGGGACTTGTAGGCTTTATGTCAACAACACGCTTAAACATATGCCTGACTGCAAGTGTACATGGTTAGATGGTTCTTGCACTTAATGACGAAGCATCTGTCTGATGTGAGGAAACCACTAGCTAAGGCACTGGCATTGCCTGGTTCGTCAGCATCGTCTCTTCTTCCTCGCTGGCACTGGGATGCTCGCACCACTACCGAAGGAAAGGTTTTTAGTTACGTAGGAACTTCTCTGGGGAAGGCAAAGGTGCTAAGAGCGTGTTAGGGCAGGGTTCAGCACATGAAGCCCCAGGACTGACAGAAACTTCTAGGCTCTTCTTTCATCCCAGGTAACAGCTGTGTCCTCTTTCTCTGCCCACCTCACTGGATCTTTCAGACCTTTTCATTCTCTTTCTCAACAGAGAAAACCTTGCAGTCTTAGGACACGCCAGATAAGGTTTTTCTAACCTAGAAAGAGAAGTATGAATGCCATTGAAGAGGGCACTGGTGAGGTCTCTAGAACAGGTCTGGTCATCCCCTGCTCCACAGGCATTAACTTGAGCAGAAACAATTGCAGAGGTATCTGGATATCTGGACGATGGACAACCTACCTGACAAGAAGAAATTAGAACTGTGACTTATTACCTGGCAATGTGAAAGGGTAAGAGTGAAGTCTTGCTCCCTCTGGATGTGGCTTCACAATTAGTTTAAACCGATTGATGTCCAGGCTGTTAGCACAGTTTTTTGACACCTCTCTGCCTGTGCTGCATAGTCTTGACACTTCGCTTGGCCCAGTGCTTATGCCTGGATAACTGTGGGATCAGGCATCTCTTCTGAGTTAATTTCCAGATAGATGAGTTTTCCAAGACTGGCTGACCATGAGGTCAGCAAGAGCATGAGCACTAACGTGGTATGGAGGAGGGAGTGTGACAACATCACTGTCAAGAGCAAAGAAGCAAGATATGCCCACGCCACCAGCTGGAGAGAGGTGAGGGAATGCCTGTTTGGCAGAAGCTCACACATAGAGTCAGCTTAAGCTAAGCATGAAACCAGAACTGAGAGGTTAACCTCATCCAGGGAGAACTATTTAAGGTATGGTACAAGGCTGGCACAAGAACAGGTGAACATATGGCCATGAATAAAATTAGGCTGGAAATTAAAAGGCTTCTAGCCCTTAGAAGAGTGGGATTCCAAAATAGCTTTCCAATGGGAGTAGGGGGATTCAGAAGGAGTCAAACAAGTGTGGGGTTGAGCTTAAGTAGATTTACATGACACAGTTGCTGTGATAGTGAGGAACACGGGCCAAAGACCTGGGAGATATATTTTGAACCTCTCTCTCTCCTCTGTTTGCTTTCATTTTGACTTTCTCTGTTACCCTTCTTTCTCCTTCTCTTTTTTCCTATCACTTTTTTCTACTTGGATGACAGGCCAGAAGATTCTGTTTTCTCTGTTGCTGTCACATTCATTCAGCAGAACAAGGCAAGGGCAAATCCGGTTCTGGTACATCTAAATGGGCCTATTGAAGAGCACAGGCAGAGCCAGCGTGGGGCTGACCCTCGGGGCATGAGAGTAGGGGCTGTGGGAGGACATGGTGCCCTGAGGTTGCTGGTAGCTGTGAGTACCCATCACTTTTGGAGACCAGTCCTTCCATGCTGGGCAGGGCTGGTCTGAGGTGAAGCAGAACAACATCAGGCTTCCTGTGCCATAACAGTGTCACCATCAGTGTATAATTCAATCCAGCATTTCTAGGCTCTGAAATTCAGGTTGCAGAGAACAGCTTGTTTTAACACACAACAAATACAAAGAGGGGCTCTTTGGCAGGAGGTAGGTATAATGCTTCCTGGCATTGGCTGCTTCATTTGCACCGGTGTCCACTTGCAATTACTGTATTTTACAGTTGCAGAAGAATTGCTTGGTTTTCACAATATGATGGTCTGCAAAAAATAAGCATGTCTTGCAAGAAGTTGATCAGTTAATACAAGAACAAGTAAATCAGATGCTAGATAGACCAAGTCACTTTTTTCTCCTATTGCGCTATTGCAGCAGATGTTTAGGTCACGGGCAACCACCTGCAAATTTGCCACAGCTTTATTAGCTGGCATTAGTACCTTCATTTCATGAAAGAAAACTATTGCTTTTCACAGTTACAGGCTGTAATTCCACAAGGACCTCAGCCATATATCAGCTATTTGCCATGGTCATGCTCTTCCTCCCACCCTGGCCATGGGACCTGTCTCCTCCCTCAAACAGCTCCAGTACTAACCAGCGCTGGTGCTCAGCCATTTCAGACTGGCAGAAAGCTATTCACCTTTTTCACCAGGCCAAAGTGGGTATGTCCAAAGTCACAGGAGATGGCCAGAGACCAGTCAAGCCTGAAGAACCAGAAGTCAGATGGGATCAGGCTGCTGAGAAGCAACAGCATCCATGTCTTGTTCACAGTTTGTGAACAGATTTAAGGAGCCCTGTGGCTTAGTTCAGCTTGGGTGTGATCCTGCTGGAGCTTTCTTTAATTGCCACAATGATGAATTTAGCTCCTTTTAGTGAAATCCAGCAATTAGAGATGATATGCACCTACATACATACCCATCTAAATACAATATTAACTGAGTGAAGGGAAATATTAGAACTACTGCGGTTTCCTCCTCTTGATCAGTTCTGTGACTTTTCACTTGTTAGACAAATAAGTGAATACTCATTCAGATGAAAGCAGAATATAGAGTGGAAACTTCCAAAGTGTGTGTCACTTACGTTTGTGCAAATTAAAACGTCTCATCTACAGGAAACTCTGGGCCTTTCTTTTTTCCTGTGGATTTTAGATTCCACAATCAGAACTGCAGCACAAGATGCGTACCATCTTCCTGCCCGCTCTAACACAGCCCACGCTCTGTCACTCCCACAGAACCTAACAACAGGTCAGTATCCTACACCGGTACCTGTTTCACCATCAGGTACTGGATGAAAGGACTGCCAGCTGGAAGTGCCCCTAACAGAGGCAGGAGGATGTGACAAGGTGTCCTTTGGGCACCATGATCTCTCTGAATGGCTAACAAATATTCAGAGCCTTCACAGTTTGTTTGCTTTGTTTGTTGTGGGTTTTTTTCTTTTTTACTTCGGAAGCTTGTGATGAGGTTTAATCTTAAGCAAAAACATATTATTTACAGCTAATGAACACAGAATCTTGTTCATCTACTGCAATAGAAATAAGCAATACCCGGGCTGTTTTCATGCCCCAAATCTGCCTGTATTTTGTGCCCATAGAGCTTCCTGCTGACTCCTCCTCAGGGCTATTCTTGCAACTTTGCCCATTGCTGTTTGGGCAGGGTTTGCTGTTTTTTCCCTCACATACACACACATTGAACTTGCGGCGGTTTATCAAGCCCATTATCAGCCCATTATCAGGCCCAGAGACTGGCCCATTGCATTGGATGGCTGTTACTTTTATAAGGTGTTTCATCCTACCAAGTGTCTTAACTGAGCCTGAAGGAAATGTTCTTAGTGCTTTAATCAGGTCTATGATTTTGGGTAAGATGTATTAACGCCTTCTGGTATTACTAGTTCTCTTGCAGCAATGGGTAAAGCATCAAATCTTAGAGAAACACTTATCAGCTGTGATGTACTTCTCGTAAAAATCTGAGCCTATAAGTAATGAAGTTCTTCCCTTTTATGGAACGTCCTTGATTATTGTAATCCAGAGGTATCACTACAACCTGCAGGATGTATCTATGCACATATCAAAATTTTGCGTGGTGCCAAAATACCCTCTGTAGTTGGAGAGATTGTGTAACAAAGAAGGAAGAAATTGTCCAGCATGGTGGAAATCATCTGCTTAAAATGAATCATGATTGAATGAACTGCCTGAGGAGTGGAAGGAGCTTGAGAAGTCAGCAGAGCCCATGTTCTGGGTGTAAAGTGACATTGTTTACTGATCTGCACAGAAATGTGCACATTTATATTACTTATATGTGGAAAGGCATGTCAGCTGAAGAGAAAAAATAGCTGGTTTTCTATCAGGTTAGACCTGATGAATACTTGCCCAGAAGCTAACCTAATATCTGTGTGCTAGACACCCTGACGTGATGCCCAGGCCACAGAACAGTCTGTAATAGTTTGACTTTTTGGTGAAGGGCTGTATTTACTGAGGTAGATTAAATAATACGAGACAGAAGAATGCGGGGAAGAATTCAGCAAATGCTTGTGGTAGCTCGGTGAGCTGAGTGATGCTATAGATATGTTTGTCTGCAGACCTCATTGCTCCATCCTGCCATCATGTTCATGGCTGCTCTGCCTTTGCAGGCTTCCCCTCACCTTCTGGGGTCTTCTCCAGACATGGTCAATGCTACCTCAAAACCTGAGTGCCCAGCCATTCAGTTGGCTGTCATTCACATGGCATCAGCGTGTTGTGCCTTTTCAGCCACCGGCTTCTGGACCTCTTGTATGAGATTACTGTTTCAGTCTGAATAATGTGGGTTCAGAATGAGCCATGGATCTGTAGATGGTTTCCTGTGTTCTCCTGCCTATTCCTTATTGGATTTTAGTTTCACAAGTACAGTTTCATTAGAAAGGCCTGCAGCGGAGATTGCCTACCCACTCTTTCCTGTTTACATGATACTGGTTATGCGTGTCGGGCAGAATAGTCTTTTTCTTCTCTGCATTGCCAGTATCAGACATTTATAGATGCATAGAGGCCACTTTGGTCTAATTTTACAGTGCCTCTGTAGGAGGGAAGGTAGGGTTAAAGCAGTTCGTTGGAGCTCAAGAACACTGGGATCAGTTCCTCATTCAATATACAGATAAATTGGATAATTCGGTTCATTTCTTTTTTATCTTAAGTGTCTTTTTAAAATGGAGATAATGACATTTAGATATGTAGGATCACAGCAGGCCAGAGCCGACTGCTGCAGCAGTGGGCATCACCATCACAGCTGTTAGCTCACTGCTGCTGGTAGCAAGGCAGGAGATTGCAGCCCAGGCTTTCACAAAAGTGTGGTCCAAGATGCCCACAAGACCAGTATAATTTGCCTTGAAGCCCGTTCCTGCTAGCTGCTGGCTGCCGGCAGGTTGGGTGCGTGTGGCTGCCTGTGCCACAGGCACCGGTGCAGCTTTGGCACAGGCTCGCTTGCGTGCCCTGCCTGTTTCTGTGCTGCTGTAGGCAGCCTGGAGAGCAATATAACCCGGAGCCTCTTGGTGCTCCTTGTAAGAGAAACAAGACCTAGTCGTGAAAACTGTTTGTGTTTTCTTAGTTATCCCTTTCTCAAAAGAAAGAGGAGTGTTTTGAAGAGGTAGGAGTTTGCTGCAATGAATCGGTGACTGCAACCCAGCTAGCCTGGTATTTTTTCTGGCAGGGACACCCACCAGGAATTTAGGACGACAAGGCAAGAAGCAGCACAGAAGACCAATGGTGCTAATCTGCCACCAAGAAAAGTCCATTGCTAATCCCCCATGGTGAGATATTACATGGAACTCAATTCATATTCACTCCAAAATTCTTTGGGTTTATGCTTATTATGTACTTTTAATCCATGACAATGTCCAGTCTCCCTTTGAATGTACACTTTGATTCTATTCTCCACTTAGATAACAGCCTGTGACAATGAATTTCCCTGTCTAATTACTCATTGTGTGAAAAAATATCCTTTCAAAGACTTTGAATTACCAAACTTTTCAGTTAGTGAATATCCTCCAAATCTCTGATCAGAATGCTCTATCTTTTCTGCATCAGTTCTACAGGACTTTGGAAGGATAGACACGTGCTGTATGAACTTTCCAGTATTATGTTTTCTTTTGGAGCCTTAGTGTTGAAATGGGATACGGTAAAGTTTAAAAAAAAGAATAAATAAAGTCATAATTTTCCTATCATGGCCAATGCTTGCTCGAACTAGAAGAAAAAGGAAACTTTTTTCACTTAAAATTTATGTAACTTCTTTGCTTCTTTTTCAGCCAGTCTGTGGCTGCTACAGGCATATACAAATGCATACGAAGAAATTTCTGTTCCTTCTGATCTTCATGACTCCATGTTTTGGCAACTAGCTAGCACTGAAGATTCAAATGAAGGAAATAACTAGTTTTGATTGATTCACATATTTCTATAATCCTAAATTATGAAACTGTTCAGAGAAGGAAGACATACTTGAACATAATCTTAGTGTTACCTGTTTGATCTTCTATCTTGCCTTAACTGTTGACTTCTTTAATGCTATATTTAGTCTCTGTCTCAAGTATATGCCCACATACTATGGCGTTGAATCAGTTCCTTAAGGACAAGACACATTTTCAGAGCTGGAATCAAGTCAATGTGACTAGATGTGCTTGAATATACACTGTGTTTGGATTTCATTTGGGTTTGCCTCTTACACATCTTCCTCTCCCTTAACAGGTTTCTAGCCTGTTCGCTCACATGGATTGGATATTTTCAGTAGCTGCTTGGAAACCATGGTGACTTAGATGGACTGCAGCAGATCTAAGGCTTAGATTCAAGAACCTCTTGATGTATGTGCCTACTAAAGACAAGCAGCAAGAGAGCAGGGATTAATTTATTCAACACTGACACATTTTGTTCTCTGCCTATAGTCACTCGATTCATTCAGAAACCACAGAAGCAGGAATTTCTGATGTGAAAAGCTGTGTTAGGTCCCCTAGGTCTCTTCTATGCCAACAGCAGGGCAGAAATCAGGAAAAACAGACATTTGCATGGAAGTTTCAGGTCCTGGCCACCACATATACTTCAAACCTAAATAAGCACAGTTTTTTCTGCTGCAGAGGTTGACTTTGAATGTCCTTGAAGTCTGGTATTATGCATTCTGGCAAGCAAGTAGAGAAATGAGCCAGATGCACCAATTTAGTCATATAGGGAGGTTTCTAGTAAACTGCACGACGGGGTAGTGACAGTGTACTTAGTAAAGCCACATGCTTTTTTAAAAATAGTGCTATTGATTTTGTTAGTGTGTGTATCAAATGTTAGCACATTCATTAGAACAGCAGCCTTCCAAACACTGCTGTAGAACAACCAGCAGGCCCAGAGTCAATATCCATCTGAATACTGGCTCTCTTTCAAAGGGCAACTTAAAATCGGGGCATTGACTTTTAATGTTATAGAGGAAAGATTTTAAAGGGAGCATTTATCAAATCCAGTTAGGCAATATTTATAAAATACAGCCTGGCTGTAGGTCCTGTTTGAGCAGGCAAAGATGTGTGCATACAACTGTGTACAGCAAAAACCCATGATGTATGTTTATACATTAATATTAACGTTTAGGGTGACCATCTAGTATGGACACATGAGAATAAAGAGGAAGACATTAATTAAGGAAACTCAGTTCTAAACTCCTGTGTGGGTATACTGAAACATCATCTAGTAGATATCTAATGTATTACAATGATTAAATAGATACTATGTCTGTGTCCTTATAATGTGATTTTTGTACAGTGCTGTGAACAAAGCAGCACATTAGGACAAATGTATTCTCTGTTGGCTGTAGGTTTACAGTAACAAAATACTGTCCATTGTGTCTGTTGAAAAAAAGCGAAGATAACAAAGTAAAATCATCTTTTTTTCTCTCTGCCTGTAAGAATGAGACGAGGGAAGAAGAGTGAAAGTCGTACTTCACTTAGATTCACTATGAATTTGTGACTTACCTGTTTTCAGGTTTTCCCTTTTGTGTTTGTTCATGCAACTCATTAAACTTTCACAATGCCTTAGAAAAGGCTCTGCAGAATGGGTTCAGTACCTGCTGGGCACCTCTGTATTCTTAATGTAAACCCATGAGGATGATTTATGTCTCTGGAGAACAAATGTTCCCACTATCAGGGCACTGCTTGTTTCCTCCACTAAACTGATTAGGTTTATCTAATATCTGTGGGTTTTATTTGGCTGGTTGGTTGGTTGGGTTTTCTGGCAGGGTTTCTTTTAACCGAGACAGGGTCACCGACCCAGTGCACTGTATTGCTTCGCTGTCAACTACCTACCTGTAATGGTGTGGGTGGGGAGAAGAGAAGATGGAAATGTCTGATTACATTGCTTTAGCTGCCAGGAAAAATAACAATAGGAATAAAGCCAAAACCACCTCCTGGAGTGCCCTATTTCTCTTTCTTACTCAGAGAGAGACAGAAGAACTTCAAAGCCTCCAACTTAAGCATCTTAGTTAGGTGGAAGAGAATAGGCATTTCCACAGTTACATACAATTTTAGCTGTGTTGATTCACCCTTCAGAAATGCCTCTGTTACTCCTGTGACTGCAGAAGGATGCTTTGGTGAGGTGCCTGGTGCCAGGGGGTACTACTGTGTCTGCAGTAGTAGCTCCCAGCTGGCCCGGGAGTGTTGTATCTGAGCTGGGACTGCTGCTACAGATACTGAATTCAGATAAATGCTCACAAAATCCCATGTTGATCTATTCCTGCTTCCCAGCCACATGCTGAAGGCATTTAACCGCATTTTGCCTCCTTTCTATGTTTTCCTTACTTTCTATAATGCAGAGCAACAGTCTAAGAGGATGGTTTTGCTGCTTTTATTGTTTACAGGTCCTGTTAATTTTTAACTTGCTGGCACTGTGACTTGTTTGGTGAGGTTTGGGCTTTGCAAACTTCTCTTAAGTCTCAGCTGTCATGCACTGAAAAGTGCTTTTGTGGTGGTGGTGTGTGGCAAGTAGTTAGAGTAAACAAATGTCTCAGAGAAACTATGTTTCTAATAGAAACAAAAGGTAGAAAAGGCCTGTCTCTGCATTATTGTCTCCATCCAGCTGTCCTCATAGTTGGTACAGGATGCCTATTTCTAGTGTATATTTTATTTTGAACCCAGTTCAAGTGTTCTTAATGACAAGACTTCCCTTATTTCATTTTTTTCATGTTGAATGCATTATTACTGCAAATTAATTTTACTGTTTGTCTCAAGGTGCGTATCCCAAAGATCTTGATTTCCTGCTCCAAAAAGAGAAACCATGGGCAGCCAGCCCATGGAGATGGCCATGGAGATAATAAGAAAAGATGTGTTTTTTTGAAATATTTACAGGCACAAATGCTCAGAGGACCTCCTTGCTGCTCCAGTTGATGGACACTTTCAGTTTGGAAGGAGAACAAAATCCAGTTTTGCTTATGCCAGTCCCAGCCACCCTCCAGCCTACACCCACAGCTGAACCTAGGCCCATTTTTAGGGTAGGTGTAACATGTCCCCAGCTGGCACGGCTGTGCTGATGACTGTAGTTTGTTCTTTGCCTTCTGTATGGATGGAGATGTTGGGAGGGTGAAGTGAGCCATGCTCCCTTCCCAGGGATGGATGAGGCATGAGGTTAAAGTGGAAGAGATGATATAAACCTGCTCAGAAATGAAGAGAAGTTCTGCATGTTATGACCTTGATTTGTTAAATTACCTCCAGATTTTTTCATTCAAAAATGGACTCCTTCTTGACTAGAAATTTATCTATTTGAAGTCTAGATACCTTTGAGACTAAACTAAAAATTAGATTTCTTGATTTTAAAATTCTGTTTTAATTGAATGTTGCAGCCCTTTGGAATTTAAAGAAACTGAAACTCTCTGAAGCCAAATGGCAGACATATTATTTGAAATTTGATGACGAATTTGTCCTTAATTTCATCCAATTATATTAAGAGGTCTTTCTGTTACAAAGCATTAAAAAGCACTACTAAGGCCAGAGAGGCGCTAGCAAAATCTTTTTTCTGTCATGCGGAGCCCTGTACAGAGTTGCGTGGGCTTAAATAAAATGTATCTTGATAGTTTACCTTAAAATTCTCTGTCCTTTTCCTCAGTTCAGCTGAATCCTATGAAATAGATACGCAGCTTGGAGAAGTTCTTCACACCCCCACAAATGCTAAAAATGGCCCTGATACAACATGTATTTATGTAACAAAATCATCTGCATTAATATCTTCCTTTCCTTTCTGCAAGAAGCACAGGAGGGACCCAAGCTGACACATTTTCATGTAGCCCTTTCCATTCTTCTTGCATTTGGGGCAGCAGGGTCAAGCCGTGTTTTCCCTTAAAAAACAGGCCACTGAATAAGCAGGAGTATGACATGACTGTTAATAGGGCATTTGGCTGCAAACCTGCAGCCCGAGCTTTTGGACTCTCTCTGAATTTTTTTTTTTTCTGAAAAATAGAGAGAATTTGGACTCTCTCTATTTTTTAAAATAGAGGGAGGTAGGTTCAGGTTGGATATTAGGAAAAAATTTTTTACTATGAGAGTGGTAGAACACTGGAACAGGTTGCCCAGAGAGGTGGTGGATGCTCCATCCCTGGAGACGTTCAAGGCCAGGTTGGACAAGGCCCTGAGCAACCTGATCTAGTTGGAGATATCCCTGTTCCTTGCAGGGGGGTTGGACTAGATGACCTTTGAAGGTCCCTTCCAGCCCTAACCATTCTATGATTCTATGATTCTATGAATATTCGGTACCCTATTATGGATCAAAATTGCTTGGTAGCGGGAGTTCTGGTCACTGTTGTTATCCCGATCTTCAGACATAAAGAGAGCATTAAAACCAAAACATTTCCACTGCTTTAACTGAAAAGCGAAGAGACTGACTGGCTGATGGGATCAAGTGTGCTGTACCGAGCCTTTAACCTCTTATTCACATCTGGCAGAAAGAAGAGAAAAAAGTCCCCACTTCGCAGCTGTTTGCTGTCCCATTTGTCACCATCACGTTCAGGTAGACTTTTGCTCTGTAAATCACAGCCTGTCCCAGGGCACCTGGGCAGGTCTGCAGCCCGAAAAGAGGGATCAGGCAACTCGTGGACAAAGAGAAAGGCTTTATCTTGGCTCCCCAGGGCTGGGTCCCCAGGCCAAGATGGAGGCATGCTGTCGGGAAGGAGAAGAAGAGTGAATTATAGCTGCTGCTGCTCCTGCTGATAGGGTTGGAGAAAGTCTTAGTAACCCTGCCATGTTTAGCATCACCAAAATACCTGGGAAAATCAACAGCCAACAAGCCTCCTCATTTTTCATATGGAGACTTATGTACTGGCTCCATCATTCCCCCATGGATACTGAGAGCTGAAGATGTCGCAGCCCCTCCTCACACCACAGCACACCGAGATGGCTCCCAGCTGCCAGCTGGCTCCTCTGCAGGCGTGTTATTCCCAAGGAACTGTTCCAGAGAACGACCTCCTAAGCCTGTTAAACCAATGCTCTCCGCCCCGACCTGCTGCCTGTTGTGGGAATGAATCCTGACCAGCAGCGAGAATCAAACCAATATTCGCAGCAGCAGCTGTAAACTCGATAAGCTCCCTGTCCTCCTTTCTCTCCCCCCGCCCCATCCCTCCCTGTGGTGTCGAAATGAAGGCAGAGACATGCTGAGAGAAGCAGTGCAGTGCTCTGTTTGCAGGATAATATGCAGACCACATGTATGTATTAAAGGCTGTATGGAGTTATAATGAGCCAGGAGCATTTAAATGCAAGCCAAGGGGAATTTGCTATTCTGTGTGGGCAGATTTCAATTGTAAGGTTGGCAGCTCTGGTATCCTGTTCTCTAATGCCATGAGATGAGAAAAAATAGGCTTTTCTTTCAGAGCAGTTGATTACTGAATCCGCACCAGCTGTTCACCCTAATCCAAGCTTTCTGTGCTCACTCCTTGTAATAGAGGCATTCCTCATTCGTCCTTCCATCCATCCACCTCCCCATTCTCATTTTCATGGCTCTTTTGTAATCTTTCAGAAAGGTGGTTAGTAGATATCAGCCATCTAAAGCGACATAAGCATCAGTACCAGGCTAGGGTTATAATTAATTAATGAGAGAAGAAAGGCACCCCCAGCCATACACTGAAACTCAAATTCTATTTCACATCCACTGCAAGATGGGAAAAAAGCCATCATGAGTCAGAAGGCAGAGAACCATTTTTTAACAGTGACACCTGACTCTGTGCCCAGCAAACTGTGTGGGATCAGAGTTGGAGCAAGTCCTGAGCCGGTGCAGAGTGGCGACTCTCCCTCCCGTCCTGCCACGAGCCACGGGACCTGCACCCAGGTATGTGGCAACCGGTGAAGGAAATTTGTCTTTTTTTTTTTTTTGGAATAAAGGGGGAGGAAGGGGTGAGATAAGAAGTGAGTTCCTTCTGGGTGCTTCTCACTCAGCCTGCAATGTTATGTAAGGCTGGCACAGCTAATGCCTGCTCTGCTTCGCCATCAGCCCGGCTGTTCATCCCCGCCACACAATTACTTCATCAGTCTCTCCTACTAGACATCACAGTGCTATTGCGATTAGTCACATTTATTAGGATAGCAGCTAAATTAATATTAACAAGCACAGAGGCCCAGTTGCATGAGGGACATGAGGGCACAACTCCGGGTGGTCCCCGCCCCAGAGATGTTCAAATTTCCTGGAGGAAGTGGACAAGGGACAAGGAAGTGACACACAGGAGCCAAAAGAGGAATGTGAAAGCAGCAGGAGAAATGCTGTTTCCATGAAGAGCTTTGGCAGGGGAGGATGAGTTTAAGTGGGAATGAGCTGACAGGGAATAAAAAGCGGTAGGACAAAGGGTATTGTAGGAGAAAGTAGGGTGAAGGAAAAGGTAAAACATTAAGTGACAAGCTTGAAGAACAGAGGCTGATGGTGGGAAAAAAGGAGAGTTTGCTCAAAAAGGCAGCCAGCACAGCAGCTGCTCTCTGCCTGCATGTCTCCTGCCTGTTTTGGCTGCTGCTGCTGCACATTTTGACCCTCTCTCCCATTCTCTCATAGTGGTTCTCTGTCTGAAAGGTGCCTCCTTCCCTGCTCACCGTGTCCTCCTGTGCTCAGAGGATTATCCCATGCTTTGAAAAAGGGCAGCCTGTGGCCTCCTCGCTGGAAATCTTGGTTAAGATGCAGAGATTGAGTGTAATGCCAGAAACATGCAAACTGAAAAGCTGCATTGGCACTGAAGATTGTATGTTCAAGGTCAGAAAGCACAGATCTGGGATATTCTGGGGCATGGTGGGAAAGTCAACTCTATGACCTGAGAAGGGACAGATGGACAGGCATGTACAATTGCATTCTTGTATTTTATAGTCATATGGATGGAGTCATATGGATGGAAAACTGAACCCTTGAAGTGGCTACTTGACTTCCAGGAGCTGGGTGTGTCAAACAGTGTGTGTGACTTAGCTATCATTTCAAATTCATATATCTGGACAACATGAAAATAAAACTCCTTAAAGAATTGGATTGGCAACTCATTAGCTGACAGATGTTAATGTAAAAGCAGGGCTAAATGTGATTCTTGGATGAGTAGAGAGGGGAATAATAACTTGCAGTAAAGTGATTTTTCCTTTATAAACGGCATTGGTGACACATCTAGTAGAAGTTCTAGCCCACTTCTAGTGGAAGTTCTAGCCCACTGCTCGTGGACATTCTAGCACTGGATAATGCTCGAGTGTCCACATTTTCAGGAGAATGTTGAAAAAATGGTGAGGCTGCAGAAAAGAGGTCCAAAAAGGCTTTGAGAAAATTAGAATTATCATTTGAGATAATACTTCCTAGTAAGAAACCCAGAATGCTTAACCTGTTAAGCTTATCAAAAAGAAGATTGAGAAGTGACTTGATTACAGCGTAAGCACCTTCATGGTGAGAAAATACCAGGTATTAAAGAACTCTTTAATTTAGTGGAGAAAAGCATAATAAGAAACGATACTTGCAAACTGAAGCTAACCAGACAAATTTAAATGAAAAATTAGGCATAATTTGTTTTTTAACAGTAGGAATGATTTCTGGCTAGAGCAAACTTTAAGTGCCAAATTCTCCATCTCTGGATGTACCAGATCAGGACTGAACTCCTTTCTGAAAGCTTCAGTCAAACACACCTTTTTTTTTTTTTTTTAATTCAGTGCAGATGATATTGGGTGAAAATTAACAGTTTGTGATATAATCTGGTGGTCTTTTTTTTTGCCTAAAACTCTATGAACAGCCTATGTATCCACAAGAGCTCAAAGCTTTTTACTATATCCACTTTATCTGATCACTTCCTTCTTTACCAGCTTTTAGGTATAAAGCTGATGGATCTGTACACATCTGCATAGCAGCTAGCACCCAGGGCTCAAATCCTGGAGATCATCCAATGCACATGCTAAATAACTGTGATTAAAAGTTAAAACACTTACAGTCTCAGTTACAATCAAGACCAGCTTCCAAGGGTATTTTCTTGGGCTGACAGCAAGACGAAGGGAGATATGAAGGTTATACGAGTTGGGTGAAAGTTGCGTAGAAAAGAAGTGTTAATTTGACAAAGTGGAAAGTTGCTTAAATCTGGCACTCAGCAGGTACCTAAAATGGTTAAAATTGACATACGGTTCTTTGCAAGTGCTGGCAGAGCCTGGCTGGTAGGGTGCTGGGAACTGCTTGGTGTAGAGTAGATAACGTCTGGACTCTTCTGGATTAAACAAGTATTACATGAAGTCTGCAGTCATAACTGGATTCAGTAACTCATTCGCTTTGAGTCATATGGCCCTAAACCACCCGTTGCTGGGCCGTGCTGCTATGTACCAGCAGGAGCTCTAATCCAAACGCTGCAAATGAGTTCATCTGGACCAGTCCATCTCCCTTTGCTGTGGGCTCTCCCTGAGTAGTCCAACAAGGGAGCTGGTTGGCTTGAACCTTGGCGTCAACACCAAATAAGGGCAAATGTGTCCCAAATTTAGAACCGGCGAGTTTAATAGCCACAGTACTTTACAGGACTGCTGAAAATGAACTGCAGCTGCCAGGCTGTTTGGCTTAGCAACTTCTACCACCCCACTGATCCCGTCAAAATGAAAAGGAGCAAGAACATCCTATCCAACCAAAACCTAGTACGAAGCCTGCCCAAACGTGAATCGATGCAGTGCCCTTTAAACACTCCGGCCCAGCCCCACTTGTGGCAAATTTACCCCATGATGAATCAGTGCTAAAACTGTCACATCTCAGAAGCCTGTCTTTCTGTGCACAGCCTGCTCCTTTCTCACACTTTCAAATGCACAGCCGGCCTGTTTTGTACACAGCTGCCACGGTGTGATTTGCTTTGTGTTTATGCCTCAAGCTTTGCCTCTATGTTTCGGCGTCCGCGGCCTCAGTCTATTTTATTTCACCCTGGCTGGAACGCATGCAAGAGAAACGTCCCCTTCAGCCACACGCGAGGGCAACAGGGCTGCAGAGACATCACAGAATCGCGCCTAATTTTTCTGATTGACTCCGAGTGCTGCTGTGGGGCGAGGGGTTGTCCTTGGACTTGCCAGCCCACCTATTTCCGCCCAGCACACCATCAGATGTGGCTGGGTCGTGGGTCCCGGGGTGCCGGTCTCCGGCAGCTCTACCACAACATCGTGTCCGTCAGCCGGGAAGGTGCTGATACAGTGTGGCGGGGACAGACAGCCTGACGGACACGGTGTGGCACCTGGCCCCAGCACCCCGTAGCTCCCGGCTGTCTTTGCACGGGCATCACAGGTTCAGATCCGAGCCCGGAGCTGTGGTGAGGACCCTGTGTGGGTAACGTGGGCGTAAATCGGGAGCAGCCGTTTTGAAGTGGGTGTTGCGGCACGGGTGTGGAGTGGCAGTACGGGGGCTGTGCTTTGGTTCCAGAGAGGGAGAGAGGGGGAGAAAGGGAGAGAGCGCTAAGGTAACCACAGAAACATGGTATCCTTGGATATTAGCAATCGTGACCTACTTCTAGGTATTCACTCACTTTTTCAATGCTGTTGACAAAAGAGGAGTAAGATGGAGGGCTTAAAGCTCTGGGGGAAAAAATAGATCTTTCCATCATTTTCTAGAATCAAGATTATTCATTATAATATTCAGCTAATGTAAATCTTTAACAGTTTTATTCCCTCACACATCATACTGTTTTCATTCGTGCTTTGTATACTATAGAAATTATTTTAATAATACATTACTGGAATATAATTGACAGAGCTGTATTGTTATGGGTACGGTGTAGACTGGAGTGACTGACTGGGATGTCGTCGTGCATATATAACCTAGCTGCTGTCAGTGGTGCTAATCTTGGTCTGCATTTGATTTAGATCAGAGAGAAACCCTTCTTCACATGTGGTACCTGAGCCTGCAGGGCTTTTGGTGACTGCAGCAGCTCAGGAGAGATCACCACTAATATCAGTGAAATCACACTGCCATAAATGCAGGAGAAACTAGGCCTGGGCTTCAGTGAGGTATGAAGAATTTATGCTAGTATGTAACTGAGAGCAACTGAGTCCGTCTATTTTATGCCAGATTAAATATCTCTTTTAGACAAAAAAAAAAAAAAGACAAGGAAAATGACTGTGGAATTCACAGTCATTCCTAAACTATCAAAGGGGAGGGCTTCATTGATAAACAAAAACAGATGGGAAGACCAGAACGTTGCCTGTTTTTGAGCAGTAAGTGTCCATTTTAAAGAGCAGAAAATATATAATTTAGGGCTTCAACTGAACACTATTAAAGCTTTCACTTCAGTGGACCATGGACCATTATAGTGTAAAAATTTGTACCTGGTGTGTTAATACTAAATCCGTAACTTTAGCTTCTAGTCTTCTTTCACTTTTGATAATTATGTATAAAAAATGTTAATAATGAGTCAGGGCTCGTCAAAGTGTTTTTAATATTTTTCTCAGCTGCAGTTCCTGCCTGCATACACAGTCTCAAACATTTAGACTATGCTGGCAAAATGAACCAGAAAGAAACGAGTCTGAAAGTCAATGGTAGTGAAAGTGTAGCTTTCCAGCATGACTTCTTATTAACCGCCAAGTGAAGACCAGATTAGCTGACAATATTAACATAGCATTGCCTGAATTCTGTTCCAATATTGGCTATGTGCACAGCTGCTTTCTCTACCAATTGAAATCCACAGGTACGTTATAGCTGTATCTCCTGCAGAACTCGAATCTCAACAGCAGCATACTGACTAAAGACACGGATTGAGGAAGTCCAGCATAGCCCTTCACCTACACCAGAGATGGCTTAAGCCGTGTTGTTAATTCTCAGAGCAGTAAATGATGTGCTCAGATTTGACTATTCCGACTCTATGGGTGAAAAACTTGTATTAGATGGCAGTTAGATACAGTATTAGGTTACCTAATGCCACACAATGATTCATTTTGCAGGATTGAGTGGAAATTCATGAATTCCCAGTGTGACAGAGCACAAGACAGAACCCTTGCCTTTACAGGCATTGACCCAAAAATGTTCACCATTTCTTTCATCTCCTTAAGATGGATTCATAGTCAGCCAGTCTCTGCTGATGATTTAAGCATTGTCTCATGTAGACTTGCTTTGATCAGGCTTAGACTGTCTGGATTGAAATCTTGGCTCCACTGAGGTCAGGAAGAGTCTTACCATTGACACCAATGCATTATGATTAATGAAGCTAGATCTTTGTCAGTTGCTCTTACCAAGAGTCTTGTCTACTTTACATGGTAGAGCCCCACATACACAGCCCTACCCTGGCAGTAAACATTACATGAGCCTCTGGTGGAAATAACAGCAAACTTGGGGCATGCACTGCACTCTGCCTTCTCCTGCCTCCCGTCATCCTTCACTGTCAGCACAGACGTCCTGTGGAGAGCATTAAGGCGGCACAAAGAAGCAAACATGAAGGGAGATTGGGGTGGGGGGGAATGTGTCAGTGGGCTGTGGATAATGCTGAGCTCAATGTGCAGTTTTGCAGTGCTGTCTAATGCCTATGTCCTCAGGGAAGTAGACTTTCTTATTTTGAAAAGGGCTTGTGCAGCAGGTTCATGAAAGATTTTTCAGAAAAAGCCTGTCTCAACAACCTATTAGAAACATAGCCTTATGACACACTCAGAGATATTTCTAAAGCTTATAGCTTAATTTATTGTGATTGGGCTAGGTGATCTGAGGCTTTATTTTTCAAGAGGAGATTTTTTTTCTATTGTACTCCGAATTTGGTGGTTTTCAATTACAAATACATGACATAAATTGACTTTCTGGTCACCCATTTCACCATACTATACTTTGCTAGGGGGTCTTATTCATTGAGTAGTATTTCCCATAAGCCTGTAAATTTCTTTCTTCATTTAAATAGTTACTTAGTCTTTCTTTACTCTAAAGCTGAACTTAAATGAAATGTAATTTACATAACAAGTCACTCAGAGCCTATTGTGTGTCAAATAAAAAACCCTGCCATATTTTATCCTTTCCAGCTGACAAGTAGAAAGAAAAAATGTTGAAAGGGACATATCCAGTTATTAAGAGGTTTTGACAGCATTTTTTCTTTTTTTTTTTCTTAATTTAGTAAAGTGCCCTTGTCATAAAGTAGGATTGTTAAACACAGAAAGATCCTGAAATATTTGACTGTGCTATCTGGACTTTATTATCAACAACAGGTAGAATTACAAGGCAAATGGCTTGTAGGAAGAACCTACAAGGAAGAGGCAAAACCAGTAAGAGATCCATGATGGAGTAAAGACTCAGTAAATGGATTCTTGCATTCCATACAAAACCAGATCCATTGACTTTAAGTAAAACATTGTAATACCAGATTCTTTCATTCCTATTCATCTGCTTGAAGTTGAAGATGTGCTTTGCTGCATGGGAACAGTGCTTTGAAAGACTGAGTTGT
The DNA here is from genome assembly GCF_009769465.1 of Tauraco erythrolophus. Lineage (NCBI taxonomy): Eukaryota > Metazoa > Chordata > Aves > Musophagiformes > Musophagidae > Tauraco > Tauraco erythrolophus. The sequence continues at coordinate 54,487,609 of NC_141470.1, forward strand.
AGGTAAGTAGTAGAGTCTGAGCTTACAATTACCATCAAATATCTGATGTTGTAAGGGACGTTTGGGCAGCAGTAAAGCCTTATAACCTATGAAAGCCACAACTGAGGTCATGACCACCCAAGGATATTAAATATGCAAAGCAATTTTCCAAGTCTAATGGTTGGTTTTGGTGTACAGGTCACATTTCAAAGTGTTAATAATCCACCTATAGTAGTTTCACCCACCTCCAGTATCATATCCTGCCCCAAGCCACAGCATGGCCTGCTCTTCACTGATAAAAAAGTTCACGCTCTTCAGCAGAGAAGTGACAGTCTCTCAGTGGAAGGTGACATCAGTGTGCTGCGGTCAGGGTGACAAGGAAATATTTGTAGCGAAGAGAAACTTAAGTTATATAAGTTTTTCTCTGAAGAAGGTGGGTTCTGCTGGGGCTTGACTCCACCTGTGAGCCCTCATGGGCTGGAAGGTCTGAAATACTCCAGAACTAAGGACTGACAAGTCTGTCCATGGCCTCCATCAGCAGTAGCCATTTCTTCCTGGCATCTCCATGAGAAAATTAGCCCTGATTTTCAGCTTTTTGTCAATGATGGGATTAGTGGAAACACTGGGTATCCCACTGAGGAAAATCTAAGAATAACATTAATAATGTAATCCTTGTGAATTCAAGCATCGGCCAGAGCCTTTCAGAAGCAGTAGAAGGGACATGGTACATCCTGTAGCTAACATGACAGCTTCAAAGTGCACGGACAGAGTATGCATAGTGCCACTAAGTGATATAAATACTTCTCTTAGCACTTCATGCCAGGCTCCCTGTTGATACAAGCTGTTCACAAGAGATTCAGGCTAAACTTATCCATAGACAGAAGGAACCCAAAAGGTTAAGGTTTTTTAGACAGAAAGTATACGAGGTCTACAACCTTCCAGTTACTAATTATCCAGTACTTCTTCAAGGTATGGTTTTCTGTTGTGAGCTTAAACCTGCATATTTACCCACCAGGGACATCTTGCTTTGGGAATGGTGGAGTCCATCCTCACCAGAACGACACAAAACTTAGTAAGATCCTTTTGTACCTCATCCCCACCTCTGCTGTGTAAGGACGGCACACACGTTAGCACTAAGCCCAGCACCACATCTCACCACACTGGGAAGTGCACATCATGAGGGGAAGCACACTGTGCCTGCACAAAGCCCCTCAGTGGGGATCCTCATCAGTCAAAAGGCCTTAGAGCCAACCACAGTTGCCAGGCAGGGCCTAAATAATGAAAATAGAGTATAGAAGTGCCTGCAACAGGACCAAAGTGATAGTGGAGATCCTGCAGCCAGAAAATCTGGCTACATATGACTCCACGCTGGTCTGGGGAGACACCTTTTTCCTTGTCAGCTCAGAGCAGCTCAGCAAAGTAGAAGGTATTTCTGCCATTTATTGCAGTGCTCACTGACACCATTACAGCAACGCATTATGCAGGCAAGCATGAGTAAGAACATGCTGCCAGTTCCAGGCAGATATAGAGATTTGGAGTGTCTATCATTGTATCCCTGTCATAGGATGTATGTTGCATTATCCAGAAACGGAAAGTGATCTGAAAGACTGGCTGGGTAGAGTGAGCCAGTATGTGGCATCTGGTCTTTGGGTATTGCCTCCTCTTGCTAAAAATCCCTAGTTTTCAAATACTGTGTTTGTGAAGGAAATAACTTCTCTTTTTCTTCAGTATGTTCTTAGTAGGATGACAGGTACAGTTTGTCTGGCATTGGGCTGTCTGATTATTTCTAAAATGGAAAGACAAAGGGTTAGCATTCACAAAGCCCATTATTGTTCTGTGGATCTCAGCACAAGATGAATTTTGAATGGGAAAGGGGCATTACTATAGCAACACATAATGTAAGCACACAACCATAGCTTCCAGAAGCTTCTAGAAGTTGCATAGGTCTCATTTTCCTTTGGATAGTTCTTTTTCCTAAAACAGGTTTTGTGGAAAGTTGGCTGAAGGGATTTTTCTTCTCTTTTACCTGCTTTGATTACTACTGAAAGAGAACAGCAACTGGAGGCATTTGCAGATTATTACATTTTCAAAATCTGTTTTTTGCATAGCTTAGGAAGCTATATGCTTTTCTGGAAAAGATGCTTGGATGCTCAAAATGCTCCTGGCCAGCAACAGAGTTGAATGACCTTTGATATGTTAATTAGCCACTGTACATTACTAAAAGACATCTTTCCCTTAGAAGATTTTTGTTAGAATAAGAATATAAAAGCTCGTAAACTACTCAATGTGGTACTGTGGGCAATATGCATTTAAGGTATTGATAAAGCATGGGTCTTAGATGACATTATTTGGTATGTTTAATCAGACGAACACTGAAATAAGCAGGGAGCTGACTAAAAGTGTTCTGTATAACCTTATTGAGGATGTAGCAAGTTGTCCTAACCACACTTGTTTTGGAGAGTATCTTGATAGAAAAGGACCTTCCAGTTCAGAACCAGAAGCTTTCTGTACAGCAGCCGAGTCTCCCAGTCTCTATTCCTTACCTATATTTATGTCTTGCTGTATTCCTAATTCCTCCCGTGCCAAGATCTTCAAAAGTGACTACACATTTTGGATGCTTCAATTTCTAGAGAGCTCTGAGGTACCCCTTCAGCATCCAGATGCTGCTGTCACAGGCTGTAGGTTACAGGAGAGCCAGAGATGCAGACCCAGAAACAGGCTCAGAGTTCAGTCTCTTTTGTCCGTAGAGCTGCAGATGTGCAAGGCAGGAACTGAGTTCAAGCTACTTGACATTTCTGTGTGTTTCTTCCTGTTTGTGTCCATCTGTGAGAAGCTCTACTGAGCCTGAAAATACGTATATATAGCTGAGGTTCTGCAATACATAAAAATTCACTTTCTGCCTTTTTTACAATCCTGTACCATGTTGGAAACAGATGACCGATAGCAGTCAGACCCATTTAACCTTGGTAAATGTGGTCAGTTCATCCTTGGGTATTGAAGGGCTTTAAGTAGTAACCAATGTGAATGCGTGCTCACCAGCCTGGTGAACTGTGTGGTTTGAACAGTACAATACAGACAGAAATAGTAGATAAATAATGAAACCCCCTTTGGTTTTAGGAATAAGGATTTTCATCCTCCAGCAGAGCCAGTGTTAGCCAGTACGCTGCTTCTGGGACTATCCCCATTCAAAGATCGATTCCCTAGGGGAAGCCATAGGAAAATGTATTGAATGCCTACAGAATAATCTGCAAAGAGGGGAGTTTTTTTTCTGCTCCTACTTAACATTTAGCCTAGACTGAAAACATGGGAATTAATTGCCCTTTAAAATGTTCTTAATCCTGTCTAATAGAGTCTTGGATATTTTTGTCATTCCTATCAGAATATAATTCATCTTCTCTGTCCTTTCAGGATGAAAAATCTACCTCTGGCATTACAGATAATGCCACTACTTGCCCTCCAGAAGATGTGAGGCATCGCACTGAGTTCAACCTCTCATTCTTGCCATGCCGTGTTCTTTTCTTTCCATGCAGAGAAGCTAAAGCACAGAGCCTGGCTGCACAACTGCTTGCTGCAGGGAAGGACAACTACTCGCGATATGGGAATGGGACCAGGAGTGGCCACAGTCTACAGGGAATTAAAGTGGCACTAACGCTACAGGCACTGCCTCCTGATCGGTTCCCATCCCATGTGTAGGTGCTGGCGCCGTTACGAGGGCGGGAGTGGTCTGCAGGTCTGCAGCACTGCAGCACACCTTGCCCTGCCAAGGCACCTCTCTCAGACACACATCAGTCTCTAATGGCTTTGGCCACCTCATCAGGCACTGGGAGAAGCACATATTACTATCCCTTTACAAGGTAAAGAAACCAACAGACAGAAGTTCAACGAGGCAGATATTCTCAGGTGAAGTCCTCCTTCTGGTGCTGGATTTTACCAGAGTCTATCAGTTTTGGTTTTGAATTCTTGTTCTGTATGAAAAGTCTTTTCTGGAAATGAAGTAAATGAACACAGGCCAAGATGGGCTCCCTTTGGCTGCTGCCTATGCCTTTGGCTGCTGCTGTCCCTTTGGCTGCTGCTATTACTGCTAATGCAATGCTAACACCCTGTGGCCTTGCTCACAGCAGCATCCTTGGACTATGCTTCCTGCAAACCCAGGTCTGAAGCACATGCAACCAGGCTTAAATAGTCCTGTGATGTCCAATGTACTATACTGGTACCTAAATAATAGTCTCTGGATAATGAACTTAGAGAAATATAGACAATATGAATACTGACACACTTAATATAGAAATACAAGATAAAAGTACAAATATAAACCTTTCATCTTTTCATTCTTTTTTCCCTCTTCTATACCAAGCTATGCTGAGTTTCGTCGTCTTTTAAATATTTTTAGAAATAATGAAATAACTGATGCATTATAATCCCAGTAGAGGCCTCACTGTTGTACCCTTAGGCATTGCTCTGCTATTTCAGGCTCTGAAAGAGTGTGGTTTAATAGAGTGAGAAGATCGGAAAGCTTTGTCTTTGTCCTAACTTGATGCCTGAGTCCTCTAAGATCTGCTCAGATGCCCTGGGATTTCTGCTTAGTTCTTTTAAGCATTATTCCAGCACTGTAAAACAAGACTTTTGAGCTGGGACCATGCTTTATCTCCAGGGGCGAAGAAGCTTTAGGGTAATCATTGCATTGCCTAGGGATTTCAGGGAAGTTTAAGGCATCATTGTGCCTGAGGTTTTCAAGCTATATCAGGGACCAGAAGAGCCACTGGCATACATCAGAGTAGTTTCCACAGCCCAAATCAGCCCACAGACTCCAGAGAAGCACACACTACAGAGCATTTTCTGCTCTTAGTGTTTTTCCTTTCATCCCTGCCATCTTTGCTGGGCCTCATAAAGCATCAGTCTTGGAGGCACAGCAGGGATTGTTCTTGTCTCTTAGTTACTCAGCTCTGGTCCACAGGTACCTTTAGAAAGGTACACTGGGACCAGACCTATGGTAGAATCTGCCACTGTTTGGCTAGATTTCCAATGGTTTTCAAATTGTGACCGATGCAAACTTGCTAAAGAAAAAATTTAGAGGGATCTCGTGTAACATGCATAATTAGTTAGTCATAACTGAACAATTGTTATGTGGTGCGAGTGGCTGTACATCTATTTCTATCCTTAGGTAACCAATTCAACATTAGAAATGAAAAATATATAACAAATAGGTAATGAATATAATAAAAAATTCTCAAGCATAGACATTCAGATTTTAAATGAATTTCCATAAATTCTGCTCATGCCTTTCCTCCCATTGTCAATGAATATTTAAGAAAAAGGTTCATGGTCAAAATATTTACAAAAATAGCTCATTTTAATTAAATGATACAGAATATTCACAGAAGAGCATTTCCTATTCATAACTGTCAAAACCACACCAGAAAACTTTCTTTAATAATTTTGCCTGCTCTAGCAGGACATGAAGACCTTCCACCTGACCTCTGTGTCCCACCAAAATGTTTGAGCTTTCTACATGCATGAACAAGACTCCTCTCTAATAATTTTCTCCTTGAAATTCTTCTTGATGTTACTTCATATCCACAAGAACCTGAGTATTTTTAAAATATTGTTGTCTGCCTTCTCATTTGTCTGACATTTGGCATCAAAGCCCCTTTGTTGAACAAGATGATTTAAGCAGCTGAGATTGCCCAAAGCAGTAGCCAAAGGGAAAACATGAGTGAGGATTTGATTTCTGTAAGCAAGAATATGTACTGTAAGCAGTGGAAAAACTCAAATTAATAGTTACCTATGGCAGAAAGCCAGGAGCATGCAGAAGCTTTTTGTGCAAGAAAACAGAGAAAACAGCCTTTTTATTAAATCTTACTGTGATTGTGGATTTTGTGGATGTCCTTTGCAACCAAACAGGGATCTGTAAAACCCAGTTTCCTTGGACAGCATGCAACCAAAAAGCATGATAATTCTTGTCGTGGCAAAAAACTGGTAGGTGTTAAAAAGCTGATATTTAACTGATCTATCTAAAAAAAAAAAAAAAAGAAAAAAGAAAAAAAAAAAAGAAAAAAAAAAGAAGACGGGGAGATTAAGCCAAGGCACCAAGCCAGAGGGGTTGGTGGGGCTGGAGTGAGAGGTTGGTGGCCATGGCTGTGGGGTCTCTCTGCAGCAGCTGTCTGCCCTGTGACCTGAGGGACCGTCAGAGGAGCTGGGCTGAAAAAGCAAACAGAGGAAGGAGGAAAAGCATTTCTGATCCACCTCAAAACACCTGGGAAGCAGTGCCTTGCTTCTGCCAGCCGTGCAGCATGGCAGAGGACCCTTTGGGAAGGGTGCGGGGCAGACGGCTGAGTCTTTGCCTCGCTGCCCTGTGTGTTTGCTTAAGGCAGAGGAGGCAGCCCTTCCTCAGGTGCTTTTAGTACAGGTTTTAATACTTCATTTCATGCGAGCCTGCTGCTAACGTGAGGGGAAAGAGGAGCTGAGGCAGGCGCCGTTAGGGAGGCTCATCAATATGGAAATCACATACTCCTAGTCATCTATTTAAGAAACGTGTCGGTGCAGGGGTGGGAGCGCAGTGACTCAGCGCAGGCAGCGGCAGCAGCAGCGGAGGAGACCTGCCGCGGCCTCTGTCCCCCACCTACCCCAGCTCTGCCGGGCGTCCTCCCTCCCTCCCTCCCTGCCTGCCTCCCTCTGCCGGCAGAGGGAACGAGGCACCTCTGGGGAGCCGCTGCTGGGCGGGCCCGCATCACCCGCCTTCTCCCTCGGGCTGCGGGGACCCTGCCCCGGGCACGCTGCGGTGCCCTGAGCAGGGTGTGGGGAACACGGGAGGTGAGGACAGCTTCCTTCCCGGGAGAAACTGCGGCTTCCAATTGTGACCCAGAGCCAGATTCGCGACAGGATCACTCCAGTATTACATAGGACCCAGCCGGCCCATGATCTGCCGGCACAGGCGGAGGAGATCGGCATGCCGGTGGCTCACGCCCATGATCTGCCGGCACAGGCGGAGGAGATCGGCATGCCGGTGGCTCACGCCGAGCCTCAACACCAGGGACGGGGCCGCGTTTCCCTGTGGCAGGGCTGGTTGTGTGAGGTGCTTTACCCACGGAAACGCTGTCACCTGTTTGCGCGGCCGGGCGGCAGCAGCTTTCGGCAGGTTGCCGAGGCCGGACCTGCTCACAGTACGGCGCGGCACAAGCCCTAAGCAGCCGCAGAACCCGGTGGCTTCCCATCTCTCCTGGGGGAACCAGCGCTGGAACGCGTCTAGCCCAAGGACTGCAGGGTCTCAGGCCCTGCTTGTTGGCAAGGTGTGTGCAATTCGTAACCCTTGGGAGTTCAATGTTACCGAAATGTAGTAATTTAAGGTGTAGGGGCTCTTTTTGCTGTCCTGCACCTTGCAAGTTAAAATGAAGCAAGCATGTATGCCCAATACCTGCTTAGAGGTAAAAGTAAGAAAAACATTTTATTAGTAGTAATAAATTATTATATATATGATCAGGTAGGTCTGGGTCAGTCTTAAGGAAAATTCTACTAAACTTGTAGTAGATCAATAGATGGCAGCTTTAAATTGTTTTAGATTGTTAGGTTTTTTCCCCTTCTCCAAAACCGTCTCCCAGAGATCACTTATGAAGGTGGAACAAAAGGCAAGAAAGTACTGTCTGAATGACTTAGTTATGATACAGACCTACTTGGAGGGGCTGGAGACAGTTTAAGTTAAATGGATTTTAATGGTGGTAATGCATATGATTACACTCTGCCTCAAAAATCCTTTGAGGTAGGCAGGTTATCCATGTCTAGATGTTGGAACATGGTGAGATTAACATGTGTCTCATGTATATAAAAAAATTGAAGATTTGTGGTATGAATTACTTTATTTTTTGCTTGCAGAGAAATAACAAGTGAGCAAGAACAATTTTCAGAAGAATAAGGTTTGTGTTTTGCAAAGCGTTATGTGAATCTAGTCTCAAAAAATGGCACTGGCTGTAGCAGGCCAACAATTCAGAGGCATAGAACAACCAAACAGAGAAAACAAACTAAACTAAACACAAAACCTTCCCAATTAGCAAGAAAAGGATTTTACCAAAGTGAAGGAAGTTATGCTTGGAAAATTTCTTCAGAAAGGCTGCTCAGGAGGGAGCCACTCAGGACATCTAGCTGTAGGGTAAGTGGAAGAGCCCTAAGGGTTTATCTGCAATAACAGTCTGGAGAGTAACCTGTCATTGCTTCCCAGAAGGGTAATATTGAATGTAATAATTAACCCATCTATAACCAGCATTTCTCTCCTAGTAGAGGAAAGGGGTGGAGAACAGCCTGTTAGAGTGTTTACTTTCTTTGTTGTCGACAACGTACCCTTGCAATGGATATATCTAGAGAGAGACAGTACAAGATAGCACTAACTGCAGAGCAGTTGGAAGGAGAGGAAAAAAAATCCCTTGATGGAAAGCTGGGAACATTTATAGCTGATTGGTATTTTTGAATGGAGCTAGGAGCACAATTTTCCTGCCTTTTCACTTATAAATAAATCACTAGAAATAGATTCAAGTGCTGATGGGACAGCGCAGACTATTTTTCTGCCTTTCAGCAGGATAACCTGGCTATATGGAGCACTATCACTATTCTGTATTTTGTTTTGAGACACGGAGTCTCAATGAGTTGCTCAGAAAACAAGTTTTGACTGAGTAATCAAAGTGAGTTCATATTCTGGCCTCAAAGACCAAATTAAATTACTGAGAATTCAGTTGCCAGCACATAAACCTCCAGACAGAAAAAATGCAAAGTTGCTGTCATTTATTGTTCCTGCCCAGCTCCGTGGAGACGCTTCACTTTCTTAGGATGGGCTCAGCTCTTTCTGAAAATCAGACACTGTGGATATGATACTCTACTAATTTTGTTAGTGCTTCTCCAAAACCCTGGTTCAAGTTCTCCCTGCCTGAAGTAACCCAACAGCCAGTATTTGTCGAGAGTCAGATGAGGCTGAAGCCTCATATCTTGACTTTGATACAGTGCCTTAGGAAAGGCTGACAGTTAAATAAAACTTACTGATTCAGCTCACTCGAGTATCTCCGCAGAGGAGTTGCCACACTCTTGACAACGCATCAGTGTGGTGTTATGCTCCTTGAGGAGCTGAATGCATGCTAGATGGAAAATGCTCTTCATTTTTCTGCTTGCATCTATGCAACTTTCATGGGGATTTTTCTTAAGCTCACTGCTGTTCTTGGTCACGCTCTGTGTCAGCAAAAAGAGAAAAGGTTTGTCCTTGTTGCTGCTGAATACAGATGTCTTTCCTTTGGCCCGAGTTCTGGTTATCAGGGCTCTGTAGCAGAGGGGAGGAAGGAGGAGGGAAGGGGAGTGAAACTTCAATATTACCAGCTTTGTTTGCTCATGCCCGGTATGCAGGAAAGACTGGAGCCAATGCAGCAGACTGCTGCACCAGTCCATCTGTCACCAGGGGCTGCCACATGACCCATGGATGTTGGAACATTGTAATGCCACAGCGATGGCACTCCCGTCACCAGTGGTGGCTTTAATTCAACTTTAGTCAATTATACAAGAAGGAGCCTATTTGATACAAATGCAAGTGTACTGTTTCCTTTGTAAGACCTGCTGGACTGACCTGCTTGCATGATCCCCATTGCAGCAAATCTCTGTTACAATAATTCCCCCTTTCAAACATGGTAAATATTGAGTAGCTCAACATAAGCTGGCAATGTGCGCTTGCAGCCCAGAAAGCCAACTGTATCCTGGGCTGCATCAAAAGAAGCGTGGCCAGCAGGTTGAGGGAGGTGATTCTGCCCCTCTACTCTGCTCTCGTGAGACCCCCACCCAGAATACTGCATTCAGCTCTGGGGCCCCCAGCATAGGAAGGACATGGAGCTATTGGAGCAGGTCCAGAGAAGGGCCATGAAGATGATCCGAGGGCTGGAGCACCTCTGCTATGAAGACAGGCTGAGAGAGTTGGGGCTGTTCAGCCTGGAGAAGAGAAGGCTCTGAGGAGACCTTCTAGCAGTCTTCCAGTACCTAAAGGAGGCCTACAGGAAAGCTGGAGAGGGACTTTTTACAAAAATGTGTAGTGATAGGACAAGGGGTAATAGATTTAAACTGAAAGAGGGCAGATTTAGATTAGATAGAAGGAAGAAATTCTTCCCTCTGAGCATGGCAAGGCATTGGAACAGGTTGCCCAGAGAAGCTGTGGATGCTCCATACCTGGAAGTGTTCAAGGCCAGGTTGGATGAGGCTTTGAGCAACCTGATCTGGTGGAAGGTGTCCCTGCCCATGGCAGGGGGGTTAGAACTAGGCGATCTTTAAGCTTCCTTCCAACTCAAACCATTCTATGATTCTATAATTCTACAAAATATTCTTTCCACTGTGACCTCTGAAAGGATACAGTTACTTGAAAGTGAGGTGACAGCTTGATGCCTTATAGTTAAACCCATTTAAGGTTCTGTGCTCTTGCACTCAAGCAACAAAATTTAGTAGACTTCTGATATTCTCTCCAATATCGAGTCGGCCTGTGTTATTCTAACCACTGTATGTTATCAATGCTTCTCAATATTACACTGATCAAGACTGGAAGTCTTTTTTATACAAGAAAAGACATTTAACATGTTTAACTGATTATTTTTGTATCTTAGCCAAATGTGGACTTTTAATGGAGTGCAAGGTGTTACCTTTAATCCCTATGCATCTGAAGAAGGTGCGAGCAGACGGGATATAATCTGCATCTGCTCTCATATTTTTTGCCTTTGATTTTAAATGCAAGGCTATGATTAGAAGAAGAAGGACTGAAACCTGAACTCTGATTATTAAAAGGCCCTTGGGAGTTATCACTGATAGCCAATTAAATGTGGTTTCCTACAAGGGGCATAAGGCAAAAAGCCTAACCGCAGCATACAAAGAAAGAGATCCGAACAGCAGGGCAATTTGTTCTGAGCACAGCACCAAACAAGAACCCCGTTTGGCATCTGTGATTTTTGGGAAGAATTAGGAAAGAAGTAGTCATGGTAAACGTGCTTGATGAAGACATACCCTGTAATAAACTGGATGTTTTTTTAACATCATGCAGTCACGGGCTACTAACCTAAATGCAACAACCTGGATGGAATCGCATCAACTGTGTTAGTCAGGAGACAAGATTAAATAGCTCTAATAATCTTATTGGCCTTTATAAATTTTGTGATTCTTGGTTAAGTGTGGTTTCTGTGATGAGCCTTGTGTAAGTCATAATGGGCAAATGAGCACCTAACTGCATGCCAGAATTGTTCCTCTGCTCGAGGAGCGGACAGCAGCTGTTACCAGACAGTACCCTGCCTATAAATATTTTGTTTTGACTCTTTTATTCTCTCATCAAAATAATTGAAAGATGATGGACTGGGATAAAGATCAGGAAAGAGGCATTATTCACTGAAGAAACTGTGGTTTGTCTGCCATTAAAATATGTTTGACAGTTAACCGTATTGGACTTTTATCTAATGCCAAGAGTTGAGATCTAGCATTTCAATGTTTTACTGTTTTTTTTAAAAAAAAGGCAAGCAATCCTTAGCTTAAGGAAAAAATCTCTATATATAGATTTGGCATTTACAGCGCAGATGTGTTGGTGAGATACAGTTGTCAGTGGCCCTTGGTTAGGTTTCGTTGTCATTTATATCTAAAACAAAAGGTGTAAAAACCTCTTGCAATGAAAGAATGGCTCTGACTTCTTCTGACTTCTGACTCTTGCATCCTGAACTTCCGTATCTGGCAAGCCATGAACTTTAACATATGAGGAAGAAGAGTCCTCTCAAACAGAAGCACAGAAATACAGCTGTAAGTGGCAGGGGCAGGGAATGACTAGGACTCACTGAAGCCAGAATCTCTTGATTTGTGAGACTAAATCTTCTCTAATATCAAGCCAAAGATGAAATTTTTAAAAGTTAGGTTTCTGAAAATGACTAAAGAATCAGTTCTTAGCTTTCTCAGCTTGAGAAAGAAGCTGAAAATTAATTTGGTTGCCAAGGCATAGTTTATAGGAAGTCAGTTTCCAGAAATGGCTAAAGCATCTTTGCTTAGAAAAAACACTTCCTAATTCTTGAGCCTTCTGCTATATTTAGACAACTAAGAGGATGACTTTTTCAGATGTACTAGGCAAAACCATCCATGAAGTTTCTGGGAACTCAGTGTTGGTGAATCTTGTCTTTTTTAAGACAAAGATTTAGCTTTCATAATCATGGAGGAAAAAAAAATGAAAAAGGAAGGCTAAAAACTGAAGGCTCAGAACCTAGGAAATAACATAAAAATGCTAATTTTATTTGTCAGATTTTATGATAAACTTTATGATTCAGATTTCATTATAAACTACGTGACCTGTAAAGAGCCCAGTTAATGATTAATTCCTCTCTCCGTCAATTTCAGGATCAACATAACATTAGGAATTGAGAGCAGACCATTGCAACCAGAAAATTATTGTGGTGATTTTGATGCCCTTTGTGCTATTACAAACCACACTTTTGTATCTTTTTCTGAAGGATATCGACAATAGTTGGGAACAATATAGCTCAAGTTATGGTGGGAAGATAACAATACTGGCATCGCTGAAGTTCAGCACAAGAATGCCATTACTGCAACCCTTTAATCAAACTCTGATATAAGCTTTGCTTTCGCTATTACAGGACACATTAGGCAAGTTGACAAACTTAGTTGTCAGCTGCATTTCCTAAGTAAAAGAAGGTTGAGACAGGTACGTGACTGTCTTTTAATTCACATTTCTAGCTTTTTGATCTATGTTCAACTGCAGCCAGCATGACATGGTTGACATGTTGAATTTAAACATTGTGAATTCCCCACATGATTTGTCATGCATGTAGAGGGGACACTGATAATGTCTCCACTGAGAAGAAGGATCGCATTGTGAAGCCCCCCGATTTTATACAGCAGAGAATTCACACAGGAAAAAGCAACCATGAATTTCATAGATTCATAGATTCATAGATTCATAGATTTCTAGGTTGGAAAAGACCTTAGAGATCATCGAGTCCAACCATCCCTAATCCCCATTAAACCATATCCTCAAGTAGATCATCCACCCTATTCTTAAACACATCCAGGGATGGGGACTCAACCACCTCCCTGGGCAGCCTATTCCAGTGGCTGACAACCCTTTCAGAGAAGAAATACTTCCTAACATCCAACCTGAATCTCCCCTGACTAAGCTTATGCCCATTCCTCTTGTTCTATCACCCATCACTAATGTAAAGAGTCCTTCCCCTACCTCCCCACCATCTTTTCTCAAGTATTTATAGGCTGTAATCAGGTCTCCCCTCAGCCTCCTCTTCTCCAGGCTAAACAGCCCCAACTCCCTCAGCCGCTCCTCATAAGTTTTATTTTCCAGCCCCTTGACCAGTTTAGTCGCCCTTCTTTGGACTCGCTCCAGGAGCTCAATATCTCTCTTAAAGCGAGGGGCCCAAAACTGGACACAATATTCCAGGTGCGGCCTCACCAGTGCCGAGTACAGGGGCAGGATCACTTCCCTGCTCCTGCTGGTCACACTATTCTTGATACACGCAATTTTCCTGCAATTGGAGCCAGCTTTGCTCAGATTTTGTGCCTGTTAGGCATGAGAAGCAGCAACCATGAGGCACAAATCCTTAGGAAATCAAGCTTTCTTAGTTTTTGTGCCATAGAACTACTCTGTTAGTTTTGAGCAGTAAAGCAAAGATCACAGTTGTGTTCTCCCCCTCTAACAAAAGAGTTGTTCCAGATAATGCTTGCAAAGTTGTGTTTGAGGAGAGAGTAGTTGCTGGTGTAAATAGAGTAGGATGTGGGTAAGAACCCCAGGGGAGGCAAAAGCCTGGGCTGCAGAGGAGTAGAGAGCATGCTGAAGGACCTTGTTGAAAGAGATGGGAGAGCATGGAGAAGGACAGGCAAGAAAATGATGTAATGACTTTCATGAAATAAGGAATAAATATAGATACCTGAGAAAAGAAACAAAATATTCTGCAAAGTGAAATCCTTTAGATCTGTGTTCTGCAGTTGAGTTCCCTGGTGCCAAATTTTCCAGTGCAACCTCTTGCCGTTTTTTTTCCAGCAGTTGGCAATCCATAGCATGTCTTTCCTAGGTGGATTCCCTGTGTCTGAACGAGAGCTGAGCTGACAACTAACAAGGTCTGAGAGGCGACTGACAGGAACATGTAGTGGGTTACTGCTAGTTTGCTTTGAGCAGGTAATTTATATTTAGGCATTGGATGGCTTGGCCATTTTTCTATAGACCACACCTTGTATTATGAAGGCTTTCTCTGCAGTGACGCCTAAGGTAGCTGTGAGAATGCATTTTCTCACTTCACTGCTCATTTTGCCCACTAATACCAGACCATTCACACCCAGACATGTTCACACAAGGAAGAAACATCCAAATTTTAAAAAAGGTGTTTATACCTAGTCACACTGAGTTTCAGTCTTATGCTGTTACAGTAGTCATCAGACTCTCAAGGATACAGAAGTGGGTTGGTATAATAGAGAGTGGATGAGCTTTTATTCATAATTTACCCAGGTTTTAGACTTGTGCACATGCTTCAAAACAAATATAACATAAGATTTTAAATTTGCATTACTGTGGTCAGATGTTACTCAGAAGTAAGAGGAGGAAGTAAAAAATAACTTGAGTGAACCTACATACTGTTTAAAACGCGTTAGTCTTAGCTGCCAGAGTTGCAGCGAGGAAATCAATTATTTCAGAGAAAGTTAAGTCTTGCTTAGCCTCTAGGCATGGTATAGGGTCACAAGCTTGCCAAAACGTTGGGATTTTAGGTTTGGTTGGGGTTTTTTTTCAGGGAAACTGTTCCTCGCATCACAAAGCCCATTGAGTTGGGTTGGGTTGAAGGCAGGTGCAAGCAGGATTTATGCTGGAATAAATGAAAAATTAGTCACCGCTTGGGCTCCCACCATCCATCCTCTCCATCCCCACCAGCCTTCACAGGCAGCTGCCACACTTTCCTCCAGCCCTGCACTGAGTAATCTGCCTGCGGGACCCCAGGAGAAGTTGTGGCAGCAGCTGGCACAGCAGGGCAGCTGCAGGAGGTCGAGGGGTGACGGCTGCTCCTGGGCAGCACACAATGAGCACTGCTCCTGGCTGCAGATTGCCACGGCCTGACAGTATCTCACAGAGGTGCAGTGCGATGCTCTGTAGGAAATGCTGCTTCCCACCCGATGTTGCCATGGTGATGGGGAAACAGGCCCCGTTTTGGGCTGTTTTCTTGGCAACAGTGTCTGAAGGGAGCGGCCAATGTGTGGGTGCATGTCAGCTCTGCTCCACATACTGTAATTGTGTATAATATACATGTACATGTATATACATATATACATGTTTTTTTTTTCTAGAAAACCCTTGCAGAACCTGTTTGAGGAAGTAATCCAAACATAGATATGAACCAGAGAATCAAGAAGGCAGCTTATGTAGGGGGAATCTTAATATTGGAAAAAAACACCAGTCCGACATTCACCATTCAATCCGAGGCGGCATTTGATTCTTTCCACTGCCGCTGGCTGTGCAACAGGCGTAGGAGAAGCTGGGTTCCCAGCACAGCAGTTCTGGGTGGGGAGGCAGCCCCGAGCTGAAGGGGTCCCCATGGAGCTCCCAGCAGCTCCTTAGCCACGTGCAGGAAAGTGCCTTCTGCAGAGATGGGGGCTCTTTAGGTGAAATGCAGGACACCTTGGAGTGCCAGTGATCCTGCACCCCTTATTGTTGGCCTTGCAATGCTCATATGACTAGGAAGCTTTCAGTTGTCAGAAGGAAATTAATCTCACCACAGGGAGGACATAGCACTAACAGTGATCTGCTCCAACACTTTGGCTACAGGCAACTGGATATAAACTACTCGTTTGCAGCCTGTGCAATCCCTTTACTTGCTTTTGCAGAATTAGTATAGCCATAGTTTTAATTTTTCTTGTTAATTTTTTTCTGAAAGATCTCTGTATACCAGCAGCCACATACATGAGTGACCTTGCAATAACAAAGCAAGTTGTGCTTCAACAGGGAGGCAATTCTGGAATAACATCTGGTCTGCAATGTAGGGATGCTTTCTCTTTTGTAACGCTGCACTAAGGTTTGGTATTGCTTTAGACTGGATTACTCTAAAGACTTTTCTGATTCAGAATATAGTGAACTGTGAATTCCAAGCTGGTATATTTCTCCTTTCTTCAGGTGATAAATTAGAGATGTGATTAATTTTTCATTATTCCAGCATAAATCAAGAGCATTGATTTACATATTTATAATATTGAAGCTGCCAGAATTTTACTGATACAAAACTCTCTGGATTTTTTGGCCCACCAATCGGTACCAAACTTTGCAATTCCTGTTTGATAGCGTTCACCTTAGCCAAGGCTTTTGACAGAGGTCATTATGTTCTTGTTGTTTAACATGGACTCAGTAGACCAGTTCCAAGTAATTTACTGTAGGTTTATGCACTACTTGTAGATTGAGAGCCACTAAAATAAAACCGTAAAGTAGGAAAGAAGATCATTGGTCCTATGATAACAGTAATCAATACCACATAAACTAAATACATTTAAGCTTAGAAAAAGAATAATTGCATACATTGTGAAATAAAAGCTATCCTTTTTTTCTGATGCTTGTCTTCTTTAGCAATATAATTTTCTTATGATATCCTTCTGAGATACATTCTCAGAAATGTAGGTTTCTGTCAGGTGGAAGTCTGCAGATGTTTCAGTTTCTAGCAGAATAAATCAGATATACAAAAGGGAATTATTTGACTGGAATTTGGCCAGAATTCTAGCAAAGTCAGATGGCAGAATAAGAGAAAAATTAAGCAAATTAAGACAAAAAGGAAGTTCAAGGAAAAAGAAGGTTCTTTGGCTTAACTCACTGCATTATGCTTCTCAGATGTTGCTACTGTCTCTGAACTGTAGGACATACGTGTTCATGGTATTCCCTCTATAGCAAAGAGAATTTTGGGCGGTGGGATCCTGCTGTTCTGGCCTTATGTTTGAACATCCTTGGTCTCACTGTGTTATAGATGCTTTTTTAGTGTTATAATTGTCAGAGTCACTTCCGTGAGAGGGCGTGAAATAACAAGCAGATATGTCAGTTCATGTTTAGACTACTACTAAAATTTGTTTTGTATCTCTTGTGATCATTTACACTAGCCATGGGTTATTTCTTCCAACTACCTGAGATCAGTTGTCACATCACTGGCTGATCTGTTTCCTATGTAGGATCAGGTGAGGATTTGGCTTCTACAGAAGAATTGCCAAGGAATAGGACAATGTGTGCTTATTTTCATCCTCTCATCGCACTTCCCCATGGGATTAGTGCTGCCTCCAAAGTGGTGTTTAGCTGATAAGCTTGGACAGTGAATTTCAGGTCTGAAACATAACACTTCCATTTTAGCGTGGATCACCTAAAATACATGAATTGTTTGAGAGGTATTTCTGTGATTCCAGGTTCACTGTGCCATATACTCATTTTCCTAGGGATGGATGCCATGGATGTGTTTGCAGAGTGAGCCCTTACTTGGCTGGGCAACACAGCAAGGAAGCCCTTGGTACTTCTTGCATGAGGCAGAGGGGGACCTGAGCAAGAGTCAAGGTCTGGGCATGGCTGAGTTGGGATCTGAGGGATCTGCACAGCTGGAAGTTGATACCTGTTAAATTACTGGATGGACAGATAGGTAAGGGCATGAGGGATCTGAGCAAGGAATTCAGAAGACATATCCTGCCCAAAATATAACCACATAAAACCAGCATAACTCCAGTGATTTGGAGGCAATCATTACTTGAGTCTGAATCATAACTTTTTAAATTTTTAGATACTGGCTATTATTTACCTGGGGTAAAATATGCGTCTCTACTGCTGTGCTGAGTTCCCCATGGCAGAACAGCTCCCATTGCAGAACTCGGCCAAATTTAGTGTTATACTTTGCTCCTTTTTTTCTCTTGAGTTTGCTCTCACCTTATGTACAGAATGATCTAAATTTACCAGAGCTTTATCACCTGCTTCAGAAGAAACACCTCATTTTTCTCACAGAATCTGCAAGTTAAGTAGCAGTGAACTCCAAACAGCCAGGGCAAGCTGAGTACATCTGAGGCTCATGCAGTCAATATCTTGGTGTATCTAATAATTAAAAAACACAGTTATGTCAGTTACTGTTCCCTGCAGAGTTTTTGACTTAGTTTAATCACATGGGGCACATAAACCAAGCTCCTTCATAGACTCTCTTTGTTTCTTTCTCTTCTGGGTTTCCAATTTTGCTTTGATAGAGTTTTTAAATTGTAAAATATTTACCTTAGGGAGGGTGGAAATGTTTTAATCATTCAGACTTTATTAAGAATCTTTAAGTTGCAAACCAAATGCACATTTCCTGCTCGGAAACCTGTTCATTGCCACTGTTTGTAGCATTACGAGGGCAGGTCACTATGTCCCAAAGAGCCTTGCTGTCTCAGCAATCTGCCCTTGTCCTGGACCTGCAAAGGACAGGACCACAGCATACAAAGCAGGAGGGGCCTGGGAAGTATAAAACACTTCAGGTTGTCCCCAGTTTCCCTCTAGATGGACAATGATAAAATCTGGTTTTGTGGGGGTTTTTAATGTCTGAAGTATTGTCAGCTTGAAGGATAACTGTACAGTAACAAACAAGAATGAGGAAGTGGAAGTGAACAATGTAGTTTTTGTGTTTTAGACATAACAAAAAACAGAACAGAACAAAGTGAGCAAGTAAGCAGTATATACAGCTAAATTTGTTAAGGTAACTCTAAAATGTACCCAAACCTGTGTCCTGTGGAACTCATGATCTACAAGCATTGAAAGTAAATAGGATGTTTAATTTTGATGATTGTGATTTGGAGTATTTAATAAGGAACAATAACTTAAATGACACCTCTGTGTGAAGAAATATGTATATTCCATTTTAATACTGTGATATCTTGTGGTCTGAGAGGCAAAAATATTTTGGTAATTTTATAATCACAATATCCTGTTAAACTAAAAGGCAACCTCACTTGCTATTTTTCTTGTCGATATTCAAATTGTTTCATGTTCTTGCTGCAGCTGGAAAACCGCCCTCCCACACATGCACACCTCAGTCACTCATCTCATTCAGTACCTGAACAGTCTAGTTTGTCAGGGTGAGCCAACTCTGGCATATTCCTCACCATTTACCCACTATTGAACTGTCACACTGAAAGTTGACTAATAGTTTGTGATGTTCTGTCGTTTCTGATAACAGTAAAGAGATTTCTATGACAGGTTGTCGTTTCTGTTTTCTCGCATGTAATTAGTCTCCCATCCCATTAAACACAATATATAATATTTGTTTTTTAGAAATAGTTAGTTTTTCGTTTGAGCCACAAGCGGAAGCAAAACTACTGGTTATCTTGAAAGAATATATTTTAAGGCAGTGAGCTGCTCCAAAGAGACCATCACATTGCTGAGTATAATATAGCATACCAGAAAGGCAGTGCCCTGAATGAGACACAAATGCTGATTAAAAGCTGCCTCATAACAAGATAAAACCCTAGTGAAGGATTCCTCAGTTACAAGGCAGCATGGTAGTCTCCTTGGATCACACACAGACTCTATACAACTGCACTCTCCAGTCCTATAAAAAGACAGTCAATGATTTTTACTCTTTTGCTGGAGTTTTTGCTGCGTTTTCAGTGTGCGTTTAACTTTACAGAGCAACACGAAGCTTTAGACATTAATTTTGGACCTGAAGGATCCAAGCTAGCTATCAATGGCCTACTTGAGAGGGGCTAATAATAAAAGATTGCTCATTCAAGGAAGAATTCCCTCCTCAGTTTCAGAAGATGAAGCTCATCTGAACCGGGACTATTAAGGCTTGCCTCTGCACAGTCATGCAGTTTAGCTCTCCTCTCACTCACATATTACCTCTATGGCAGAGAAAGCGGATATGCATAAGTGGCGGTTATAAATGTGAGTATTTACTGGAGATTTGGCTTGAGTTAATGTTTTGTCTTGTCTCTCTCAAGTGTTCCTATTCATTGACTTTCTCATGCTTCTCTGAAGAACTGTCTTGGATAAAAATTCTTTCTTGGCATCCATATTCTGCGGGACAGTGCAGGATCTCATGACTTTCTTTCCATCTCTGCCTTCCACTCTGAGAGCAGCTGCTTCTGGTATAGACAGATATGGTATCTGCAACTCTCATTTTCAGTGCCATTATTAATAGTAAACTCTTTTGCACAGTAAAGAAACCACAGAAGCAATTAAGGGACAGGGAGTGTGGACAACTCTGCTGCAGGCACAGGGAATGCTGTTGCAACAAGAGATTATTCACGTTTGAGCAGCATCTTCAAATCCAGTAGGCTGCTGACTTGGCTTCTTTGTAGAAAGACATACTGAAACTTTTCTGGGTATTAATTGTTCACCACTGCAGAATGATTTAAAATATACACAAATTCTCTTAGCAAGCAGTCCCTAGTAAATATGTATTCTGTGAAATCCTGAGTCAGTTGTGTTGATGGCAATATCTGTAGAGATTTCAAGGAGGCTAGAATCTAATCTGGACTACTCAATTTAGTCAGGATGACATGGGCATCAGCATCTCCAATAAGCAAATTACCGTATTTCTGCAGGACTTGTCGTAAGTGTGTTTTATCTTCTCTACCTAAGTACTCATAAGGCTCCCATCACTACTGCATGTAAATGTGAACTAGATCTTACATTAAAGTAACTTAGTGGAGCTATTCCTGATTTACAATGGCATCAATTAAATTAGAACTGAATCTTAAAAAAAACCCTCTGCAGAGTGCTTTGAGTATTATTCAGAGTGTTGTAAGAGAGTCACAAACAAAGGCTTTCTTACTGGAAGCTGAACAGATTTACTGAACTGTTGCAATGTAAACACAGCACCTTACAACTGGGAAATGTCTCCTCAGACTCACTCCAATCCCAGGTACAGAACAAGGTGAGATGAGTAACATGAATGGAAGGTTTTATTTAATCTTCTGACTTGCTGCAACAGGGAGAATTACTAGAGAGTGTATTGAGTGACAGTTCTCTTAAAAGGATTGTCTTGAGAACGTTTTTACACTGATAAAATGGTGACTAACATTTCAGAGCTGTTAAAACACTGAACCTGCAGAAAGGCCACTCCTTGATAATTGATCCAACAGAGTGTAAGCTACGTGAACGCTGGAGGAAAAAGACCTGTGGAATGAAGAGACAAGAACTGGTGAGAAATCCTAAATATTTATAGACGTGGAGTAGTCCCCTCTCCCTAGTGTCAAAGCCCATGTTTCCTCCACAGGCCAGTTGGGATTTGCAGGGGCTGAATATCCCTCTGTGTCCTCTGATCCTGCCCAATGACTGTCCTAGGATTCCCAAAGCTGCCCCTGCATTTCATGCAAGATCAAAGGTGAGCAGATCTGTGTAACAAGAAATTAAAGAAGTAGGGGTGGCACAGGATGAGGCCAGGCCTCCTCCTGTTGAAGTAAACCTCTCCCTCCCCAAACCCTCAGCCCTCAGTGACCCAGCCTGCTTCTCCTAATTCACCAGTTGTCCTGTCCATGGCTGCCCAAGCTGCCAGTTCCGTCTCTCAGCACCCCTGCTGCCACTTATACAGTGAAGGAATTTAAATCTCTCCTGCAGTGTGTGAGAGCTTTTAACCTCCAGTTTGCACAATTATAATGAAATCCAAGGGGAAAAGCAGAGAGGGGTGTGAGAACAGCACTGGAGAAAGAAGGGCAGTTGTACTTTGAGTTTGCCCTACTTGACTGTCAGGTATGGTGTTCGTAGGACCTGGTGCTGTAGGAGCCTGCTATCTTTGGGATGCGATATTTAAAACGCCATGCACACACACACACACAGTGCTGACTGCTTGTACCTGCCAAGGTTCTGGCTTTGTGTGTTCCCACCTAAAAAATCAACAGGCCTGGTGTCCCATACAGTTTGAAGAGTGACATTCTTTTGTTTTCCTGCCCACTCTCCTTACCAGTTTTAATTGTGAAAAAAGCTTTTTCTTTCTTTTCTTAATTTCCTACCTTAAACTGTGATAGTATTCTCTGTGTGTTTTGCTGTAGATAGGGATGTTCCAGAACAGATGGTTTTCAAACCTTGAATATACCCATTACTGTGTAATTCACCTACCATTTATATGTGAGTAGAGGAGGTTCCCTTCAACATGCTTTGGACCTTTACCAGGGAACTGGATTAAAATTTATCCAAGAGACTAATTCTCAAGGGATTTTTTTTTTTTTGTTGTGGTTTGTTGCTGGTTGTTTTTTGGTTTGTTGTTGTTTTTTTTTTTTTTTTTTATGGTGTTTTCTTGGTTCATGTGTTGATTCTATTTATGAGAATGACAAGGAATTTCCAAGCTAGCAAATTTTAAACTACTGATTAAAAAAAGCCCAAACAACCCTGCATGCAGTGTAGCAGTAGCCTAAAACCTGTTAGCTAAATGTAGATCAGTGTCTTCTTCAAGGGAACAGAGAAAGTGGTTTCGATAGCAGTTAAAGCTTTTGAAAGTGATGTCGTGGGAGTGAAGCCTGTAGCTGTGGACAGTGTCAACTCTGTCAGTCATTTCTGCTATGAAAACATCAGTCAGTCAACAAGCACAGACACATTAACATGCTTCAGCTGACAAGTTGTCAGTGCATTGCTTTCAGACAATGTCTTCACTTTTCACTTCCCGAGCTTCCAGTTGGCCTTGACTGCACAGCTCTACTAGTTATAAGTTTCTCAAATGACTGGAAATGGACTGTTCCTATTCTGCATCATTTGCTTTGAAGGCCCCTGGTGCAAAGAAGTTTATCTTTCTCCAGTAAGCTGAAATGAGTTCTGTTATCCTAAAATATCTACTGATTGGGCTAATGGCTAGGAAATTGGAGCAGACAAATCTTCTGAAAGGTAGCAAATGACACAAAGGGGCTGTGACCTTTATCAGCAGAACAGGGTACAAAGATACCTGTGAGTTCCTTTTTTTCACTCTGTGGCATGCGTCAACTCTGCCTGGCAGTGAATCACCTCTGGTCTTGAGCAGTAACCCAAGCACTCCAGCACAGTTAGACCTTGACATCGTTAACAAAGCTGCCTTGCAGTACTTCCAGGTTACCCCTTTGGAGGCTGTTGCTTTGCCAGCACACAAATTCAGAGACCACACAGCCTGTTGTGTCGCTTAATGGGGTTGCTACTGCTGCATGAGAGAGCAGGCTTCCCCTTGTGAAGTCTCTGCAGCTATCTGAGTACCAACAGACCTGCCTCTTGGCTGCTGTAGTGTCTTCTGGGGACTTTGCAGAATGAATTACAAAAAATACATTCCTGGCCATGTTTCAAGCAATGAACCACTTTCATTATGAGATTAGTGATGAGTCATTCTTAGCAAATAGTTGTTTGACAATAAGTTACTACATATGGACAAATGTAGTGCATGCTGTCCTTACCCAGGACTGAAGTGTGGGTGCTGAAAGGAAGAATTTAGAAAAAACCTGATCGTAAGCAGGATGGGCTGAGATTTATTATCAGCAAAAAAACACCAGAGGAACTAGAAAAAGAACTGCTCTAAAATGTTTTGGAGCTCCTTATTTCCCTAAAGTGAGCAAATAAATTGATGTAGAC
Organism: Tauraco erythrolophus; assembly: GCF_009769465.1. Taxonomy (NCBI): domain Eukaryota; kingdom Metazoa; phylum Chordata; class Aves; order Musophagiformes; family Musophagidae; genus Tauraco; species Tauraco erythrolophus. Next base: position 54,511,130 of record NC_141470.1, read on the forward strand.
AAAGATAGGTTTGGGAGGATTTTTCTAACTCACAATATTCTCCTAACCAGGAAGAGCAAATTATAAATGATTGAGAACAGGCCTTACATACACAGTCACATTCCAGGTGACTGTTAGAAGAATAGCTACCTGGGACTCCTGTCTCAAAGAAGGTATGCAATACAACATGTTGAAGTAATCTGGTTATGACCTGGAAATAGGTAGGTAGACCAATGAGGCTATGAAGGATGAGCACTATACATGTTTAGATCAAGATAAAGTAGCAATATGGTATTGAGTGACATGGTAACTCTGACCCATGCTTCATAAAAGTTGTTGATAACAGCACTGGAGTAGATGAAACCAATTAAGAAAGTGATGACTCAGGAGGAGTTTAGGCGGGGGGTTATGACTGGGTCATCTCATCATGATTATGATAATGAAATATCAGGTGTGTTTTCAGTAGCATCTTTTATTACAAGAATAACATTTCTTTAAATGTATTACTTACTCTGAGTGGGAAATTACAGAGACTATCTCTGGAAGGAGAAATGGTTCGGTGTGCCAAGTTCAGTGCAGCCAGGCACTACCTGTAAGATAAGCAAGCTGAAAAACTATGTGCATGTACAGAAGGAGTATAGTATACCACCTTACAGGATAACAGTGAAGCATACTGTTGGATTTAGCTGTTGTTTACAAGTTTAATTTCCTTTCAGTCCTATAAAAGGACAAAATACCTTAATGCCATAGGGATGTATTTTTAACACGTACCAGCTGGGCTTGTATGAGGATGATAAAATGTACATAGCTCAGCAGACTGATAAACAGTAGATACTAAACCTTCCACGCTAGATTGTCCTAGGAACTCTACCACCTACCCTGGCTATTCCCCTGCTATAGTCTTTTGCTCAGGTCCAGGTTACTCCATATTTATTATGCTTCAGTTGGATCTTTCTGCAAACAAATAGAATATCACAGATACTTACGACTTGAAGAATGTGGCCACAAGATATCTTTAATATTGTACAGAGGAAGGGGACAGAGAAGAAGAAGGTTTCTCCTTTCTGTTAATAATAGATCAAAATGGATCGGAGGCATTAGATTAGGGCTCTCATCTTGACAAATTAAACAAAATTAGTCAGATCTGTAGCTAAAAGAGTCATGAATGGGTAGATCAGACACTGAGGGAAACGGTATTGGATCCTCTTTCCTTTGATTCAATTCAACATGTTTTAATGGGCGGTGCCATTCAAGAGTTGCTATCTCTTTGATAAATAATGAAGTAGATTAAAAACAAAATGCAAGCGCAGTCATTCCTCTCTAAGAGCATAAGCAGCTGGCTTTCTATTTAAGCTCTCTATACTGTACCTTTAGTCTTCAATCTTCATCAAATTCCGATGTATACTGTTAAATGCCAGACTTGCTTCACAGCCTCAACATTCGTGCTGTCTGGACAGCCAAAGTATTCAGCTCAAAGGGAGCTGCCTTTTAAGAATGGATGAAATCACACCTATATGCGTATCAATTATAAAGCACTGAGACAAAAGCTACCCTGTAACTGGAAGTTACTGTTGTAGTACAGTTTGTTAAAGAATACAAATAGTTCTATTCTCTGGAATTAGATGGGTATAGGGTATAGGATATTTGCTGAAAGGATTTGGTTAATGGATTTCAAAATCTCAAAGTAGCTATAACATGACATCCCATTTTGATTCTCAAAAAGCCCGGCTGATGTACAAAATAGCCCTTCCATGTATGGTATGTATTATTTCTGAGCATATCATTCAATCCAGCCTGATTTTTATCTAGTTGATTCTTTCTGCAAAATCTTCCCTAAGAAATGTCATCTGATGAGTTTAGTTCATCTTTTTTCACTTGTGCTGAGTCCATTTCTTCCAGGTTAACTTCTTAGTCAGTCAGTAATCACTATCTGGATAGCTGCAGTTCAAATTGATTGTTAATGATGACTCATCAATCAAATAACAGCATTTCTATGCCTGCACTAAATGGATATATAATAACTGCCATTTCAGTGCATGTATTTGGGTGTTTGAAATAATGAGTACTTGAATATCCATGTGTCTCGTGCATATACAGTCATTCTTTTTATTAGTGCTAGTAACTACCACATGAGCAAACCTTATCTTAGCAATAGGAACAATACGCATTCACTGGAATTTCACAATTCCCTGAAACAAATCTGCCAGTAAGCTACACATTGTGTTACTAATGGTCATTGAATAGAATAGAAATGTAATGTGCTTTGTGTGTGTGTCTGGCAAGCCCATGTTAGAAGCTGCACAGAAATGATGACTAGTTCCTCCTTGATTTGTTATAGTAAGTGTGACTTGTTAGCTCTTCTGTGGATTGGGTATGGAATGGAGAACCTTGCTGACAGATTTTTGAAGGAACAGAGGAACATAAAAATTCCCACAATAAATTATATTTGAAATTTGTCTAAGTTAGCATCCTGTTTTTTGACAAACTCATGTATAAGGTATTTTGGGTAAAGGTGAAGGTGTAAGAACTGAATTGTAGGCAAATATGAGTTTAATTCTAATCTGGATTTCTATTATTTATTGGAATCAAAAGTAAACCATGAATTTAATTAAAAATCCAGAATAGTCCTAGCTTTAAATTTTGGATATAGTTTAATTTTGGACTTATATTTAATATTAAATATAAATATATTTAATATGTTTAATATTAACTTTAATATGGCTTTTAAAATACAAATTCTCAGAGGTGGCTCCAGGAGGCTTGTGAAATGCTGTGCCATGGACTGTGTAGGCAAGGGGAGGCCACCTGGAAAGTGGAAGGAGAAATGACTGACAGCCAGTGGGAACAGTTTTATGCATTCCTGTCTAAGCTAAACAGGGGAGACCTTCACTAAGCAGTAGGCCTTTAAAAAGCTAATTGAAGAAGTCCTTCCAATTGCAAATCCCAAATGAAAGTTGACACTAATGCTGCATATTCAGAAAGCTGGCACTGGTGAGAGACTTATGTTGCCTATTTTCAAATGAGAGAGGTCACTCCTTTACTCATTTGTTTAGTGTTTGTCATAATAACTGTAATTACGAGGCACTACTGTGATAATTTAATGTAATTTAGTACATAATGAGTGAACAAAAATCCTACAAAATAATTCTTTCATGGAGCCAGGCTACTAAGAAATAGTGGCATTCAGTGACATCTTTCCTGTCAATGTGCTTATCAGGCTTATGTAGCCTATAGTATCTTTACCTGTCTTGCTTTTTTTGAAAAATGAGCACAAGTATCATAGCAGAATTACTGAAATGAGAGCTGCAAAAAATGCTCTGCCCTTTGGCAAAGAACGCTAACTTATTCATTACCCAGTGAGTACAGCTAAAAGAAGATGTTCTCTGAAAGCTTCATTGTCCTTTCCACGCTCCGCTGATACTTGATAATGTCATCACTGCTGATTCCAGGGAAAAATACTTCCATTGATAGGAGGGGAAAAGTAATTTCAATAGGCTTTTCTGGTGCAGACTCCTCTCAGTTGATCTCTAATATACGAAATAATCTCTGATGTTTCCTCTTTGTGTAGAAGAGGAAAGGTTTGAACTGAGGTGTTTTGTGTCTGCTCTGCATGCATGCCACGGAAACTCAGACAATGTAGTTGACACATGCTACAATCACAAAGTTGAAGTGAAAGAACCTTTCGATACTCTCCTAAGTGTTAATGCGATATGTAAGCAATACTTCGTATACTTCTCAAGGGATAAAATATTTGAAGCTACAAGTTTTCCAGTCCCACAGCTTATTTTAAAGGAGTGACTTAATGCTTTTAGATCAGATTTTAAAATACAAAGACTTCACTAAACTCATGTTTAGCCTGGAGAAAGCTCATGGGGAATCTTATCAGTGTGTATAAATACCTGATGGAAAGGAAAGAAGACAAAGATCCAGACTCTTTTCAGTAATGCCCGCTGACAGGACAAGAGTCAATGGGCTCACATGGAAATGCATGAAATGTTCTGAACTCAAGAAACCGTTTTTTACTGTGAGAGTGGTAAACACTGGCACAGATTGCTCAGAGAGGTTTGGATCCTCCATCTGTGGAGACATTCAAAACCCAACTGGACACGGTCCTGGACAACCTGCAGTAGCTGACCCGGATTGAGCAGAGCCACACTTCTGTGGATGCAACCCAGGATATGGTCAGCTTTCTGGGCTGCAAGTGCACATTGCCGGCTCATGTTGAGCTTCTCATCCACCAGCACCCCTAAGTCCTTCTCCTCAGGGCTGCTCTCAATCCATTCTCCGCCCAGCCTGTGCTTGTGCTTGGCATGGCCCGACCCATGTGCAGGACATTGCACGTGGCCTTGTTGAACTTCATGAGGTTCTCACAGGCCCACCTCTCCAGCCTGTCAAGGTCCCTCTGGATGTCATCCCTTCCCTCCAGTGTGTCCACAACACCACACAGCTTTGTGTCAGCAAACTGGCTGAGGGTGCACTCGATCCCACTGTCCACGTTGCCAATAAAGATGTTGAATAGTACTGGCCCCAGTACTGACCCCTGAGGAACACCACTGATCACTGACCTCCATTTAGACATCGAACTGCTGACCACAACTCCTTGAGTGGCGACCATCCAGCCAATTCCTTAACCACTGAGTGGTCCACCTGTCAAATCCATTTCTGTCCAATTTAGAGACAAGGATGTCATGTGGGACACTGTGAAATGCTTTGGACAAGTCCAGGTAGATGATGTCAGTTGCTCTTCCCTTATCCACCAAGTTGATAGTATTTTGTGTGCCATATCATCTGCCTCAGTCCAGCCAACCGTGGGAATTTCCACTGGCAAGACTATCCGTACAGCAGTCATTTTCCATAACATATCAGAAGCAGACCTTAATTGTCAACCTGAGGTGTTTGGTTTATAATGCTTTGTACATTATAACACTGTAACTGTGAGAAATTCTGCAAGAATCAAACCTAACTATTTCTGAGAGAGGGGAAACATTCTTTATTACCATTTTATTTATGGACAATGATGAATCAAGTAGCTTGCCTCTCACTGTGGATGAATGCTGATTTTGAGTGGGACCTCTCATCTCTTAACCTGATCTGGCTTTAGAAATGGTAAAGATCTCTGGAAATCTGAAGCCGAATGGAATATCTGCAGCTAAAGTAATCTGGGAAGAAAGGCAAAAGATATCGCGGGAGTATGGCCCCCATAACCAGATGTTGACTGCATTAAAAAAGAACGGAGAGAGCACCGTATTTGCGTCTGCACTGTGATCTTGTTAGCCTGCCTGAGTGCTGGAAGGGTGAGAGCTGGTAGTCCCCCATTTCCAAACCCATTTTCATCAGCTCTATTCAAAACCTTTCATTCTAAAGCCGAACCCTCATGGTCCTGCCCTTTCTGTATCAGCCTGTTGTTTGGGGATGTGGTTAATCCCCAAGCCCTTGACCTTTAGCGATTTGTACTGCTGTCAAGACACATTACACAGCTTTCCAAACTGCTCTGCACTACAGAAGAAAACGTCCACAGTAGGGTTCTTTTGTTTAAACTACTATGCAACGGGCAGCAGTTTTTTATTTTTCTTCTGGGGAAACAAGCCCCCCCCACCCCCGCTGTCTCTTCTCCAGAAGAGTTTCAGTATGAAAAACAGAGCTAAGAAGCTAGAGTAGGTATAGGGGAGATGTCTGCAATTTGCAAACCAATTAAGATTATATTATTCCTGCTGAGACAGAAGGGGAGAGGAAAATGTGAGCTTAGTATTATTACTTCTGAATATGATGGCTTGAATTTTCAAAGAAAAACCATAATTTCTGAACCAGACCGTGGCTTTGACAAAATATGAGTAGCTGGTGTCTAGGAGCATCTGTAAGGCCCTCAGGGACCTCAGGTCCACTCTTCATGGTTTTTGGTGAACAGCAAGTCTGTGGAAAGGTGTAGCAACTAGATGGTCTTCTCCCTTTATCCTCAGAGACAAAAGCCACAGATGTAGCAGGTATGTAGTCTCCCACCCTCAATGTTCCTTCTTTCAGAGATTTAACTTTAGGGTAGCAGGAGCAATTTCTTCTCTCTGACAATTCAATTCTTGGGTTTTTGAGGATTTCAGCACATGCCTCAGCAGAACTAATGGGAGTTTTGAAATGGACTAAAAATACCAACTCATTTCACAACCATCGGTGATGACTTTCAGTCATCAGCATAAGCTGCACTTCGATATGGAGCTGATAGAAGAGAAAGAACTTGCATGTATTAGAAATTCCCATAAAAGAGAAGGTTAAAGAAAGAGCCTGCTTCCAAGATTTACCATGTTCTGTTTAAGAATGCCATTCCCATGGCAAAGAGGGATTTCATACCAAATTTTCTAGCTATTACCTTTAAGAATCGTTTTCTCATGTCAGCTTGTCAATAGGAACATTTACCTTGCATGGTAAAAGAGATTAACATCAGATAGTTTAAGAGGATTGTATTCTGTAACAATAATCTTAGCCTTACATGGACAGTGATGATCTTTAGATTAATGAGCACAACTCAGGAAAGAGATCTTCGGGTCACAGTGGATATTCCTCTGAAATTGCAGCACAGCAGCTGTCAAAATATGCACAGATGTATGTAGAGAAGGACTCAAGAACAAAACACTAATACACCACTGTATAAATCCACAGGTTGCTGGTGTCTGGAGTAGCATCTCTTCCAGCTGCAACTCAGCAAGGGGAATCATGGGACTCAGAGGCGCACTAACAAGGGTGATGATACCTGGGGAACAGCTCTCTGCATGGAGAATGAAACAGCCTCCAGTTCTTTTTTTTTAAAAGAGACATGACTTGGGTGGAGTTGATAGATTTGATATCACAGATGTCATGGAGAAAGCGAGTGGGAAAAAACTATTCACTAACCTTAGCAATACAAGTTAGTTTATGATGTTATCCATTGGCAGGTACAAACCAAAATGAAATCTGTTTTCCCCATACAATCCATCCCCACACAATAGTTCCAATATTACAACCACGAGACTGATTGCTATGAACTGTTGTGGAGGGCGAAAGTTCAGAAAGTGATTAGACAACTTCAGGAAGGGTAGGTCGTCAGAGCCTATCAGATATCAAAACCTGACAGAAGCCTCCAGCTCAGAAAGTTCCCAAACTGCTCACTACTGAAGCTGGGAGGCTGTTGCCACAGAGGGATTGCTCTGTCCGCACCTCACTTTGTTCTTTCCTGAACATCCTCTCCTGACAACTGCTAGAGACTGTAAAGAATAGATGGTAGACAGACCTATAGTCACCTTTTTGTCTTACCATCCACAGCATTAAACATGTCTGTAGATGTTACAGTCCTGAGAGCTTGGACACAAATTCAGGGCAATGACTGCACGAAGTCTTCAGTGAAACACACCCATGATTCACACTTCGCTATTGTAACAAAGGTCTTGCTGTGATTTCTGCACAGTGCCACAGATGAACCATGTGGTTCACGTTTCAGTGTGATTTCTCTCTGCACTCATGTGTTTTGTAATTGTACTGCAGGGATTTCTAACCAGTGAAAAGAAAATTTTCTTAGATTCCCTATTGCTGCTGGCCTACCCACCAACTGAGATTTTACCAGTCTCCACATTCCTAAAATCGCATCTCCCTTTATTGCTTTATGCAACAGTTGAGACCTCCGATTCAGCACCTCTCCCAGTCCCCTGCCTTCCCCAGCTCCATTCATGCCAAATAAATGTGGTTTCAGAAAGGAGAGACCTGTCTGGCAAAGGGAGAGGTAGAACAAAGGGGGAGACGGGCAAGAAAGAGGAGAAGAGCTATGCAAAGGACAAATGGAGCTTTTCTGATGCTCCTGCCCAGGATAAATTCAGTGACCCTTTGCAGGGAGAGAAGGAAGTGGGAAGCCACAGTGTCTGCAGCAGCAAGAAGGGTAAGGTAATTCAAACAAGTCTGAACCAGGCTGATAGTATCACAGCTCATGGGCTTTTTTAGGAGCTGCAGCTGCATCCCAGACTTCCACATCATGAGCATGCTCTTACGCATTTTCCCTGGTGCTTACTGAAGAGCAGGTTTGCTGAGCTCAGCATTATCTAGAGGCCTGAAGGGAGCAGCTGCCTCCAAGAGATCTCGCTCCCAGCACTGGCCAGACCCCGAGCTTGGCAGAGGCCAGCCTGCCCTTCACGGGGAGGGTTTTCTTACTCTCAGGGCCTCTGTTCATAAACGACGCTCAGCCCCAGGCAGGCAATGAGTTAAGAAGCCCTGGCTTGTGGTGACCAAGTTGCGATCCAGCAGTAACGCAGATTAGGGAGCCTGGATCCTGTTTCTTGCTTAGGAGCATAGAAGATCTTACTGAGTGCTCAGCTGGACTTGCTGTAACCCCACTCTGCTGTCAGTGAGCTGAGCGTAGTAACCTGCGGTCCAGGGTACGGCAGCTGTCAGCAGTGCCAGGCACCTGCGGCCAGGCGACGGGCAGTACACTGCCGGAGCGAGAAACAAATCTGGGTAAGTGACAGGGCTTGCAAGGGCTGATGCTGGGCTTCTGCAGGTGTTCCCCAAGGAGCTGCTGTGCCCCAGCGTGGCACAATGCTTACATTCAAAATCAAACTTGGTGTACAGTCCCACTTCAGAAGTATGTGTGAGTACATATCCCGAGAGCTGCAGGAATACCTCGTTGCTGAGTGTGCAGAGTTACTTGGGTTTGCAAAATGGTATCAACTGACAGAGCAAATTATTAATGGAACAGATGCTGGCAGGGGCAGAGAGGTTTGGAAAGCTCATCAGGATACTCACCCACCCAGCTCCAGCCACGTTCCTTCCTTGTGCCTCGTGTCTGTGTTTCCAAGCTCATTTGTAATCCATTGCAATAGCTCTCAGTCTCTCCTGTGCTTTGAGTTTGCAGATCAGTCTGCCTGTCTAGAGCCATATCAAATATTTTCAACCAGCTCCACTCTTTCACCCGTCAGCTGCGCTGACTAGACGAGTAGGCTTGGGAGTCAGGCAGGACTGGCAGACGTGACCTTCTGTGAATCTGCTGCAGATGGACTCCATCTAAGGGGACTAGAAACACTCCTCTCCAGCAAAGCTGACCATGGTAATTTAAGACTTTACCATCTGTGGCTCCCCCTTTTTTAGGACTTGCTATTTCATAGTGGAAGCGACGTGCTTTCTCCCACCTTAACTCACTTGCCCCACATTCAAGCCGGGGCAGTGGTCATACTACAACAGGGTGAGTGCTTAGTCTGCCACAATGAGATCTCCCTCCACTTTTCTCTATTCCTCAGGAAACAGTATCACATCTTCAGATGTGGTCTTTGCTAAGAAATAGGTGAGGGTTTTTTTTCCGCAATAATTAACTCGACTGAGACAAGATACTTTTGTTTTGCTTTAAGACCTGCAATAGGCATGTCTACTTCAGAAACAGCTGCTGGCTGCAGCTGAATTCATTTTTTTCATTTTTTTTTCCCCTGAAATATTTAGAATAAGGTAAACCAGCACATTTTGTAAGCAAATCTCAATTTTACTAAATTCCTTCAGTGGAGAGGAATCCTGAAAAGCCTTTCAAAACATAGAAGTATTTTGCTGAGATTCTTTCAAATATTCTTTTCATTTGAAGCAATACTCTATTTAGAAATTCACCTTACTGTTTTGAAGGCTCAAACAAAACATTCTGGGTCATTTTTGTATTTCTTTGAATTGATAAAAAAAATATCCCCACATTTTGGTTTGCACAAAATGTCTGTGTTTTTTCATTGTGGTTGACCTGAATTTCCAACATAGATCCATATTTATTAATATTTTTTAACATGAAAGAACCAAAACATCAGCTATTAGCACAGCTCAGAGTGCATCCTGCCTGTTTATCTCACAGTAGAAAAGATGTTTTCCTTTGCTTCGTTGCATCCTATTTTACACAGATAGTGTCTTCTTGTGTTGCCCTGACAGTTCCTCTGCCTTCTCCTTGCTGTCCTCACCTCTCCAGGCCTTTCTGTTGTATCTTTCTGCTCTATGTAGGTCACTTCTGCACTTCCCTGGAGTGTCCCCTTGTCATTTCTGAAATGAGATGCTTCATTAGTCGCCCTCCAGTCTTCTGGCATTACTGACTTCTGCAGTCAGATTGCAGACACCTCTGCTAGTGGCTTTCTTCCTCCTCTTGCTGTTTGCCCTACAGGAATAGTACCAAACACAGCCATGAGTCAGAAACTCCGGGGAATGCCCATTAGTGTGCGCTGGGCTTCTCTTGGGTGTGTTTCACACTCTGAATCTTATGGAACCTCATTATGTTTCTTTTGTATTTAGATACTTGGCATAGCTAATGTTTGAGGAGGACAGATATAAGGGTTTAATGTTTTTTTTTTTTTAAAAAATGCTTTAAATTGCTGTATTTTGGGGTAGAGGGAAGAGATTTGCAAATAAGAAGCAGCTCTATGCTTCCAGCTCAAATGGTTCTTATTTTACCCTAAGAAAAAGAAAACTAAATGAAGAGGAAGAGAATTATGTACATGAATCTATGCATCTCCCTGCCCCCTCCAACAGGAGCACAGAAACTGAGCAAGGCATGGTGGTTGTCTTCTGCTGGGAAGAGGCATTTGAAAGGTAGGAAACAGGGAGAACAAAGCGTGCAAGTTCCAGAGCTCTGCACACAATCATCGACAAATAAGCCTGGCAGCGTCTTCATTTTCTGTAGGAGTGAGCTCCATACAGCTAATCCCCTCGTCCTGAGTTGCCATCTGGAGTATGCCACGAGCGGGTCTGTGTAACAGAGGTGTTGTAAGCCTGGGACAAGCTGGGCAGCGTACCGAGGGCCTGCCAGCAGCCACAGGCTGTTCTTGCTCAGTCACACTTGGAGCCTAATACACAAAATGTACTTGGTGAAGGGCAATCACCTCTTGTGAGAGGTCTCCGGGAAACAGAAGCCTGAGTTGTATCAGTGGTATTTCCCTCCTACAATTTGGGAGCAGGATGGCCCTCAGCACGCTGCTCCGAGCGCTGCTGGCACTCTATGTTGGAGATGCTTTCAGAGAGCAGGAGAAATATCGACTGCGAGCAAAAACTGCTGAAGCCTGTGATAGTTTGATGTGTGTGGGGGTGTTCTGGTGGCAGGGGAGGGGATTTGCTCCCTGTGCCACCAGATCTGAGTCCCATCCCCCTCGGGGGGTTGAGCCAAATTGTCGCCTCTGCGAATTGCCCTATTTAAGTTGAGATAAAGGGACGGGGAAAAGGTCTTTTTTTGCTCAGGAGTGAGGAGAGGGGAGGAGGGCGCTGCCCTCGCTCCCGGCCGGGCGGCTGCCTGGGCTGGGCCAGTGCCACGTGCTCAAGATGGCACCAGCGGAGCCACATGGGGGGCTCAGGAAGCGGCCTGCTCCTGGGGTGCCCGCCGGGCCGAGCTCCCCCAGAGAGGATTAAGAGCTAAGAGAAGACAACCACAATGACCAGGTCAGTCAAGATGGAGCAGAAGGAGGTGTACTGGAGCTGAAGTTTTCCCTTGCAAATCGGTATGAAGATGGCAGGCAGCCCCCCTGCAGCCAGGGTGTACTCGGCGGAGCAGAGACCCACTCATGGCCCGTGGAGAAACCCACGTCGGGGAAGAGATGCCTGAGCCCAGGAGAGGTCGTGGAGCAGGGGATGCGCGACCAGGTACTGTTAATAATGGGGCATGGAATGCACGACAAGGTCGTGGAGGCATCTGGAGTCCGTGGGACGGCCCACGCTGACACGAGTGGCAGCAGCTCCCTAAGAGGCCGAGACTGGTAAAGCCCGAACTGGTGCAATCCTTGGGGAAGGATTTGCAATCCTGCGGGCAGGACTTACGCTGGAAATGTTTGGGGACTTTTTTCCTCGTGAGTAGGGGATCCACCGAATCAAGGGAAAAATGGTGTAAAGACTCCTCCTCCTTTAAGAAAGGAGCGTCAGTTAACATCATGGATGAACTGACCTGCACTCCCCCATTCCCTGTCCCCCTGCGCCGCCGGGGGGGAGGTAGAGCCAGGAACGGAAGGAAATAGGGGGTGGGGAGGTGTTGTTTTAAGATCTGGCCTTGTTTTCTCTTTCTCCTCTCAACTAACTGGTTTTGTTCCCTTATGTCTCCTGTTTAGTAACTGTTAATAAATTGTTTTGTTTTAAGAAGAAAGCCTGAGTCATGTTTTGCCTGGGACCATGGTTGGTGGGTGTTCCCTCTCGGTTCTTGTCTCGACCCTCAGTCCAAAAACCACAACAAGCCTGATGAAAGGATGCTTGGCTCCCACCGTGCTAGAAACGGCCTTTCTCCCATCTGAATGCCAAGCGAATGCTGTGTGGCGGCTGGGGGCTGACAGTTGCCCTGTTACCCACCCAGCAGCCACTCGCAGTGCTCGTTGCTCCTCATCACACACAGCCTCTGTCGACCTCTCATCCCATCCAGCAGCAGCCCATCATCCTACAGGGCCTACAGGAAAGCTGGAGAGGGACTTTTTACAAAGGTGTGTAGTGATAGGACAAGGGGCAACAGATTTAAACTGAAAGAGGGCAGATTTAGGTTAGATATAAGAAAGAAATTCTTTACATTGAGGGTGGTGAGGTACTGGAACAGGTTTCCCAGAGAAGTTGTGGATGCCCCATCCCTGGCAGTGTTCAAGGCCAGGTTGGATGAGGCTTTGGGCAACCTGGTGTAGTGGAGGATTTCCCTGCCCATGGCAGGGGCGTTGGAACTAGATGATCTTTGAGGTCCCTTCCAACCCTAACCATTCTATGATTCTATGATTCTATCCCCGGTCGCCCTACATGCTGGCACAGGGCAGCCGGCAGAGCGCCAGTAGCTCAGCTGGAGAGCCCTTGGGTGTCCCTCCATCCTTGCCAAGCCAGGGGGCTGTGCCTCTACCCTGGCTCCGTGCCACAGCGCCCACACTGTCCCCCCATTCTTCAGCAGCCGCAAGTCTCTCAGTGGAGGGACGGGGGACCTCTGTGGGCTCTTTACAGCTATTACTGTTTCTACTTCTGCTGGATGATATGGGTTTTTGTCTCTCCTGTCCTTTGCCAGCTTCATCAGCATCCTAATTGTGCTCAGCTCCCTTTTATGGCAGGCACATGTAGGCAAGCGCAAGTTTCCAGACTCCTGGCAAAGCTTTCTTTTGAAAAAGGAGAAAAATAAATCAAAAAGCACAGCCAAGCCCTGATGGCCGTAACGGTGCAGGACTATTTATTTCCCCTTTCCAGGCCTGTGCTCTGTACTGGGCTGTCAGAGCAGCAAGAGCTCCTGGCGGTGGGGGAGCTCCCCATCCAGCGATTTCAAAGGTCTCTGCTGGGAGTGGTGGACTTTCGCTAATCATACTTCAGGGACACAGGGAAGGAAGAAGGGAGATGTGACATAATCTCCTGCCTACCCTGCCTTGCTCCTGTCTCTCTTGACAGCTGCAATTTCTCACCGCCTTGAGACTAGGGCCCTCGTGTCACACAAGGAGTAGAAAATCACCCATTAATCTTCTTCCTGCTTTTCCCCCTGGAGCTGCTGTGTTTGTTCAAGTGGAGATGCATTTGCTCAAAACGGCAAGTGCTGCCCAGCAGCAGCCGCCACCCTTTCTCTGCCCCTCTCCAGAGGGCTCTCCCAGGAGGGAGGCAGTAGCAGCCTCCTGCTTGACGTCCATCACGGCAAACTGGCAGACAGGTCACCCTCCGCTCCAGAAGCAAAACACCGAGCCCTTTTGTTGACATTAACCTCAGTAATGAAAGGTGCAACTTCCATTTGTAAAGAAAGAACGAAAAAAGGCAAAGGTTTGGGTCATGTATCCCCTATCCCTCCCTCCGATGGCTTTGATCCATTTTGGGCTTTGGTTCAAAAGCTCACTAAAAGGAAAGTACAGCCAAGTATTACTCTGAAAGAGAGGAAAAAATGGCTCATCCATCAGGAGGAAGACAAACAGTGTCAGATACTGGTTGCTAATTTGCTCTCCCCAGAGAGATCTGCTTCTTTTTAACCAGAAGAGTGTTTGCCATGGAGGGTTGCTGAGTCAGCCTGACACTTTCTTACCCTGGGTTTCTCCCTTTCCTGGCATGACCCCAGGGCAAGCATCTCCCCTACCTGTTGACCTCCTCTGAGGTGCTGGATGGGCACTGCTTGGCAAAGGGGCACCTCACCAATGCGCAGATGGCACCTGGAGTCTCCTGCAACAGCTGAAATGTGTTTAATAGATGTATCCTGTAACAGCAAAATGGTGGAAAATAGGTAAATCTAAGAGAGAGAAACCGGTTTGAACCATAAGACCCAAGTAAAGCAAAATAAGGCATTTCTTCAAGGAAGTTTTGTTAAACATATTTCGGGATGAAACTGGTTATATCGATGGTACCAGCCCAATAATCAACAGAGTTCCTGGTCAGGGCAAGCACTATGGAGAAAGCTAGATGAAGATGCAAATGTTGCATGACAACAAGGAAATAGTTTTTTGTCCAAAAGTAACTCAAAAAGGTTTTGAGCAGGAACTACTGAAGATGTTGATTTGCAGTGTTGTGAGGAGTGAAATGTCGGAAAAGTGGAAGAAAGATGATGGTTTTACTAATATTGGAAAAGTATAAGTGAGATGTCCATTAATGATCTTCGAGCCTAGGCAAAATTATGGAATAGCTGAATTGGATTCTTTAGTAAAAATAGAAGGGAGAGGAGGCTAGCAAATGCCAATCATCATTATCAAACTAACTGGAGACGTCTTTGTTGAGATTGTAAGTGTGGTGGGTAAAGGGAAAAATATTTACGTGTTTAAATTTCATTTTCATCCAGTCATTTTCTTTGGGAAAACACAATGTTTTGATTAAAAACCCCAGAATGATATATAATTCAAAAAGTGGAGCACGTTTGGTGACTTGGAAGGTGACTCACTGCCAGAGCTCCCATGTAACCGTAACTGGGGAATTGTTTCTGCAGGCCGGCTTCCAGTGGGGTCGTGCAGGCAATCGCAGTGTTAATCCTGTCTTGTCTCCTGCCTTAACTGTGACTCAGCTCTGTTCGTGTGTGTGCTTGTGTAAGCATGTACCTCTTTTTCTGGTTGGTTTGCACCTGCCTGCAGAGGCTGTTCCTTGATCCCACATCTTTAATGGCTTTTATCAAGAGTCTGAAGGGCAACAGCACGAATCCTGCATTGATCACATTTGCGGGCGATATAAAAGTCGGGGCTGGTGAAGAAGAAGGAGAAGATCTGCCTAGTGATACAGGTAAGACTGATCTGACTGCTCAGTAAGATCTGCTTACTGATGCAGCTAAGACTGATCAGTAGGATGGGCACAATGTGAAATGTCTATTTGGCAAATGGAGTGAAAGCCCTGCCTGGCTGCGGGAGCTCTGTCCACAGGATTCAATCAAGCTTTCTGTCTACAGATACTCCCATCAGGAACATGTCATTGCAGGAGTCCTCAGCGTGGCAGGTGAGATCACAGCAACAGCAAACGAGGGAAGGTCCGTCTCAACAAATTCAGCCTGGAAGTAAAGCCCAGATTTTTCATGGTGGGGAAAACCTCTCCTTGCCATGGCTTGCCAAAGGTTGTGGTCACTGGGCACTTAGCTTCAGGACGGGATGTTTTTCCAAATGATGTGCCCATCTTCAAGTGGGGTTGATTCAGGGAAGGTGGTCTCTGCTGGTAGTTTTCATGCCCTTTTCATCTGAGGACTCCAGAAATTTTGCCACTGAAAATGTCGATTCGTTAGAAATCACATGTATGTAGATTGTAATGCAGTTGTAGAACAGTTTTATTGAAGTTGCCCTGTTTAGTCATCTTTTCTACATTTTTGAAAGCAGTCTGCACTGTAGGCCAGCTGTCACAGGGTAACCCTGGCAGTCCTGTCTAGCTCATCCAAAAACTGGTGCTTGTAACTTATTCTCAAGAGAAAGATGTATCCTCTAGCACAGCATTAGTCAGCAATCTCCTATGCTTCAGCTGTTGCTATTTTTTAAGTCGTTGGAAGGAGGGTTGCTTTAAGAAATATCATTTGAGTCATAGGGAAATTGAGCCGGGGTCAAGTCTCACTATCCTGAGTAGGAAGTAGCACTCCTACTTCCTTCCTGCCTCTTTCCATAAGAGCTTGACAATCCTTTCCCTCCTGCCTTTCTGTCACCGAGCTGCCTGGGGAGTGAAACCTGCTCCAGCTCCCTCAGGAGCCCATGAAACGCTCCCAAAAACTGCCTCTCCCAAACTCCACCAGCTGCCTCCTTTGGTGATATGGTGGGGTATCACTAAGATTTTTTGCGAACCCTTGGCTACAGTTGACGTCATGCCTGTCCCTTACTGTGTGCCTCATGACTGCAGAAAGGTGAGAAACAAGGTGCCTCCAGCTGCGGGAGGCTGGGCAGAGGGCCCGGAGGGTGCTGCAGAGCTCTCGGCGGCCGTGCCCTGCCCTCAGAACCTCATCCTGCTGGGTCACCATGCCTGAGCAAAGCCCGCTCCACCAAAGTGCTTTGTCAGCTGCAGTTATTGTTGGATTTGCTGTAAGCTGAATGTTTACTGCTTATTAAATTGATGCATAACACAAAGCAACTATGATTTAATCCCATTTTGCAAATGGGGAAAGTTCAGGCCTCTTCCTGTAAACGATGTCATGGAGGGATGTGGCAAAGAGCCGCATGAAGAAGTGGGCTAATTCTTGGGCCAGCTTACCAAGGAGGAAATGGCTGAGGATACTGTCATCTTGGCATAGCTGGATGCGTGCGTGCTTTGTAAGCAGTGCCCGAGGCAGTGCTTCCTCCCTTTGGCGCACAGAGGAAGGAAAGGCAGGGGTGATAAGGTACGGTGGAAGGTAGTGCTGGCTCGCAAGCCGCAGGGAGGATGTGACTCCACATGTGTCACTGGAGTTGCACCAGGAGCTCTGCCAGAGGAGTTTCCAGCAGCGATTGCCACTGTGCTGGCAGAGAGAGGGCCTCTGCAGCTTGGATGCCATGTCTGGCTAAGGAGAGACCATGAACAAGGAGAAAGGTCTTAGCTGTCCTGATAATAACAAAAACACTGTTGGTGCCTGCACTACCCTGCTGAGGTGGGGTAGAAAGACAGGAGGGGGAGCTTTCTGGCTGATTTAGAGGAGACCTGCACATCTGGGAGATCCCCACTTTGGAAACGTATGTCTTCATCACCTTGGACATGTCAGTGCCCTCTCTGAGCGCTTTTGGCTGCCAGATCCAATTCCCTGTATGTCACCCTTTAGTCAGGGTTTCCAAAGCTGTCTGCAGTCTTCCATTAAACTGGTGCCTTCCAGAAGTATGTAGGTAATAATAAGGAATGAGTTTCATATGATTACTTACCTCACATATTTTTTTAACAATTTAAAACAATGTTAATTTTTATACATGCTGAAATACCTCTGCCTCTCTAAACTGATGGGAAGAGGGAACAAAACAGGGTTTTTGCTTCCTGCGTTTGCAGGCTGAATTTATCCAAGGCTAGCAGAGAGCTTCCATAACACCAGCTGCAGATTTTCATTCTTACTTAGATGACCTTGTGCCTCCCCTCCTGCTGAGCCCCACACATGGCAGGGCTGATGGCCCTGGTGCTCCAGCCTCTCAGGCACAGTGGGCAATAGGCAGCTGTGGAAAATGGAGCAGCTCTGGCAAATACTGGCAGCTCGTTGCTGCACACACGACAGCGGTGCCTCCTCTGGGCTCATGGTGGCTGCTCCCAGCAGCTTGCCTGCACACCGGCACCAGTGCCCAAGTGCCGTCACGGCACAGCAACTCTCCCCGCTGCAACTGAGGCAGTGGGGGTTTGTTCGGCTGTGCCGTTTGCTGGATTCATTTTCATTTTCACTGTGACAGCTTTTACATGGAGAAGTCAAACTCTCCTCCTAGCTAAATCTTTATATTATTCTATTGCATTGCAATAGAAAAGTAGAAAGACTACTATTGTCTGCGGATGCCTGTATCTACAGTTAATGTATGACTAATGAAAAAGGAGGCTCCAAATTCTTTTTTTTTTAAGCAAAAATAAAATTATGATAAACTATATATCTTTTGCATGCTGAAGAATTAGGTGTAACGCAAGTTCTGGGCAAAAAGTCCGGAGGACACTTGTAGTCCTTCTGCAACCTTGTCTTTTGTTTATTTCTATGTGGTCCAGTCTGCCGAGCGGGACACAGTATCTCTGAGAGCAGTGGGCACAGAGAGCTGCCACTGAGCATCACCGAGCACAGGCAATGGCTACTCTGCGTCTGTCAGCTGGATGCCTCTGCAAGGGGCTTGTGAAAGGTTTGCCATTCCCTGTGTTGTCTGCATCTGCTAGAACCTTCTATAAACAGAAAGCAATCAGAAAGCTAGTATCTAGAAAACATATAAAAGACAGAAATCTCAGACCAGGTTTTACCGTAGTTTTAAGTAGTGCACTGCTGTTGTGCCCAGATTTTCCCTGAGCAGGGGACCAGAGGACAGCTCGTCTGCCAACCCAGGTGATCTGTTTTGAAACTGCATTTCTGAGGAGACCTCATTACGTCGCTCAATGACACCAAGCTGGCCTAAAGTACCGCCCTTCCAGGGCAGCTCTGGGCAGCCATGCATCGCTCTCAGCTGTCAGATGGTTTTCCTAACACTATCTCGAGATGCCTGAGCTCAGGTCTAGTGACTCTTGAACAAGGGACCGAGGGCAGCGGGGAGGAAGGAGTAGGATGGCATTTGTGGATGCAGGTGGAAACGGAGTGGAAACTGTGACAGGATGTCATGCTGCCTTAGGGTAAATCCCTGGACACCAGGGAGCCCTGGGTTTGTAGACTTGATTGGGATGATGTGACATGTTCCAGAAGACTTCACATAGAATACTGAGACGTGTTTCTGGTTTCCTCCTGCAGTTTCTACGAGCCCATTCTTTATTTTCACCACTATGGAGAAGTTAATCACAGGCACGCAGCAAAAGGGACTACAGTGTGTAATAGGTGGCGATGCCTTGCTGTAAAACTGCTCACCATAATGAGAAGGAAGTGTTTCTGCAGAGAAGTCTGAAGCCAGGGAGAAGGTCAGGCTGGGCACCTGGACCATGACAGCAGAGGCCAAGGCCCGCTGCTTGCTGCCACCAAACGCCAGGTGGCTACTTGCTCACCCTCTCCCATCCCTGGGGAATGGGGAAGGGAATTAAAGGGGAAAAGGGAAAGAGGTTTGTGAGTTAAGATAAGAATAATTTAATAATAATAATATAAAATTGAAAGTAATAGTGACAAAATAATACTACTAATAACATATGGATATATATATATAAAATACATGATAATAACATATACAAACAGTGATGCACAGTATAATTGCTCACCACTCAGTGACCATCACCTGTCTCGTCCTGGCAAGCGATCTCAAAATAGAGAAGTCTTGACAGTGCAATCCCAGAAGAGTAAGAGGCCTGAAAAGAGAGAGAGAGAGAACTCCAAGAGACCGAGAGTCCGAGAGAGCCCTCAGAAAAGAATTCCCTAACTTCCTGGTCAACCCTCATCTATATACTGGGCATGATGTTGCATGATATGGAATCCTCACTCCATTGGCCGATTTGGCCCTCAATCTTAAGTCTAAATTCAAATCACAAAGGGAGTTGTGGGCCCTTTGTCCAAGCTGTGCTCTCTGCCAGCCTGTTGTGCTCCTGCACACTGGCAAGAACCTGGCAGGCTGAAAAGTCCTTGCTGTCTCAGCACCAACTATAAACATCAGTGTGCTATCAATGTTCTTCTCATAACAAATCCCATGCTAAATCCAAAATCCAGAGCTCTTCTAGCTGCTAAAACCAAAAACTAACTCTGTCCTAGCTGAAACCAGGACACTCCCCCTGACCCGAAGCCTTCGTGGCAGAATAGTGACCTTCTGCAGGAGCCAGGCTTGGGCAAAGGGTTCCAGGGAGTGAGCCCCACTGACAGGACATTGATGGTTTCATACCCTGGAGTGGCTTGGACACCATACAAATTGATAATAGGCACCATGGCTGTGCTCCAATGTGAAGGAGAGTTGGTGGAGGGGTCGCTTTGACTGCAGTATGTCTCAAAGCAGTATTTTTGTGGATGCCTGAACATAGATTGTATGGTATTTTTCTCCTTGCAATGAGGACAGATCATCTGACTAAAAATAAAATCCAAATTCAGCCCAGAGTGGATTCCTCCAGAATATTGCTTTTGGCCGAACTGCTCTGAATTGGACAACAACGTCTGGAAAAGCTTCTGTGTCCCTTCACTGGCTAGAGAAAAAATTGTGCTTGATCTTGGCAGATATCCCAGCTCTCTTCAAAGCGCAGAACGCTTCTCTCCTTTTTGACCTCATTGCTGTTGGACTCTTACGCCAGCCAGCCAGAGTTTAGAAGCTCTCACTTTATTGCAACAAACTGAAAATGGCTGGCAGCTGAGTTCAATACATGCAGGAATAAGGTGGTTTATTCTTTCTCCAGAAAGACATAGAAGAGATGCTTTGTCCAGCCAAGCTTTGCCCACAAAAGGTATGAAGCAGAGCAGATTTCATCAGCTCTAGCCCACAGAGACTGCCCTTTTTAGGAGGAAAAACATTGTTGCATACCACATAAATCGACATTTTGCTCTGTGGGTCAGGAGACCTGTCTGCCATGTACCCGACTGGGCTCCTGTTGTAGGAGTTGTCAGCAACACGCCACCTAATTTGCTCTTTCAGGGAATTCAGTTCTCCCGATTTGAAACACTGGAGTTGTTAGTCATCATTACCTTATTAGCCCACTCTTCGATGACGTAGTATGCAAGTACATTTTTAACTACCATTGTAGTGCTTCATGGCATTTATTCCATTGAAAGGCAAAGAA
Source organism: Tauraco erythrolophus (assembly GCF_009769465.1). Taxonomy (NCBI): domain Eukaryota; kingdom Metazoa; phylum Chordata; class Aves; order Musophagiformes; family Musophagidae; genus Tauraco; species Tauraco erythrolophus. The sequence goes on from NC_141470.1 coordinate 54,531,803, forward strand.
GCAACATCTGTTTCGAAGGGAAGTGCAAGTGTGGGTAGAAAGTGCCTCCTCCATCCCTCTGTGGTGAAGTCAGCTGCTGTGCTCTGGCGCTGGCCCTTGGGTTGGGCAGAGAGAGGTGGTGGCCGGTCCATTTGTGGGGCATGGCAAGGGCAAGGCCAGTCCCTTTGGGAACATACATGAGCAGAGTGCCCATCTTCTGACGTGGCCCTGCCGGTGCTGGAGACAGATGGGCCAAGAAACTCTGCAGTTGACTCTGCAGTTATTCACTAGCAAGATTTGCCTGGTTTCCAACTCACCTCCTGCCTGTGTCCTGAGAAGTGCGAGAATTTGATTTCCTGGCTGTTTCCTACCTGGCTCCCAGCCCGAGGGAGTGAATCACGGCACCACTGGTCTGCAGCCAGACTTGTCCTGAGCCGATTGCGAATCACCAACAGCATGTCCACGAAACAGGATGGCTCCTTCGCTCCTCCTCCTAACATCCCTCAGACTTTGGGCTGGTGCCATCCCTGCCTTGTTGCTGACCTGGTCAGGAAACCTGTGGAGGGCAATCCAAAGCACTCAGAAGCTCCAAATTAGGCAGGCTTTTCACTGCGTGCTAGGGAGCGTTAGCTCATACAAGTTGCACACCTGAATCTAAATCAAGTAGAAAACCCTTTTCATATCAAAAAGACTACCCATTTTGTCTGACATGGCCTCCCCTTCAATAAACCCCTAACCACTACTTGCTCCTACACCTGTGTATCCACTTAGATATACAGGCTTTCAATTGAGTGTTTTTTAAATTTAAATCTGATTTTTAAGAAAGAACGAGATGAGCTCCAAGTAACAGAATGTGATAGCTCTGGAATATTACACAGCATTAATCTCAGCAGTGAGTGGGAGCAAGACACTGAGGGATGCGCAGCCTGAGAAAACCAGGGAGGCTCAGTAAGTAGCAGGAGCAGATAAAACAGGCAGCTTGGGAAGATTTTTTGGAAAAGAAATATCAGTATAAAGAAGGCAGACAGGAGAGAGACAACCCAGGCCACTTCCAGGGCAGACCTTTCAGTGAGTGCCAGTAGCTCTGTGCTGCTGGATGTGGAATTGTTTTATGGGTTTCTCTCATTTCCAGGCTCTTGGAAAACTATTGTCTAGTGCCTGACCTAACGGGAAGTGCAACCGCTCAACACAGGGAGTACGTCCAAGAAAAAATGAAGAGCAAAAAATTAAATTCAGAGGTTGGCTTTTCCTATTTTTAGCTTGTCTGCAAGTTATCTGGAGATGCATGCAACTTACTTTGGAAGATTTAGGAAGCAGAGGGTGTTGCCAGTTCTTGCAGTATAAAAAAACCCAAATGTGCTGCATTTCTTGTGACATGATGAGCTGCAAAAGATACCTAAACAGGCAGCATCGTTAAGGAAGGCTGGTTTTAGATGGTTACATTAAAGATTTTTCAAGTAAAAGCTGAAGCACTTGCTCCTCTAATGTTAGAGAGACATGCAGAGAGGGAGAGAGCAGGATGGAGACTCAACACATGCGTGGCTCTGCAGCTGGGGTCATAGGCTGTGTAACTGCTCAGAAATTAATGAATTGGGATGCAGTGTAAAGGTGCTTTCCATTTCCAAACCCTCCCATAAGAGAGGTTGCACTCTATCATTTGCAAGGATCCTCACTGATCTGTTGGAGATTTGGCAGCAGGAGTCTCGTCGCTGAGGGTTTGCCCGTGGTGCAGTCAGGCCAGGTGAAAACATCGCCTGAGACCGGGTCCCTTTCCAGCCCCATTAAGCACTGCTCCGTTCTCTGGCCTGAGCCACCTGCAAGCTGCAGCCTGAGCTCTGCAAAGAGCCATCTGGAGGCTTCCGCTGAGCTCCCACCTCTGTTTGACGTCCAGCCTCCCCTGGAAGGGGAACAGAGCTTTAACCCCAGCCTGTGGCTGCCTCAGGTCTCTCCCCTGTGCCTTACTGCGCAGACACGAAGAACTCGATTCTGTTTTCCTCTGAACCACTGTGGCTCACTGACTCCCACTGAGTTGCTCCTGGAGAGCTAAACCGATCCCTCACTAAACGCAGTTACACCTGATGCACGTAGGCTCCCTCTTTCTTCTAGCTGCATTTAGTGCTAAGGGCTTGTTAGCTCCCTGGTACATTTTCTTTTTCCTGCTCAAACCAGGAATCCAGCTGAGATGCCATCCCTCATGCAAGCTCTGGGAATATCAGGGTCCTGGAGGTAAAGTCACGCCAGAAGGTCATAGCCAAGAGATTTGCATTGCATTCAACCAGGAGGTTATTGTCTGCCATGCTCAGGCACTAATTGCTGACGAGACTATGTGTATGTAACACATCTTGTTCCTAATCAAGTAAACAAGCATTTCCCTGGCCTTGGCACTGGCAGCCAAAATGTGATTAAAATTTAGCGAGTGTCCTCCTCTCCCTGGTTGTGTGTGTTCCCATCAAGCCAACGAAGGCAGCCACCCAGCCAGGGCTGCGAACCCAGCTGTAGCCTGGACGATAAATTCTGCAAAGGAAGATGCAAACCTCCAGGAATGGTCTGTTTCCCTGGAAGGTCTGCAGAGCCTGTTGCTCAGAGGACCCCGCAACATTGCTTCAGCAAGGAAAAGGCAGTGCTGCCCCACAATGGACAGAAGGGATGCAATACCCCGAGGTCTCTCAGCATCATATTTCCGACTTCAGAGGAGAGGCTGAAAAAGAGGCAGATATGTCTGTGCTGATCCTGCTTGCACCCTCTAGAAATGCCGTAAGTCTGTGCATCAGGGCTTCTGCTGATCATGCATGGGGCCAAGGAGGAATTGCTCAGCTCCTTGGTGCTGACCTTGGATATGGGGGAGTTTGCTTCTCTGTTATTCCCGTCCTCCAGTGATGCAGAGGAGGGTGGCATCAGCAAGTGACGGCACGCGGAGAAGCTGGGCTGTGCTCCCAGCAGTTTGCCTGCTAATACCTGTGGGCTTTCAGTGACATGCAGGAGGAATTATATTTTCCAGCCTAGGTTGATGGAAACCACCACACAGCTTTTCCTTTCTTCCTTTTCTTCCTTCCTTCAGCTTGGAGGTGTTTTTTACTTCCTATGCTCACCTGGGAATTGCCATGAAAAGTCCCAGGCTGCCACAAAAGACCTGTACATGAGCAAGGCTCATGGGGTTCCCCTCCATGCTTCCTGCTTGTGATATGGTTTTGACTTTCACCAGCCTTCTGTAGACTTGGGAAGTGAGGCATGGATGCCCCCACGTCCTCTTGTTGGTCTCCTGGTCAAAGGGTCCAGGCTTATATCCCTGGTGCATGCTAATTTATTCAGGAAGGCTTGTTCCTTTGGCAGATGTTCTGAATTTCACTACATCAGAGACTCAGCTGTCAGCAGAGAGGGCAACATGCATATTCAGGGCCTCCTTTCATGTCAGCCATCCCAGAAAGCGTCTGCCGCTCGGCAGCCGCTGCTTGAAATGCTGGGTGGCTATCAGTAACACACCTCAGCACGCTCTGTGCAAGTGGCAGAGCTCCCTCACAGGCTTCTGGAATCTCAATCCATGTACTAGAAGGGCTGATTACTCTGATCTCCGGTTTGGGAGGCTTTTCACTAGCAAGCTAGATGGTGAATTTACAGTTCATCAGCTGCGTCACACTTGCGCTCTAGGAGGCTAAGGAAATTTTAGCTTTTATTCTAGAAGGTGGCTTAATGCACTTCTTGCAAGTTCCTTGCTCAGTGATTGCCAGAAAGCCTCTCTCCATGGCCAGCACGCTGCAGTGAGCACATGGGTACGTTAGCCTGGTTACTGTGCATTAGCTCCCTCAGATCGTTGTTCATGGATGTATGAAGGCGGTCAAATGTGGTTGCTAGTGTCCTCTTATCCTATACAGCTTCTAGTCAGAGCTGAGAAAAAAGTAAATACCTAGCAAGTAGGGGCCTGAGTGCTCTGCTAATAGCAGTGAAATGGGAGTTTGTACATGTGCAAGAAATAGTTGACAAAGTTGAAATATCATATTTGTGATTTTTTCTTTTGTATTCACTCAGGCTTCCTGGCTTGTAATTTCACCTCTACTAAGTGCTGGAGGCCTGTAGTGTCAGAATAAACAGTGCTAAGGAACCTGAAGCATGCAGTCAATACATAAATCTGGATGCTTGTGGCATCTCATGGGTGAAGACTTTTCTTGATCTTGCTAGAGGAGAATAACATTGTGGTGTTGCTCTTTTAGGATGCTGCAGACTTGAGCACATCAGTAACTATCAGAAGACAGTTACTGGAACCATCATAACTTGCATAGCCTTTACCCAGTGTGCCGGTGTTGCTGGAGCTTTCAGCTAAGACCTGGACAAAAGCTGAGCTGTTTACTCATGCCTGAAGTTACATTTATTTGTGGGTATTTTATTCCTCAGGTCTAGGAGGTCGAATGGCTTCACTGTGTCACACTGGTTTCTTGAGGATGCTGACTAGTTATTGTGCTCCTCAAGATTACCAGGCTTGCTTTTCCACGGCAGGGGTTGGCCAGCAGCCAAGCCATGCCAACCAAGAAAGACATAGATATGTCTTGCAGAAAATCATTGAAGGATACACGTATGTAGAGAGCGATATCCAGAAAAGTCTTCCACAACAGCAGGGTAAGCTCACATTAATCAGTATTCCTGGTGCAGCACCTCACTGCAGGTTCATGGTGTGGGACTGCTTTGCTAGGTACCACTTTGCAGCGCTGGTGGTAGAGAAGGTGTCCAATATTCAGTCATTGCACCAGTAAGAGGACTATAAGAGACTTGTGGCTAAGGGATGGTCTCAGCATGAGTTTTTGTTATGAATGCTGTGCATCTATCTCATAGTGATGTGTACAGAGCAGTGACAGTCACAAGTTGTCACCAGCTGTGGCTACCAGCAGGTTGCAATGCTCCAGCAGCTTGTCCACCTCTGGCTCTGGAGCAGGGAACTGACTGCGCTGAGTGAGGTGGCTCAGCTCAGCAGGTACCTCCCTTTGTGGGCGCAAGTGAGGCCTCAGCCAAGCGTTTGCTGCCATTTCCATGCTGGGGCGATGGATGAGGGTTACCAATGGCCATATCCAGCATTAACTGGCGAAACCCCTCAAATCTGCCAGCCTGCGGATTTGCTCCAGGCCGACTGCGAACCTCAGTGCCATTTCCACTGCCCCCCAGCACTGAGGGTTTAGTTAACAAATCCTCATCTCCCCCAGATGGTAATCTGGAGTTAACATGGGCACCAGCAGTGCCACACAGCGAGATGCACCAGGAACACCAGCAACGACTCAGGAGAGCAACCTGCACTTCCAGGAGTCAGCAGGCTCCAAGCACTAAAACTCCCCATCACCTCCTGGTCAGCTGAGAAGCTCGTGTGCCATATGAATTGAGCACGGCAGACAGCCGGAGGTGCTCAGGCTGGGCCTGTTAGGCATCTGCTTCCTACCCCTAAGGCTTCAGCACGGCTTTGCTGCAGCCCCTGTGTGCCAACGTGCCCAGACTGCGCCTAACACGGGGCACCAGTGCAGCAGCACCAGCACACGGCACGGCTGTGGTGTCCCTGGCCAGCTTCCTGCGAGCCTCTGGCCGGGCTGCAGCAGCCCAGACGTTACAGCCTCTGCCCAGTCAACAGGACAGTTCAGGTCTGCCTGGGCTGGGCTGGGCGCGTTTGGACCCGCGGGTTGCGCAGTACAGAGGAAGGCAGGCAATCAGCAGGGTAACGAGGGGAATTCAGGAGAAAGCACCCCCCCTTTGGAAGCTAGCTGTCCTGTGAGGAGGAAGACAGCGTTCACAAAGGCTACACGGTGTGCAGAGGAAGGCCCTCGCCAGTAGCCTGGCGAGTGAAGAATGGCGAGAGCACAGTCCCCGACTTGCAGAACACGTATGCTGCTTTCTTTTCTGTAAGTCAGTGACTAAGATAAAGCTCTAAAACTCACAGTCACTGATACCACAGTAAAATTTCTGCCAAAGATTCAGAAAACCTGAATTTTACCAAATGAGGCAAACTGGCAATTTTGAGACCAACCAATGTAACTCCGATGTTGGCTAAACCAAAGCTTATTGTAGAACCAAGCTCACCCAAATGCTGCCACTCAGACCATGGCTCCATACCATGGAATTTTTTCTGCCTTTCTTCTCACAAGCTATTTATACCACCCCCACTTCACGTCGGCTGCAGCTGCCACTGTGCCTGAGCGTCTCAGGCCAAGCGAGCTGCTCTCTGGAGGATGCTTTCTTCTAGGAATCAGGACACAAAAACCGCTGGAGCGTATTGTTTGGCATCTCCCAGTGAAACAGGAAATCTAGGACAGAGAACAGGGCGCAGGCAGCGCTTGTCACGGATCCACGTTACTCTCGGCACAGAAGGGAGGCTGAAGCATCAGAACATGAGAAGAGCATTGATATACATGTAGTGGGGAGCAGAATAAAAAGGAGGTAGAAGCTATGTCTCCTTTTGAACTGCTTACAAAAAAGCTGATGCAAACCTCCTCCAAGATGGTGGAAAGTCCAGCTTTCCTGGAGCATGTGTCAGCCCCAGGAGCACTTGTTAGCTCTCTTATGACTGTCCCTGCTAAATTAGTGGGAATGGACTTGAGTTGACACTGAATACTTCTGAAAATGTATTATTTTCTCATCTAGAAATGCTGCAGCCTTTCAGGCATTTAGCTGCTGGCTGAGTAAGTGCATTCAGCGGCGCATTTTCCAAACAAAGTGAGGCTGCTCAGGCAAAGCTCTTGCTTGCCGTGTTCGTATAGCCATACCACAAGCCTGTCCTATTGCTGTTAGATCTCTGGGTGTTACAACAGTGCAGGCTTGTTGTGCACCAGGATTATCACCTGGAGAACACCTCTAGCATAGGCAAGGATTGGCACAGGTTTCTTCTCTTTCAAACAAGAGTAAGATCCATGGGTGACCTTGCTCTCTAAATGTAGCTAAGACTGCATCCCAAATACTGCAGTATATCACGCCCAGTGAAAATCTTACTAGAAATGTCTGCGGAGGCTAGATGCTGACACAGGTATCTCATGAGCACAGCTGGACTGCTTCGACAGTCAGTCCATCGTGTGCCAGAGCCCTCTGTTACTATTGGCTTAATTTGGGCTACAGAGAGAGAATGATGAAAAAACTGCAACCCACAATGCTCAGCACCGAATGTTTAGTGATGATAATGGCCAAGAATCACAAATTAAGTCCATTTTGGGGCCAGAAAAGGAAATAGTTGTGCAATAGCATCATTTCCTCTTCAAATTGTCTACAGACAGGGAATCAAGGTCCCAGATAAGAATCACAGGGTGAGGCTGATACGCAATGAAGTATGTTGGCCAAGAGAGTTGTTTTGAGTCTTCTCAGTGTGATCTATATGATCTGTGCCTCTTTTCCTCTGGCACTCCTAACAGGGCCAGGAGCTATGGGTCTAGGATACTGCTAGACACCAACTTAGGAATTCTCGTGGCTCGTCTGTAAGCTACAGTGAGAAAAGTCCACATTATTTCCGAACAAGAACATCCACATAAGCATGTAGTATATTTTTATCTTACAGATTATCAGCATCACAGTTGTAATGAACACATTTTAACTTTCCTGAGCATCTCTATTATCATCTAGTCTCTATTTTTCAAATTATAATGTAACAAGAGACATCAGCAGCATAATACCTCAGGCTACTATTCACAGCAAAGGTATCTCAGCTGGGAACAGGAACCTACCATGCTCTTTCCTATTGTGTTTCTCAGGGCAAGCGTGGTGCTCTGCAGCCAGACTGGACAACTGCCTTGTGAGTACCTGTGGGTGAGACTCAGCTGGGAACTGCCAGAGCAACTAACTTGTGCTCTGCCACCCTACTTCAGCCTTTGTTTTGATGAAAACAGTGAGAGAAACAGCAGTGCAGGTTCTCAAGAGGCATAATCCAACCTACCTAACTGCTGGTTATTTCTGAAAGGGGCTCGCATTGCCTCCCCACTCCCACTGCCTCCTTTGCAGTAAAAAAAAAGCCTCAAAAGTAAAGTCCATGAGCACAGTGAGCTGCTCTGGCTCACCGTGTAGCCTCACGCTCACCAGACGTAACACAACAGGAGCAAACCAAATGCAGGGACAAGGTCTCCTTTCCAACAGCAGCTGCCCTTGGTTTGGGTCAGGCGTGAGATGAAATTGCACCATAACCTGGCATCCAAGACGTGTTTAGGTTAACCCTTTCTGTTGCTGAAGCTCAGCCTTGCAGTACCTGATCCTTCAGGTTAAGCTTCTAACCCAAAACAGATGATGAAGAGCATGCCAGTGTTCTCTGATAGTAGATGACGGAAAGTGTACAAAGGTTTGTTTGCATCTGCTGGTGGGCCCTCTCTGGGGCTTTTCATAAGCCAGAGGAGTTGTGCCTACTCCCTTTTTTATTTTTAATCTCTGAGACGCCAATGCTGGCTGACTCAGTACACATCATGAAGCAATTGTTCGCAAACAGGTGTGTTGTGATTTACTGCTTCATGCGGTGCTGCCGCCCCATGCGACTCCTGTCCGGGGAGGCACGGGCGGTGAGCAGCAGCACCTGCTCTAGCAACCTGGCTTCCTGCAGGCTGGCCACCAGCCTGAGGAAGTACTATGGAAGCAGGGCAATGGGATCAGCAAGCAAGCAGAACTTATTCCTGAAGCACACGTGTGGGAAGACGCGATTGTGGCTTAAGAGCGTGTACGTCCGTGTTTCGGTCATAGGACCTGCCCTGCAGGTTGCAGAGTTCCCGTTCCAACACCCAGGAGTTTGTTATCCTAAGCGCTTGCTTGCAAGATTAAAAAGAAGAAAGAAAAAAATCCAACCCTTCTGGAAGGAACCCTTAAAAAAATAAATTGTTCAGTCAGAAGATTGCTATTTCACTCCAGATAAAGAGCTATTCTTGCGAGGCAATCGAAAGGGACGCAACTTGTTGTGTTTTATGGCCTCTGTTGCCCCCTCCAGTCCTACATTAGTAGTCAGGGCTGTTTGGAAAACAACAATCCTGGGAAAACCTGCACGAATAATAATGTCTCAGGTTCATTATTTGATATACATCTGGCACACCTTGGAAGTTAAAATTGGGGTCAGAATTTCCTTTTTTGGCACTGCCAACTTTCTACTGGAAAAGTAAAGCCTGTTTATAGAAGAGCCAGCTTTATAGGAGCTGAAGTGAACTCGCAGAGGAACTTGGAGTCCTCTCAAAACTTTCTGTTATAAGCGTAAAATGCACCTGTAACCTGTCTTTCTGTAACCTGTGAGCACATGAATGTGTGTTTGTAGAAAAAATTACAATTAAAAAAATTGTAAGCAAGTCCATTTTTTCTTTGGTGGCAAGCCCGAGGGCACACATGCTCAGCAGATGCCTGTTCCTCAGCTGTACCAATCGGAGGGAGCTCTAGCTTCACCGTCCTCGCAGAGGAGGGGGCTCAGCTACAGAAACAAACAGAAAAGCACTGACTCCACACTTTTTTAAAGTCATGTCACTGTGGTAATGACCAACAAATATTATCACCACCTTATTATGTCTTATGTCTGCTGACTAATTTTTCCAAGCCAGATAGACGGGGCACCTTCAGTAATTTCATACTGAAGACTGTAATTTCCTTGGGGAGGCAATTTTAGAGGCAGAGAGGGAGCCAAGAGCTAGTCACGCTACTCCGATGCGGACAGGGGGAGCAGGCTGTAGAGATTTATATCTGGATGAAGCAGAGAAGGGTAATTTATCCTACAGAGATGCCCGCCTCATTTAAAGACACAAAGGAAAAGAATTCAGCTCAACAATGACACATTTCATTGACCTTTTAATGTCCAAAATAGGTTTTTACACTCAGTTCCTCCAAATAAATTTTCTAAGTGAAAGCATATTTAGAAAGGCAAAAGGACTCTCCCTCCTACCCTTGGGAGCTTTGCTTTGTGCTCCTGCTGTGCCTTACAGGCTGCATCCAAAAGATCATATCTGTCATTTGTTGTACTCTGAAAATGTCGGGCAAAATCATTCCAGGGGAGGTGTTCAAGGCCAGGCTGGATGAGGCTTTGAGCAACCTGATCTAGTGGAAGGTGTTCCTGCCGATGGCAGGGTGGTTGGAACTAGATGATCTTTAAGGTCCCTTCCAACCCAAACCATTCTATGATTCTATGATAAGAATGACAGTACAGTGCTGTCTAGTGCTTGTGCATCCCATGACTGGGCACATAACAGGGGTCAGACAGAAGTGGTTAGATCTTTTCAAAGGATTTAGAAATTAAAAGGTACAGTTTTCTTTCTTTGCAATAATAATTAGAGAGACTAGGCACTTGGGCTAGAAAGGTGCTTTAAACTGGGAACTAGAAAGGCCAGGTGGTCAAGGTGGTGGCAAACCAGTGTTACAGGACCATGAGACCCTGAAACGTGGAAGAACGAAGCCTGACCAACACCCCGCACACACACTCTTCCTCCCAAAAAAGTCTGGCGTAGCATTTCTTTCTGATTCTCTTTAGGTTTAACTTCAGTGTCCCATCTCTTCAAGCCCACTTGCTGGCTTTGCAAGTCTGAGAGACTCCCATCGAGCTTCACATAATGAGGGCTGACAACCACACAGGCCAAAAGCTGAACATTCATTATCTTCCCTATTGTCCACAAGCAGGATTCTCACCAGCTAATTTTTCATGATGATATAGATGCACGTGGAAGTGCAACACATTTCAGCGTAGCCCGCCGGTGGGATCAGAGAAGGTAGTTTGGAGATGATGAGGTTAAATAGATGAAATGCTGGAGAAGTGTACTTGCTGAAAGCATATTTTAGCATACAAGGTTTTTAACTTGATGCTAGAGGAGAGAGAGGATGATTGCCAGACTGACGGTTAAGAAAAATGTCATTTTAACTGACAACTGAACAAACAAAGAATTAGTGAGGTAAATCTGGAACTCTGATATACCCAGGCTTACACTATCATTCCAGAGTAGAACAGTCTAGTCAGGAAAAAATAGATTTTCAAGGAAAATTATAGCATTTTTAAAAATAGCCTTTGATGTTTAAAATGCATACAATTAATGACAAAAGTTTTCAAAGATACAGTTGGATTAGTTCTGCATGGATGAGTTCTCTTGTTCCTGGGGTTTTCTATCAATCACAAAAGCAAAAAAAAAACCCACAAAAACCCCATAATGATTCCTGGAGTAAAAATGGTTATCTGCACCAAAATTAGAGATGAACTTTAACTACTTGAACGATAAGTTTTCTTATTGTAAGCACTGCGGAGTCACACCTTTTATCACGTGCAGCAGAGATTGTTGTTACACTCTAGCACATGCTTAACATGCCAAACATGTATTGTTTCGAGTAGCACAAGCACACTGCAGAGTAAGGGAAGTCTCCTCTGAAACCTGCTATTCCAGTCTTATGGATGAGAAGTGTATTCGACAATGCAATTTAATAACCATCTTAAGCTAGTGCAAGCATAGGCTGCTGTATGGAGGCGAAGTAAATCAGACGAAAGAACTACCTGAAACCTTTACTAGGCTTCTACTCAACGCTTAGTAAAACCCTGGGGCAAGGGAGCAAGGAGTTGGCTTAGTTTTCAGCTGGTTTATCTCACCATCCATCTGAACAGCTCTTATTTCTGACACAGGCTGAGGGAGCAAGAGCACACATAGATCTGTGTATCCATGTGGAGATTTGGTCAGCCACAAAGTTCAAGAGCAACCCTGATGCAGATGACACTGACCCACTGGCACCAAGGGGAATACTTCCCCGGCACCGGCTGTTCACACTGGCATCGCTTGCTTCGCTCCTGTGACTGAGATACCAGAGCGGTCTGAGAGCAGATTGCGCGAGGCAGATCTTTCTGTATATCAACTAAAACAGATATAAAAATATTCTCGGCCTTCTTACTCAACAACAACAAAAAAACTACAGCTGTAAAATCTAGTAACTTTTTTCTAAGTTGGAAACTATGTTTAAGCAGGTGTTGCTGTTTAATTCATATGCTGCAAGTATTTCCACTTCTCCCTGAAAATTCCTGAATGTACAGTCTTACAGTGATAATCCATTTTTAAAAATAGGTAACCGAGGCTATTCCCATGAGGTAGAAGCTTGTGGATTTACAGTGAAACTGATTCCAGCGTAAGAAAAATGAAACAGATATTCAGGTTCACCTGATATACACAACAGCAGTGACAACTTCTCCACTAATAAAAGATGAGAGAGTGCTAACCATTCCACTTTGGGAGTTTATCAAAAGAGGCCAAGACTTTAAATTAAACAAGAAGCAGTTCTAAAGTGTTTAGCAGAAGATAGCAGATGACGCAGAAAAAATAACGGCAAATGTTTTCCTTTGTTCCTTACCAGAAAGTGGTGCACTTAACCTCAAATGGACGGAGGATCCTCGCTGTGACACAGGCTCTGCGCACTCCAGTGAGGATCTCCAAATGGCAGAAGACTTAAACTTGGGGGAACTCTTCATTCTTGCCTCTCTTTTTTCCCCACTGGCATTTCACGTGCCTTTTTGGCTCAGGCTACTTTCAAATTGTATCTGCTGAGTGCTTAGATCATTTGTTCTCTGTAAAACGGACCAAAAGGCTGTAAGAGATAGTGTTTTCAAATCTATTTAAAAGCCAGTAGAAATTGTGTCATCTTGCTCACTGCAAAAACATCAAAGTTTGCCTTCTCCTTTTAAAGTGCCTATTTCGCAAGTTTTCTTCCTACTTTCTTCCTTGGCAGCTTTTTTCTCTTTTCTATTTGCCAACTGTTCTCTTTTTTCTAGTCCCAGCTCACAATACATGCTCTGGCCCTGCTGTCTTTTAGCACCCACTCTATGATACCTGGTGCACCAAAAGATCCTGCAAAACCTTTATTTGTTTAATTCAGTTCCTCCCGAGCCTTTCTGCTATCCCAGTTTAGTTACTTGAATTTGTAATACCTTTCACAGGTGTGCTCCTTCACAATATTTATTGACCTTTTATTATACTGACAAGGCTTTTCTAATGAGGCAGTTTGCAGCTAGATCTGAGACTGGTGGTCTTTCTCAAGAGACCTTCAGATGAAAGTGGAGAACAGGAAAACTCTGTAATAGCAGAATTTATCTTTTGCTCACATTGTGTTTAGGAAGCTCTTGAGGAAGTTATCTGCCTGCTGGACCTTTATACAACACTGGTTCAAGATCCTTAGGGCAGCAAAGAGGGAGCACAGCAAGCTGGTCTGCAGGAGAGCAGATTTTGGCCTCTTCAGGAATCTGCTTGTTAGAATACCATGGGATGAAGCCCTGGAGGGAAGAGGGGCCCAAGAAAGCTGGTTAATATTCAAGGATCACCTCCTCCAAGCTCAGGAGCAGTGCATCCCAACAAAGAGGAAGTTGGGCAAAAACACCAGGAGGCCTGCATGGATGGACAAGGAGCTCCTGGACCAACTCAAACACAGAAAGGAAGCCTACCGAGGGTGGAAGCAAGGACAGGTAGCCTGAGAGGAATGCTGAGAAATTGTCTGAGCAACCAGGGATCCGGGTTAGGAAAGCTAAAGCCCTAATAGAATTAAATCTGGCCAGGGACATCAAAGGCACAAATTAAAACATCAATGGGCATGTCGGTGATAAAGGAGGACTAGGGAAAATGTGGGCCCTCTCTGGAAGGAAACAGGAGACCTAGTTAGCCAGGATATGAAGAAGGCTGAGGTACTCAATGACTTGTTTGCCTCAGTCTTCACTGGCAAGAATTCTAACTTCACAGCCCGAGTTGCAGAAAGCAAAGGCAGGGACTGGGTGAATGAAGAACCGCCCGCTGTAGGAGAAGATCAGGTTTGAGACCATCTAAGGAAGCTGAAGGTGCACAAGTCCATGGGACCTGATGAGATGCATCCGTTGGTCCTGAGGGAACTGGTGGATAAAGTTGCTAAACCACTATCCATCACACTTGAGAAGTCGTGGCAGTCCAGTGATGTTTCCACCGACTGGAAAAGAGGAAACATAGTCCCAATTTTTAAAAAAGGAAAAAAAGGAAGACCCGGGGAGCTACAGGCCAGTCATCTCACCTCTGTGCCCAGCAAGATCATGGAGCAGATCCTGCTGGAAACTATGCTAAGGCACATGGAAAATAAGGGGGCAATTGGTGACAGCCAACATGGCTTCACTAAGGGCAAATTGTGCCTGAGTAATTTGGTGGCCTTCTACAACAAGGTTATAGCATTGGTGGATAAGAGAAGAGCAACTGATGTCATCTACCTGGACTTGTCCAAAGCACAACATCCTTGTCTCCAAACTGGAGAGACATGGATTTGATGGCTGGACCATTCAGTGGATAAGGAATTGGATGGATGGCTGCACTCAGAGTTGTGGTCAATGGCTCAATATCCAAGTGGAGACCAGTGACAAGTGGCGTTCCTCAGGGGCTGGTATTGGGGCCAGTGCTGTTTAAAATCTTTGTCAGAGACATGGACAGTAGGACTGAATGCACCCTCAGCAAGTTAGCAGATGACACCAAACTGTGTGGTGTGGTCGACATGCTGGAGGGAAGGGATGTAATCCAGAGGGACCTTGACAGACTTGAAGAGATGGACCCGTGAAAACCTAATGAAGTTCAACAAGGCCAAGTGCAAGGTCCTGCACATGGGTTGGGGCAATCTCAAGCACAAATGCAAGCTGAGTGGAGAATGGATTGAGAGCAGCCCTGGGGAGAAGGACTTGGCAGAGCTGGCTGATGAGAAGCTCAGCATGAACCAGCAATGTGCACTTGCAGCCCAGAAAGCCAACCATATCCTGGCGTACATCAGAAGTGTGGCCAGTAGGTCGAGGGAAGGAGGTTATTTATTCTGCCTCTCCACTCTGCTCTTGTCATACCTCATCTCACGTATTGTGTTCACCTCTGGGGTCTCCAACATAAGAAGGACATGGAGCTGTTGGAGCAGGTCCAGAGGAGGGCCACAAAGATCATCCAAGGGCTGGAGCACCTCTCCTATGAAGACAGGCTGAGAGAGTTGGGGTTGTGCAGCTGGGGTTGTGCAGCTCTGAGGAGACCTTCTAGCAGACTTCCAGTACCTAAGGGGGGCCTCCAAGAAAGCTGGAGAGGGACTTTTTACAAGAGTGTGTAGTGCTAGGACAAAGGGCAACGGATTTAAACTGAAAGAGGAAGATTTTGATTAGATATAAGGAAGAAATTCTTCCCTCTGAGGTTTGTGAAGCACTGGAAAAGGTTGCCCAGAGGAGTTGTAGATGCCTCATCCCTGGAAGTGTTCAAGGCCAGGTTGGATGAGGCTTTGAGCAACCTGGTGTAGTGGAAGGTGTCCCTGCCCATGGCAGGGGGTTTGGAACTAGATGATGTTTAAGGTCTCTTCCAACCAAACCATTCTATGACTCTTGTGACAAATCAGGCAAATATCAAGTAGCACCCAGCACTAACAGGGAACATCAAAATCTTCCCAGGCTACATACAAGCCCAAAGTCGTAAATGAGCAGATACCAGACTACCCCAGCTCACATCCCCTTAATATTCCCTGCGATGAATAACTCTCTTCCATTTATGTCAGAGAAACTCTGGCAAGTATTTGCCTACAGAACATTTGGCTCTATTACTACCAATATGGCAGCAATACATCACAAGCCAACTTCTCCTTCAAGAGATGCAAAGTGCAGGAGATGTTGAGAAAGAACTAAGATGACAGGTAAAGAATTCTGAAGAATAGTGTGTAAATATTTAACATGTTCTTCCCAAGCACTGCCAAGGTATACGTGAATGTCCATGTATTATGCAGAGGCAGAGTAATCTGGATTCATTGAGAGCTGGAGTGGAAGGAATAAAAAAGGAGAAGTAATGAAGATTTAAGGAAACCTGAAATCTGAGATAACACCACCATTGCCAAAGAGTATAGTAGCTTCTTTCCTCTAGACTGGCCTCAGGGCATTTAATTTTGATGTTGTTCATCTTTGAGGCCAGCCAGCCACAGGCCCCACATCATTTAAATGTGTTGACAAGCCATCTATTTCCCCCTGGGCTCTTAACCAGGACACAGAAAAGGTTCCATTTAAAAACTGTTTTATTATTAACATAATCTTCCCATTTAGCCAAGTGTGGGTCATGTATAAGGAATGTCGGTAAATATTCCATTTGAGGCTTCTTTTTACATATTTCCATTGATAAATAAACTCTGAATTCACATAAAAAAGTTAAACTTAAATAACTAATATATTTTTTGTAACAGGCATACATTGGTAAAATACAAATATTCTTGTACTCAGCCTTTGTTCTAAATAGAGATAACAGTTAGCCACACATCACAGTTATTAAGAACTAAAACCAAAAACTCAACTGTTGTTCTGACCTGGACTAAAAGAGAGATGGAAACAGAAAATTCACATTTTGACTTTGGGCCAAAAGAGGTTGAGAGGCAAGAAGAGAACAGTTTTATTAACAGCTTTGTTAAAAATAGTCTGCTCTGCCACTGAATTTTAACTTGAATATATTATTCTATGTTTGGTAGTTGATTCCATTATAATTTTATGTAACACTCAAGTATCACTAACAAAATATGGCACATCATTCTTGAACAATATAACAATGTTTTAAAACTACCAGGGCAAAAACGTAGGCGATACGAGTGATTTGGTTCTGGCTAGCCATTTTGTTCTCTCAGTCTAACATTAACATATTGCATCACGTCACTGTTTTGGCCACTTTCCTGCAAAAGACTGGAGTTTGTAACCTGTAGCTCTAAAGTTTTTCAAACTAACCAGTTACCAGACAACCTGATACACTGGGTTTCCTCACCCAGAAGTCAGACCAAAATCGGTTGATCAAAATGCCCTCTCAAAGGACTCTGGGAATGATGGTGAAAGGGACGATGGGACTGCTGGCTTCAAGCTCCAGCGCCGTCAGGAAGCATTCGGTTGCGGCATCATCATTGCCTTGAGCCTGCAGCACCTCTCCCAGGCCGTTCCAGACCTCATGGGCCGTGGAGTTCACCTGGACGGCATCTCTGAGAATCTTCTCCGCCAAGCTATAGCGTCCGAGTTGGTGAAGTATCAGAGCCTGCAAGAAAACAAAGGAAAAATGTTTCAGATTGGACAGTAGGACTTTCCTGAAGCTCAAGTGATATGTTGCAAGAGTGAAATAAAGCGTTGCTAGCTTGTGTTGAAAGTGTTATAGACTATATAACACTTTTCTTTCAAAAAAACCCAGCAAAAAACCAAACCAAAACAATATGAATATTGCACCAGTAGTGTATAAAGATCTAGCAGGCAGGTGACTTCCTCAGGAGCTTCCTAGACACAGCTTCTTCGTCTTCCTCTATGGAACGGGATCCAATTCAACACCACATGCTTCAAGAGGATGTCTAAACACACTAGGATATGGGCTGAATGAGGCAGTGGAAATCTCCATTCATCACATTCCGCTATATTCCTGTGCCAGAAAAGTCATGGAATGACCCAGTAAAGGAGCTTTATTCTCAGATTATAATAATCCTAACGATGTTACGCATTTTAACCTTGTGATTCAGTGTTGCAAAATGCATATGGACCACAAATCTTTGTTTTCCAGAGGGTTGTCCTGATTACACGCTTACAGATTCCCTGTGACTTCTTCCCTCCCAGGCCCCACTCCTTGGACCGCAAGTTCTTTTATTTCTCTCTGTACATCTGTCCCTCAAATCCTTATCGACCTAAGGGTCGATGATCAGAAAGTACCGAAATTCTACGCAACCCCTGAATTATCCACCAAACATTTCTGGAATTCTGCCCATCAGGCTGGCTTTCCGCATGGGCAGACTGCTAACTCCATCCTACAGAGCTACACAGCAGACCATGCTCTGAAGAACAACATAAACAGTGCTGTACAGTATCATCAAGATAAATAAATAAAGAACTGCAATGAAGGCTAATTTCTATCAGCCTAGCAGATGTTCTCACATAAAGGTGCTAGAGCGCCTTTCTAGTTCTGGATTTTTTTTTGAGCTGTCAAGTGAGTCAGCATTTCCAGAGCAAGTGAACAGTACTTCCAATCCAAAAATCAGATAACTCTCAGGATCAGCCTCTTTTTCCTGCAGGAAAATGATTGTGACTGGTAGGTATCAGGCATGAAACTATGAAAAAAAAAAAAGAAGCAAGGAGATGGAACATATATAGGTGGTTTGGCTGCGTGCACCTAAGCTTAGTAAAATCAAAGCATTGCTAATTTTTGAGACAAGATTCTCTAATCAACTAAAAAAAAAAAATCTTCCTTTTTTTTCTCTGTGCAGATTTGTACATTTTATACTAATTAAACATGTGAGTTCTTTCAATGTTGGTAATACTTTTTTTCCCAAATATGCCAGACTATTTTCCACACTTGCTAAGGATCAAACTGTTCTTTCCAAGACCAAAGGAAACAACCAAATTTTGCAGATATAAACCTGTTGACGGGAAGGGAAACACGTTATGTCACATCTGCCCTATTCTGTATGGAAAAAAGAGTAGCTCAGATTTTCCAGGTGGGCAAATACTAGCTGTTTGCCTGCTGTTATATTTTTCTAAGAACATAAACTATTTAGCACTAGTGAAGGAACCACTCTTGCATAGGCAATTAGGTTGCATTCTGTACTCTCATGCCTTTGAGGTCGCAGCTTTTTAGATGGAGATTTTCCCAATAGTCAGTTTTTCACTCGTGTCTCAGGCTGGGACGGTATGAAGACTCCTGCATTGGGCAGCAGCACTGGGGCAACAAGCTTTGCTTTCAAAAAACGGATGGAGAGAAAATTAGACTCAATTCACACAGATCATCAAAAGGATGGTGGCATTTGGTCACTATAGCTGTGGGCTGAGCTCAAACAAGTGATCTAGAGAAAGAAGACATAATACCCTCTGATTTGTTAACTCTCTCAGAATGATGGTTAGATGGCATGTCTTGTCAGTGTCCATTTTGTAGATCTCCTTCCCGTATGACTTCATTAAAATTCTGCAGCACAGAACGTTTCAAATTGTTTGTGGTCCTTGCCTGACTTTGCTCTATCAAGCATTATAGTACAGACCACAGGGAAAAGAAGCGGCCATGCCTATCACACAGCAACATCCTTCAAACCATCACCCATGCAAGAAAAGTGACCTCCAGTTTACCAGCTGTCAGCTTATGTTTACTCTCTGTACTAAGCCTTTTTGGGGAAAAAAATCCAAACAAACAAACAGAAAACAAACCACTAAAACCAACAAAATCTAAAAAAAAACCCAAACCAAAACTCCTCTAAGATTTCCCAGAAACCAATACGAATTATCCTAGTCCTTCACTGCATATTTTCCTTTGCTTCCTAACTGGAACCAAAACCTCAAATCTACCAGTTCTGGCCTTTACCTATTTCTCAGCAGATGTACAGACAACATTTATCTGCAGAATAATGTTAAGTCTCTTGCTTATGGCTGGAGATGGCGCTTGAACAACACATCAACTCTGCAGAAACACAGAGGGGTACCTAAGTGATACATGGCTCACCTTCAGACTTGGCATGTTAGTTTAAAACCTAAGCAGAATGTCTTCTCCTTATACCCTCTTTATAAACAGGCACATAAACTCTTTTTTTTTAAAAAAAAGATAGGGATTTTGGAACCTGAATGAATTAAAAAAAATATTTGAGTAAATAATATGAAATATTAGTAGGAAAACACTCATTCTACAAAAAATGATGCAATCAGTAAGGAATTCCTAAGGAATGACACAAATCTAAGGCAATCTATTTGTTCTTTGTACATTTTAAAACGCTGCAGTACTTCACAGAGGTGTCTAAGACAACTGTTGGCATCCTGCTAGGAGAAAGCAGGACCCTTCCTGCTATTGCATCTCTTTCACTAGCTCTTTCACACGGAAGACTGATAGATTTATGACATTTGCTTCTAACACAGTTATAAAAGCCTCTACTAACGTGTGTGGGCTTTTTAATTTTAGAAATTTTTTTATTACTTTTTCCCCATGTTTGGTTTGCTGAGAATTTTACACTTCTTTGGGGTCATGGTTTGTGGGGTTTTGTGGGGTTTTTTTGTGGGTTTTTTTTTTCTTTTTTTTTTTTTTTTTGTGTGTGTGTTTTTTTTTTGTTTCATTAGTTTTTGTTTTGACAAACCACTGATCTCCCCTAAGTGCGTTAAGGCTTCCTGCATCCGTCTGTTCAGGACATTTTTTATGTTGTAAACACTCTAAGCAAATCTTATTTTTCTTCTAGCCAGTTCTACATTGCAGAGGTTGATTTTGTAACTCAGAAAACTCCAAGTGAAAAATCTAAGCAGAAATGGCACAGGCAGAAAGTTAAGGGAATCTCTGAAGAAAGAAAGAGACTTTTTTGTGCCATCATTGCAAGAAGTGAAAGCAGTGCTTCCTGTCTCCGATTCATTGATATTTATACCAGTCACTTTGAATAATCAACAGCACTCTCAGATTTGTGGAGTTCAGATGCTCTCTGCTCTAGGAAAGGTCAACAGTCTTTTATAGTGCCCAGGCCACTGTCGGGGCTCAGAGCTGGGAGTAACAGGGACTTTTCAATTTCAAAATCTTACAGGGGCTGGCTTTCTAAAAAAAGAGTATTACTGTGTGCTGCCTGCGACAAGGAGGTCCTGTAGTCACTAGAAACAAAGTTCTATACAAACTTCACATCACAACAGAACAGGGCCATGAAGATGATCCGAGGGCTGGAGCACCTCGCCTGTGAAGACAGGCTGAGAGAGTTGGGCTTGTTCAGCCTGGAGAACAGAAGGCTCCGGGAAGACCTTTTAGCAGTCTTCCAGTACCTAAAGGGGATCTACAAGAAAGCTGGAGAGGGACTTTTGACAAGAGTGTGTGGTGATAGGACAGGGGCAATGGCTTTAAACTGAAAGAGGGGAGATTTAGATTAGATATAAGAAAGAAATTCTTCACTCTGAGGTTTGTGAGGTATTGGTGCAGGTTGCGCAGAGAAGCTGTGGATGCCCCATCCCTGGAAGTGTTCAAGGCCAGGTTGGATGAGGCTTTGAGCAATGTGGTATAGTGGAAGGTGTCCCTGCCCATGGCAGGGGGTTTGGAACTAGGTGATCTTTAAAGTCTCTTCCAACACAAACCATTCTATGAAAACTCTCTAGGAATTGATAAAAAGGTGGAAAAAGTGGTTCTAATTTTCTTCTCAGCCACAGGTTATTTTCAAGATCTTGTTGATTCTTTCTTCATTTGATCTGGAGTCACAGTCTCCCTCTAGTTAGTCAATGATTTTAACATGTGTTTACTCCTTCCATCGTCATCCATATACTTCATTTTATACTGCTCCACATACAAAACTTCTATTGTTTGCTTATTTTGCCAAAGTATCTATCCAAGGCTTGTTTCTACGACACTCAATCAAACAGGGCCCAACCCTTGATTGAAGGCCCTTAGCACTGTTGTCAAAACAGAAGTCATTTGTTATTTATTACCCAATATTTCCTAGATACCTACATGAATACAGTCCAGAAGAACAGTTACTGAATCTGAATAGACAGAAATATCTTAATGTATCATCCAAAATGTTTGGCTGAATAACCTTCATTTTTACTTATCTTGCATACATTAAGGAATGGGGATTATATCTTCTGTATTTTGGATACTGCCTTGGGACTAATTATGCTTAGTGCTTTAATTAATGACACATCACAAGAATTATGAAAGTGATGATACAATTAGATAACAAAAAGTTTGGAGGATACGATATAGAAAGCAACAGTCTGATCATGAGAACTGGAATAACAGAAACATGGCAGAGGTCAGTAAAACAAAGTGGAAAACAACACAACAGTAACACAGAAGTTCTGCAATATGGTGGAAGCCTGTGAACCAAGCAGCTTGTGAGATGGATTTGGATATATCAGGCAAACACAGGGTGACATTGTGAAAAGGTGCCAGTGTGAAAGAGGAACACCCAAGTGACATCAGCAGAGATTTCCAGTAGAGAGAAAGAGAACAGATTTTAGCAGCTGTGCTGTACATAGCTATAGCAGGGCCTTCTCTGGTACCTTGTGCAGATCCCCCTTTTCAACAAAGGTCATTCAAACTCGAACGGGAACAGAAAATGACTACTGAGACAATCAATAAAATCTTAATTTACAAAGGTAGACTAACAGACTTGGTTTGTTTAACCTAGCAAATCAAAAGCTGACAGGAGATGAAGTTACTTGCTATCAAAACAGCAGAGAGAACAGAATAGAGAAAAACTATTTTAGTTAGGGAATAATGTTGGCACAAGAACACGTGTATAAATTGGCTGCGAGTAAGTTTAACAAAAAAAGGTGAAAACATTCCTGGCAATTGGAGAAGAGAGATCTTGGAACAGTCTTCTACTCACAGTAGCAGGGTGCAAAACAGCATAAGACAGAGTCCTACAGGAAGAGCTTGCATGCTCTGATGGTTAGGAGAAGACTTGTCTAGAGGGCTCAGGGACCTTCCACTAGTCCTGTTCCAATATCAGATTCCCCCTCAACTGCACCGAGAGAAAAGTCAGTAATAATATTTTTGTGTCTATATAACATGACTACTTGATGCTTCTGTTGTAAGAAGAATTTTCTCTTGATTCCTTATGTTACACTGAAGAAACAGGTGCAGAGAAATGTCCAACAGATACAAAGATTAAAAAGCAAAATTATGGCAGGTATCCAGCTTATTTCTGAAAGAAGAAAACTAGTAGGACAAAATGAATTGATTCTGAAATCTTCAAATCCATAAGGCCATTTTTTTTTAACAAACAAAAAAAAATCAACAACAAATCAACACTCCACAACATGGTCACAGTATTTTGAGCATAGAAAGATGCATAATGCAATTTTCCAATGCATATAAGACAAGATGTTTTATCAGCATTCACTTAAACAGGACCTAAATCCTTACTCCATCTCGACAACTTTCAGTATGTCATTAGGTATCTATTTGTATCCTAGACAAAAGTATCTTTTTTTCTTCAAATGGGCTTTCGCTCTTTACAAATTAACCTGTCATAACGATTAACCAAAAAGTCAACTGAAAACACACATCTAGAAAAACAGACACGGGACAGAAATGGAAAACTACTTACATAACTAATTTCTGATTTTGAAAACATGATTTAAAAGAGCCATTTAGAGTAGTCTAGTAAGATCACATTTTTTTAATTTGCTTTTAGGCAAATGAGAGGCTAATATGCAAATTTTTTCCATAGAACTAACTTTAAAAAAATTAAAGTTGTAATTATCACCCATTGTACATCCACCAAAAAAGAAAAAAAAAAAAAAAGGTAAAACTACAAAGATCATTGTGGTTTCTTCAACATGCCTAAAAATTTCTGCTAAAGAGAGCTGGATGTTTTCTAAAGGTTTAACCATCTGACTACTTCTCCATCCCTCTCAGAAAATAAAGTTCTCAATCTCAACAGAAGCACTACTTGAGATTTTTACCTTTGCTCATTTGATATCAAAAAGAACAATTTCATTTTCTCCAAGAAAGATATAGCTCACAGGTGGGAGGTGTTCTCAAAAGCTGTGAAATTTATTTTGAAGTGGAAAAATTATAATAGGAACTTTGACCATGAGTCCATTTGCACTCTTGCCTTCTTCAGAGAGGATGCTGAACTCTCAACACTGAACTCTCTTGTAACTCTGCAGAGATGGAAACTGCTAACTGGGAGAAATGGAGAGTATGAGAAGAAACATGGCCGACCTAACAAGCAAAAAAGCATCAGAGATGCTCACTATGTTTAAGAATCACAGCCTGTTGACCTGCAATAAGACTCAACTACAAAAACTTTAGTTGTAGCAGATAAGATATTAATTTTTACCTAGTAAGTCTATTACATGACTTGTTTGTTAAACAGCTTCTAAATTTATATGACGCAGACCTTATTTACCTAAAAAATACCCCTCAGAGCTAAAAGTTTCCTTTGCAAAACCAACGGCTATAAGAAAACATTATAAGCATATGAAAATCAAAAATAGACTGACTTTGTAATTAATGATCAGAGCAGGGAGACAGAAGAACCATGGAAATACTACTTGCTTGATTTGCTGATGACCTGCTGAAACCCAGTAAGCTAGCTGCTGCAAATGTAGAATCAGACATAGAGCTATACAGATGCTGAAAATAATGATTTTTTTTTTTTTTTAAAGTTACAATAAATGGCCCAAAGAACTCACCACTTCCAACTCCCCAGTAATTTTCCCAGTTCGATTTTTTTTTTTTTTTAAACAAGTCCCAGCGTGCCTAAGAGACAGTCAACTTTCAACCATGGTATACAGAAAGACACGACAGAAACATCCCATCTTATCTAAAAAAGTTGAAAACCAAGGATTATGATCATAAACAGTTACAAAACTTAATATGCAATGTAGGCATTGCAAATCCATATGCATTGTAATTTTAGCATCATATAACTGCCCCTTGTTACATGCTGCTTTTTCAGCCTATTTTGCATGTGTTAAGGTGGCTGCTATTTTCAAACAAATCTATCAAACTTGAAGGTTTACCAGAGACTTGACAGTGTTATGCTATAATAATGAAACAGAAGAAGTGTTAGCGAGGAAAACTAGAAGAATTTGTCATGATATATGGAAACATAAGTAAAATTCTGCAGCTGATATTTCCAATCCTCTGTGATATAAATACGTTTTAAATGTATTCTATAATCAATATAAAGGTTTCTTTTTGATTCCATGTATTTTACACTTACGTAGAGTGAAATAGCACATTATTTATATGCGCTCTCCTATCTTCTTTTTAGCTGATGAATTTGTACTAAACACACCCATCCGACGGAAGTATGACTTTGCAGAAGAAAAAATTTACTAACTGCTTCTTTTGAAGGAATATACCAAGACCAATTGCATGTTTAGTTATTGTAAGTAACTATTTCCTGCAAGCACGAAAAAACTGTGACATGGCACATCAGTTCGACATCAGCCATTCCATCAGAAAAGTGACGAGTAGAATAGTTCTATGTCTGCAATGACCGAGATGCATATTAATGCAGGGATTTGAAGGGTACCCATATTACAAGGCTAAAAACCAACTGGATTTACCACCACTGCTTACAAGTAAAGACTATTTTCTGTAAAATAAATACATGATTTTTTGAATCGGAAAAGAAACTGCAACATATACGTAATTTGTTTCCAAAACGCGGAATACAAAACCACTTATCTCGTTTTCTCTAATGAGGCAATTCTTTTGAACAATAAAAAGTATGTTTCTTCAAACATGCTCAAAATTAAACTTTCTAGCAGCTCAGCATGGATTTTTTTTTTTAAATGAGGACAACCAGCTAATAATACCTACAGCAGATCACTCACTAAACCAAACCAAAGCAACTGATGAACAAACGTGAACCTGCAGCCAACGTTTTTGTTCATTGCCTATCTTGAAACATTGTCTGTTCTACGTGTCCCTCACCTGTCTTGCTCCATCCCCAGCACACCCTGTGGTCGGTGTCAGCGCTGAAGCAAGCTCCCAACCCGTTTGTTACTTCCTTCCCCTTCCCCCAATGATAACATACCCCCGAAAGGTCTCCAATTGCTTCCCCTGCTGCAAAACACTTGTTGCTAGGAGAACACCTACTGCTTGGCAACAGATTTTTAAAACAACAACTTTGGCTTTGTTACTCACTGAACTTTACATCCCTGGCGTGAAACAACAAACGTGTGTGGTTGTTAGGGCATCTGTGTATTTATAACTCCCTTGAAAATGAGTGACCCCTTCCAACAGGGCTGTGCTTGCCTTTTAGTTCTCTACTGTTCACAGCCGATAATGCAGAAAGGTTCAAAACTGAAGTTCATTTTCTAAAATTGCTGATCGTAGCTGTCCACCAAGATGGAAGCTCTTGGGAAACTACTTCTCCCGATAAGACAGCATAATCTTGCAACAGTCTGCTGTAATTTTGATTTACACTTTGTATGAACGTCATATCAGCTTATAAAACCATGCTATATTGCGAGAACTAATAGGAACATAGCAAGCACACTGGAAACAAATAAAACACCTTACTGATAGAGTGAAACAGCTCGTGACTGCGGAGATTATCTGATTTTTTAACTCCATCTAAAAATTGTACTGAGGGTCTTATTTCATATGCTGTATCTACCAACACAGTAAAACCACAACGATTCTCCCTTCAGAAGTCAGACGGCTACAGCTCTGGCAAGTACTGCATCACCAGTAACATCGTGGAATAATTAAGTACAACCCTCGTTCTCAGAATTATGTCCAGTCCTGAGTTTGGAGTACTTGTCATCTAGTGCAAATGTTTTACGTTTCCTCCCAGGTATGACACCATGAAGCAACACTGAAGCGTAGGTGATTTGCCTCGACCACCTCCCTCCATCCGGAAGCTCAGCAGCACTGTATCTTCTCTATCCTCCTTCCCAGCACTGAAGCCACATCAGTGTCTTCTCACCTATCCCACAAATAAGAAAAGGGGATTTCCTAGATGTATAGCTTCCTTCACGTACATGCACCCATAAGGAAAACTGGTGCTGGAGATCACAGCTACAGGCAGTGCCGTTTATGAAATGGGCTCATAGTAATTTCCTTAATTCAGTATATTCTTGTATATTGTCATTCATACCCTCACCCCTTTTCCTCTATGAAGACATTTTATAGATACAAGTGCATGATCTAGTTACAATACCAAATTGCACTACTGAAATCCTACTATTTTATCACTCTAATCCGTGGCTGTATATCAACATTGCCCCTTGTCCTATCACTACACACCTTTGCAACAAAGTCCCTCTACAGCTTTCTTGCAGGCCTCCTTTAGGTACTGGAAGACTGCTAAAAGGTATCCCTGGAGCCTTCTGTTCTCCAGGCTGAACAACCCCAACTCTCTCAGCCTGTCTTCATAGCAGAGATGCTCCAGCCCTCGGATCATCTTCATGGCCCTCCTCTGGACCTGCTCCAGCAGCTCCATATCCTTCTTGTGTTGAGGACTCCAGAGCTGAATGCGGTATTCCAGGTTAATCATGAGAGCAGACTAGAGGTGCAGAATCACCTCCCTCGACCTGCTGGTCATGCTTCTTTGGATGTAGCCCACGATATGGTTGGCCTTCTGGGCTGTAAGCACACATCGCACATTGCCAGCTCATGTTGAGTTTCTCATCAACCAGCACTCCCAAGTCCTTCTCCTTCAGGCTACTCTCAAGCACTGGCTTTTTAAGAAGCTGTTTTTCATTAACGACAGTTGTTCTATAAAATCACAATGAATATACCGGTGGTATGTGGCTTCTGAAAATGGTAATTAGAAAAATTGATCAAATGTACTACTGAAGAAATCAATCTGAAGTCAGGGGAATAGCTTGTGTATCAGAAAAAAAAATCAGAGCTGCAGATCCAGTACTAGGTTCTGTGGTTAAAATTTATCATTAATAGACTCGTCAGTGTTCAAAATGAGTACTTTGGAGATCTTTAGCTAGATTGTCACTATTCTGAAACCTAGCACTTGTAGTCCATACTTGCGTGTGCTCAATACTTCAGAAACTAGCACTTAGTTGCCTGAACTTTTGAAACTACGGAAAAGGAACCAGAAGTGAATGATGGTCTTCTGAAGTACCTTTTTTGCATTTATGCATGTGCATTTGCCTCAAATATTCTGACAAATGCTGTATTAAATATTCAGAGTCAGAACTGCAGTATAAGATAAAAGATGACCAGTCCTTTCATTACTAAAATAAAATAGAAATTCAAAGATTAAAGCACTTTATTCATATTTTTATTCCTTTTGCCCTTAGCCAAAGAGACTTTTGGATACAGAAGTATGAACATACATATGTTATAACTATGGCTAAATTCACTGTTTCAAAAGTGTTATAACACCACAGTAGCACATACCACACTGGCATTACAGTAACCTCTAAGAAAAAGAGGTTATTTTTAATATAGTATTAATAAATATATTTTTAGTAGCATCTCCAGGAAACAGATCATTTCCTTCCTCCAAAGCAGATGTGAACTGCCATCTGCTCGTCAGGCTCCACGCACTACAATGGGAAGAGCCACCTTCAGGGCAGTTTGCAAAAACCTCCTGGCATGAGAGGGAATGCACCACCATTTCTCCCCCTAGGTTCTTAAATGGAAGGCAGAAGTTGCAGGTACACCGCTAACCTGTCAGTCTGGTAGAACTGCCAGCAGACCCATCTTCAAGGGAAGGCGATTTTCAGTGTGAAGGTAAGGCATACACTCACCCATCTGTGCACCATCAGGTAGAGATCAGAAAAGCCAAACCCTAACCATTGGCAAAGAAAGGGCTTATAGCACTTTCAGAAAAATAAAATGGAACACTTATTTGTATACTGACTTACCTTTCACAAAACCTGAAGAAGTCAAATATACTGAAAACTACAGAAAAGAGCTTTGGACAATTAAAGAGAGAAACCCAAACAGTAGTACTTTTGGGAAAAAAAAACCATTAAAATTTATTTTTTAAAAGCTAGAAATAACACTAACATACCTCGAGAAATCAGCTTTTGCTAATACTGATCTGGAAGCGAACAGGTAAACGTAACCGAAGAATCACCTATCTTTTATAATTTAATGCCATATAAGCCTATTGGGTTTTCTCACAACTATCTTTTTGCAGATTATTGTTATTTTTTTTTTTTTTTTACTTAAAACATGCCTAATTTAAGGTATTTTCAGTTTAATTAACATCAGATCAGAAGAGCCCTCTTAGGTTCTTCATTTTGCTTCCCTGTTGTTACCAACAACCTTAGCACAGGATTTCATGGTCCACAGTGCTTAGACTGTAAGTGCTAGGAATCCTCTTCAAATCTTCTTCCCAAATTTTTCTCTAGCCAGTTTGTTTTCATTTATTGCAGTGCCAATGTCATCCAGCCTTATTTTGTTTATGCATATTCCTCTCATGTTTACAAGGAGCACATATTACTGTTAAAGCTTCCTACTTCTCCCAGGAAACGCTCCAGAGACTTTCTAGTGCTACAGTTCAGTCACCTCAGTGCTCCCCGTGTATAAGGACAACACTGATGCAAAGCTACAGGCCAGCGTTGTCATCCAGCCGCACTACTTGGGATTAGAGGATAATCACAGGGCCAGTTTCCTTTCACACAGGAAACCCTAAGTGAAAACTATGCTTTAGTTCACACTGAGGATACACTTGCCCCATTGGTTAGCCTCAACTGGTTTTACTGGGCATGGCAGTCTCCATATTTTGGGGACATGAAGCAATCAGTGGAACATGAACAGCACCACCTTCCATAAGGGAACGAGAAATCTGTAGGCTTACAAAATTAATGGTGAGGCTACACTGTTGACAAGATGATGACATTGATAACTGGGACAACATGATGTAGAACATCATGAGATGTAGGTCTATAGAGATGTAGCTCAGATCAACTAGTACCCCAGCTCTTTGTCCTTGTCAGTCATTTCCACACTCAGTCTTGCTCTTCTATTTTATATTTGTGAAAGTCATCATATTTCTTTTTCTGAAGGGTCTTCAAGTCTCACTTCTAATCAAATTCATGGCTTTCCCCTGCAACTGCTCTTCCCAAGTAGAGGTAATATATTAACTATCCTACAATCTTTTGTTAAGTTAGGTTTCACTAAATATTACCGGACTAATGATTTAGCTCTTCCAGAATTCTGGCCAACTCCTTCACACTTCCACCAGCAAGTAGTGGCCACAATTTCTGTACTTTGGTTTCCACTACTAATTTTACCTTTGCCATTCATGATAAGTATCACATCCTCATTAACGATTGAGGCAAAACAGGAGTTTAACGTGACTCTAAACTTTTTATAAGTGGTGATCCATCATTGCACTGATTGACACAGCATGTTAAATCATACGCTGCGGTTGGTTTGTGGCTCTTGAAATCCATTTTCCAAACTGTATAATAAATTATTGCACAAGGTTGGAATCTGCAGAGAAAGTGTAATTCCAAATGCTGTTTCTCCCTCAGTCCTTTTCTTTGATTTACTATTGTCAGCTGACAGGCAGCTGAAATAGACTTGAATCCTCCTTTCCAGAGTGTCGGAATCTTGTCCATTTGAGTCACTTTTCTAGTTCACTGGAGCACAGTTGGCAGGAAGAACAGAAGAATGGCAGAAAAGGCACTCCCACACGAAGCTAGGATTTGATCAGAATACGCAAACTGGGAAGTTAATGCTCGCTGAGTGAAGAGCTGAGATTCAGAGTGGCAGCTTCCATTTCAAGGATAAAAACTAGAGCAACGGCATGGGTTTGGTGGGAAAGGTGGGAATTCTGGAACTTAAGGCAGCTCCTGAGTGCGGGGTGAGATACAAACATTTCCTACCAGCTATTGTGCTAAACATCCATGGATTTTATCTTTGGCAAAAATATTCAGATACAAATGTTACATTAAATCGAATGCAATGCATGTGGCAGAAAGACTGCACCTACTAATAAAACTTCCTCCAATTTTAGGAAGCTTAGTCTTTGATTCTGCAGCAAATGAGATGACTTTGGATGCCCAGGCTAAAGCTACATCATTGATTTTCAACAAAGATCACCAGCTGCTCACACTATCAAATCACAATTTTAAAGGAAATTAAGTATGACGCGCCAATTACTTTAATAGATCTGACAGCGCTTCGTACTGTTTTAGACCTGATACCAAGAACAGTTATTTCTGGCAACTGTAACCTACCAGCTTCTGGCTAGGCGTTCAATTAACATGACAAAGCACCATCACAGAATGCATTTGTCTCATAGCATTTCATAGCCCTCTGGTAAGTCTTTGGGTCCCTGACCCTTGTAATACCATCTGTTCTGATGTCATTGTGGCTATCACTTTTTCAAATGGTCATAAATTACAAACCAGACAGAATCCCAAAGAAGTTATTGGCAGCTGTCAGGATCAACTGTAACAAGAACCATGAAAAAATTGGAAATTGAAATGGCTCTGCAGCTGGTAGAGGTTCGCTTGCACATCTTTGAACGTTTGTAACCACTTGACATCTGTCTTAATTTATTATTCGTCCTCATTTACAAAACAAATGGGTTTGTTTTTAAATGAGAGAATATACTTTTAAAGATATGTCTTTATTTTAAGTTACTTATTTTAAGGTAGCAAAAACCACCTACAGGCAGAGAAATTTTAATTCAGAAACCAGGCAGAAACAGTCCTCTCTTTTAGTAGGTCAGATCACCTCTGATAAAAGGCAAGCATTTTTCCAAAGTGCTACCTAACACAACCTTTGTCCATGTAGATTTAGAGCTCTGAAGCCATTTTCACACTGTGTATGGTACAGAAGAAATTTTGAATCTGCATGGGTGTTTTTTAGCTTTTTTTTTTTTGGTTTTGTTTTCGTTTTTTTAGTTTTTTTTTTTTTTTAGTTTTTATTTCCATAGCCCTTTACTGATAAGGTCTTTACAGCACAATTCACTATTTTGTCTAAATATGTTACACTATCAAGTCATATAGCCAACTAACCTAACGTAGCAGAACATGTTATGTTATGTTCTGGAATAACTTTAAAATGTTAACATTTAACAGCTATCTCCATGAGCACTGACTGTAATGAAGCCTGGTTTGGCTTTCTAAGGACTGCGTCTTATATCCCTGCAGCAGAGAATTTACCATCGCTCACTCTCATGTGTCCTTGCTGATATCAAATAAAAATTGGAAATCATGAAACAGCCTCGGTCGTCTTTCCTCCTGCCTCTTTTTTGTAATACTTGCACAAGCCTAAATTATTCTTTTTTTACATCATTCCCTCTTCTGCCCAGATGAAACTGGCTAAAGAATTTAAAGTCATGAAGGCAAAGCTGAAAAACACACACACACTAATTATTTAGTAAGCCTGACTTCCTAGGGATACAGCAAGTTCAATCTGTGGGATATAAACAGTGTACCAGTAGCAGTTGGGGGAGATTGAACACACTGAGCTGCAACAAATCCTTTCACCAGCACCACTGATTAAAAAGACTAATAAATGAATTAAAACCCAGAAAAAAATTCAACTCAAATGTTAATTTCCGATACTAACATGAAAGAAACATTCATAACTTTCCTGGGATAAGAGGGAAGCATTTAAAAACTTCGGTATTTTTCATCAAAGTATTTAGAAAAAAAAATTGAAATAATCAAATGTCTGCATCCTAATGTTCCAACAAAACCATGCTGTACTGCTCAAGTGTTTCGGGGAGTGCCCTTCCTCACAGCGCTTACCTTTTAACAGTGTGGACAATGCTCGTGTTTTCGTATTTCTGCCAAGTGCTTTGCTAATGAATTGCTTTGCTCGGTTCATCTGAGCAGTACTAAAAGACTGAAGATTTCTTCTAGGTCAAATGCTTTATGTGAAGATATGTGGCTCTTGAGTATGAGCGCTCCATTTTAACATCTCAATGTTTTGCTAATACTTCTTTTCCTTTCAGTTCTATGCCAGTACTTAGGAAAGAAAAGCTGTTTCTAAAAGCATCTTTAAATTCAATGTAAGGGCTACTTCTTGAAAGTCAACTTCCTTGAAGCACCACAGCAGCATCTATTATAATGCAGGATGTCTCGGATTTGTGTAAAAAAGCCACATATGTATAAACTACACACGTTTCAGGTCAGAGATTAGCTGAAAGAAGCTGTAACATATTGTTATGTACAGAGCTTTTTGGTTTCCCCAAGACTCCAGTAAGTGCATCTTAGTACAAAACTACATTAAACCTCAACATCTGGACAATAATAAATATTTACAACCATTCTGACAAACTTCAAGGTATTAAACTGCTCTCTCTCGTTTGCCTCCCACTAATCACAGAGTGGGAGCACAGAGCTATAGTTTTTCACATCTTAAACTGATCTCCTTCCCTAGGGTATATTATCCTTCTTCAGGAAAAAGCTGGCTGGAGAAGTCTTACTCAAAACTATACTTATTGCATATAATGGTAATTACATGAGCACACAAACAACATAACAGCAAAAGGAAATTTATGACATTAGCTCTCCAAATCTGACTCATGCTACATGTGAGTAAATACGCAAGAATTATACAGGTGCTCACCAATTCATGTTACGGGCTATAAAGCCTTCAACTTCCCCCAAGGACATAAATCAAGACTTGGTTCTTTTTTGTTCAAACCCAGGTAGGAGTCTAATTTGTAGGACAGGAGGATGCATCAAAGCATAGACCTGAACAGAACATCTGAGAAAAGCTAACAATCCATTATAATGAAAGCAGCAATCCTTTTTCCTTCAGATCTCTATATCCACAGACTTCATATTTAGTGCTGGTTTGAAGCTAGCTTCTCTTGAATTTGAACTTTCTAGCGAGTAATAACATAAGAAACAAAGATCTATGGAAGCAGTTTACCTTTATTACCTATTGAAGTACATTACCATAATACAGTGCTAAGTTTAACTGAGCTCTCAAAACCAGATCAAAAAGGAATCACAGAAACAAAGTACTGATGCCACAGATACCTCCAAAACAGTCTGCTATCCAGACGGCCATCTCCTTCACCAACCATCTCAGCTGCAATGACTTGGGAAATATTATATTCATTGAGCAAATCCAAGACAACTTTGACAAAAATCTTCCAGAAAGGAAGGTAGGTGGAACAACAAGAGATGTAGGTAAACGAACTGATTTATTATTTAAAAGTATTGAAAGTTCTGCAGTTAATTTGAGACAAGTGCCTCATTTTACTTGGCTGAGCTGAAATGGCAGTCAAGGAGCTGCTACATATCCCTTCACTTCAACTGCTGCAAAGGCAATAACTATCAAAAAGATAATTTTCACTGATAAATGACTGAGCTGTTCTAATCACCTACATTTTAAAAGGAGGTCCACCACTGACAGTACTAAATTTAAATATCATAAGGGAAAACCTCCTAAAGTCTGCCAATCATTTGTAAGTCAAAACCCACAAAAGACACCCCACAGGCTCCCTTCAGCAGGCAGTGGGAATATTGATGCTGCTGCCCTATCAAGATTGACTGATACATTGGAGAAGCCCATGGGGAAAATTATTTTCTTCAGAGTGCAAGGGCACTGGAAAGAATAAGCACAGGAATTAAATGTGAGTCCCATGAATGTGATGCTCAGAATGGGAAATCAGGAGGCTTGTATTATATTTAAAGCAAGGTAAGTTGCAGCCTCAGTTTCCCCATTTTTTGACTGGGAATAAATAATACATTCTTCAGGGCAAAACGTATTTGAAACTTAACATGTTGACCACTTGAAGTTGTTACAAAAACAAACACCATAACCTTTTTTAAATATCTAGACTTTCAATTTAGAAAAAGAGTAAAAGAGATTTCAGTCACCGTCTTACTATCTGCCATACCAACCGTCTTAGTTACTACACTATCTGCAGCTGCTCAACTTAGCCAGTTACTTTTTATTCCTCTTAACTTGCTCAGATGGTTAAATATTCATGCTTAAAAATATAAAGAGCTGAAACTAAAAATGCAGCTATATGACCAAATATCAAATATTGAATTCAAGATTTAAATCAGCTACTAGTTCAATAGTGTAAAAACGTACAGTACAGAGGTTAAAAAAAGACACACAAACTCATAGTATTTTTTTTCAAATGCTAAGAGTTACTTACAAAGTCAGTGTTTTAACAAAACCTACAGACTAGATTCATACATGTGATTAACTGCTGAAACAAAGAAGTTCATCTTTTTGCTCTCTATAAAGTCACGGAATTGTAGAATGGTTAGGGTTGGAAGGGACCTCAAAGATCATCTAGTTCCAACCACCCTGCCATGGGCAGGGACACCCTCCACTACACCAGGTTGCCCAAAGCCTCATCCAACCTGGCCTTGAACACTTCCAGGGATGGGGCATCCACAACATCTCTGGGCAACCTGTTCCACTGCCTCACCACCCTCTGAGTGAATAATTTCTTCCTTAGATCTAATCTAAATCTGCCCTCTTTCAGTTTGAAGCCATTGCCCCTTTTCCTGTCACTACATGCCCTTGTAAAAAGTCCCTCTCCAGCTTTCCTGTAGGCCCCCTTTAAGTACTGGAAGGCTGCAATAAGATCACCCCAGAGCCTTCTCCAGGCTGAACAGCCCCAACTCTCTCAGCCTGTCTTCACAACAGAGGTGTTCCAGCCCTCGGATCATCTTCGTGGCCCTCCTCTGGACCTGCTCCAGCAGTTCCATGTCCTTTTTGTGTTGCGGACTCCAGAGCTGAACACAGTATTCCAGGTGGGGTCTGATGAGAGGAGAGTAGAGGGGGAGAATCACCTCCCTCGACCTGCTGGCCACACTTTGGATGTAGCCCACGATACGGTTGGCTTTATGGGCTGCCAGCGCGCATTGCCGGCTCATGGTTAGCTTCTCATCCACCAGCACACCCAAGTCCTTTTCCTCAGGGTTACTCTCAATCCATTCTCTGCCCAGCCTGTACTTGTGCTTGAGATTGCCCCGACCCACGTGCAGGACCTTGCTCTTGGCCTTGTTGAACTTCATGAGGTTCTCACAGGCCCACCTCTCCAGCCTGTCAAGGTCCCTCTGGATGGCATCCCTTTCCTCCAGCGTGTCCACAACACCACACAGCTTGGTGTCATCTGCAAACTTGCTGAGGGTGCACTCGATCCCACTGTCCATGTCGCCAACAAAGATGTTAAATAGCACTGGCCCCAGTACTGACCCCTGAGGAACACCACTCATCACTGGCTTCCACTTGGATATTGAACTGTTGACCACAACTCTTTTAGTTTGACCATCCAGACAATTCCTTATCCACTGAGTGGCCCATTCATCAAAACCATTTCTTTCCAGTTTAGAGACAAGAATGTCGTGTGGGACAGTATCAAATGCTGTGGACAAGTCCAGGTAGACGATGTCAGTTGCTCTTCCCTTATCTGTCAATGCTGTAACCTCATCATAGAAGGTCACCAAATTAGTCAGGCAGGATTTGCCCCTAGTGAAGCCATGTTGGCTGTCACCAATCACCTCCTTATTTTCCATGTGCCTTAGCATAGTTGCCAGGAGAATCTATTCCATGATCTTGCCGGAACAGAATAAAGTCCATGCATATTAATATCAGAATTAAAAAGACGCACATCAACACTGCACTGCTGACTGAAAAAGTGATGAAAGCCCGAAACAGCTTTCT
This sequence comes from Tauraco erythrolophus, assembly GCF_009769465.1. Classification (NCBI taxonomy): domain Eukaryota; kingdom Metazoa; phylum Chordata; class Aves; order Musophagiformes; family Musophagidae; genus Tauraco; species Tauraco erythrolophus. The sequence continues at coordinate 54,567,715 of NC_141470.1, forward strand.
GACTTCACGTTTAGCGTTACTAAGTCTCACTCACGACGTATTTTTCCACTCATGTCAGTTTAGCCAAGTAGCTTACCATGACAGAAGTGGCAGTAAAAGTGTTAACACCTCTAAATCTGCATTTACTATGTTTCATGTAGAGTAAACGTGGATTAAACACACGGTGGGTACGTGTACTTGCAGATGGCAGAGTACTGGGAAGAGTGTCATTTTAGAAAACATTGATCCTTGTGCTTTTACACACAGATAACTGGCTCAAGCAAATAAAATGTGCAACATATCCTCTGATATAGGTGTACCTGGTATCCAGATTAAACACAGTCATCTTACTATGGCTTCAGTGAGCCTGCAGTGTTGACCAGACTTTTCAATCATTACCCAATTAAGTCAACACAAATAGAAACTCAAGACTATTGTTACCACAATGCCAAATGTAGAGCATCAATACCAGTCTATCAAGACACTGGCTCCTAACTTTAGTGTTGATGTTAATACCATACCGTATCATAACAACAGCATGAAAAAATTCTTTATGCTCAGCAGAAAATCAGTTTAGAAAGGCATCCAGATTTTCAAAGTGAAAGAAGGAATTTTCTTTTCTGAGCCAATGTAAAACCAAAACCAAAGAGATCCAGATAACCAAGTTGAGAGAACTGGATTATCTCCATCCTAGAAAAGGACAGAAAAGAGAAGTAAAAGAAATAAAAAACTGGCTAGCAGGTTAATAGTGGAAGCATTTTTACTACCAAAAAGTAATGTACTGTTTGTATTCAGAAAGAAAATTATTATTTCAGTTTTCTTAAATTACATGCAAGGCCTTAGAACATATGTTGAAGAAAGGAATGATTAACACTGCAGTAATAGGGAAAAGTGGAATAAAACACAGGATGCGTTTATCGCTGGTGAGACACTAACCTAGCCTGTATAGCATTTGATTAGATAGGTTAATTCCAGGGGTGGGGGGAAGAAAAAAAAAAAAAAAAGAAAAAAAGTTGTAGAACTAACTTGTCTGGATTTCAGTAAAGTTTCAATATAGCTGGATATAGGAAAAAAAAATCAAAATAGAGATGGCATAGAGCAGCAGAAGAATATATAAACAAGTTAAGAACTAGTTTCCATTAGTCCATCCATCCAATAGGGATGGATGACGGTGAGCAGATTCAAGGTTTGGCCTCAGGCCATATCTTAGTTTAATTTATTGTCTTAACACATAGGTATCAAGAGTGCCGATGAAACTTGATTGCAATTAAATTATGGTACATAACCAGGCTTTTAGTAAAGAGCTCCTGCAGTCCACAGCTTCGGCCATAATGGTTTTACTTAAGAGACCATTCTCATCTCCTCTTCCTCAACTCTAGTTCTCAATGGACAGCAGTCAGTTTTACTCAGAGAAAACACTGGCCTTTTTTTAGTGAGATGCAGTACGCAAGGTGGCCAAACAGCATGTCTCCTCTCCTGACTGAGAAATTGAGACACAGCAGCTTTCTGGACAATAGTAGCTGCATGTGACTTTCATCATACCATTTGTTGTTACTCATTGAAAAAAAACACACTTCAGATTTTCCCATGTGTTAAAGCTCACTGAAATAATTGCTTTTTGTGTTAGTTTTAAAAAAAATATCCTGACATAAAAAATAGCCTGGAACTAACCTTAAAGGCCAATTCTTTAACTCCATCTAAAATCAGTTACCAGAAAATACAGTCTATGTCTAAAGAAAACTAATCTCAGAGAAATTATATTATGCTCTTCATTCATAGTAAGTTGGTTGAATCCTTCCCAAATGCAGGGTTCAACTCGTCTTTAAACTGTAGACTCAAGAGCAGAGGAAGGACTGCTAAGGACAATACTGGCTAGCAGGAAGTAAAGCTCAGCAATGGAAAAGAGGTCTCAAATAAAATTTAAATGAGATCAGTTGGAGAGATAAAGAGGCAGAAAAAGATCGTTCCAGAAATGGAGATTTGCAGAAAAAACTCTGTACCAGAGTAGACAACTATCTGGGAATGCAGCTGTTTGACATAACCTGGCAAAAGCAATTTCCTGAGGGATAGTTGCTTCCAGATCTTGAGCTCTGCATTAAGGCAGGGCACTTTCTGCTTGATGAGGATAAGATAAAGCACAATTTTGAAGAACGAGTTGTTTATAGTTCCTAGTCAGAAAAAAGGAATCATAATTGATTAGGTAACTTCTGGTCCTCTCAAAAGCAGTCTGCTGTGTCAGGAAACAACTCATGCCAAAGCAAGTCAAGCCCCTCAGTGACAGATGTAAAGCAAAAAGCAAAAGGCAATTTCTTCAGCGCACCAGAAATGCACCTGAGGACTGCAAGAGATTTATAGCAAAATCCATGCACTGACAACTCCTGTGCAATTTTATAACAATACGCTACTATAAGAGAGACTGCTAAAGAGCTGGGACTCAGACACTTGGCTACAGTGCTGCAAGTTTCTCACATACCTTTACTAACAACCCCTCCTGAGCCACTCAGAATGGTTTGTCTCATTCAGTTGCTGTTGATGGTAGCATTTAGTTACATTTCACCAGTACGCAAGTTGTGCAGTACAAGAAAAATACCAAAAGACACATATATAGATGACTTCACATCTCAAATGTTTTCCTGTACTGAATGAGTTCTTACCTACAAAACTACCTACAGAATTCTACAACAGGACCTTTCTCAGGAAAAGGAAAAAGAAATTCCCTTGTGTTTAAAGTTGAGAATGGCTGCTCTCTCCAGCCTTTTTCACATTCTTTATATTTGCCTCAAAATAAACCCTTAAAAATATTTCTTCATTAATTATATGAAATTCAATTATAAATGATTATGTGCCAGATGTTGGCTACAAACAAAATCCCTTAGAGACTACAGGAAAGACAGGCATGCATACTGAGTGCCACGTAGCTTTGATTGCTGTCTAAGTTCTCAGCTCCTGCTATAAAGTAATACTTTAATAAATTCAATGAGCACAAAAATGCCCAGGGAAGCAAAATAATCATAATTAGTTCAGTGCATACTTCAGCAGAATGACCTATTTTAAAAAGAGTTCTGCAAAGCAATTCTCATATTGAAAGGCAATTACACAGAGCAAAATAGAAATTGTATTTTTGAGATCCATGCAAAAATGCACCAGCAAGTATCCATGAAAAGGGATGTAAGACACTACAGAGGATAGTAGGGAATAGCACACATTTTCAATTTCTTCCAGACCTCTCTCCTTTCCATTTTATTCCTTTTTTTAAACAAGGAGAACTTAAACATCTAGAGCAACTATTAGCACTTTACTGACATGAGGCCTCCTGGCCACATCCTGAATTACTGGGACTAAGACTACTGACATTTTCATTCTGTTACATTAGTCTTGCTTGTTAGTACTTTTCCACTAGTAAAAATCTGTATTTTTTTTTCCATCCATCCTCTTTTAGATGGCCAGTTACCCAGCAAAAGGCATAGAGGAAAAGGCAAAGATTACTTTGGATATCAACGAACCCCAAGTGATAATGATTTTGATGTAGTCAGTCCTTTAGAGGGCAAAACACTTAAGGAGATGGAAGAACTCTAGAAAGACTTTTAATAGGAATTGCCCTTTCTAACCTCTAGAAAAATAGCCTGAAAAAGTAAATTTTTCATTATGCTGTGATCAGATGCTTTTACTAGCTTGCTGGTCTGTTCATCATCTCTACTTAGTACTATGAAACAAGGAGATACTTTCCATGTAAATAACTGTAAAGAGTCATAAATATTTTGTGTTCTTTAAATAGCATTAAAACCATCTTTGTCTTTAGAAGCCTCAACGCACATCATTAAGGTCTTGTTGAACCTCCCATGAGAGAACCACCAAGAGAGATAAAAATGTAAAAACTTGATCTATACAGATTCCAACCAAGGCTTTGCAGTTGCAGTGTTTTGCTACTGGCACTTTTGTATGGACATTCCCCAATCATTTTGCAAAGTAGGCTGCATAAGGAGCATGATTGGAAATATTTTTCCACAAACTGGCCATTCTTACAGTTGTTGTTACATTATATCTGCATGCTTTAAAAAGAAAAAAAGTAAGAAGCTCAAGTATTAAAAAACCAGCCAAATCAAGCATATAAAAATATCAGACTCACAACAACCAGAAACGCATCATTACAGCCCACTCTGTGATAGCCAGTTAATTTTACGGAACTGCAGGGTACTGCAATGCCTGCAAGACAATGACGAGTTAACAACTAGGTTGCATGGCGCATGGTTTGGCAGCACCTCACTTTCACAGTACCAAGACAGTAAGATGTATCCAAAATATTACAGTAGGTTTGTAGGAGAGAATATATCTATACATACACATCTATGTATATTATACATGCGTGTATGTAAGATGAGTGAATACAGTTGAGAAAGGTATTAATCTCTTGCACCTTCCATGACTGCTATGGGTAACATACCATGGAAATGAGGGAAGAAAGAACAAAATACATGCTTATAGATTTTTACCACTGGTAAAAATAAAGTCTTGAATAACAGGAAGACTGTAACAAGATTTTATGCACAAACAAGTGTTCCTATCATGTTGTCTCACAGAAATTGCTACCTCTATCTACAAAGCTTGTCCTGCTTGCTTTCCTAGAATCGCAGGATGACTGAGGTAGGAAAGGACCTCTGGAGATTGTCCACATCCAAACTGGAAGTAGAGTCACCTAGACTGGGTTGCCACGGGCTGTGTCCTGTGAAATTTTTAACATCTCCAAAGATGCGAGACTCCACAACCTCTCTGGGCAAGAGGAAATATCTTACACATGCAGCTGAAATACTGCATTACACTAACAGTATGTGATCCTACTCTTGTTCCCCAGCTCTTTGCCTGTCAATTACTTGAAATGAACAGTGTAGGGCAGGGAATCCCTCCTCAGGTGCTTTGTTATGATATCTAGCAAAATCAAAGCCCTGATCCAGAGTGGGCCATTGAGATCTTTGGATTTTAGTCCTCGAACTTGAAACGATACTTGGTTACTACCTACCAAATTATGATATTTAATCTGTACTTGCTGTATGCGAAACAAATTCATAACAGCCCAGTTTTGATAACAGAATCCAGTTCAAATACTTCATGCTATAACACGTGAATCAAAGCTTGAGATGAACACTACCCGTATTCTGAAAATTGAAAACAAAGATTCTTAAGATCTTCCAAGCAAAGAGAAGCAACTTTGGAGTAATACTGCACACTGTAGACTGACTTGCTGCAACAGTGAATTGTGATGAATTATCTGATGGATGGAATTTTATCAGTTACACACAATACAATAAAAACACTGGAATGATTCGTAACCTGCCAAATAAAGAGGAGTAACTCTAGCCAAAGCATCCCTTCCTTCTGCCAGCACCTATCACTAATTAATTTTCCTTTTTAAAATGGGAACAAATAGAAGTGATAAAATGGTTTCTGGTAAGCTGAGACTGAATTGATAAACTGTGGAAAAATCTATCACACAGATAACATGAAAACAGACAAAAACAGAAAGCTGAAGCAGAGGATACCAGGCAAAAATCTCTATGTAAAAAAAAAAAAAAGAAAAAAGAAAAGAAAGAAAACATAACAAATAAATGAAAAAAAATCTAAAACCCACTTAATAACAAGTTACAGAAAGCTGCCTTAACCATTGCTGCTGGATTCCCAACAAATGCTACACCCCAATGGCTTACATTCTCCATCTTACTCCAGTTCCATTGGGTTCTACAACAGTGCATGTTGCACAAAATCAGATTACCTTTGTATCTTCAGATACTCACAGATGGTCTAAACCAAACAACTAATTTAAGCCCAGTTGCAGTCTTCCTCTTGTAATACCTGTCAGCTGAGGACAGCACAGACAAGTTGAAATCTGTTGAAGAGTCCTTACAGAGCTCACTCCCAGGTGGTGAAAAGCATCCAAGAGTGGAGGTATTTTCTTGTTAAAAGATCTGCTCCTGCTACAGCTGCTTTAAGCCATCTGAAGTAAATTCAGGGTTATAGGAAAAGAAAGTATTTTATGAAACAAGACCTATGTTTCATCAGGCCTAAAATACACTCTCAGAGCAATAGTTCTCAGAGATCAGCACAGACAGTCCTGCCTGAGTAAATGGGAAAATTTTAAACAAAATTAGTGCCGTAAATTCTCATAGACACTTTGTTTCCAAAAGAGCAACTAAATTTCTAGCTTAAACTCAAATTTGTAGCAATTATTTTTGTGAAATATTGAATAAAACAGATCTTCTTTAAAAGAGTACTGTAAAACCTCAGATAAAGCATCCAGAAATTAAATTCTACTGATCTTCCACCAATGGTAATCTTTAAGATATGAATCAGTATGAAATGGTTAACTGCTGTATTTGAGCTCAGTAACACAAAAAATAAAAGGCGATAACTTTGAAACAAAAAGAGAAAGCACAAACTTTCTCAATCATTCACCTTGAATCAGTTTGTTATATTTCAAAAGCTAATGACTATGCAAGTTGGTGTTATGCACTTTTTATTGCATTAAGCACTGATGAATGGAAAATAATATTTTCAAAGCAGAAAAGAATATAGCCTGTGGATTGCCACGTGGCAGGTGAAAAATTTAAAGAGTATTGAAATGGTCCTTGAGTCACTTGAACTTAATGGGTGTGTTCCAGGTTAAAATCCAAGTAGAACTGGCATTGTTTTCTCAGAGTGCAGAATGTGACTACTTGAAATACTTAGACCTGACAGTGGTCAAATCACAGTAAAACACCTTCTGTAAGGAGCAGTGCGGTTCTGGCTGAAAGTATGTTATGCTCTCTCTTATTTCTACATAATAACCTTGAAGCTTCCAAAGGGTAAATCCACAATATTTTACTAACAAATCTAACAAAACCAATTACTGTTATTTCTCCATTCTTCTTCAATCACCATGTGCATAAGGATGCACTTGGAGAGCGAGTCAAACGAGCACTCAGGCTTGGCATTACCATTGAGCCCTACGGTAATGAGTTACAACGCAAACCACCCACGAGAACCAGCACAATGTGCTCAGGACCAGCCCACGTGGCCTAAACCAACAACTTTTACAGTCTGGCGGCCTGACAATGAAAATCAAATGAGTTAGTGAACATTCACCAGATGAGGTCCTTGGTATAAAAGGAAGAATACCAGAAAATGTTGCTTCACTGAAGGAAAAAAGTTAGTTTGGGCGACTGTCTAGTCTTTCTCTTCTTTTACTCCCCTGACCCCTTCAAACAGGGTCTGAATTCACGTTTCTAAAGTTTTCTCTGCTTGTCCTTTCCTTCAGTCAGCTCAACATCCTTGACAGACTCATAAGCATACACTACCCATACGTACTGCCAGGCTGCTTTCTGGCAGTGTCTTCGGGTTAAAAAAAGAAGAGAATTCAACATAGTTAAAATAAATGAAAATATATTTATAACTGAGAGGTAAAGTGTACATAGTTAATCTAAGCCTTAAGAGATCTTAGTTCTGCATAATTATAGGAAACTTTAACAGGTATCTATCAGTGTGGAGTGGAGATTGCAATTCTTTAAGATAATGCTTTTTGAAAACTAATTTCTACATGAGTAATTTTGAATAAGTAATTTCTCCTTTTCTGTTTTAGTTTTCTACTCTTAGAAGCTAAGCTACTAACAGGATTAACTGGCAAGTGCTATGATGAATTACTTAATATTCAACAAATACTATAGTCTTCTAGGATTATAATGATATACAGATGCTGGAAAAAACTATTTAAAGTCAAAGCTACATTTAGAAAGAAGCTGAGAAACTTTCAGCCTGAGAGAGAATACACAGATTTGTTTCTTGGACAATGGGTTGAACTAGTCACTGACATTTCAGGCATTACTGAATGATGGCCCATTTCAGGACTTCTCAGACGTCAGCAGTAAGGGCTACTTTCCACAACAGCACTCTGACTGCAGGAGATAAAAGACTGTTTATTCTTTTTTCACAGGGGAGGAAAACAATGACAAAAGCAGGAAGGCAGCAGTAATGCAGAAATCCGGAGGTGATGATAAAGGGTAGGGAGAAAGGAGAAAATTGTTCAAATAAATCCATTCTGGTCAAAACCAGGCAGGTGACAGCCAAGTATATATGACATTCAATTCGAGTGCAAATCATCGTTTTTCAATTCAGTAATTAAAGACAATTTTAGATTTAATTGGGTGATAAAAAGTGATTTGAAATACAAAACACAAACTGAAGTATTTCAAACCTTTAGAACACAAGCGCGTGTTGTTTTCCCGAGTGCTCTACACAACCCTCAAAACCCAGAAAGCACACTGTATTTGTTAAAAAGCGTTGCTGCTGCACTCTGTGAAGTACACTTCACGATACTGACATGTTACCGCTTCACTCTTGACATCCTGTGAGCAGTCAGAGCTAGCCAAAAAGCAAGCTGGTATAACCCCTGGCTTGGAGAAAATTTCAGTTGGCAACAAATAGCAAAAAACAGCACCTGAGAATAAGGCAGATCTTAAAATGAGAATTGCTTAACAGATTACAGTGAACTAATGTATAGATTTGAACATTAACTGTATGAGGAATAATTTAGTCGCACAAGCAATTGAAGAGAATTTTAACAGCATTTCTCTTTGAAAGAACTAGTTTTGCTGTTCAGTGGATTTAATTAATTAAAACCCCAACATTTAGAAGGGACTGAGCTAGCAGTGAGCACAAACACAAACCCACTGCCCCCTGAAGCCAGATCTCTCAGAATCTCATCTCTTAGGTAATGTTAACAGTATATCCCAATCACTTCCATTTCCAAAAAAAGTTTAATTAAGCAGGACACGGCTAAACAAATTGCCATTTATTTGTGGATCAAGCCGCCACCATTGGTGTCACATTGTCTTAGGCATTTCGTTACTAAGGCAAATATAGCAAGAGCTAACCTCTCCCTCCAAACCCTCCCATTTATCATTATCATTTTGTTGGTGAACAGATCTCTTCCATCACTCTTCACTGCTCCAATTTTCACACCATCATCAAGTCCTCCTGTTTTTCACTTTAGTAAATCTTTAAAACAGGAGTAAATCAGTGAAGACCTTGGACACAGCAGCATAACAACTTGTTCCTTTAGAAAACCCTAATTTTAGACATGGTCTTTTAATAGCTCTTATTAGCCAATAAAAGGTAACTGCATTCAGATAACACATTAGACTTCTGCAAAGAGCATGTCTTCATGGTCACATTAACAGAACATGGAGTCTGCACTTGGGACAAGTCTTTACACAGAAACTCCAAAGTACAAGACATGCCGCAACTCACAGGAGGAAGCACATCAGTCTCAAGCCACAAGAATAAACTTCCTTGTCTTTCTTCACACATTCTTCAGTAATTTAGATTAATAAGGTTGGCTTCTGTATAGAAACAGTAAATCAGATTCCGGAATAAGTACTTAAAGAGAGTTACGGCCAAAAAGTTGTACTGAAAATAGTAAAGCTTCAAGTTCCATTTTTCATCCTTCTTACCAGAGTGATGTTTCATCATTAAAAGGATGAATTACAAAAGCAGAAATCTTGCCTATTTCCAATAAACCATTCTCGTACATACAAATATAAACAAACACCTTATTTAGATTTTGTTCTTCTCTGGACAGCTACAAATAATATCTCAAATCAAAGATCCAGATTTCTAAACCACTAGCATCAGGAAATTTTACTGAGTGGCAGATGTCACTCATTCTAAAATTTTAATTAAAAGAAAAAAAATCCTTCAAAACTGATTTCAGGTTCAACTATTAGTTCTTCAAAACCAACTAATTTTACTTGGAGAGGTAGGGCTAGATACATGTGCTACATGCTAGAACTTGTGCCATCCTTAAATCTTATTTCCTTTTTGTTGCATTTTATATATAAAGTTATTATGATCTATACTCGGTATTTGACCCAAAAAAGAAATTCAACAGAGCTTATTAAATAAATCTAAGCTCTAAGGTAACTGTTAGGTTGAAACAGTAGCATTTTATACTGCTTTCTAAGCATTGCTAGAAAGCCATATCAAATAATTTGAAAATATCAAATTAATCACAGAAAATAAGGTATTTTTTCACAGAACTCTGGTTCATTAACTGATTGTCATCTTAGAATTGTGAATACAAATATTAAGTTAATGTTTCAGTTGTTGTTATAGAGGCTAGTACCTCCACAGTGCTGTTGCTATGGTTCCCCTGCTACTGAGATCCTATCTCTTTCTAATAAATAGGTAAATATACACAAACAAAGTGTTGAAATGTACAGATATTCATCTATACACACAGGCAAGAGTAAACACTGCAAACTTCCTCCTCAACATACTTTTTGTCATAGTCAAAAGATCAAGAAGGATACAGAATCTTGTACTTTTTCCCCACATGGAACTATATAGACAAATGTTTTTATAGCATACATCTTTAATATTTGTATTTCAGCAGCATATGTCTCTCAGCATCTATTCAAAACAACACTGTAGTACAGAAAAGCTCTAGACTAACAGAGAAAGCTTTTAAAAACAGAATTTTAAATTATAAGAATGCTTAAAAAGGACCGACCAATCGAATGAAATGAATAGTTATCCTCCAGTTTGTGCTCAAATTGAAAAGCTCATAAAAAGGGAACTTGGATTGGAAGCACCGTATTTTTCATTTCACGTGCCTCTTAAGGCAGCAAATTGCTCAGTCATTCTGAGCACTGTGTGTTTACAAACTATTTATTCAAAGGTGGAATCAGAGGAGGGGCAAAAAGATACCTAGAAAAACATAATTTTCACTGAGCTGCACTGCTTAGGTCAACTGCCTGCTTCTTCAGAAAAAGGAACCTTTTGGCATTTGTCAGTAGGCTCAAATATCTTGAAATGCTGAAAAGGTGAAACAAAAAACTTACCCTGTGCTGCATTCCTATCTGATCTTTTGTCTCATATGTTCCTCTCAGGGATGCACAAGAAATTTCTCTGAATAATTCATAAGCACCTAGGCAGAAACCAGCTTCTACTTCTGAATAAAAAGACTGGGTAAGAAGCTGACTGCAGCTGTTCTACTCTGCTCTATCTGGAAGAAAACTGGATTAAAAAAAGAAAGTAATTTTCCTAATATAGTAAGCATAGGTTGTATACATGTATACATGTATGTATATATGCAGTATATAAACAAACTTACACATTTATGCTGTGGAAGGCACCTTTGTACTTAAAGCTACACATTCCTTTGAGGGCAAGACTGATTCTCTGCCTTTCAAAAATCCAAAAAATCACACAGCATGAAGGTAAATCAATCAACATGTAGAATTCAATTTTTAGTTTGTAATTAGATAGCAGAATGACAGGTGTTTCCTCTAGACTACAGTATCCAACTCTTCTCTTGCCACGAGCCACCTTCATTTCCCACCAGCACTGAATATTAGGCAGATGCAAATTATTTCTTTTCTGCAGTCTCTGCTAGGACTGAAATAGTGTTATTGCCTGCAGATCTTTTTTATGTCCCAACACACAAGAATAGAGAATAAAAAGCCAGAAAAAGATTGTTTCCAAAGCTATTTGGCTAATAAGAATATGGATTCAAAACTCCTAAGCTAGGGCTTACCCACACCATGTTAAGATTTCACAATACAGTATCCTAAGATGAGACGAAAGTACTTATGAACATGGACTCAAGACTTACCAGCCTCTGCATGCTTTTCACATGGGTAGGACTAATAGATAAGGCCTCTTCATACCAGCGTTTGGCTTCATCGATATTTCCACGAAGTTCAGCCACCTGACCTCTCATGTAGAGAACATAGTGCGACATTGGAAAGAGATTAGCTGCTTCCTGGGTACACGCTGTGGCCTCAGCTGGTTTCCCAATTCCTATGTAGACTTCAGCTGTGGAAGGAATGTGAGGATCAATGAATGATTCTTGCTTCATCATATCATGATGAGATGTTGTCACATGCTGTATTTGCAAACAGTGTCATGCTAAGCAAAGGCGATTTTCCTCAAAATATTCTGCAGTTCAAGAGAAATAATTACATAAATTATTTTAAATTAATTATTCTGCTAGGAAAGTTGCTTTTCTCAATGTAATATGAGTTGAAACCTCTAAATGGCTATTTTCAACACCAGAAAACTCTTTATAGTTTGTTATTTTTAACAGAAATGGTTTTTTTTTTTTTCATTTTGGTTTTATTTTTAAGATGTTAGCACACCAGTATTCCAGTACTGTTTAAGAACAGAAAACCCAACACAAAACAGCACACAGAGATCCTTACAGTAGGTAAAAGAATACAACTAATTATGGGGTTTTCTGAAGGTTACATGCCAGCCGTTAAGGAAGCAGTAGCAATTGCTCCAGTCACCAATCACTAAATATTAAGCCTGGTTCTAAGTTTCCTACATCAGAGCATTTTAAAGGAAATATAACGTTATTTGATAAAAAAAGTTTCCTAGTTAAGTTAGGAGAACATGTGAAATGCTTAATACCATTCTGATTCAACAAAATTTGTTCATATTTCCAAGACACACTCCAGAAGGTAAGAACATTTAACTCTGTAGCTTAAAAAAACCCAACAAACCAGCGGATATATTTAATTTCAGATAAATCACTCCTGATGAAGGCAGCTGAGTACCCTGACACACACCTGTCTAAATCAGATTGACTACAGGGAAAAAAAAAGTTTGTTCAGTAAGTGATTAATAACTAACAATAGAAGTATTTGCCTTCGATAGCTCTTACCACACTCTTCAACTCTGCCATTTCACTACCCTGCTGCATTATCTTAATCTCTTGCCGAAAAAGTGGGAGAAGAGAGGAATAAAGAGATACCAAATGCAAGAAAAAGATATTAAAGGTTCTGGGATGAGTTATCTATTTCTTTTATGTTGGTATAGATCCTAGAAAAACTGAGCCTCAAAGTAATTGTATAACTGCATTCTGTTGTATCACACATACAAGAGTTGTAGATGCCCCATCCCTGGCAGTGTTCAAGGCCAGGTTGGATGAAGCTTTGAGCAACCTGGTGTAGTGGGGGGGGTGTCCCTGCCCATGGCAGGGGGGTTTGAACTAGATGATGTTTAAGGTCCCTTCCAACCCCAACCATTCTATGATTCTATAACTGCATTCTATTGTATCACACAGTATAAGAATCTTATAGATTAAGGTTTAAATCAAAATGCTTCATCAAAACAGCAAAGTGATCTATTGATGTTCAAGACATGGTTCTGACTGTACAGGACAGGCCACCCATCTTGGTTTAAAGGCTGTCAGATCAGGATCTCGCACTACAGCAGAGGATTTGGGATTACGCCTAAAACTCCGAATAGGACTGATGTTTGGGTGCCTTTAAAGGAGCATTATTCTGAGATAACTGCATCAAACAGACTTAATAGTATCCCTAACTAGTCAACTTCAGTACAGCAGAGTGTATAAACCTTAATTTACAGGTGATACCTGCTATGAATATTCATAATTATTTTCATCAAAATCAATTTATAACAATGACTAACAAAAACTGGACTTTCAGTAGCAGTTGATGATTAAGCACAATTTAAAGGTCCTACTCATTTTCCTTTTTTTTTAGACTAATTTTTGTAGAGTTGCTAGAGGAAATTCTTTTCTTCCTCTAGGGCCAGATCCCATTGATGGGAGAACAGATGTTTTTTTACCAGAAGAGCATTATTTTGCTCCTCAGTTGACTCAGTGATTTCACCGAACACATTCTACCTAACATAAATAGTATGTCCATGTGGATGTATGGATTAATGTAGCATAGTTTTAGAAACTAACGAAATGCTTTTGATAGAAAAAAGTCTCATTCACATGAAGAACTAACACATGAAACTGCAGACCTAGCAACACTTCCCCCCACCTCATCCCTAAAAGAACCACCTCACCTAGTCAGAGATGGTACTGTATAACTGAAGAATAGCAAAGCTGGAAGATAATGAAGGGATAAAATTTCGAACTCAAACTCCAAATTTGGGAGAAATTAAATTTTTCTAGATTTTTACTAACTTGGTAGAATCCAAAAAGCAAATTGTAGCCATAACTTGAGAGCTGGACATACAGCATAAAGTGTGAATTGTACTGAGAGGTTCAGGGTTTTTTTTTAAAAAAACACCTAAAGTATGTTGGAAAAGCTTTGAGTACTTTATTCTTGAGTGTTTTTCAATACCACTACGTGAGAAACAAGGCTTTACTGAGCAAAAAATACATTACATAGTTAAATGCTAACCATTTGAGCTCTCCTGGTTTTATTGTCTCTTATCATAGAATCATAGAATGGTTAGAGCTGGAAGCGACCTGAAAGATCATCTAGTTCCAACCCCCCTGCCATGGGCAGGGACAACCTCCACTACACCAGGTAGTGTGTGGAGGCCTCATCCAACCTGGCCGTGAACACTTCCAGGGATGGGGCATCTACAACTCCTCTGGGCAACCTGTTCCAGTGCCTCACCACCATCTGAGTGAAAAATTTCTTCCTTATATCTAACCTAAATCTGCCCTCTTTCAGTTTAAAGCCATTGCCCCTTGTCCTATCACCACATGCCCTTGTAAAAAGTCCCTCTCCAGCTTTCCTGTAGGCCCCCTTGAGGTACTGGAAAGCTGCTATAAGATCACCCCAGAGCCTTCTCTTCTCCAGGCTGAACAGCCTCAACTCTCTCAGCCTGTCTTCATAGCAGAGGTGTTCCAGCCCTCGGATCTTCTCCAGCATCGTCAGACTTGAAACAGTTTTAAATACACACTCCCAAGTTGCTTTGAAAAAAGACAATTAGGAAAAATAGAATTTACACAGACTGTAAAAGGTACTAAGTCAAAGCTATAATTATTAGCAAATAATAGGCAGAAACTAAAAATTACTTAAGTAGATGATTATCTGCTATCACAATAATTCTATAGTGAAAAATAAGCGGAGATTGGCTAATTTAACATCCTGCAGTTGAAATTCTGTATTCCTTGAGGGGAAACGAGTATGTATGGTAGCAATGGCTTTTAACACCAGCCAGCAGAGGCTGCAATATCGCTTATAAATGTCTTATGTTACTTAAGAGATACTAAATCTTGCTGTCCTGCTTACTAAATGCAGCAGAGAAACTTGACAGTTATTAACAGATCTTCCTAACAGTATTAAATTTAAACAATATAATTCCTTATTATTACAGAGTTCTTTTAAAAATACCTTATTTGCTCTACCAGAAGTTATGCGACCCCAACAGAACATACTGCAGGCTTTTTGGAAAACTATGAAAGAATGAATAGAAAGTTGAGCTTGTGGTGAAGTGCTAAACATGAAAGTTCATTCAAGAAATTTCTGAAACTGAAGGAGAGCAGTTCATTCTGAGATAATGACTTCAAAATGAATTAAAATGTTAAAAAACCAACATGGCAAATTCAAATAAATCAGTTGTGGAAAACTGACAAGCTGTCTGTAGTGCCAGCAGACTCCGGAGGAAAATCTCAGAGAGAAGCAGCAGTTGCAAGAGATACCAGGTGCCAAGTCTGATGTGCTCTTTCTTCTCAATGTCTCCACCTAGAGAACGCCAAGAATGCCTTCTGGCTCAAAGCCTTCCAACGCTTTCTCTTGCATTTTATTCAGAAATCAATCTATTTGCCAATCAAACTGCATAGCAATATTGAGTTCAGTCTTGACACATTTCTCAAAGGACCATTAACTATTTAGGACAGGTCTGGTTTTTAACAGTGAGTTACTGGAGAGCGTACTAATTGCAAAAGTCATTTTGTTTCACATTCAAAATAAGCCTGTTTTTCCACCTTTACGCTGAAATGAAAGGCTAAAATAGTCCATTAATAAACACAAGATGAAAAATTAAAAGCTAGTTACTGTGTGCAAAATCAACTTTCGGACTGAATGCCATGCTCATTTATACTAATGAGAGCTGGAATGATGCTGTATATCCATAAGAACAAACATTTTCTCTCTTTTTCATATCGTCTGTATTAGTTTGGGTAAATATATTCCACTCAGTTTTGCATGTATTAGAACTTATTTACACAAATTTTCCATGTGTTTATAATCTAACAGGAAGAATAATTCACAATTTTTGTATTTTAAGATTTAAAGCTTGTTAAAGATTTTTTTTCCCCTTCCACTAAGAAGTAAAACACTGCAAAATCATACAGGGAGTCAAAAAGTTAAATGTGGCATGAATCTCAAAACGGAAGCAATTTCCCAATGGTAAATCTTCACTTTTATTTAAAGAACGTGCTGTAAGGCGTTAAGTAATTTTATCACTGTCTTCTATGCAAGTAACCCATATATACTGATGAAGATACATTCCAGAATACCTGCTTTGTATTGTGCTTCTGGGAGAAAACTTTGTTCTAAATGTTCCTACAGTAAATAAATGATTAAATAAATAAATAAATAAATAAATAAAATCTTTCTCAAGGCTCAGGGCATTTACTGTAGCAGGACAAGTAGCTGAACAGCAGTATACCTAAACACTCTGAAATACAGCACAGATCACCAGCATGAAGTATCAAGAAAAGGATCATTCTAAAGTGGAGAAGAAGTAGACTTGAGGCTGCGGTACCTTCTCTGAAGGCAGACAGAACCTCTCATCTCTTGTTTTTTTCTTTCATTGTTCCCCATACACAAAGAGTCAAAGCACTCTTCATGTTTTGGTGTGTCCTTCCCCTGCATCTTTAGCACTTTAGTTCATTCTCCAACCCAACTCTCTCCTACTTCCTATCCATGCTCCCCCTGCTGGGAATCCAGACTATGGCCCTACAGACCACACTTGCTGAGACCGATATTTAAGAGTAGAAAGTGGACTGTGCAGCAGATTGCAGCAGCCGACCACCAATGTGTATGGCAAGTCTGAATAATGTTGTGAATCCTTTTTTTTCCACATATGCAGTTAGTTATTTTCAATGATAAAGATTTTCTAGTCGCAGGAACTCTATTAATAATCTTACAAAATCATCTTCCAGCCAATGGAATTAAGGCATCTAAATTTCCAAATACTAAGATACTCAAAGTACTTCAGAATCTAAATTCTTCACGGATAAGGAGAGTGTGTTACCTTCGTTCTACAGAAGATATGACTCCACTGATAATGGCTGCATATAAAGCTACTCCTTTATCTTACATAAATGATCTCCACACCAAGCAACTTAATGTGCTTTTATTTCTTTTACTTGCTTCAGTGCCACACACATCTGGAAGAAGTTTGATCTGATAAGCGATAACAGATTTTGAATGAAACCAACAGATTTTTGCAAGTCCTTAGGCTAGCAAGAAAAGGGAGGGGAAAGAACAAGAAAGAATTTTACTTTTGTAGTACCTGCGTGAAGCCATATTTGAGCCAGAGTCATCCAAGGATGCAGGGGACCTTGTTTAGGGGCACTGCTTTGCAGAGATGAAGCAACCTCAGACAGTGCTTGCTCCACCCTGGAAGCTGCTATTGATGTAGCATGGACTGAACCTGTAGAAGTAATAAAACAAAAATCACCATCATAGAAAGAATGAAGGCCATACACGTCGCATGAAACATTTAATCGTAACCCTTTTCATAAAAGGTTTTATCTCAAACTCAAGATTTAATTTACATGTACCATTTTGGAGAAGTTTTTTGAACTGTCAGGTTAATTTTCCTTGTTATGAAAGCTTTAATACTGGTCTGAAAGACCATATAAAAAACAGACTGAACATTGGTAACCATACCTGACAATTTTTGGGTTGCTATTATGAATACTTTCTATTAAACTCGACACGTCTTTTCTGGCAACGTAGGCTCCAAAACCATATTTGTGATGGTATCGTACACTGTAATCTTCAGGTACTGCATGCACTTTGATGTTAGTAATTGCTATGTCTTTCCACAGAGTGCAATTAGAGGACTATTTTGAGACTAATAACAGTACAAAAAAGAACTAAAATATACAAGATGATCACAACACACCTGATCACAAATACACAATTAAACTGCACTGAATGTAAACCTTAGCTAATCAAGAATGCTGAGTTAAAACACCTTATGACAAAAAGTCCCTTGCATAAAGAACATTCCTAAGGTATACTATGTAAAGGATACTTCTCCCAAAATGAAGCATTTACAAGTGAGATTAGAATCTCATTGGCAAATACTACCCTTTTCAAAAAAAAATTAAAAAAAAAAATAAAAAAGGTTCTATGATTAGAGAATTTCTAATGGCAACTGTACTTTGGATAGCCAGTTACTGACAGAGTATTTAGTCACGATGTATTTTTTTTCATATCAAGACCGTGAATATTTTAAGCTACACTACTTCTTGTCATCTAAGCTTCAGCGTATCTCTAGCTGGTTTATAACTACAAAGTACAAAATCTCCGACTGACTAGGTCTGACTAATAACTAATGATAGTGAAATATCTTCTAAGCCTATCGGCATATCTGTAATGGTCAACAATGGCAGGTACCATTCAATACCAAAGAATGGAATCCTCTACAGGTTGAACTTCACCCCACAAGCTCATTCTCATCACTAGCAGTTAAGAAATAAAAGAAACCTTCGCTCTCAATATTACAGGTTTTCTAAGAATTGTAACAAGAAGAGGTTTGCCACAGAAAACATACATTCTTAAGTGTGACAAGATAAATCAGCAAACCAGAAAAGCAGAAGAAATTCCTAGTACACAGATCAGTGGGAAGAAGTTTGCCTGAAAGTGTGCATCACGTTTCCCTTAACTGACAGAAACAAGGGAAAAGCAGTACAGGACATAATTAGTATTTCATATGTCATTATGAACAAGGAATTGCCCTGAAGATCTGAAACAGGCCATGGAGTTTGCTTTCCTTTACTGGCTGATGAAACAACTCAAACTCCAGCCTGCAGAGTTAAACATTCGCTAAAGTCTGTGTGTCTTATCTTTAAGGCTTAGCTTCTGAAGAAATATAAAAGGGAAATCTAAGCAAGAAGCATGTGGAGTGTATTCCATGAAAAATACCAGCAAAGGTACCATAAATAAGCACTAGTCACCAGTAATCCTTTTCTTGTTTGACATCCGTTTCTGTACACGCACCTCACTGCAGCCTGTCACTTGTCAGCCTTCCAGGGACTAAGAGTGAAAGAGCCTCCTCATCTCTCCAGAAGAATTTGCAAAGAAAAGGTGTGATTCACTGACACTAAGGATATTATCTAGTCCCTTCCTCTGAAAAGCAAGTATTCAATTTAGTATTAAGAAGGGCCCATACTTTCTGTTATTTAAAGCAAGGACTCTGGCTGCTAGCCAGGCCACAAGTAATTTCGTATAGAAAGCATGCTGCTAGATTTTAAGCCTCTAGTACTCAACCATATGGTAATATATTATTAAAACTTTTTGTACATCAATTTCTTGATAAAAAAAGAACTACACTGTGATAAAATTCTTATGAGTTGCAGTGCCACCTATATTAAAAGTTAAAATGGAGAAGATAGTGAGTGCTTCCTAGGGTAATTAACTCCTATCTGGAGCTTTATTCTGAGTGTTAGAAAAAAGAGAAAACTTAAAAAAGAAATTATTTCTAGAAATTTTTTTCAAAGTGCCATTATCCAAATTCCTTCTATTTCCTGTTTAGGAAAAAGGTCTCTCAACACATTGCAGCAGTTAGTTCTCCGAAGAAAACACACACATATGCAAAGTAATAGTCTTCAAGTGTCCTTACTTCAATCAAACTACTAGAAAATTGTTACCTCCTATCTCGCACTAAATTAATACAAGTGACATAAAAAGTATTCTAAATTAATTATGAATATTAACAATCTAAAACTCAATGTGGACCAAGTAACTTAACTGTTTTAGAAACTCAGATTGGCAATTATTCAACATAATCAACTAAATATAAGCTGCCTCTAAATGACATCTCAAATAAGCAGATTCTTGCGGTTTAAGTTTTAAGACCAATGTTAAGCAGCATACAAAGAAACTTCTTGTTATCTTCTGCAGGGCTGTTTGGAAATCCCAGCCTTTGAAATCCCTTCATGCTTCATTCTTATTTAAAATGTAGAGAACTTAATGATACTGCAAAACAGCACATGAGCATTGATTGGGCTTTATTTGTTTGGTTTTGTTTCTTTAAAAGCCCTCCTTGCAGTGGCTATTGAAAGAGCTATCAAGCTCAGGGCTATATAGTTTCCAAAAGGAGGAGGGATGACCTCTAGCATAGCCTTCCATATCTAATCAGCACAGCCACTGTATCCTTTACCACACTTTTAGATCTTTTCTATTATTTCTTTTCTTTTTCTTTTTTTTTAAAAAAAAACAACAACAAAAACCCAAAACCAACCAACCAAAAAAAACCCCCAACAAAACCAAAACAAAAACCACAACAGTAGTCTTTTGACACTGCCTAATCAGGCAACTTTCAGGTACAGCTCTAACCCATAAATCTCTAAATGCTGCTTTAGCATTGCCACAATTGGCTGTCATCTGACTCATTTCTGGCTCCTTCTATTGAAGTACAATTAATAAGCTCCCATTTTGCAGACAACAAGATCATTTAAACATCCTGTGTATCAAAAAGCTTTTTCTAACCTTCCTCCAAACTTTAGTCAACCCTTTTCTTATTCGAACTAACTTATCTGAACTATTTGTTCCTTGTTTTAACCCAGAGGGTCCCCTAGATTCAGATCTTTATAGCCACACTACAATTGTAAAGTGTACAGTAATTTCAACTACAACTGGTAAAGATACATCATGGTTTGTGAGAAACTGAGGACAAAGAGTGGATCTTAAAGCCTGCTCGAGGCCTCACAGATCCATCTGCTCGAGGCCTCACAGATCCTATGTGGCCAGTTACTCACTGGGTGGCTCCCTGTTGGTTTTGTCATAAGCTCTACTCTCTCTTCCCAGCCTTATCTGTATTCTTCTTTCTTTGGTCTATATTTGGTACCCTCGGCCAAACACAAAAATACCCTCGCATTCAGTATTACAATTCATTCAGTTGCAGCTTTCTTCAAACGTTCACATAGAGTAGCAGTAATTTCTGGTTTAAAATTTTACCATATCTTTCCCACACACAAATATCCTTGCTCTTCCCAGGTAACTTCTAGACCTGCTGTTATAGCGTGACACTTAAGAATCAAGAGACAATTCCCTCGAAATATCACAAGTAGCAAAGAGTATTTATTTTGAAATATAAAAGCATGAGGTCTGGAAAAGTAATATATCATCAAAACGCATCCTGGCTACTCACTTTCATTTGTTTAGTTTTGTTCTGAAGCTTGTTTATACAAGAAAGGCCAAGTGCAAAACAGGGACTGTCTTTGCAAGATCTAGAATTCACTACTTAAGTTACTTATTGATTAACATCCGGAATCACAATCACATTGCACACTGCAAAGTGTGACAGAAGGTCTTAATCATGACAAAATATTTCTAAACCAAAAAGGTATAACCTCCCACTCGAGTTTCCAATAATGACATTTGTCCAGAATGTAATTTACAGAGTTTCTACTCACCGTACTAACATAGTATCTGGAACAATCATGGTTATATCAATGTTTCAATTCAATCTCAAATAGAAAACCTGTCAACAGCCTTGCACAAATACAATTTAACCAAGAAGTTAAGTCATCTCACAGAAACCTTTCTTTTCTAAGTCACACCTACAGTTCAACTTCTGTGAACAACAAAGTGCTCAATTTATTCTCTTCAGGCTTTTCTTAAGATAAATATTACAGGACAGTCTACATGAAATCCATCTTTTAAATACGATTTATAAGTCATCCTGTGTAAATAAGCATGTTATGACTTCTGTGTTTCCCTTGGTCATTTCCCAGTAAATTCTTCACAATGTAGCCTAATGGACATGAACTAAGACAGACATGGACTTTCTCAGCACTTAGCTGGCATGCAGGCTTGGAGAAAAATAAAATCACTGCTATGTACATCTGATTTTCCTTCTGAAAATGAGTAAAAGAATGGACTGTCATCCTTCATGAAACATGTTCTTATCAACTGACAAAAACACTGTAACAGGATTTCTTTTTATGCCATAAAAGAGAATATTACTAAACAGTTTTACATTCATTATGTTTTCAATGTTTCAACATTTACATTAAGAAAAAAATGCTTTAACAGTAAATGCTCGTGCAGGAGAAAAGAGGAAAAATCCCATGACTTTCAACTTTACGTGCACACAAAGCTGGCAGTAAGAACATTAGTGGTGTGACATACAAAGAACTCTGTGCTAAAAAAGCAAAAGCATGACACAAAGAGGCAGTACCTTCTGCAGGACTAACGCATCACTGAAGTGATGTATTTGATAATAACATTTTTTCCTGTAACATTCATTAAGTGTCTGAGACACCTTTCACAATCACAAATTACAAAGCTAGCTTATCTTCTGGTACAAAGTTACGCACGGTGATATTCGTAGTCAGGTATGCATAATATCATTCATAGAGCATCTTCTAAGCTCTCTGAAAAAGATTTTCCGTGCTTAATCACTGTCAAATATGCCAGTTTATGAATTTTCTTACTTTTACCTTCTCCACCAAACTGGTCTCCTGTACTAGCTCATAAAAATCTATGAAAAAGTCAAGTAATCAATGAAAAAAAAATTCCCATAAATTACTCTTCAAGGTTAAACACAGAGCTTTATAATGTAATTGGTTAGAGAAAAAGAACATTATTTCACACCCTGGTTAAAACAGTAGTTATTTTTATTGATCTATACTATTCATTTGCTATTAGCTTATTTTCATCATTTTATTACTTTAAAGTGTACTCTTCAGAGATTTATTATAGAAGCAAAATTTGTACCACAAGAGGAAGTAGTAGTTTATTATGACTCATGACAGCAGTTGCAATGTTGCATTCTGGACCAACGTACTCCTTAGGAACAGCAGCAGCATAAAATCTTCTCTAATACAACATAGTGGCAGCTGGCCATTATGTTACACAAGACCTTGCCAATATATCTTTGTTTGCAGTCCTCTAGAAATGAATACTGCCTCTTTAATTATTAAATGCAAGTGTTAGTTGAGTGCATTCAGATAGTGTAAGATTATAGCCCTTGGGGTGACTGAATGGGCAAAGAGCATCAGCCTTGCTTTACATGCTATCAAAATTCCACTACTGACGGACAAAACATGTACGTTTCATGGTAAAGGAAATGGTGATTTAAGTCCTTAAGAAATGAATAGAACTGCACAGTGAATACTACTTACAAACTGAAAAAAGGGAGTAAAAACCATGAAAGTAAGCATCTGATGGATTGCCTTTGAACAGATCAAACCACAAATTAAAATCCGAAAGAGAAAAAAAAATTTAAAATCAATAAATATATAAACCAAGAACTCCCAAGAAAGCCAGAGGATTTCTGATAATCTTCAAACTGTAAATCAAGTTTACAGGGTTTCAAAAGACAAAAAAATAAAATAAGAGGATTACTATTTAAAATAAATATTTTCATAAGAATCTTCGCTACACCTCTAAAATCATGTTCCTGTTCAACAGATATCGGAAGTCAAGTCAATAATACAAAGTGCCTTTGTGTCTTTCACTAGGGAAAAAAAACCACGAACTGAGCAAGATATAGAACATGAGATTTTCAGCCCTGGTAACTATACATGTTATAAGCATCTAGGTAGACCTCTACTTACTCAAAGATGGAGAGTTTTAATTTTAATTATTTACACTATACAAAGGACTCCAATATCTGTTTTTAGTTTCATGGTTCTACTACTTCTCATGCGTATGGCAGAAGCTCCTTTCCCTGAGGATACAGTAGCTTGGAAATGGAAAATTTGGGCTTTACGTAATAAAACCCACGCTTGGGCTTCTGCATTCTTTCAGTTTGCCTTCATTCTTGAGTGAGTTCTTATTAACTTGTAGTTCTGCGAAGAATAAGTAATTTAATACTAACTGGGATGTACCATTCATAGAGCAGATCTGAGCAAGTTCAACTCAAGAACACCTAAACCTGTAATAGCAATCAATCAGCTATTTAAATGCTTCAAGAAGAAAGTCGGACTTCAACTAGTTAAACTACTGTAGACACAGATTTCCTGGAGTTTAAAGGAAGCATTTTCCTTAATCTCCAGTTACAGATTTACATATGAGCTAGTGTTTTCAAAACTCCAGTCTTATATCAGCTATTTTGCTGATATTCAAACAAAGATTCTCACCAAGAGAATTTTGCCAATATTCAAAGATTTATTTTCTACATTTTGTCAGGAATTAGTATTTTTGACATGACGCCAGTAAAAGGCTAGGTGTCAAAAATGAATTTAAGACTGGATTACAGTAAACGCAGTGTCAAAAACCGCTATGCATAAAGCTGTGAGCGAAGGACAATTTAACAGAAACGAAAAGGAGTTAAAAAGAAATGGCTGGAAAACTATGTTGATTTTACCCTGCCACCTGAACTACTCTAGCAGCATTACTGTACAGTTTGCACTCAAACAACATGGGGACTGATCTTGCAGCATGTTTCAACTGGCATCATTTCAATGAACAGAACGGCTCTTGACTTGAAAGAGAGTAATACTGATTTTCACTGCTCTACTACCTCTGAATCATTCAAATATGCCCTACCTGCAACAGAAAAATACACACTGATATTCAGGCAGTTTTTTCCTTCATGTGAATTTTCAGGGAAGGTTTTGGATGCAATTAGCTAAAATGAAGTCATAAAATCTGAACAGATAAGAAGGAATTTCTGTGGAAAGGACAGTCTTGTTAGGCAAAAGATGCCCGCAATGGAAGTAATTTACAGCAGTAAACACTGCAAAGTGGCCAATGACCTCTTTTACTAAACAGTTATAATTTTCTGTAAGTCATGAGAACAGAGTATTAACTATATCTGTAACTTAACCTCTTTTGGGACCAATAAAACAGTCTGTTCTGATGAAGCTCTTAAAACCCATTCAGTATGTAATGAAAAGCATCTGGAAGGCTAGCTTTCACTGACACTGTTGAAACTTCAACTGTTTAAACATGGTTTATCAGTTATGAAGATTATCAGAAAAATACAGCACAAACTAACATGCCCATCAGGAATAGAAAGCCAATTTACAGCGAGAAGGTTGTACAGGGCTCAGGAACTTGGTCACAGTATGGAGAGGCTGCATGGGGCCAGACAAAGTATCTGGTTTAGGATGAGGATGAGGAAGATGAGAAGATACAAACAGTTGGAGAGGAGACTCTGTTCTTGAGAGAGAAGATGAGGAAGTATCAGAGGCTAAAAAGCGAAACAAAGAGAATGGTGAGGGTGTGGGGGGGTGGGAAAGAAAAAAAGATCCAACAGGGTTTAATGGACTCATGGATGCCAAAAAATGCAAAGCATTTATTTCACCATTCAGTAGATGGAAATGGCTTCTACATAAGTAAATATAATTTCTTCTGAAAGCAACATTAAAAAAAAAAACCACCCTGTACTCATATGTACTCTCCTTCCATACTAAACTACATTAGGGGGAAAAAAAAATCAAAGATTTTTGCACTATGTTCTAATGCATAAATTTGTAAAATATATTAAGGGGAAATAAAGATCAAAGTTTAAAACTCGGCTACTATTATTTCTTCCTATAATAAACTCAGTGGACTACAGCCAATACACAACAAATCAAATAATCTGTTTTTAAAAAGATTGAGTACAATTTACCTTAACCAAAACAGCCAACTGAATCTCAAGTGATTTGCCTATGCATATCTATCTTTGGATATGAATACCATGCCTGCCTGCCTGCTTGTGAAATTTTACTTCAGCGATCGATTCATCAAAACTTTTTTTTTCCCCTCCATATTTATTTCGTTCATCAATACATAAAAATACAGGTGCATGACACTCATGGCAAACTAGTTGAAATAGAAGGCAAACTTGAAGTACATTTGCCACAGTTATTGATTAGGGCACTAGAATTGACAGTCTAGGCTTGTAGGAAATCCACAATATGCTCTTCTCTACACTTCAAAGGTTACACAAATTTAAACTTGAATCATTTAATCATTTCTGATTATGGGATTGGTAAGAGCTCTATATAGACTGGTTTTTAAGACTCTTTTTTTTTTTCAACTTCTGATTAATCTAAGAAAAAGAATGTTTTAAACCATTACAGTTAGATGTTTTTCTTTTTTTTCTTTTTTTTTTTTTTTTTTAAGATTTTAAAGTTCAAATTGCAAGTACATAAGACTCACATTTGAATTTTAGCTCTCGTTCTTAGTACTCACATTGGCCAACTCAGTCTAGACAGGCAAAGGAGATCATCATCATACTGGCAAGCAAAATTAGGAGAGGGGAAACTTTTAATCTTCATGTGCATACACACACATGAATGCATACACATGGTAGCCTTATACAGCATAAGAGGAGGGAAGCAAACACTTCTGTCCTAAGAGCATTTTCCACAATACCTTTCCCTGCATACTCCTATTTTAATATTTGCTTATTTATTTAAATGTCAAATTCCCTCTGCGTTTTACTAAACTGGGGATCCACAGAATTTGCACGAGCTCTTTCGCCTATAAGGTCTAATATCTCGACCATCTATTGTTTCAACCATCTAACTTTTGTGAACAATGTTTTTGACAGTCTGCTTAAAGTTTTCTCACTCAAACACTTTGACAAACTTGACTTCTTTAATTTATAGTACCATGAAACTTTAATTTCTGCAATTTTTTTAATATAATTTTCTGGCTGAAGAATTTTGGACAAAACTTGGATATGGAGCTTTTTATACGTATACTGGATAGATAAGTAGGTAACAAGCTCTAGTACTTACCAGAATTTGTGAATTGGTATTGTTAACAAGGTTTCATCTGCTAAAATTAGCAATTAAAAAAAAAACAAACCAAAAACCAACCCTAATCTCCGCCCCCCACCAAAAAAAGGAAAAAAAAAAAAACCAACAGAAAAAATAAGAGGTCCCTCCAATCCATCCTCCACAATTACCTTTTATAAAAAAAATAGTCAAAAAGGGATCCTATATTTTTAATTTCCCATCTTGTCCTCCTTGACAGTAGAGATAAGCTCTAACAACACAGCTGAGATTCAGAAAAAAAGCCAAATTGGAACTTCTAGAAAAATCAGGACATATGTATAGATCCTGTTTTCCAATCAAGATATTGGCTGCAGGATTTGAATCTGGGGCAAGCTTCCTGAAAAGCTCACTGTTTTGGAGGGCTCATCTTTACTTAAAAGCATTGAAAATAGGCAGTCTTTAAAAAGCATCAATTCATTATGCCTTGAAGTGTGGCAGATATAAAATAGGACACCCCGAAGGTGTAGATGAAGATCTTCGTGTCCCCATAGGGGAAAAATAAGCAAAACCCCACAGCTAACCACAAAAAACCTCCCACAGCACACCCCCTGCACCAAGCACTTTTTTGAAGGCATAAAATAAATTATCTGTCTATTTATATATGTACATGAAGTCTTTAAAATCTAGTTATATCCTTATAATGAAACAATGAGCTAGAGTTATACAGACTTATATCTTATACATTTTAATTATTCAAATACAAGACGACAGAAAATTCCACATTAGGAGCAGTAAGCTAAATTATGTCATAGTTCAGACCATATTATATTGCAATTCTTTGAAATCAAGTGACTTGATCTTTATAATCAAAACTGTTTGCCACTATAGCAAGCACAGAACACTTTTTGTTTACTTACATGATTTCAAAATTGAGTGAACATTTGATCCAACTTTAATTTTCAAAAGTTAAGTGTCTAAATTGGATTTTTCTCTACTGCATAATTCTGATATTTAACAAAGACATACGTTACACATTTCAATGTATCTTAATTTATGGGTCAGTGTATTCTATTTCATAGGCTGGCAACTTTCCCATAAGCGTTTGTTGTCAAAGTGTGATGAAGTAAAAATTCACATCTGAAAGGGTTCAGGAAAAGCATGCAATAGATTTGAGATAAAAACCCAGGAAACAGAAAACTCTCCATATCTAAAATGCATGCAACATACTGTAAAGGATTTTGGAACTAGCATCATCATGGTAATTCCTTCTGCGATTTTCACAGAATGTTTGGCTCACATGCTTTTTAGTTATATGACTTTTAAGGCATATCAATTTGCATTGTGATAACTGGATATATTAAAATACGCAAATTACATATTGTTAATATATACTGACATGTAGCAACCTCAGCTTTTATGTAGTGCATCTGTGCATCACAGTTTTTGATATGTATATCAAAATATCACAGTATATATGATTTGTAATAAAAAAATTTACTTATAATGGCAAAGCTATGTCTACAGTAAGTCAATCCATCCACGTAATTATATTTCAATATAAATATAATATATTAGACATTTTAATGAATTTAATTAGCAAATGATGTCTTTGGGTTTTTCGAGATTAAAAGTTTTCCAAAAATTTTCTGATTTACCTTTTAAAAAGAAAATCTGTGCAAATATTAAATAGACAAAAAAGCATAGGACTTTGGCAAATAGGCTAGTTCAGCGTACTGATTTTTAGCCCTTGCATAAGAAAATACAATTAAGCTCTGCAAAATCCATCCTACAGATACTTTAATTTACAGAGAACATGGTCAGCAAGTACTTCATAAATAAAATAATTTTTAAAATCTTGTATCACACAATGTCTATTTCCACCTACAATGAAAATATGACTTCATTTTGCAAAATAAAAAAACCCCACCTAATGCAAAATCTAGCTATGGTCCAATCATTTTACATATTTTATTGTTCAAATGCAGTTCTTACCTGTTTCAGGATCACTGAAATCTGGTAACGTAATTGTATTAAGCTGTCGTCTATCAGCAATAGCTCTGTCTAACAGGCTGCTCCCACGTCCAGAATCACTGTAATGAAGTATAGAAATTGTAAGCTATTAAAATATAAAATTATATACTGAGATACAAGTTGCATGCTGCCCTCCTCCCACAAAGGTTCTTGCTATAAAAGTTCTTGCTGTGAACAAATTTAGTACCAAGCAGTACTAACCACTCACAGTGCATTAAGCCAGCTGCATTAAAACAGAATTTAGCTGAGCAAAACTAAATCCACACTTATTTCAGCAATTCTGTTTTCATCATTAACACAACCATGAAGACAACACAAGTTTCTAGTTTGATTTACAGAAAGGATTTATTGTACCTTAAACTTTTATATAATATGAGGTATAGCTCTCATAGGAAGCTGAGATGGCAGATGTAAGTTTCAAAACCCACACTTTTCCCAGACTGAAGAGAAATACTAAAATCAGGACTCTAATTTTAGGTAAAGATGTTATAAAGATGCCATAACTACATTTCACATAAAAAGGCATCACTTCAATCTCTAGAGTTTTGGGGTTTTTTCTTGGCTTTTTTTTTTTTTTAAGGATACACACACACCCCCCTATTAACTATCTAATGTTGAATTTGATCCTAAGCGCACAGTAGGAATATTTTGAACACTTCCAACACCTCAGGAGCCTGGGCAGTAGCAGTGGTTTTCACTGGTTGCTCCTGTGGACAAATGCACTTAATTTCTACTTCAGTTGTCACTCAGCATCTGTCCCTCAGGCTTCTTGTTGACATACTTGCTGGAAGACTAATTGCTCCTGGAACTACTATTAAAGATTCAGCAGAAGAACAGGGACTGAAGAACTAAGGGCTCCTTCTGAAGATGAGGTGAATATTGAGAAACACTGACAGAAAAGTGCGAGGAAGCACATATGGGCACTCCTTCTTTAACATTATATGGTTAATACAGTAGTTTCATTTTTAAGATTTTAAGTCTAGCACTATTCACTATCAATTAGGGAATTAAAATAACTAATAACCCCACAAACTTAAAAATAATTAAGCTTTAGAGCAATTGGGCTCTTAGCCCAACTTGGCAGAGTGCAAACTTTTGTGTGATTTTCACTAAAGAAAAGTAAAGCTTAAAGTAAAGCCTGAAATACTTTAATCTGAACTGCAAGACTGGAATTCTGTACATCTTTCCATTTGCCTTAATTTTAAAATCCTCTCCTTCTGAATTTCAACTGAGAGAAGAGCAAGAAGCCTTTCAGCAACTCTTTGTAGTTGCACACTTCAAAACCCAGTGAAACAACTTCCTTTCTTTGTACAGTTGTTACTAAAATGGTATAAATTACATTTTGCATTACCCTAACATTATTGCAGGACTGATTTCCTTACAAAATGATGCCATTATAGAAATCCACAGGAAACAGAAGGGAACTTTCTGGGACACACACTATCAGCTATAGTTGTTACATCAGTTGGTGCATATTTTCTGGTAACCACTCCATTAATTACTTCCTCAATCCACAAGCAATGACATGACAAATGTTGCTGACGAGGATTAGCATAAGTATCTTCTAAGCATAGCACTGGCACTGTGGTCTGTTCATTTTCCTTAGGAAAACTAAGAACTGGAAGTGAATTGAACTATTTTCTAATGAACTTCAAGCAGAAGGCTGAAGATAAACATATAAACCTTCCAAGCTTTGCACTACAAAAGTTTTAAATTCATATTAATCATCTCACGAGGAAAATGTTTGTATGTCAATTAAAGACAAAAGAAAATTGTTCTAAATCAGCGTAAAAACGTAAGGCACAGTGTTGCATCTAGCCCTTACTTTGTGTGGTGTATCTAGTTACACATAATTTATTTTCAATATTAAAAGTTTATTGAGCACACTGAACCCAAGTTTACTCCACAAAATCTGATTAACTGTAAGAAGAAATATTTAATATAAAACATAGCTTATCAAAAAAGTGAGGTCTTATCTCACTGGGAAAATGATACATCAAAATTAGTTTTCGGAACAGAAGAAGATGTTTCAAATAAGCATAAAGGATATATAAATCTTCAAAAAAAATAACATTCTAAAATTATTTCAAGACCTTTTATTACTGGCAGACATAATTTTCAAATGATGCTTTTCAATAAAATGAAGCATGTGTTAAAATTACAGAGGTTGGAAAATTTAAGTTTTCACAACAATCCTGTATCATCATTCTTCAGTACATCTGGAGTGCAGTTGGGTGAATAGAACTTCCCAGTCACATTCCAGGTCTGAATGATAACTTATCTCAGTCAGATAGGTCTGGGTCACTGTAATGAAGTGAATACCTTCACAATATGCAGGTATTCAGCCCTTAAATTTCACAAGGACCATCCAAATTAAGGTTACAGCTTGGTACCCATATTCACTGTTTGATATAACTCTGAACGCATGATTTATGAAACCTGTCTCCTTCCATCATGACACTTCATCATGACACATCACCCATAGCTCCTGTCCATTCTATTCCTAGTTTAATTTTAATTTGTTACCATAAACCAGAACTTCAAGAAAAGCTTTAAATGTCAAGATAGAAAAGCAGTAGAAACTATCAGATGCAAGGCAGTCTTCGTTAATTTTTCCACTTAGATGTTCTTGAAGGAGAACAGCGACAGGAGAGTCAGCAAACGTTGCTGTTTGAAGCTGATGCAGCCAAGAGTGAGTTTTCACAGCCACTGCTGATGTCTGAAGGAAGCAGTCCTTAACGTGTATCTAACACGGCACAGCAGCTCTTGGCACAACAACAAAAAAGTAACAACAAGCCATGACTAGAGCCCTGATCTGTGTAGGGGATGTAACAGCAGAGATGGAAGGTGAAAAGTTGCACTGTGACTGACTCGGGTCCTTTCCCTGGCTTTTCCTGCCACACCCTCCCAACTCCCCTGCTCTGAATTGCTCACTCGCTCGCTAAGGAGAGAAGCAATTTTCCCTCTTTGGCCATTAGGCCAACTGTCTCAATCTTCTTAAAGATGCGCACGTGTTTAGGTAACAGAGATCGAAGTAAGAGCAAAAGCTGAGCAGGTGATGTTCATCGTACTGCTATACAGGTATCTGATGCCACCTGGTACAAAACTCTTCTGCTGCTGCATCTCTTCTCTAGAAACTGTCAACCCTTCAAACAACCAGATAGCAGGAAATTCTGCTTGTCCTTTTCTCCAGGTACTTGATAAACCTGTTGCATAGCACCAATATGGATTTCTGCAAAGTGATCTTCACGTTTTTTTCACAGCTTCTCTAAACATATATGGCAAAGGACCTTCGCAGAAGCATTTTGGAAACCTAAATAGGACTATATCAACTTATTCAAATTCTTGCTAATGCCTTTGAAGAACTTAAATAGGTTCACAAGCAAGGCTCCCCTTTAAGAAAAATCCACGCTGACTTTGCAAGCACATCGCATTTATCCCTGTGACCTCTGATGTTTCTGTAGTCTTAACCAAGTCATCCTTTATTTTATTTAGCGAAAGTCCTTGAACTAAATTTCCACTACAGAAATCTCTCCACTAGCCAATATAAAAGGCTCTATAAACCAGATCAGTGAAAAAAACCCAAACAATACCAGTACATTGAGCCCCATGAAGCAGAATGGCTGTCTGTCTTAAACTCTGTAATCAGTCCTCACCACTGCAGACTTTATCAGCTTTAGCATACCTTACTTCACAGAACTCTGTGTAGTTTCTCAATGTTCATCAACTGGTATCTTTACACTTCACTCTCCAGATTCCCAGAGGATTAGTTTGTTCATATGAAACACCAGACCAAGTAAAAGCAGGACTGCTGACCTAATATTGGCCTGAAAGGCTACTGAGCAAGGTACTGAGCAGCCTAGAATTCTACAGCATCTTACCTTGGGTTAGTGAGATTGTAGCAGGATTTCCAAATCTGGAGCATGTGTTTACAGGTAAGGAGTGCTTCATCTGGACCTCTGCACAGGGATTCCAATTTGACTTTCGTAAACAGCAATCTAGTGAAAAGCAAAAGGAAATTAAAAGAGAAAGGAAAGAGATTCCAATTCAAGCAAAACATTTTTAAAGATAGCTAACACCATTCCAAACTGGAGAAAACATAACTATATAAATACAACATATATATATAGATATATATATATAACATAAAAGAACAGTGTTAATTTCAATAATTGTATCATGAAGTAATTGCAATAGTCAAATATCTAACATCAGATGGCCTTTCCAACTGGAGAGAAACAATAGTTGACAGATTTCTTTAAAAAAAGTTAGACAAGACAATATAGCTTAGTGAATTAGCAGGACCACCAAAAACAGTACTTCATATATTGAGGAGAAAAGAGACGTCTTCGTTAAACAAAATCTTTACTACTTTTATGAGAAAGGTTCAGATGATAGTTATCTAACATGTAAGTCACGGAAAAAAAACCCACTCTTATCAACTTCTATTACAGGAAATGGAAGGGGCTATGTTATACTGAAAAAGATACCACTAGACTAGATAGATCCATGGGAGGTAGTCAGCATTGGTAAGGTCAACAAGAAAGTGTAGTTCCACTCTACGTTATGTTGCCATCAGCAGGCACTAAAATTGATGTTTGACTTGAATTTTGAACACTTTGGACATTTACAAGTGAGAACCTGAAGAAAGCACATCATTGACTAAATATGCAGCAAACATGTTTGCTGAAAGCCACTACAAACTAATTCTGATTTCAAAGTTGATGTTTCTAATGGCAGCAAGACAAATAAAGTGCATGGTCTCACAAGATGACGACTGCATATTCCTCTTACATTCCATGTTACCAGTAGAAGGTTCTCCACAGAGATTAACTTAGACACTTTCCTGGATAATTAAAGAATATAAATGCAACATGACAATAAAGGAGCTAATGGATTGGCATGTGCATTTATAGGAGTCACAGCATCTGGGAACGGATAATACAATGGAAAAAACACTAATTTAAATACAATTTTTAGTAAATTGCAAATTAAAGAGCACAAAGCAGGAGGGGAATATGCATATAAAACTGTTAGCCTACTTTCTGTTTTTAAACCCAGGTGTAATTTGGCATTTTATTTCAGTGCAACCTTAATCATCTTAAGTGAAAAATTTGTATGATTGGTCATATGGTTTGCGTGGGAAGACTGAGAAGGGTGTAGAGGGTGGGCATGTGTGAAAGCTCAGAACTTTCTTATCCCAAATATGAACTTCAAGGCTGCTAATAGTAACTGCAAACTGCCAGAGGGTTTTCTCAAGAATAAGAAGTGACATCAAGTGTCTCAGCAAGTTACAGTAGCTTACAAAGCTTTCGTGTTGTACTGAGCATCCTTTGCAGAAACTACCCAGCACGTAAATCTGAAAATGAATCACACTACCTTAATTGTACCATGTGTATGTTGGTGGGACTGAGGAGGAAACAAAAGGCAGGTCACTGAGTTAGTTTAAGAGAATGATCACCTGTGGATAAGCAAGGTAAATAAGGTCATATGGAGTCTCATCTGATGCCTTGTAGGAATGCAGAACAGAGTAATCAGTTATACTAGTTTAGCTTTCTTCCTATCAGTAAATTGGGCTTGAAAATACAGGGAACTATATAGATACTTTAAAGTCATATTTGATTTGGCAGAGTGGTCCTCTCTAGATATTTATTTAACTGTGACTGTATCACTGGAAGAAAAACTGTCCAGGTCTGTCCATCATTTTACTCAAGAGAAGGACAAATGACAAATAGCATCCACTTCCCCTCTCACTACTACATCTATTCTACCCTTAACACATGTATACACACACCCCGCCCAAACAACAAGACCTAGGCATAAAAACTCAAACCCAAAATCACAGGAATCTACCTCATACAATCCCTTCCCTGTTTGTCTGTATGTAAAAAGAGAAGAGTAATATTTACGGTTTGAAGATAAGTTCAATTTTTTAACAGTCGTGATCATAAAGTTATGGAACATAATAAATTCAGCAGCACGGAATTTACAAGTCATTCTAGAAAGAAGATAATCATAATATATACCTTATTATGTACAGTTTAGAGATAGACTGAATTTACATTAAAGGCCTCCAAGCATCTAAGACTTTCAGGAATTCTGTAGCAGAGAAGGCACAGGGTCAGTCAATCACTAAGATTCAGCATGCGAGAGCTAAAAGAAATACTGAGCAGGAGATAGAAAGGGATGGGATTTGATTATTAAGAAATAACTCAAACAGAAGCACAAAAATATCAGGAGTATGTGCAACAAAAATGAAATAACCTGGACTACTAGTGCAGGATTCAAGGGCAAGAAAGCAGAACACACATACATGTAAGAATTAAAGCAATGTATCAGAGTTTGATGCTTTTGGATGCACTGGGCCCACATGCAACATTATCCGTTTCTTATGCAATATGACAATCAAGGGGATTGGATGGTTGCATGTTTCCCAAAATACAAACAATAAACAAAGTATGATAGAAAGATATTCAAAATTCTAATAAAGAAAGGCTAGGCAATTCTATCTAATGGGGGAAAAAGTACACTGGTGTGGGATCATCCACACTAAACCAAAAATAACCTTTTCAATAGGAAAGGTTGCATTTATAAAGCCACACAGAGCAGTTTCCCTGGGTCCAAGAAATACTTTGACTATAAATCACAAAATAACTAAAACACTTCAGAAAACTGAGATGGGATGTTAATAACAAAATGAAAACCTGCCAACTAAACGTTTACTTAACAAATGGGAGAAGAAAGAGGAAAGAGGCAATGGGCAGGAGGCACACTATGTGACAAACAGGTCTCCCAAATTAATTTTTCCAAGTTCCTCTGAAATATGGCTGGAGATACGAGCTGATAACAAGATAAACGAGCAGCTCAAGGACAAGTATTATCAAGAAGGTTTTAGAAACCATGAGGTAGATCATCTGAAAAAGGATTTTCTGAAAGGTTGGCTTCAAGCATCTGTGGAAACAATTCTTCTGGAAAGCAGCCTGCACTACTGACACAGAGAATTTTAAACTTCACAGGGATATTTTCACACCTGTTTTTAATAGACTATTAAAAATGGTGAAGAATGGATAAAAACTACCAAGAGATAAGATAATGAAAATCAAGCTGTACATTTTATGAGCATCATGAATTATCTGGTCATGTCTGTTTGTAAGAGTCAGAGGTTTAAATTACTGACACACAGTGCAGAACAGAACATGACAGAGTAACCAAGGCATGGTGGGATGGCACTCGTGACTAAGAATGCAAGTGCTGAGCAATTGACAATATTCAAAATAGAAATGAAGAGTAGAACAATGTGTGTCAGCGACACGTTGAACTGGAATAAATATAACAGATAACAAAAAGAGAAATCTGTTTCGGTCAAATCCTTTGGGGAAGGAAAGTAGGTAAAACAGGTTCTGTTAAAGACATTAGCCTAATGGGGCACTTGTTCCAGCATCAGAGTTTGATATGGATGCAGATCTTTAGCATTAGATAAAAATAAACTGAATTGTATCATTTTAGGAGACTAATTACCGAGACAAAAATGGAGAACAAATCAAACTCTTAAGTGGAAAGGCTTAGTTATTCTTAGAGCTAATAGCTGATAAATTTATGAAATAGCTACTGAAGCAGCTAATGACTCCATTACTTCAAGACTGTTCTCACTAACTAATGAGGACATTATAAAACAGCTGCTGGTAACCTTATCCATATATTACTGGATTTTTATTTAAACAGAGAATGAAAAATCTCAAATGGGTTCATAACTAGGTCTTTGAATTTCAGTGGCATACAGACAAATAATTTGATAGCAAAGGTTAGCAAAGACATCCGAGATACAGCAGAAGCCTGGCATTTACCACAAAGACGCTAGAACATTTAAGGATCTGCATCTCAAGTTGAAGGGGTAAAACTCGATATTTGACAATCCAATCATTGATAACATTGTGCAAATAAGACATCAGAAACATGCAGGGATCCTGTCAAGAATAGCAAGGGACAGAGAGAGCAGAGAAGAGAAAGAAAAATCAGCACAGGGAGTTGCATCTTAGGTACACAGTCAAAAGTAAAGTTCATCTATACCTGAACATGTTATTATACAAAAAAAGTTACAGTCTTTAAAGGCTTTTTTGTACCTAATTAGGAAAAAAAGAAAATGTGTATACTAAACAGGGCTAATGGGATGAAGACTAAGGACATTCAGGAATGAACCTCCAAATTCCACCATAATCCTTATCTCTGCTGTCTCAGATATGAAAACAATGACAAATGGAGAACAGGAACACTTTAAAAATGATTAAAGTTAATGCAGTCAAAAATAATCTATTTCTCAGAATTATAGAAACAGTGACACATAAGATTGTCCTTTCTACAGTAAAAACTTTAAAGAAAATATCACTTCTGTAATGACTGGGGAACAGCAGCTATATTACCAATGTTTTTTTCAAAAGAGAAGACACAAATACATACAATATTAACATGCAAAAATGTATACAAAATAGCATACAAAAATGAAAGGAGTATTAGCTAACCTTGTTAATGGAAAAATGGGTTATAGTCTCACGTTTAAAAAAGAGATTGTACCAAACAACCTGTGTAACAGTTATTCCAAACCAGAGCTGCCTAACAGCCAGGTTCATCAAGTTGAGACAGCTGTGAAGAGGGCAGCGCAATTCTGGAACGTACTTGTTAGAGGAAGAGAGGAAGAGACAGTATCATTGTACAGTATTCCAAAGAGACCACATCTGGAATGTTATCCAGAATTCTCATTATAACACACACACAAGAGAAATTTCAAAGTGGAGCAGCTGCAGAGAAAGGCTGTGAGACTGATCAGCTGAAGAGTATGAAAAAGACTTCATTTAGTCAGTTTAGCAAAAAAAAAAGCCAAGAAGAGAGATAAATTCTATCTATAAATAAAGATGAGACAGTACCATGAAGGGAAAAGAACAGTTATCTAGAGGATAGTGTATGCACAAAAATGAGTATATATAAGGTCATACAGACTATTAAAACATTAAGAGTGGAAATTAGATCTCAAGATAATAAATGAAATTGTAGAAAAGACTGCTTCCTCACAGTTTGTTTTGGATAGACTGCAGAAGAGGTGGAGCAAATAAAGTAACTTCTTAAAATAAAGCTGACAAGTTCATGAAAAGTATTACAGACAGGACAACTGTAACAATGAAGCCTTGTGACTTCTGAGGTTCTTGGTAGTGCCCTATTTCCTAATCAGTACAAACTAAACCATTAAATCACGATCTGAAGCTTTCTGTCCTAGCCAACCGGTGTAATTTGTAACATAGTTAAGAATTTGTGAATCTCCAAAATAAAATCTGTCTTATTTATGTTTCCTTGAGTAAACTTATTAAGTCTTAAGAGAACCTTCTAAATTAATTTAACAGTTTGCATTTCTAACTTCAGCTAACAGTATTTTACACAATAATCAACTACTAAGAGATGGTAGGAAAGTAATTAATATACTGGGAGTCCAGGTAACAATCAACAAACAAGAACCATGCAGAAAGTGTCAAACATAGCTTGGTCTCACCGGACAACATTAATTTCTCTAATAGCTTAAATACAAGAATAAACTTTATATATAATCACTCAGATAGATAGCCTGTTACTGTATTAGAGCATAAAAGAAAGATGACAACTACTAGTTCTGTGTAGAGTCATATATTTCATTTTAGTTTCGCATTTAAGTGCCCATTTAATATATTCCACAACTTCAAATCCTGGAATGCTAGGAAAATTCAAAATAAGTTGTTCTGGTTTTAAACCTAGGCATTATGTTAAAAAAAAAAAAAAATCACAAAAAAATCTCATCAAGTCTAAACTTGTGAAATCTTAAGACTAGTCTGACAATGATCCTGTATTTAAAAAAAAAAAAAAAATTTCACAAAAAGGGTGATGCAGAATGTAACACTATAGAAAGACATTGAAGTCTGAATTTTTTTTTTTTTTAGCAGATAACGTCGGCTTCTTTACATATGATCTGAATTTACAGGAAAAAATAACTATGTTGATGTAAAACTTACATTCACACGCATACTTCATACAGTTGCATCTCATTTCTGTAACAAACTGTCATAGTATCAATTGCTCCTCTAAATTAAATCAGGCTGACAGAGGCCCCCGGAGTAATTAAAGCAGGAAAGCAGCACACTGAATGTATAAAATAAATTTTGAACAAATATTATTCAATGTCAGTGATTTGAAAGAACCTAGATCTATTCACCTTGCCTAAATAAAGTGTTAGCAAGTCACTTCTTGCACTCAAGAATTACGTACATAGGAAAAACTTCTGATGACTGTTACAGGAAACATAAAAGAAATGAAGAAGTAGAAGGAAGGCAAACCTTAGCAAATTCAGTTTCTCTTAGTACATACCATTGGCAAGTGCCCTTCTGACAATCTTGTTGCAATTACTCATAAATAAATGGTTTAGAAGAAAAAGGTTAAAATGAAAAGAAAATCCTAGAGTTCCCAGCATTTACTTCATTCACAGTCCAGAATTTGACAACAGTTTACTGTCTGCAAGCCTGTAGCTTCTTTTAAAAGGAGGAGGTAGGGCGGACTGCTTTAAGACCCTTCACTCAGGAGTTTCACTTAAATACAACAGGACTCTAATTTATGTGTAATACACTCTCCTTATGAAAAGATCCTTATAACAGCACAGTAGGAAACTTTCCAAACAATCTGTTCAGCAGGACGGTTTAATAGGTCTCAAGCTGGATTTCTTTTTAAAAACCCAGCATATAGCTATAGGAACCAATAGAGCCTTTGCACTCTACTGCAGAACCACATCATAAAAATAACTGACCAAGAAGCAAGTAAGAATGCCAGCAAAGAGGTAATTGAATATAACCCCCAACAAAGCAATTACTCTCAAAATAATTAACACAATCCTGTCCAACAGACACAATGCAGGTGATTCTCTGTGTAAAGCAGTGATAAATGATACTGAAATATTTTATGCAGTTCTCGTTTACATGAAAACTGGCTACACTTCAACAGTGCAGCAAGATAACTGAAAGGCTAGAGAACGTGCCCTGCTATCAGCAAGAACAGTGATGTTCTTATCAGAAAGGACATTTGGAGGTGACCTCATTACAGAAGGTACCATCAGAGTATGAATTCACCAGTATTACAGACTGCTTAGTAAAGAATGATATAAAAACCAATGGCTGGAAACAAACCAGGGATCAATTCAAATTAAGAACAAAAACACAGTCTTAATGAAGAGTGCAGCTGAAGCACTGAAACAAGTTACCACATGCTGCAATGGTTTCTCCAGTTTTTGATGTGTTCCTATCAAGCCTGGACATCTTCTGGAATGTATGTTTTAGCTAAACCTACATCAATAGAAAAACTAAAGCAAATTTAGCAACTTCTGATATGTGGAAGAGCGGGGGTTTTAAAAATTGATCCTCCTGGCTTTAAACTCTATTAATTTGAGTATCCAGTTTTGACAGCTGTCCCTTTAATGTTTGCTGTAGAAAGCTTAGAGCTTCACATTAGTCAACTCCAAAACATCTGCATGATCATCAAAACACAAAATGACACAACTGCAAAAATTCAACCTAGAGGGAGAATGACAACATGAAACTAGATAGAATATGAAATACATATAGTTTTATAAAGGATTTACTAACACATTCAGTGATTTTAGGTGCATCATTTCTACCACCATGATAACCAAAGCTCAGAAAGAAATTCATAGAGGTGTCTGCTGCAATTGCAAAGTGAACCCTTGCAGAGTCAGTCTACTCCATTTGGAGCATTCAAGGGAAGTTTTATTATCAGGAAAGTTATAAATTTAAATCATTCATTACAAAACATGAAAAATCATCATTTGTAAGTACCTTGAAATAACTTTTTGCATGATTGAACAAATTAATCTTATTTCCTGGTGATTTTTTTTAATTCCTGTGACATTGCTACCCAATCAATTTCTCTCGCCTTATCCTGAAGCCAGTTTCCTCTTTCCAAATTAATCACATCTGCTTCTAATTTTTGTTCAAAGTGCCAACAGTCAGGAATGAATCTCAATTATCCAAGTCGTATTTGCAAGCTAACAAGACACAATTATTGAGAAGATGTTACCGAACACAACTATCAGCAATGTCTACTTAGATTATTTTTTCATCTGCTCCTATCAATTCTGTTCCTTCAGGAAATCCAATTGACTGAATCATTGAATGTCCAACACCAGCAACAGGAGGTCAACCAACCAAATTCAATTTTGGAAATTAACACAGAAAAAATCATTTAACTTAATAAAAAATGTCTCCTAAACTGTTTCGCATACAAACACCAAGCATACTCAAAAGATGTGAAACCTGTCCCAAGTGATTCAGGAAAAGGGACAGACTTCTGTAGTGTCAGTATTAATCATAAGGGTGATCTCCTCCAACTTTGGTTGCACAGACCTCCAGCAGTGAGAAGCCCATATACATACAGAAACATAGAAGTAGTAAAAAACAGGCAGTTCAGATTGCTATCTGAAGCCTGACTCTCAAACAAGCAAAAGATGCAACAAAAAAAAGCCCTCAAGCCTCCAAATAAACAATTTTATGGAAACCATGAATAGGTATCCTTGGTGTGCACAGATGGCTTCCGCTGCACTCTTCGAAATATTATTCCTCAGATATTTGTTCACAAAGCAGTAGCATTGCTTCTCTGCAAGGAAAAGCAGCAGTCAGTCTTGTGACTTTTGGTGCAGTTTATTTATACTGTATTCCATCTTATGAACTCAATGTCCTTAAGAAAATGTAATTCTGTAAACTATAATGAAGATAGTTTCTGACTAAAGCCAGAACACATTAGTTATACTTGAAAACTTTCTGTTTTCCTTCCTCGAATTCCCTGCGGCAGCCAGCTCATGACCCAAACTGGGACTCTTTCAATCAAGTTTCAAAGAATCTACAGCCTAGCAAATATAATTCAGGGATAAAACCCTGAGGCCAATGAACAATTTGTTATATAAAGTAATATCTACCTATCAACAACATATTTTTTAATGGACCATTCTGCAAAAGCACATAACAACTAAAGGCGAGTGTGGGGGGGAGACAAACCCAGCATAAAAAGAAAAAACACAAGCAACTGATACTGTCTTTCATGACTTACAGAAAAATCATTCCTGAGAACAAATTCATTTAACTCCGAAGATAGGATCAAAATGGTATGGATTTGAAAAAGCATGTTGTCAAATGCTGACAAGAATGCACACACCAATCTGAAGGACATGATTCTGGCAAGCCCAGTAGATCACTACTTCTTGTCCGATCATATATTACTGCCCTTTCCTCAAATAATTCCCAGTGCTCTATTTATCAAGGAAAAAAAAAACGTGCAGGTTTAACCAGCACCACACACTGTAGTGCAACTACAATCCACCTTGGGAAAACAACAGTGTAGTCTATTCCCTTTGATTGATAAATACACCCCTATCCCACAAAACATCAGTGTATGTATCATCACGCACTGCATGTACCAACCAGCTTTTCTGTTCCGCCCACTCAGACCACTTCCAGTAGGAAACAAGTTTGTTAATGAACTGAGAGGGATTATTAAAAGGTTCTAAGACTCTGGGAAATCTATTGTAGCTCAAAAGAGTCCTTGAGGGTCAGGAAGGAAAGGATTTAACAGTTTTCAGAGGAGTGACATATTGGCCTGATGCTTCTGTGAAATATTCTTGGAAGAAAAAAAATTTCCATCACACTTCAACAAATGTAAATGTTTAAACTGTGAACTTAGTCTTCAGTTGTCTTCAAACCTGTTACCATATGTCTTTCCTTTTTGAGTGTACTTAACATTAAAATAACATGCTCGTGCTCCTCAAATAACCCATCTGCTGTTCCATACTTCTGCTGCTTTAAAAGCTTGTCAGCGGCTCTCCACTGCACTTCAATTTTCAGCAGAAAATTAACAATTAATATTTATTTTTTATTTTGCCTAATTACACTAATTTCAGGCACTATACGCATCTTTAAGTGCTCCAACACTCAAAATAACAAGGGAACTCCAAATTGCTAAGATTAAGAAAACAATATCACTAGCATTTTGTTAAGAAACCTGTCTCCCTTGACTGAAAATCTACTTTTGACTAACCATAAAGTAGAAACAGATGAAAGTGTTGTTTCAAGATTTCATATCACTCAAAAGACCAATAAGATACAGATTCCTCCTAACAAGCAGATAAAAAGACAGGAAAGAGTCATGGAAAGGAGTTTCTAAATAAGACTCCTCAGGTAATGGCACATATAAGTACACTATATATATTGCACAAGATACACAAGCTCAATAGGAACCAATGCAACGCAACCACTATTACTTTACATCACCTTGAATACACCTTCAGACTGCAATGCACAGCTCTGGGGCTGCTTATACATTCAGAGTGAGCAATCATTGGATTAAAATAAATAAAATTCAAGGAAAATCCAAGCAACTAAGATCTCAAGCCTCCCTCACAGTTAAGTACTCTAGTAATTTAGAATATATTGTGGCTTCTTCCCACCTACTCTCTTTGCATTCAGGGCAGCACGTCCCTGCTTCTGTTTCAAGAGGAGAAATGGATCCTCACACCCAGTCTCCCACATGGTTTGATGGTCTAGTTTGAGAAGAACTCAACTTGCACTTCCTACTACAGTGACAATTTACCCAATGAAAGGTGGGGAAAACACAGTGTAACGTTAGATGAATTCGAATTCAGTAGGACCTGACTGAGATTAACTATTCAGATTTTTCGGTGCTGGTACCTACTCCCACTATCTCGCCAGAGCAGGGTATTCATAATCTTTGCAGTAATCTTAATCTGTTCAGTAATCTTTTATCTAGAGATCTTTTTGTCCTGATCAAAGCACTCAGATTCAGGAGGCTTCAGAGGTTAGCTAGCATTTAAAAGGCAGGATTGTTGTAGTGCTCTGAAACACACGCTACTTGTTTATAAGTAGAGTGGTACAACTCAGCTGCATTTAAGCTTACAAAAGTTTGAAACTGATAGTGCTGTATTCAGTAAATATCCGGCATTTTGATTATTTCTGGAAATCATTACTACATACCTATTTTCATTTTTAGAGCTTTCTATTTCACCATAGTTTTTTTCCTATACCGCTTAAGGTCTCAGAGAGATTGCATATTAGTGGTGTCAATACAACAAACAAGGGAAGAATAATCAAAACTATTCAAAGAAATGCTATACCTTGCTGCTAACAGCAAAACGTGATGTTTTGCTCATTCCTTCCACTCTGTTAGATAATGAGTGGATAGAATTCTTTGGCTCTGAGGACTTTTCTTTCCACCTAACCTAGAGGTGCACGGAGCAATATAATTACGTGATTGGCCACATTTGCTCAGCAACTTTCTAGCTTTCTAGTGCAGGAAGGTTATGCTAATTTAAGATATGAAGGTATGCTTGCTAGATGCCTCAAATATGGAACTGAATTGTAGGGAACGCATGAGATTTCAAGGTTAAAAACTGACAGGCACATATTTACTGACTGCAAGAGAAGATTGCTGAAAGTATCCACTTCTCAGCATGACTCACAGTGTATTCTATAATTCCTGGCAACCTCTGGCATTTTACAAGGCTGTAGTATCACAAACTTCTGAAATTTAGATTTTTTTCAAAGAAAAGCCAAAACAAAAAGAACATATAGCTGTGAACAGGGCAGGACAGCACTCAGTGTAGCAATGCAGTATACAGAAGTATGCATATAAGAATAACTAAAAGACATGAGAAACTAACAGAAATCACAAGCCTATGTTTTACTGTAATATTGTTCCAAGTACAGAGATGTATATGCTGTAAAGCCACCAAAGTATCATTTTGCACAAGGCTGAGGTAATAGAATCTAACAGAAATATAGAGAATAGCAAGCAACTCTTGTACTATTCAGCTTACTGGGATGGCAGACACAAATGAAAGATAAAACATAAAACTTCATGATATCTGAAGTGCTTAAAAAAAGCCAATAAAGTACCATAGGCGAATAATCAATGTTATTATAATCAAAAAATGAGCAAGACGTAGAGGCACACAAGAGGATGTCTT
This sequence comes from Tauraco erythrolophus, assembly GCF_009769465.1. NCBI lineage: Eukaryota > Metazoa > Chordata > Aves > Musophagiformes > Musophagidae > Tauraco > Tauraco erythrolophus. The sequence goes on from NC_141470.1 coordinate 54,612,420, forward strand.
CTCAGTCTGCTAGGAAGTACTGTGAGATTATATTGTTTACAGAAGTTGCAGAATAGAAAGTGGAATCAATGATACACTAAGTATATGTGGTATATATTTTACAATATGTACATACAGCTGTCAATCATTTCAATAGCATCAGATACAGCGTGCAAGACAGATTGCACCTTGAAGTTTTTGCTGATAAATCCTTGCAAAAATTACCCAGTTACATAAGAAATCAAGGCAAATTTATATTACTGACCAGATGTATCGGGCGGGCTGTCACTAGCAATTGCAGAGAGCACACAAGGAATCTCAGTCATATCCTTGATTTCTCTGGGATCAGAAGTAACTTGATAGCACTAAAAACAAGACTCTAAAAAACTGCTAGATATGCACACAGCTGTGTTTCACCTTGGATCTTCAGCAATTGTTGCCACATCTGATGATGATTCCGACTGCCAAGGTATCCTCTCAATTCCTTGATCGGTACCAGTAGGTTGGACATAGCACACTGGTATCACCATGGTGTGTGTATTATACAACAGTACTACAATCTGAATGGACTATTATGACCCATATGAGTAATATACATACATACATTGATAGAAGATCAGTACTTTTTAAACAACTCATGCGACAAGTTTAACCACAAGATGCGGTTATAAACAGTATGGAAAAGTCATGAACCATGTTTGAAAAACCATAAACACCTTTCGAATCCTCACAGAGGTAATTTTAAACATTTTACTGATGATCCTTGTTCTCGAATTACAATAAGAGAACTGCAACTTCAGAAATACTTTGTGTAGAAAGCAAACACGACATTCACTCACATAAGTTTCTGGATATTCACTCAAGGCCATGTCAATGATATTCAAAGCATCATGATAGTGTTTCTGGGCTGATACAGGATGGCAAAGGAGATGAAGAGAGTTTGGCATCATCTCCTTGTAGTTGCAGGAGGCCTGACGAACATAACCCAAAGCTTCTGGTAGCTGTTAAAAAAAAAAAAGGCAGAACAAGAAAGCAGCACTATTAGAAGTATTGCCTATTACTTGATTGCACATCCATAAAATTTTCAAAATATTCACCTGGATACCATGTAAAGTCTATAGATTCCTGTAAGACACTACGCAGAAGTTTAAAATGACCTGATGCTTTACAGGAACAGTAACAGATCAAATAATGTATTAACCCCGGAAAATAAGATACACTTTTAATAAAACAGTTCCCTTCAGCCCTTTGAAATAGTCACTTACTATTTTTTCAAGTATTGGTTGGATTTCAATACGATTTGAAAATATTTTATTGTAAATACATTAACTAAAATGTACAACTAGACTGCAACAGTAATTTTTCTTGATGTGGAATTTCATGACCTCCTCAGTTCATGTGTTTTTTGCTCTAAAATAAACACACTGTTAAACCAGGAATTAATTAAGCAACATGAGAAGTTTGGGAATTCTGTAGTACAAGTAATACTTGCTACTGAAAATTATTTTATGCTATTAAAGTGACAATCCATTCCACTTTAATGTGACATAGTCCAATGTCTCTGCTACTCTTAGTAATGCAAAGGAGTCACCTAGATTATGTAAACTACTGTGCTCAAAACTACTTCCTAAAATAAACATGACACAGGAAGAGGCTTACATGACCATACAAAGCAGCTTCACATTATCCAATCATGTGATATACCGTAGAATTCTAAATCCCTTAAATATAACAGCTGTACAAGTTGGACTGAGCTCTGATCTCTTATGGCTTTAAAAATATTTTCCAGTTTTCTTAAACACATTTTGGTAATTTGTTCACAATAACCAAACCTCCTACAAGTATCAGAAAAGGCACAGATACTAGTAGATACTCAAGATTAAGCACTGTCAAGATCATTATAGACTAGATTCAAGAGTCCCACTCTCCAAGTAACCAGTCTGAGCAGAGATTAACACTAACAGGTAAAAACAGGGTAAAAACTGACTTCTTTTCCTGCCCATCCAGCACATAAATGCTGAAACTAAAGAAATTGAATGACTTGTGTCCTATTTCTGATCCTAGCTAGAAGTACTGTGGTCAAGAACTCTGGAGAAGTGTACAAGACTGAAAAGTGTTTGGAGAGAATTATTTGAGAATATTTTGGTTTGTGTTTGTTTTTTTTCCATATATATGCATATATGCACAACGAAAACAAGTCTTCAATGAGAATCTTCATCGGTGTCCATCACAAATTCAAATTCTAATCTTCATATGACACTGTGAGGCTGCACTTTTAAAACACAACTAACCTGTCTGGATATGGCAAGCTGCAGTGCCAAGTAAAATGCTGCCAGATGATCCGTTGGAGACAAACTGTGAGCCCTTAAAAACAAAGAGACAAAAACAAAAAACCAGTGACTTTTCCCCCTGTTAATACAGATTAGACATACACATGAGTGCGTATATATTCACGTATCCATATTCAGATCTCTTCACTACATGTATGCTCATGTTCTGATATGTCGTGTTCATTCCACTACTTTCCAGTGATGTTCATGACTTTTCTCATACTTCCCAATCATCCTTGACCTAAAGGAAGCACTTTGGGCCATTAAAGAGTCATTTTAAATATAAACTAATTATGTAACTTCAGTATAAATCTTAAAAATGAGCAATACAAACTGATTCTACAATTAAAATATACTCCTAAACAACACTAGAAGCAATTGTCTAAGAACGGATATAATTCCTTAAGTAGAATTTTCTTACAAAAAAAAAAAAAGAAAAAAAAAACCTACAAAAAATCGCCCAAAACAACATGCCTTCAAAGAGAAGAATTATGTGCACGAGAAGTACCCAAGCAATCACACTGACCCTGACCAGGATTGTTCTGAAGCACAGAACTCAAAGAGGTAGAGTAGCAGCAAAGTAGATCAGAGTTTTCTTCATTCTTCCGACTCTCAAAGTTGAAGCACATCTTCAGTCTGGCATACCAAGCCTCCTAGGAGGCCAGTCTCTGCTTGGCTTTGAGTTACTTTGAGACTAAGTTAGCAGAACATCTTGCTACATAGCAATGTAAAAGAAATCCAGGCTGGACAGCTTCTTTATCATAGCATTACAGTAAAATGCAGCATAAGATCTGACTCATCATGAACCTTTGTCTGAAATTCAGATGAAGTTTATGCTGACGATCTTTTTGTCCACAAAAATGTTGAGCTGCCCAATAGCAGCAGTGTTTTGTGATTATTCACCCTCAAAATATTTATAACTACTGCTGTCGCAAGTAACTCCAATTACTAAAACACAGAAATAACTTTTTTCCACCTTTTTTTTTAAATTTTGTTTATTTTAAATGTTTTGGTCAAATGCACACACTGTGTCTTATTCATTTTGACATCCTACAGAAGATGTTCTTGTAATACACTCTACTATCTTCCTCCGCAATACAATCTTTTTGCTGCAAGATAGGGTTTTTTTTTTTTTGGAGGGGGATGCTTGAGCATAAAGACAAAAAAAATGTATGTCTGTACACCAAAATGATGTGTAGTAAATACTGGGCAGCAAGCCTAGAACTATTTTTTTTTATTTGTTGCACTCTTTTAAAGGAGGTTCGTTTAGAAATAGGATGTGTAATAATCATCTTCAGAACATCTAATGAGTTGTCTCTATTGGGCGGGAGGAAAAAAATTGACCTTTAAGCCATTACAACCACAAAGGGAACCTTCTGCTTCCGACTTGTGCATTTCTGTCTTCCTGAGTCCAAAGAGACAGCTCCACTAGTTGAGCAACTACACCCAATACATATCAAAGAAGTTTAAGTTACTAAGGGGCAGCTTCATATTATAGCTGTACCTCTAAATTGGAGATTAGAATCAAATATAAAGCCTAACAGGGTCCAGGACCAGTCTTTTTTTTTCAAATTTAAGTTCACAAATAAGCAAGACTAAGTAAGAACAAGAGATTTTAACTTATAGAGTACTGTTCAGGCACCTAAGCTTCAGCTAGTGAAAGAATATAGCTGTTACTATCTATCACCATTGGGGAGTTTTGTGAAACTTTAAATCACAACCAACAACAGGAAAAGCACTGAAAGTCTTCCAAAATAATAACAAAAAAAGTTAGTAAAACAAACACTCCCTCAGCACTGTGTGAAAATGGCAACAAGGCACCTTCTCAAATAGCCACCATCTACAAACTGATAGCCCTTGAAATCTGGCATAAGCAGCATCAAAACATAACCGTATTCTTCAGGACTCTATTTATTCAGGAATTGGTCCTCTAGGTAAGCGACTAAAAAAATCCACAAAAAATCAAACTAAAAACACTTGGCACTCAAAATACTGAGACAGTACAGCTGCTCGCTTTAAAAACTGTAGTAGGTGAATGGAGAATTTCAACTTCCACCTTCGGAAAACATTTATTTTAGATGTGAGAAGAGAAAGTGGGCATGACTCTGGTACGCTGGGCATAACACACTCTCTGTGGTAACAAATTTTCGGTAACTTCCTATACCTATGTTATCAACACAAGGAACCAGCAACATTATCAACCATATTGAAGTGTGTTTCCAGTACAGCTGATCTACCAGGCGTGAGATTCTCTATGAACACAAGTGGGGAAACATGTTAATGTGCAGAACAATCACCCTCAAAACATACTTTTTCCCTCCTCTTAGAAGGTAGCTATGGGATTTTTAAGATGCAGAAACTGTTCTTTTCAAGAGCCAAACCATTCAACTCAAGATTCTGTGAGGAGTTTGAGCTACTCATATCAGCAACAGCACTAACAGCAATATTAGCCATTCACTAGAGTTTTCAAAACATATACCCTGCCACATTATCCAAAGATACTTTAATTAAAAGCCTATGTACAAGTTCATTCTGAGAAAGGCCAGCAGAAAGGATGATATATAACTTCACATCAATACCCTGGAATATGCACTTAAAAATATAAAACATTGGTTCTAAGAGGTTGAATCTATTGGAAATTAAAAAAGAAAAAAAAAAAAAAAAAGAAAATCCAAAGCATCAGAAAGATGCATGGAAAGTCGATGCAATAATCCTCATGTTCCCAAGAGTGTGTATAAATTTATATTCTGCTAGTCAGCACAAATATTTCAAAGCTCTACATCACTACAAAACTGAAGTTCCACTCAACTATAAGCTAAAGGACATCTGTAATAGTTCACTGAAGAGGTGCTAGATATGTTTTCAGATTTCAGCTGGCACTATTGCTGCTAGGAAGTCTTTGAAATGGAACACTTAAGAAGGTATCAAGAGACTTGTTCAGCTGTAGAGAATGAAACAGAAAAGTTCCTGGGTGAAAGACAATATACAGACAACCAAACAACAACATTTGAATAGAGAGTGTGAAAGAGTAATTTGTAGCAATAAGAAGTTGAATATTGTCTGAAAAAATAGTACTCCTAACCTACTGTGTATTGCTTATTCTCTTAAATCAACCACTCAATCTTCTCTACAGCAATCTGATAAAATTACCATAATAGCAGTATGCTACTTCTAAAAGCATCTTCATATTTATGAGTGGTCAAAACCTCAACTCTCAGAAAATGGAAATTTTCCAGACAGATTGATAGCAGGGAACAACTCAGAATTTTGGGAATTGCTGTACTAAACTGGAAGGTACAAGTGCTGAACTGGTATGGATTAGCTTCAGGTACAGTTCATTTCATCCCTTACTGTTTCAAAGAATCAGCAGAAGAAAGCAATTCATTATTAGAACCTCAAAAGTAGTGAATGGGTAGAAATGGTGTTAAATGGTTAGTACAGTGTCCTGGTTTTGGCTAGGACAGAGTTAGTTTTTCTTTTCAGCAGCTAGAATAGCTCTGTGTTTTGGATTTAGAATGGGACTTGTTATGAGAAGACTATGATAGTGCACTGGTTGTTATAGCTGATGCTGAGATATCCAGGGACTTTTCAGCTTCCCGTATTCTTGCCAGTGTGCAGGTGCACAGCAGGCGGTGGGGGAGCACAGCTGGGACAGAGGGCCGACAACTCCCCGTATGACTTGAACTTAGATTTAGGATTGACGGCCAAATTGGGCAATGGAATATTCCATATCACACAGTGTCATGCCCAGTATATAGATGAAGGTTGACCAGGAAGTTGGGAGTTCATTTGTTCTCTCTCTTTTGGGATATTCTCTCCTAGTTCTCTCCCTTGCTCTCATTTCAGGCCTCTCACTCATCTGAGATTGCAGTATTGGGACTTATCTGTTTCGGGATTGCTTGCCAGGACAGGATGGGTGTTTGCCACCGAGTGGCGAGCAATTACACTGTGCATCGCTTGTTTGTATAGATTACCATTATATATTATATATTATTATTTATATATTAAATTACCATTATATTAGATTACCATTATATATTATAACCATTATATATATTAATATATTATCATCATTATTGTTATTTTATATTATTATATTGTTCTTATCTTGGCTCACGAATCTCTTTCCGTTTTCCCCTTTTATTCTCTTCCCCATTCCCCAGGGAGTGGGGGAAGGTGAGCGAGCAGCTGGGTTAAACACACCACACAGTAATTTTGTAACAGTGAGGAGTAATCAGCAGTAAGAGGGATGGTGAGGAACTGAAGTATAAAGCAAGGAGGCAGCAAGTTCAGTTTCAACATGGAGAAAGAATGCTGAAGGTAATAATAACTATTAAAACCATTAAAGAACTGGAAGAGCAAAGATGTGCTAAAACATATTACATACAGAGGAATAGTTAGGACAAGCCAGAAAAAAGGAAGGATCAATACACACCAGCCTCACTCCAGTATTTGCAAAACACTTCAACCCTGTTCCCTCAGACAGAAAATCACCAACAAAAATCTGAGACTTTGTATGCACATTAATGCACGAATCAGCTTCCCTGAAGCGTTTAGGCCTATCTCATCAAAGTAGGGGTTTCAAGGGTACATAAACATGAGAGACATAGAGAGACATACTTAGATGCTGCAGCACTTATGATTCTGCCAGCTTTGCCATAAAGATTTGTTTCTTCTATAACTAGAGTAGAGATGTTTCTCATCCACCTGTTGTCACTTTCGTTTGCAGAGTCAAACCCTTGAGAATGAACTCCTGCTATCCCCAACAGCACTACAAGTAAGGCACATGGAGGACAGGGCATTGGTTGTTGTCACTGCCTACACTGTTACATCTCCAGGTACAATTTTTTTCTTTCCCCCTAGCTTAGTACCCTACTACCTGCATTGCACTCCTCATCCACAGCACCAGGGCTTCAATTATTGCTCTGCCTCTTCAGAGATAGCTGCAAACGCCTGCTCCACACAGTCTGATCAGCGACCAGCTCTTCTAGAAACACCCACATTGAACCGTGACTTGAAAGCCTGCATCATACCGTTTTTCTCTTCTAGATTAGAAACACTCCTTTGAGCCAAATATTTTATATGAAACACCACCACCAATGTCTTTAAAATGAATAAAAGGAATTCCTTAGAAATCAATTCAGCTATTTCTGGCAGAAAATGAAGTAAATGCTAAAGAAATGCACTCTGTACTCATGAAGGGAGATTCCCAGAGGTGAAATTCTCATTATACAATCTTTTACAAGTCCCTCTTTTTAACACATAATAAAAGCTTTTCACTACATGTAAAAGAATGAAATGAAAATATTAACACCCACTCACCTCTGAAACGCAAGAAGAGCCTTTCTCTGCAAGACCTCTTGCATCCCTCGCAAAGATGCTAAAAAGGATATATTTAATCAGTAATACGCAAGATCAAGAGATTTCATTCCGCATGCTCATTGAAGAAGTTTTAATACATTGACTGAAAAAAACTGGTTGCACACAGAAGCTTTAATTTTAAGTCTAGTGTTCCGTTAGGTATTCTTTTATAGGCAACATGGGAATTTCCAGATGTGATTGTTTATTCTTATCTTACCATCAGTAGCCTGCAGACTGTAAGTCAATCCCAGTGCCAAGTAGCCTTTTGCTTTGAACTCTGATGTTTTGTCCCCAAGATCAACAACTGTTTTGGCAAATCTTTCAGCTTCTTCCAACTGAAAATATTATAAAACATCCATGTAAATCTAAAACTAGCTAAATCTTACATTATAATGAGAAGTATGTACAGTATGTGTATTATGCACAGTAAGTCTGTTGAAATCTCAGCCATGATCGGTTTTTTCATTTCATTTTTCATTAAAGTTAGTTTTCCTGCTAAATACTGAGTAAAGACCACAGACTTTAAGCTGAAGCACCCATTCCTACAGTTGAGAGAAACTCTGGCACATAACACACAGATGATTCTAAACTACTGTGGTTTGCCTTTTTCCTGTCTGTCTTTTTTTTTTTTTTTTTTTAAAAATTCTGGTCCATATATGCCATCTACCACTTTTGCATTTCATAAATACAGTTCTTGCCACATTTCTTTAGGAAAATCTCTTACAACAACTATGGCTCCACTCCTGCAAAAAGAAGTATAGTCATGCAGCACTCTACATCACATACAGTATTGCTGAATGTGTGCGAACTCATAACTAGAGAAATATGTAACAGATCAAGGTTTAACTGCACACCCATGCTAGCACGCTATTTAACAACGTAGAAAGAAAAAAAATTACATTTGAATCCATTCCAGTGCTAGTATGGCATGCTAAGTACAGTAAGCTACTCCGTACGGAGTCAATCCATAGGGAACAATTCACAGAACTAGGATCTACGTTAATAATTAAGACTGTATTTTTGTCAGCCTCAACAAGTTATGGTTTTGCTACTACACTATTTTTTAAATTTCTGATTTTGACCTTTCCCTCCTCTTTAAAATACACTCATTCTTCTAAAAATTGCACGTGTATCTTGAAAACCACACGATGATCTTTGATCACCTTAATGTTTTTAGTACAGATACACCAATTTCAAGATTATGTAAAACACAACTCAAGTAACACTTTTTAAAAAAAGACACTGTCCCCACTTGGAATTCATAGATCCCAGCTGCCTGCAAACATGGTATCACCAGAAGAGTCTCTTGAATACAAGAGATTTGTACAGAGGAAACAGAAGTCTAAGTTGCGTTTTGAATCTCTGTATGCCAACAACGTTTCAATTTCTAACACATTTTTAGCTATGTCTTAGATCAGTATCAAAACATGCTACCTTCATAAATATAACCATTGCTGTCAAATATTTTAAATTAGCCAAACAGGGATGTACTTGTGCATACATGTATCTGCGCTGTATTTTTAGAGATGACCAAGTGCATGTAGTCACTGTGCAGAAGTATTTGCTACATCCCTAAACCAAGATTTTGCTGCATTTTAGCACCGCTCTCGCTGAAAAGATGAAGAGTGGCAAAGCTTACCCAGTGGAGAGATCCCATACAGAGCTTTGCAGCAAGGAGTGGAATAGTTGCATCATCTGGTTTCAAACGTATACATTCCTTCAAGACTTTAACAGCTCGAGCAGACTGTTAAAAAACATTTTCCATTGAAATTACTAAAACTGTAAATATGTTTCACAGATAGAAGATTCTTTTTCCATCATTAACTTTTTTTCCCATGTGAAGGAGACATTACTAAACATTTTGTTGACAATTTGTCATAATCCTCAAGCAAGTGAAACACAAACCTTTAGGCACTGCTGCTATTATTTAACCCCGATGAACTATTATTAAGTGCCCCCAGTGAAACATTTGCCCAGAATGTAATTCCAATGGTACAGGATTCAGGAAACAGTTTTGAGATTTATTTAAAACTTTGCCAGAACTGTAAGTTCACAGCATTTGAGCCAAGTAAATGAAAGAGCAGGAACAGGACAGAGTCCTCAGATTAAGCAGTGTTTTAGTGTTCTTTGGGAGTTACGACAGCACTCAGGAATAGCTCTGACATAAGATTGTACAACAGACTGGTACTGCTCCTCTTTTTTAAATTCATTTGCCGCTACCCAATCACAGTTTAGAACACAAAGTAAACAGAGAATGGGAAGAAGATTGAAGCCTTTCCAAAACCAATGTGCTTCTAAAAATATTTTCTACAGAAAATACAAATCATTCCTTTCCCCCATACTGCATATAAACAAACTCCCCCCATAGAGAATGATCTTTTAGAAAACTAGTATTATTTACATGATATAATGGTGATTTATTTTCTGTAACATGAGAGAAACACAAAAAGAATGGAAAAAAGATTGCATCCGATAACATAAGTTCTTAGGTATACAATTACAAAAAAACCAAATCTGTCTCACTTTAATTGCACAGAATACACACTCTCAAAGACAGTAATATTAAAGACAGTCAGAAATTGCCAAAGCAAAAAAAAAAGTGCATCATGAATCAGCGTTAATTTGTACCTAAGTGTAAAATTCATTCATCAAAACAGCACCTAAACAAGTTGTTACTGGATAACATGATCTCATATAATTCCCTACTTACATTCAATTAGCTTAGCTTCAGCTTGTTGGCAAGACAGCTCTTATCATCACCTTTCAGTCTTCCTAAGTTAGAAACTATTGAAATAACAACATTCTTTGTACAGCACTAGGCATAAATTCAGAAGCACAGTTTGGTGATTTAAGGATTAGAATTATTTTCGAAAACACTACAGATGAAAATTACAGAAGTGCCAAATATTGTTATCAAAAGTCATCAATAGAAGAATTACATCAGAAAATTAAGACTTACTTTTCCTGCTGCCATCAAGGACAATGCAAACTGATACCAGAGATGGAACTCTTCAAATGCAAACTTCATGGCTCTTTCTAAACACTAATTTTGGAGGGAAAATCGTAATTTAAAGGCATATTCTCCAATTCTTAAGAAGATAGACTAGTATAAAAATTCTCTTATAGATTCATACCTAAACCATATGTAATAAAAAAATTTAATCATTCAAATACATTAAGTAAAAACAGTTGCCAGATTCTATATGGAAAGAAAGAATTGAACAGAAAACTGATTTCCCATTTATTATGTTTGTTTAAATACTCCTGCTGGTATGTCCGATTTAATCTGAAAGAAGGAATGATAACCACCAGCTTACTGAAGGTACCAGCTGCAAAAGGCAGGAGATAAGTCTTAAGTGAAAAGGGGAATTGTACACACACTCTTCCTAAATTCTGAATACTTAACAAGCAATAGCACTACAAGTACTTATCAGTACCACTTAAAAGGTGGTGGGGGGTAGTGATACAAGTTCACCTGACACTATTATTTCTATTTTTAAGAATTTTAACTTCACACTCAATATTCTGCTGAGATTTTCAACTTAACTGAATGCCAAAAGGAAATTCATTATTAATACACTGAGATTAAATATATTAAATTAGCATTACATGCTAATTTTGAAAGTTTCATATCTGCTGTTGTCAGTAAGAATTATTTCATTTTGCTATGCTCAGTTTTACTAATCAGGCCAGCTCCAGAGAGTCGAAAGATGCAACACTTTTCTGGATTAAACTGATTTAGCAATTAACTTTCTAGTCTGCAGAGTCCAACTACATGAAGCCGGTTTTCTGCTCTGATAGCTATAGTGTATAGCTAAAGTGCGATACCATGAATTATTTTTCACATTGAAACTCAGCCTTAACATTACAGAAAGCACAGCCAGGTGTGTTGCATCTTCCCACACTTTAACAGAACCTGAAGTAAAGAACAGCACTAGAGAATAAAAAAAACAAATGCAAGGAATGCATTATTTGCTACACATAAGTAATGTATGCTACAATTTTTCCTACTACACAATGTCCAGTATCAAGACTATTATTAAACAGAATTTTTATTAACTATCATAAAGGATTGAAGTTTCTAAAAACAAATTCTAATACTGTTGTTAAAAGTTTATCATCAGATTGTATGTGTAGTAAGTTAATTAAACATCTGTTAGAAAAACCACCACAGAATTTATTTTCCTATTATTTATTTATTTCTTATTTATTTTATCCTATTTATTTTCCTATTAGTTGCTAAATCCCTCTTTCTCTCACCACTGATTAATACAACTATGGTGCTAAACGAAGTGCCTCTGAATGAAGAATGAATTCACATTTATCTTTTCAAATACGACTCACTCTACTTGTTTTGATACCAGTGTTTTACATATAAGTAATTTCAGCTCTTCTTCCAGAACTCTGACCTACAGCAGCTATGTAAATCCCAGATCCACATAAAGAAGTGGTTCATGTAAACGTAGAACTTAAAGTCAAAATACGTTTATAACTTCTTGGGCTGCCTAATCATACTTTCTTCTCGTGCATTAATTATATAGAGGTACTTGTTCATAATTAGAAAAATAAAAATCTTATTTTCTACACCTTGCTTAATTAAAAATTGCTCATTTTAGCTGGCAGAAAATAAAGACGTTGCAGAATTTGATACTTCATGTTTTTATAATTTTTCACTTATAGAGACACAGGACAAAATTGCCGATTATTCTCAAAGGCTTGAATTTCAGTGTACTAATGATCTACTTACTCTTCTTTTTCTTTGACTTCAAGTTCTATTTACTTGGCTTCATTCAGTATGAAATGTGACAAGTTAACATGATTTTATTTTTTTTTATATCACAAAATTGGTGGTTAGCATGTGGAGAGGTAAGGGATATATGTGCATATGTACGTGTATGTGACCTGTACATGACATGAACACCTCAAACTGCATTCTTCTGAACCAAGCAACAAGTAATTTCAAAGAGTGACAGGCTCCATCAAGAAATCAATAAGAAACACATAACAAGCAATAGTACCCTGGAAAACTGCAAGTTGAGATAACGTTCAGGATAATGGCAACTGACTTAACTAACTGAAAACACATTCAGCACAATCGCTCTCCCGAAAGGTAGAAATGGAACTGTTGATATTGCCTTGTGAATAATCACAAATGACTATATGGACAGGTAATGTTGAACATGTTACTGAATTTTGTTGCTTAGCACTATGGCCTCCTGAAAAGAATATGCCTGAAGTTGGAGAGTGGAAAGATGACTACATAGGAAAATTTCTGGTCTGGAAAACATCTCTCCTAGTAGGACATTGATAAGCTTAATATGTCATATCCTACAAAGTTTAAAAACCAACTTGATGACAGTCAGAGTATTTTTGTTTAGGAAAGAATTATGACAGTAGAAAGTCTTTTGGTCTAGTTGAAGAAGCTGTATGAAATTGAAAGCCCATTGTATACAAACTCCACAAAGAAATGAGACCTTTTCAGTTAAAAACATGACTCAGCATTAGAACAGTTTAACAGGGATGAGACACATTTTTGATCATTTAATATTCTTATATCACAACTAACTATATCAGCTATAGCTAAACCAGGAGATGGTAATAAGATGTTGGAACTGGCAGGTGAATACCATTTCCACCATTAGAATAATGGTATTTTCTGACTTGAAGCTACAACAGCTCCACTAGAGCAATCGTAATTAGCTCACAGCGAATGAAGCAAGTCAAAAAAAAATATGCCTATTACATAACTGAAGAGAATGTTTTTACACTTCTGAATTTGTTTCTATTGTAATACTTTCAGTTATAAAAGTTTCAGACTATAAGCCGCAGGATTTGAGGACAGATATCCTCTAACCACTCACTAAACTGTAAGAGTTTCTTAAAGTCTATGTCTTCCCCTGTGCTTTGGATGACGAGAACTGGAACAAACGAGATGGTCTAACCATTTCCTGATAAGATCCTGCTGCAACTGTGTATCTAGAGTATGTGTATGCTAAAATAAGTAGTCTATTATACTGAGTCTTCATAAGATTATTTTTTTCATGTTCAAAATAGATACTTCATGGACATATAATAAATACATTTTAATTATTCTGTATTGAAAGTTATTTTTCAAACACATAAGAATTATTTTCTATTTTTCAAAGAGAATATTTCAAAAGAATATACATACAATTTTTTATGGAATATAACTACAAAGATGCTAGACCTAGAATAAAAAAAAAGAAGAAAAGACCTTAAAACCAGCCTTATGCAGACTTCAGGTGTCAAAGCCCAAGGCAGTGGCTAAAAACCCTCAACTAAGCAGCTGGTCAAACATGGAGGCTCTTTAACTTTCCAGATACTCACAATTCTGCTTTTGTCTGTAACCAAGATCACCAGCAGCACAAGCAACTTCTAAAAGCCACTGAAACCAATGGTCTAAGTCAAGTTAAAACATCTTCCACGCGTTAGAACACTCGACTGTGCTCAAAATACAGAAGAAAAAGGAACAGGGAGTGGTACTCATCCGCCAGCTACAGGAGCTAAACCAATCACACAAGCAGTGAGGGAAGCAAGCTCTACGCTCTTCTCTATGTGAGGGGACTATAAAACATTCCTCCTATCCTTCTGGGTAACATCCTAGACTTCAAGACACATGGCTAAGTACAGAGACACTGCTAGCTTTCCTGGTGAAGCCAAAAAATTTTTCTATTAAGAAAGGCAGGAAGAATTGCAAACAAGAAGTTGAATCTATTGTGACTCAAATACTATGCAAGGTGTCTCAAATGAGATAGCGGAGGAATCTAAGGATCTTGTGATGTTCCATTAATAAAAAGGATAAATTATTTTTAATAAATGGATAAAATGTGTTTAATGTCTAAAAAAAACCCCAAAAAACTAGAAAAGACCCCAAACTACCACGACATAACAAGCAAAACAAAAGAATCAGAACCGGAACCCAAGGCTACACTACGCTTGCCTAGTTGCTAGGCAAGTATGTAAAAGGAAAGGTTGCCAGATGCTTAAAGAAAAAAAGAAATCAGAGTCACCTTTTCAATTCTTTTTTTTTTTTTGTATGTGGGTTTTTTATATTTTGGTTTGGTTTAGTTTTGTTTGTTCTGTTTTTTTTTTTAAATATGTGTCAATATTTATCCTTCAAAAAGTTCTAGACTAAAATATATGGAGAATCATCTCTTGCAGCCTTGGTGCAATCACCTAAAACTCCACAAAGGCAAAAGTGTCTATAGTGGCAAGTAAATGGAAATATTCCTGATTAGATTATGTTGTAGGATGACAGTCCTGTATGAGCTTTCACTCTCCTTAGTTTTGGTGAAAGACTTTCTATTGTACTGATTAAAACAGACTTGTATGCACAACTTGCAGCTATGAAGTACTTTCAAGAAGAAGAATACCCGAATTTAGAGCTTAATATCACAGGAGATGTAGATTAAAGGGTGACTATCAACATATACCAGAGAAGAACTGGAGCTATTTTTTCATTTTTAACTTAAAAGTCCTCTATTATGGTGGAGAGAAACCATTTCTCAGTAAATCAATCCCTGGATATGCCTTCCTACCACACATGCTAAAGTATTCCTTCTGGATACCAATAACTAATCATGGTCAGCAACAGTACCCTGCTGCTGGGTGAGCACTGTTTTGAGCAGCAGAAAGATCTGCTCTGCCCGAAGTACTGTAGTTGTTTCTCAGGTATGAAACTGTTAATGATACTCAAAAGTTTCCTGAAGAATTTAAGTCGCCACAATCTAACAAAACACATTCAAGTTGCATAATCAAACACGAGACATTTGAGATAGAGAACACACTTTCCTACAGACCTGGAAAAGTAATACATTTCTGTTTTATTAACTTCAAAGCCATTTTACGAACTACAAGGACTCTGGAGCACTCCAAATATTATGAGGTGTAAAAGAAATTTTTCTTTCGAAATAAAACATCACAAATTCTTTTTCTAGATATTTATATCTATCATTTAAATCCACAACAGCTTTGATCTTTTGCCATTCCTTCCTGCTGTTTCCATTTAATGTGTATCCTTTTAAGCAGATCCATGCCTCCGTGAATAAAAATCATGTGAATTTCTGTTCCATTAAATATTTACCACACCTTTTTCACAATTTCTGTGCTTGATCACCTCAAGACATTTGCATAAATTTAGATAGTAAATTTTTGGGGGTGGAAACTACCTGTTGTATTTATACAGTAGTCAGAATGACAGTGCTCTTTAATTGTTTAGCCCTTAAGTACTACCACAATTAATATGATTAATAGAATTAACAAACAAAGACACACTTGAATATTCACTATTATCAACAAACCTCTGAGAGCATTT
This sequence comes from Tauraco erythrolophus, assembly GCF_009769465.1. NCBI lineage: Eukaryota > Metazoa > Chordata > Aves > Musophagiformes > Musophagidae > Tauraco > Tauraco erythrolophus. The sequence continues at coordinate 54,628,425 of NC_141470.1, forward strand.
CATATTGGCCTCTTCTTCCCAAGGCTATAGTAAGTAAATCGTAGACTACAGATGCACTTTGCAAACTGATAATACGATCATTTTTGTGTTCTGGTATTCTGCTCAGTACAGCATCACGGTTAGCCTGAAACATACCATGAAAAAAGAAACAAAGTCAGCCATTGTAATCCAATCTGTATTTTTGCTCAAGTAACTACTGTTCTATTCAGACTGACAGTCAGCAGTTGATACAGGTGATACAGATAGTATCTGCTACTAATTTACAAATAGCAAGAATCACAAATTTTATACATTAGGGGTAAAATTTATGTTTCTATATGAATGTATTTTTAATTACTTTATTCTAATTACATAGGTAATGTATTTAAAATCATTGAAGACTTCTCAGAAATCAAATACTTTTTTAGAATTTTAATAATGTATATTCCTCTCTTATTTTATTTTCTGTATGCTAGTAAAACATACTAGAAGGATCTTGAAATCCTCTATTCCAGCTTTTGTAAAATAAGGCAATCAATTTTTTTACTCTTCATAACATTGCAACACTATCCGCTCACTTGTGAGTGGTAACATGCCCATGACAACCACACAACCACCTTCAGGAGTTACTAGCAAGAAGTGAAAACTGTCCCTGTTTCTGAGCAAGGGTTTGGAACAGGACCATGTTTGCAGTAAGGCTTTGTACTTTCAATCCCATTTTGTGAAAGGCACGTTGCAAACCTAATTCCTTAATTAAACTCTTCCTCTCAAGAAGGAAGAAAGCTGACCTAGAACTAGATTAAAATAATTGACCATGTTCACAAAGAAATTTTTTTAAAGAGCAAAGGATAAAATTCAGGTCTCCTGGTAGCTAAGGCTGCCTCTATTGAACTACTCAGTACTTCTCCCACTATACCATCAAGCCTCTGAAAATACCTCATCTCGATATCTTATCTTTTTCTAGATTTATTGATATTTAGTATTCCCATTGGTACAAATGATGCTAGTATATCCGGTAGTTTGAAGTCAGAAGTGAACAATCTTTCTCTGTCTGACTCCTCTCTCTCTTTTTTTTTTTTTTTAATTACACAGAGCATTGCCCCCTTAATACATTTACTTAAATACACTAAATTTTAATGGTCAGCTCACTTCCCTCTTTTTCATAGGCAAGGAAAGACACACATTAAGGGATAATAAATTGTTTCTCTGCTTTAAAAGGATAAGATTTTAAGCTCTAAACATACTCAATGTTTAAAATAGAATAATTAAATATTGAAAGAAATTTTCAAAGAGAAACATGGAGCGTAAAATGCACAGACATTTCAGGAATTACCAACTGAATAATCCACAGCTTGGTTTGAAAACACACACCCCTGCACGCCCACCCCAAAACAGACATTTTTGCTTTCTTTTGATCAAGAAGTTTTTGGCTTTTTCTTTCTACGCTTCATAAATATTTAGTCAGCTTCAAGAGCTTCTTCCCGACATTTAATCACACTCTGACTCAATTTCTTGCAAGTACAGAACAATCTATGAACTAGCACTTCTTGTGAAAAAATGAGTGACAATGCCAAAGCAGTATCCTACGAGAGGATGCTTTGTAAGTATTAAAGATATCTTCTATATTTGAACATAAATAACAAGACAGAATGTATGTACAAACTTAAGTGCTCAGTGTTTCAGAACTGCCATGGTCTCAGACACAATAAAATGATGATTAGTTAAACTGCAATGTGTCAGCTGGCCACACTTACCCTATACACACTTTAAGCCCGAGGCAAATGTGAAGAGTGTAACTTAGTTCACTCACACTGGAAGAAAGGATATGCTCAGCCATTTTACCATTAGCAAAGAATAACACATAAGGAGGCGGTGATCAGGGAAATGAAGTTGGAGGCCAGTAACTAGCACTGTACCCCAGAGACAGATCCTGAGTCCGATACTGTTCAAACCTTCATTAATGATCTGCATGATGGGGCAGAGCATACCCTCAGGAAGTTTGCTGATGATACAGAACTAGGAGGAAAAACTGATATGCCAAAGGGCTGTGCTGCCATCCAGAGGGATCTCAACATGCTGGAGAAATGGGCTGACAGGAACCTCATCAAAGGCTTCAACAAAGACTTGGAAGTGCAAAGTCCTGCACCTGGGGGGGAACAACCCCATGCACCAGTAAATGCTGGGGCTACCCTGATGGAAAACAGCTTGGCAGAAAAGGACCTGGGGGTCCTAGCAGGCACCAAGTTGAATAGCAGCCAACAATGTGGCCTTGCTGGAAAGACAGCTTGTGGCATCCCTGGCTGCATGAGCAGGAGTGTTTCCAGCAGGTCGAGGGAGGCAATCTTCCCCCTCTATTCAGCACTGCTAAGGCCACACCTGCAGCACTGGTTCTAATTCTGGGCTCATTAGTACAAGAGAGATATGGAGCTACTGGAGACAGTCCAACAAATGACCACTAGGATGAATAAGGGACTGGAGTATCTCTTCTACAAGCAAAGGCTGAGAGAGCTGGGACTTTTCAGCCTGGAGAAGAGAATGCTTGGGGAGGACCCTTATCAATATGTAAAAATACCTTAAGCGAGGCCACAAAGAAGGGGGAGTCAGGCTGTTTTCAGTGCTGCTCAGTGACAGTATCACAGGCAGTGGGCACAAACTGAAACACAGGAGATTCCCTCAACATCAGGAAACACTTTTATTACTGTGAGGGTGACTGAGCACCGGCACAGGTTGCCCAGCAAAGTTGTGGAATCTCCCTCCTTGTAGATATTCAAAAGCCATCTCAACACAGATGCAGCCTGCTCTAGGTGGCCCTGATTGAGCAGGGGGGTTGGACAGAATAACTTCCAGACATCAGTTCTGACCTCAATTATTCTGTGACTGTTACTACAGCTCAACCAATATGCAGCAACATGTACACGCACTGTAATGTGAAGATGTCAGTCCTTCAGATCCCACCTTTCTACCCATTCCTGCCTGGATAAGGAAAGGTTGGTCTATACTTTGCAACTGTAACAGCTAGAACACAAGGATGTCTTACAGTAAGAATGATGGCAGAGTTGCAGCTGACTTCCCTCATTAAGCCTGACAATACACTGTAGCAGCAGTCATGTGGCTAAAAGAGTCATTTTGTAGTCTAGTTTGAACCCTATAAGAGAATTAGAACACTTGAAAAGCCCAGCACTATCTTTCCCAGAGCATTTCTTTCATAAATACTACAATTTAAATCTTAATCAAAGCATCTTTTCTGAATTTGGAAATTAAGGGAACTCAAGGTCACACAAAGTAGCACTGCAATCCACTAGCAAGATTCAATTTTCTGGATATATGTTGCACTAGATCTAATTTAAGTAAGAGAAAGTTATGATGTTAGAGTGCACTACTTCCCTGAAACCAGCAGTATCATTTAGGGCTCGTATATACACAGTGATTTGATTACTTTTACTTACACAAAATGCTACTTATACGTCAGATTTTCATTCTGTTTTCCAACATTTATTTGAATAAGTTCTTGAAGGACATAAGTCTTGACACCTTATCTGTGTTTTTACTAATTCACAGACAATGGAAGGAAGGGATCATACTACTTTAGTAACACAATACCATCTCAAAACACCAATGATTACACTGTCTTCTGTAACTGCTCTTATTTCTTTCCCAAATACCATTTTCAAAATCATAAATCACATGCTACTTCATAAATACTACAGCTAGAAAGTTAGCATGCACTGAACGTGAAGTAACAGCTCTCAACTACCAGAAAGCTAAGTTTGAGCATAAAAATATTCATCACTACAATCTTCCCCTTTGCCCCCTCCAAAACGACTCTGAACAAATGACTTAGCCGAAGTAAGTCAATCATATGAAAGATTTTATACTCCCCTGCAACAGACTCTTTTGCCTCAGATAACCTGCAACTTCTTGTGAAGAAAAACAATACTGAAAGCTTGCTAAGGGAATATGCTCTACAGTGACAAGCATTTGATATAATTAGGCAGATCCAATTCACAAAGGAAAAGGTGTAAGTAACCTGAAACGAGACTGAACAGGGCAGTACTTTTAATTTGGTTTTTTTTTGCTTCTTAATGCTTATATGCAAGGAAGTACACACGCAATTACAGTAATCAGTAGTCAAATCCTGCAGAACTGGGACTGCTTTCACTTCACACCATGACCACAGCTCACATCAGAATTCTATATATCCCCAGAAGCTGCTCAGGCACCTTATAGAGGCACAGGCAGCCCCTGTCAGTGGACAGTTTACATTGCAGCAAAACCAGCATATGATATATGGACATGTTTGCTTAGTCTAGTTTTGTGGTGACAGATTCTGTCATGAACATTGCAAGGCAGATCACTAGGAATGAAGAAAGTAGTTCACACTACAATGTAACTTGTTTGCCATTTTATAATAGTTCAAATAGGAGAACATTCACTAAAATGTTCTGATCCTATTTAACTCTATCAAAACAGAAACTATACCAGAGCATGAAAGCTGTGAGACAGACTACTATATGATGCCTCAGATGCTAGAGGTTCCACTTATTTAGAAAAATAGTGAAAATTCCAGCTTCACCTTTTCACTTCTGCTATTTGAGAACATATAACTGACCCGGTATTAGAATGTCAATCTATCAATTGATAGATGACTAGTAAAATCATACCAGAGGAAAATATATGGGGCTGATAAAAGGCACAAGTAGGCCACTGAAAGGAATTACAAACTGAGGAAATGAGGACATTAAAATAATAATCCAGTAGCAAAGGCCAAATGCCAGTATCCTTAAAAATAATTTACAAATTTGGGTGACACCTGAGGTTTAATGCACAACATAAAATACTTTTCGGCTATATTTATTATGATCATCTAATAGTCTTCAATTTGTTTTTTACAACAAAAGTAACTTACATTTTGAGTCTGAACGGTAACCAGCTGGTGTAACAGTGGTTCATACTGACAACTGATGCCAAATGAAAGACCTGGCTTTGTGTTCACCTGCCTATGGTTAGGAGGAGGCTAGAGTTCAGACACTCTAAAGGAGAAAAACTCCTATTCATAACACTTGAAGACCTCATCTCATTGGCTCAGAGGAACAGAAGCTTGAGTTTCAGAAGTAACTGCCTGCTTTCCTAACAGAAAATGAAACACAAGTCATAAAGGCATGATTAAAAAAATTTCTATTTTCATTAAAAAAAAAACAAACAACAAAACACACACAGCACACACACATTCACTCTATTTTACCTACCATAGATTCACTAATAAGCAGCAACAGTAAGGCTTCTTCTGTGTTTTCTTGAGGACAAAAGATGCTGTTGAAAATGAGAATTTAATTATTTAAGCAGAACATAATATATTAGTAGAAGCTGCTCCTAAAAGTAATAAGAGTACTGCAAAAATTGGAAGATTTCCAGAAAAGAGAACAGAGAGTAACTTGCATAGAAAAAATGATTAGTTAAAATGCATTTCTTTGCAATGCTCTAAATTTGCATTTCAGAGAAACTGGCCAAACACAGTGAGAGAACAAAACCATCACAGCTGTCAGAGTTGAACACATTCAAATATCCTAAAATTACATGTAATTTGACAAGTGTAAAAACTGTACCCGTAGTTTAACTAGCCTCTGACACCTAATCTATCCGAGCTGAATCTATATCACTGATTTAAAGATCGGCCACAAGAAACTCATAAGAACAAGATAACCTCTGTATTTTAGGCATCTATTAGTCTTTCATCAGATATGCTTGAGAATCATTTTCCTGGTGCATTCACAAGCTGTGAATGTTTTTAAATAGAGCCATGGCAACCTCTGCCTGCTTGCCATAACCACTGTTCCTTCCAAGTAGTTATAATATTTGTTTTTAATGAAGTACACTTCCTTATGACTTAATGCTGAAATTTTGCATAAGACCAGTTTGCAGACGTTCTCTGAACACTGGATGCTTTCTGAATACTTTTCTATGCTGCTGGACAGACAACAGTAATCCGCACTGGGTACATGGCTGGTAGGATTTCATTCATTCTTTCTCTCACACACACACAAAAAAACCCCAACCACTGGCTGTGTTAACTCCTCAAATTTCTTCCACTAAACTGTTTCTGAATTAGCACAAGTACATTTCCTGATCATTCATAGAATGGTTAGGGTTGGAAGGGACCTCAAAGATCATCTAGTTCCAACCCCCCTGCCATGGGCAGGGAAACCCTCCACTACACCAAGTTGCCCAAAGCCGCATCCAACCTGGCCCTGAACACTTTCAGGGATGGGGCATCTACAACTTCTCTGGGCAACCTGTTCCAGTGCCTCACTGCCCTCAGAGTAAAAAATTTCTTCCTTAGATCTAATCTAAATCTCCCCTCTTTCAATTTAAAGCCATTGCCCCTTGTCCTATCGCTATATGCCCTTGTAAAAAGTCCCCCCTCCAGCTTTCCTGTAGGCCCCCTTTAAATACTAGAAGGCTGCAATAAGATCACCCTGGAGCCTTCTCTTCTCCAGGCTGAACAGCCCCAACTCTCTCAGCCTGTCTTCATAGCAGAGGTGTTCCAGCCCTCAGATCATCTTCGTGGCCCTCCTCTGGACTCGCTCCAGCAGTTCCATGTCCTTCTTGTGGTGGGGATTCCAGAGCTGAATGCAGTATTCCAGGTGGGGTCTCAGGAGACCTGAGTAGAGGGGCAGAATCACCTCCCTCAACCTGCTGGCCATGCTTCCTTTGATGCAGCCCAGGATACGGTTGGCTTTCTGGGCTGCCAGTGCACATTGCCGGCTCATGTTGAGCTTCTCATCCACCAGCACTCCCAAGGCCTTTTCCTCAGGGCTGCTCTCAATCCATTCTCTGCCCAGCCTGTACTTGTGCTTGGGATTGCCCTGACCCACTTGCAGGACCTTGCACTTGGCCCTGTTGAACTTCATGAGGTTCTCACAGGCCCACCTCTCCAGCCTGTCGAGGTCTCTCTGGATGGCATCCCTTCCCTCCAGCGTGTCCACAACACCACACAGCTTGGTGTCATCTACAAACTTGCTGAGGGTGCACTCGATCCCACTGTCCATGTCTCCAACAAAGACGTTAAATAGCACTGGCCCCAGTACTGACTCCTCAGGAACACCACTCGTCACTGGCCTCCACTTGGACATTCAGACCAATAGTTTCACAATTAACTGTTTAAATGTAGAAAATAATTTCTTGTTGCTAATAATCAATTCCTATAGTCCCAAAGGTACTTAAACTACAAAAATTACAGATGGGAAACAAAACTTGTCTGAGATTAAAACATCTTTTGGGTTTTTTAAAATGCACTAGAAATTTAAGCAGTCATTAAACGCCTGAAAGGAAAAGGAAACTGAACCACATCTGAACTCCAAGCAGTTTGAAAGCAACATTGCGAACATATCGTGGTAATATACAGCAGCTAAGACCTGAGGGCAGTTGTTTTGTTGTTGGATTTTTATTTTTTAATCAATGTAAGTTGCTCACCAAATTTTGAAGAGTATTCTAAACCTTAGAAGACATTGCTATTTTTACATAAGAAAGAAATTCAAAACACAGTTACTCGTGAATAAGAACCACTCTGGACAGGGAATGAGGAGTAAACGGGAAGCATCAGAGTGTTCCCCATTTACTTATCCATCTTCAGTGCAGAATTTAGCACCCTGGAAGTAGTAGGTTTAACCTGAACTACTGGCAATGGTTCCCAGAAAGCAGAATAAAGATTGAAAATAGTTGCTGGAGAAATTACTTTCTCAGAGAAAAAAGGGAAGTTGCCCTAAAGAAAACTACTAAAAAGTTACTTTTCAAAATGAAAGCAAACGTTATTTTCTCCTACAACTTTGAATATATTTTGGTAAATACGTTGATATTTGTCTCAAACAGTGAAGATTCTCTTCATGCAGAAATTACTGGGAAATTTCTTTTACTTATGTATGCAAAAAGATCAATTTAGTTGACTGCACTCAGCCATTTTCTGTGTCTCCTGACAGATGCAGGCATATAAGTAATTCCAAGGTAACAGGGCAGCGCAAAAGAGGCAACTGAAAGCATGAAACAGTTACCAACCAAAGGCAAACCAAGAAGTTTAATGGTTCTTCAACTGAGGATTGAGAAAAACTGAAAAGGTAGTAACAGAGATCTACAAAATCATAAATTGCATTAGTCAAATCACATTCATCATCCTCAGAAGAACACTATGCAGTTACTTAATATATAAGGCAACATCTTTAGAAAAAAATAGTATATCTCAGACTCATAGTTGGTGGTCAGATGGATACCTAGGAAGAAGTTTCTTACATGTCTGTCTTGTTATTCATTGTCTTAAGTTTACTTTCAATCACTGCTGGAGATGAGATACTTGGCTAGACATGTTTTATCTGATCTGGTATTAATCACTCTAATGTGACGAAAGAAAGGACTTAATTACATGCTCTGTTGGAATCATGGAACTCCTCACTTGCACAAGAAAACTACACTGAACAAAGCCTCACTTTTGCCAGGAGGCATGTTTCTATGAAAGGACGAGTTGAGAATGAAGAACATAACTTTGAAAGACTGAGTCTGAGAACTCTGCTATAAGTATTCTGGATCAAGGAAGGAGAATTGCTAGAAATCTTCGAAGACAAAGGCCATTCTACTTGCTAGTAATAATGACACCATAATTATGTGGGCTCGCTGCTGTATAAAGTATTCATAAACGGAAATCTGCAATAAATGCAGCTAAACAACTCAAATGCCTGCAGTATCGCAGTATTTTATGTTATAAGATAAAGATACTGTGAACACTAAAACACAACATCTCTTCAGAATTTAAGGTAGGACTACTTCTATGAGCAATCTACAGTAGAAACGGACTCCTTTGCACATAAGGTCACATTATGGAAAAAACTTTCATATTAACTAATAAGGCATACCTATGGTGAGAGAGGAACAGATCGTTCCTTAGGATTTGCTGTGTGAAACCAAGTAGTTTGAATATAGAAAATGTGTGACTCTGCGTAAGAGAGTGTTTGGGAAATAAATGCATACTTTTTAAGTGCAGCGATCACCACACAAACCAGTTATTTCCTTTTTACCAAAAAGGTTGCCTGCATGTACAGTTTGTTAACTATGTACTTGCAGAGAAACATGGTAGTTGTTTTGGCAAACTGAATGTTCAACTCTACACTTGCCTCTTTTCTCAAAGCTCAAGAGACTGCTTTTTAATGACTTCACATCCTAGACATAGTCCGACGAGACTGGAATTAAAAAACTCACAACACCTAGGTTTTAATCCAGCTGGACAAAATATAAATTAATAATAAATTCTTCAGAGAAAAAGCATCAAAAATTTCATATGGAACAGACAACAGTCTCCTCAAAAGAGATTTTCAGATTGCACTGATGACACAGAATAGTTCTGGTTAGAGGGGGTGTCTGGTGATCGTCTAGTACAGCCCCTCCACTCGAGCAGGGTTGGCTGGAAGGTTGCTCAGGACCATTGTCTAGTTGGATTTTGAATATCTCCAGTGATATTCTCCAGACTCCACAACCTCTTCTGTAATGTTTTTTTTTCTGCAGTTTAAATGGAATTTCAATCTTCTCTATCTGCATTATGTAGCACTGTCCTACAACAGCGAATCACAGTCGTCCCTAGATCATTATCTCCACTGTTACAATGTACTTCTCAGTTCTCTGGCTCATAGTGCTTTCTAGCCTGTATCAAAATAAGCAAGCAACAGTTGTTGACTGCATTAAATAAACACATACAGGATCCCACAAGGACTTATGTGTAGAATACAAGTAGAGCAGCGAAAAGGTTGCAGATTATGTAAAGCAAGAATGCAACAAAGTTTCACCAGATCAAACTTAGTATCAGTGACATAAAAAAATAAATTAAAAGAGACAGCACCAAACAGTTAAGATTTCACCAGCATGCTCTGACACAAGCACATTACTTTCAGGCAGTAAGTTACACCCAAGAACTGTAATAAAGTGCAAAATTTAGTCAATATATCTTCTTGGCACTGTCAGAGTGTGTCCAAGGAAATCAACTGTATCTTAGAAATCATTTTTCATTTGATCAGATATAAACAAACAACAAGCTATTAACTTTTAAGTTCAAATTCAAGGAAATGGCTATCTACATTTAATACTAATGGTGATCAGTTTTGAAAAAAGCCACACATTTTCAAGAGGAAAAGGATACACACCAAAGCTACTCTAGATTTAACCATGGGATATGCTACACAAAAATGATCCATAGCATAGCACTTATCTGAACCAGTGACAGAATAAAACTCTACAAAAATGTGGCATCATAAAGAAATGCCAAAACTAACCTACGATGACTAAAAGGTAGCTGCCTTGGGAAACAAACTACTGTTGAAAGTCCTAGATAAATTGCTAGATTTGGGTTTTTATAATGTTTCAGAGATTAATTTGAATCTCCATATTGCTAATTCTTTCCTTTCTATGATTAAGCAGAATAGAGGTCTAGAAACAGCATACAACTTTTAAAATGTGCCATCTCAGATTCGCCACCGAGTTCATGTTTTCTTTTGTATCCCAGCTGTAATAAGAGATATTGACTCTACCATATATTCCAGCATGGAACAAAAAAAAAAATATTTTTGAGAATTGAGAACAAAAGGTCTTGTGCATACAGTACGAACTTCTGCTCGGAGAAGCATGTTGCTTCCCTAGTTCTCTTCAGAGAACATATATATATATATATACACACACACACAGAGCATGGGAAACACTACCATTCACATCGCCCAATTCCTTCTACATTTTAAAAAATACAAACTAAATTACCCAGTGCACCGGGTAACAATTGCAATTATAGAAATGAGAGGTATAAACTCAGCCATACTTTTCTCCAGTGTATACCCGCGGTCTTCTACTGAGCGTGTAATTCTTAGTATTTGAACCTTTTCTAAGTGGATCATCTAGAGGTGATTGGTGAGGAGGATCTTCCAGTGGATTCCAATAACTCTGTTCGCACATGCCTCGTAACAAAATTTCAGCCAGTTGTCTTGCTATTGTCTGTAAAAGTGATAGATAAATATTTTCCTTAGAAAAGCCGAATACGAACTCTTCAAAAATGCTTGGGTTATTTCTAATGAAGACTAGTGATGTAGAATACGTTTTCTGTTATTTTAAAACATCCAAAAAAACATGCATACAGCTGTTTGAAAGGTACAAGTACCCAGTTCAAGTCTCTGAACACAAAGAAAAGATAAACAACAATAAACAATTTTTCATTTTTATCAGTTAAATCCAGATACTTCTGAAGTATCAGCCATACCAATTGTTGCTCCTAAAAGTGGAGCAAAGTAGGTATATTTTCAGGTATCTTGTGCTCAGTAACCTCTACCACCTCTCCAGGCCTCGAGCAGATGTTTCCATGGAAAGACCACAGTGGAGCAGATACTTCCCTGTGATCTGTGGAGAGAATTACAGCGGAGCAGATGTCTACACTGCAGCCTGCTGAGAGGACCACAGTGGAGCATGCTGATATTCCCTGAAGGAACTGCAGCCCATGGGAGGGACCCCATGCTGGAGCAGGGGAAAAGTGTGAGGAGTAAGGAGCAGCAGAGAGGAACTGTTATGGACTCACCACAACCCCCTACTCCCCATGCACCATTCAGGGAGTGGGAGGGTAGGGAGAACAGGTAGAAGACTCAGGAATGCAGGACTGAAGTTGAACTTGGGGAAAGGGGTGGGAGGGAAGGTGTTTCAGTTTTTTTCTTTGTTTCTCACCGTCCCACTTTCTTTTAATTGAGAATAAAGTAAGTTAATTTCCTCCAAGTCAAGTCTGTTTTGCCCATGACAGTAACTGGTAAGCAAATTCCCTGTCTTTACCTCGACCCCTAAGCTTTTCTCTTATTTTCTCCCAGTCGTGTGAAGGAAGTGGAGTGAGAGAGCAGCTGGGTGGGCATCTGGCAGCCAGCCAAGGTCAACCCACCACAAACAGTTATAGTTCCAACCTCCTCTGACTGGGGCTCCTGAAAACTTGTACTTAAAGGTGCTGGTGTTTGCCACTGTTGATAAGGCTCAGCAAGAGTGAAATGACATTGTAGATCCGCATGAAAAGTTTATTTTATCCAACTGTTCTTGGCACTATATATTTAAATGTAGAAATACTTATATAAATATTATTTAAGTAAATAATATTAATTTAAAGCTTTGAAGTCATCCTATAATCCATAACCTTTCCATAGAAAGGTTAATCTCCTCTTTCATGTTTAATATATATGCATACAAGCTGCATGACTATATATCACGACGATGAAAACTCAGAGATTAGTACCAGGGCAGCAGCATGAAGGCAAGACCTACATTTGCATCAGACTTGGCAGCATTTCCCAGGAACATTTCCCAGCAACAGATGTGTAATGTTTAAGCCACAAACAGCATCATACGATCTGCATCTTCCACCTCAATTCCTATACCGTAAGAAGCCCATCATATTCTATTAAAGTTCGCATTATTATCCTTCTCCATTGAAAGTTTATTATTTAATAATTCTAATATCCTTACTAGGAATCAGCTATTAAATGAATCAAGAAACGAATTACTTTCCTTATTACTACTTTGGAAGTTTTAAAGGCATAGTATTAGGAAAATAATCTTGGACACTTTGAAAATCATTACATTAGAGTAAAAGATATAAGCCTTGGCCTTTTATTATATAAAAAATGCAAAAAGGATACATTACTTTCAGCAAAGGTTTATTTTCTCAAAATATAAATAACAAGTCTTCATGATTTTGCTTTTATTGTTTTCCTTTAAGAGGCTTTATCACAAAAAAAAAGAAATTATAACTTTCAACTTGATAGGACACACAAAGACGCTGTACTCTGTCCTCACTCCCATTACATTACAAAAACATGAAACGCTACTGTTATGAAACTATCGTAAAGCATAATTAGGGCAATTATGATTAAGGTTGAAAGTACAGTCAATCAGAGAACAATCAAGTTTTAATCGTAACAACAAACAGGAAAGAGAAATAGGGGAGAAACTGGGCATCAAACATTCCTTCTTATTGTAATCATTCACTTAAGCCAGGAAATGTAACCTTATACAGTGATGGAGAACAGATCCTGATCAATACGTTGTGTTATCTGATTATTTGTTGCTAACTCATCCACTATATTTATGTTTAACTTGCCTACTAAAATATAAATGCTGCAATAGGAATGTGGTTTAATATAACTTACCATTCGCAGATTTTGTGTGGTTCTTGTTTCAACAGCTCTTAGTAACTCTCTAAATCTACCAACTCCTCTCGTCAAGTTCCTGTATATAAACATAGAATTTGACAGTATTCCAACTTGGATATAGTAACATCTTAATATATTACTCGATAAAGTTGTTAAAATCCATGCTATAATTTTTTTTCCTGCATATCATCATCACCTTTCTGTGAGATCCATATATTTATCTTTCTATATATATTTATATAGAAAGAGAGATATATAGTCATCTGGGAACTCCACCACTGATTACTATAACAACATCTCTGCCAGTTTATTGAAAAAAGAAACATTTTCATGATCAGTAGATAGTTTAAGAGGAAAGCAAGGAAAACTGTAAGAAGTGATCACCCCAAAAGGGAAAAAAACAAAATTGAAGTTGGTCCTTGCTACTACGATGGTTTAATTTTCTATTATGTCAGGCTTTAAAGAATAAATTTTGAAAAAAAAAAAAAAACCCCAAACATTCAATTTTAGCTGCCTCTTGACACAATAAATAAGGGAATAAAAAAAAGGAGCAAAACTTGCAGCCCTCAGTGAAAATAAGATAAAATTTTAAACTCCTTTTCAGAGAGGAAAGAGCACAAACACAGCAAGGCCCACTGTGTGGCCAGAAGAGGACTAGGGGACCAGTGTTCAGCTCTTGACTCCAGCTAGCTTTTGGTGTGGCTTCTACAACTTAAATTTCTTCATCTACCCTTCTTCCATTTCTGCTGCCTAAACAGCTCTTGCAAAGAGATTCCAGAGCCTCAGAGAGGAGGCATCACTCATACTAATGCTTTCAGCAGATGAACTTTCTTCTCAAACAATAGATTATTTTGAATGGTCTTACAGCGTTCCCTTTTTCTCATCTCTCTATCAGTTATCTGAGCTATCTGGGTTTTTTAATTGCACTTAAAAGCAATTAAGAATATATTTTATATTAATACAGTTTGTCTTTGGACTGGTTAAGGACTGGGCTGGCTTTTGGCTGAGCTGAACCACTGAATACTGCAACCTCAACACATAACAGAGGACAGCCATTTCACTATTTGAAGTTTAGTTGCCAAACAAATGATTTGATCAAAAGCAAGTTTTGTGTTAAATCATTGCTGTTATGTCATATAGTTGTATTATCTAAGATGTGATTTTACGTGCAAGTAGCATAACATTTACCTAATACAGACTCAAAAGAGAAACAAAATATTACATATTGATAAGATTTTTCGTAAGTAAAAGCACTATTGCACTGCATTATAAAGCTGATGTTGAAATTGCCTTCCTTACTCTGACATCTTTATTTACAAATATATTTAAAATACTGATTTTTTGAACTGCAACTTTGTACAAATTCAAAAAAAGCCAGCATTTTTACACAGATACTTTATTTAAACTTAGTTGCAGAATAACTGAACCCAGAGCATTTGATGTAAGAGATCTTGCTATAGAACTGTAGAACTCTTATCACTTTTTCTAGAGACCTTCTCATTTATTTACTCTTCAGTTCAGATGATAGAGGTCACCTCTTTTCTGTTTTATACAATAAGTATTCTCAGTATATTTTAGAAACTTTGGTCTCCAGCATAGGCACTAGCACAAGTTCATCTTCTCAAATAGTTTGACATAAAAGCTCATTTAAAAAGTAGCATTTCCAAATAACGAACCTGTATGAACAGGCTGAAAGTTATGTCGAAGTGAGCCACCAGTGGGTAAAAAAAGAAATAATCATGAGTCACATAAGAATTAATGATAGTTTGTAAAAAGTCCACGTCACAGCAGAGCTTGATCATAGAGTAATCAGTTTTATACACATTAAAGAAAATTAATCTTGTGTATACATCTAACATGGAAATAACTGCATGAAAAACAGATTTATTTATATATTTTGCACAGGCAGGCCTCTTAATAGCTAATGAATATTATACCAACTTCATACTAATGAAGTAATCAGAGAAAGTCAGTAGGCCAAATTTTAAGAAAACCTCTGAACTCAATGGAAGCTAGATACCTAAGTGATCTAGATCTAGATGATCTTTGAGGCCCTTCCAACCCTAACCATTCTATGATTCTATACCTGCAGCACCTTTGGAAAGCCAAAACACATACCATTCAGTAATACCACATGCCAAATATTTTAGAAAGCCCAAAACCAGACCACTGGAATCCAGCTTTAAGGTCCTCTGCTCTAAGTGCATATTTCCCATGAATGGAGCTTTCTCTCAAGAACTTTATTGCAAAGTCACAGATGTGTCCTCATAACAAGATTTAAAAAACACAGACTTGCCAAAACCCTGAAACGTTCCCTGCAAAATTGTCAAAAAAGAGCAAGGATTTGTCAGCTTGAAACACTAATTTCCCAGTACAGATAAAACATATACTACGTAGTAGAACTTCAAAATCACAATAATTTAATCTTTATGAAAATTAGGAATTAGAGGTTTTTTCCATATGAAGTCTATGTCTTTTGATGTGTTACAAGAACAAAAAAAACACTCTATAAAAAAGTATGCAAGTTTTAAAAGTCCTTAAGAACTTATGGCAGGTTGTTATTAGTTTACTTATTGCATTTTTATAAGCATCTGCAAGGGACTGAAACTTGTGACTGAAGTTCTACTGTACCATGGAAAAAGCAGTTAAGATTGTACAAGAAAAAAACCTCAAAACTTAAAATACAGAATTAGTTTTTGCTTCATAAAGCATTTAACATTGATCCACTGCACAAGAGAACACAAACACAATACAGATTTGGCGAGCATCTTCTACATGAAGTCACTTCAAAACTACAATCTAAATCACCCAAAAATTGAGTTAAATGCTTTGAGGGACAAGTAATGAAGCAAAATATACCATGAACAATATGGTAGACCTCCATGCTGCACTGCTTTTAGGAAAGTACATTTCCTGTATTTGTTAACACTTTGTAACATTGGGAAGACGAGGATGGCGGTTATTCTGGCACATACTTTTCCTGCCTAGCCTAGGAAGAACACAACTTTTACCTGCTTTTCACTACAATGTGCCTTCATGTTAGCAGTTCCGCCTGTGCTGATCGAGTGCCAGAGCAAAAGGGCAGGTTAACTTAGAGAACAACGTCCCACAGTGTCTGTAAATGACTTTGAGATCCCTTCCATTCTCCAAACAAGGAATTTTAAGATACATTAACACGCACTTAGAGCTGACACATTTTCAGAAATTTCAGATAAGACAAAGACAGCCCATAGACAGACACTGCTAGTTATGCACATGTGTGTTTATACAACTGCCTCCCATCAGAACATGGAGTCAAGCCCTTTGAATTGCATCTTCCTAGTTTTTAAAGACTAATTAAAATGTTTGCTGCTTTAAATCTTCAAGAAAAAAAATTACTTTGTCTCTTTAAGTAGCACTATACCAGCTAAAGACTGAAAACCAGGATTTAAAGGTACAATCTAGCACTGAAAGTCTTTACAGATTGGTGCCCTTAGGGCTAATTTGCATCCTTGTGTCTATGTATTTGCACGCTAAACTCCAACAATTTACGTTAGAACCTAATTAATTGTTCTGATGCAAGATCAACTTTTCTGCTCCCTTTCAAAACTTCAGGCAGCATTTCTGTTTAGAATAACGAAAATAGTTTAACTGCATCTATGCAGAAGTGCTCACTCCTAAACAGAGAGAGAGATCAATAACTGCAGATATGATGCAAGGAAAGTGCAGGAAGAAAAATAAGAGACAGTAAGGAGAAACTTTCAATGCAGGATCAGAAGACCTGAATATAAGCATGTAGGCCAGCAGTAGCAAACTTTTGACACAAACATATTTGTCACCATAACTACTAAGAAGTCTCATGGTTTTAAAAACCATGTCTGGCATCAGATAACACAGTGCTTTGGCACTAGTGGACTAGTGGTCCCAAGAAGCTTCACATCCAGCATTTCAGTAACTTTGGTATGACTGACATGTTTACAAAAAACCCATAACAATGATTTAAATCCATAAAATCTAGCTAACAACTTTCAGTCAATTAAGAGTATTAAGATCTGAAATTATTTTACATTAAATCAAGTTACTATATAAGCAAAAAACAAGAAATGTGACAAATCAAGAGATTAACTTTTTAGCAGTAACAGAACATCCTAACACTGAGGTATACCATTTACCATACTAGAGCATATGCTTTATATGCTTCTACAAAGACGAGTCAAACGAAAATTAAAAAAAAAAAAATAGAAGGACTGAAGTTCTATGGCTTTCTGCAATGACTTTATTAAAGGTCTGACCAAATGGACAATGCTAAGTCTTATGCACAACTGATGATGCTTAAGATGGTTGTGACCAATGCCTGTGTCTGTGTTCCCTCAGGTTTAAAGAGGGGAGGGGGGAAAGCATAATTTATCCAGAATTAGAAAAATGATGGATCTAATGCAAACCAAGTCACCTCAAGCAAACATCCTGGTAAGGTTTAGATATCTATCTCCAAAAGGCAACACAGTTGCAACTTCAGACAGTTCTGTTTTCCTTTCATACTTATACATTGAATATTCTCACAATACTGTATAATTTCCACAAAACATTGATTACCACCAGGTATTACTTTCTGAATTACATATAGAAAATCCTTTATTTCCTGCCAGAATCTAAACTACTAAAAAGGCATCCTGATAACTTCTTGTTTTACCCATTGTTAACGCATGCAGAAAGAAAAATCCCACTTATCTCAAATTCACTACAGAAGATCATGCTTGATTGATGCTTGAAGGTTCTTGACTGATGTTTGGCTTACAAATGAAACAACTTCAGTGTGCCATTACAGCTACACCAGCCTAAGTATTTGAAACAGTCCAATCGAGCAGCAAATCTTGCATTCATGCATTTAAAATGAGAACACCTACTGCCTACACCGTAGTTCCATTGGTAACTAAGTTTACCTAATGGTTCACTAGTGAATGAGGAAGGTCACATTCTCCCCCCTCTTCCTACTCTCACTTGCACAGTCCTATCTCTTTTCTCACAACTATACCAGCCATTATCACACCTTCCAGTGAATAAATTTGTCTCACTAAAATGACGGAAAGCTATCACTTCTTTGCTGTTTGTTTTCTGCTGTTTTGGAGACCAAAATGAAGAATTCTCTTCTTCCGCAGAAGAGCCTAACAACTATCTGAACCAGCAAAAAGCAAACAAGAAAAATGCATGCCAGGAGTGTAGGTATGGGGAAGCTGAGAGCAGGTTAACTCCACTTTACACCATTAGGACGCTACATGTTTTGTTTACTACTACTCTTGACACCACCACCTCAACTCCTCCTCTGAATGTTGTTTCATATAAGCGTATATATACAACACACTATATACATGTAATATATGGGTATAAAAGAAGCACCAGATTCAATTATTAAGGCGCAAAGACAGGATTCACAAAAGGACCTCTCCAGCTACTGGAGACTGTATTAGAAGTCTTGCCCTTTATCTCCTACTATTTCACAAGTTTCTCCTTTCCAGCAGAGATCTAGTTAGAGGAAGAAATGCAGGTGGATTGAGAAGGTGCCAAAGAAATCATGAACAAAAAAAGCCCATTCTTGAATTCACAAGAAAAAAGTGCTAAACATAGCAGAAAGTTTTACTAAGGAAATAAGTTAACAGAGGGAATAAAGTCAATGGAATTTACTCTGGTAAATATTTAATGTTGCATTACACATTAGTCAATATGCTTGGTCTCTAAAGTTTATAGAGCCATTTTATTTATATTTATAAGAAAATATAAAAACTCCTACAGAACTAGAAGGAAGAATGTGCAGCACCAACAGTGATTTTGTTTAGAATACCAATCTGAAGACCTAGGAGGCCACTAAGTTTAATATCAAGCATGATAAAAGCATGCAGAACTTTAGCAGAGTGACCAACACGGGCATGGTTTTACAATCTGTCTTAAAGATTCAAAGGTCAGAAATCAGCAGCAGAAACCATAAAGGAAGTATACTCTGATAAGATAAGATTTAAGCAGCAACAAAACAGCTGGGATGCATCAACAGAAGTGTAACATTTGATAGAACCCAAAAAGCCAATCTGAAGTGACAGATCAAATATTTAATCAGAGACAGTGCTGAGCAACAACAAACAAGGCCAAACTCTGAGCATTGTGTGGGGCTCAGCCCTCCCAGTGGTGACACCAAAGAGGAGAAATGGTGAGAGGAACATAGAGCCATCTTTGCAATGAACTAGGGGCAACACCTATGAAGAATTACACTGAGTTGTGAAGAGGGGATTCACTGTCACTGTATGCCTGTCCAACATGAAAGCCAAAGAATAATATATTGGACAGCAGTGTGAAAACAGCAATATGTCAAGTGTGAAAAATATAGTGAGAATGAATCAGGGAGGAAGAAGAGAAACAAAAAAGACGACAAAAAAACCAAACCAAAACAAGAGGTTATCAAACCTCTGTTGATTTTCTAACTCTCTTGGTAACCCCTGGAGACGTTTCGTTTTGAAGCTACTGCTTCTGGTTAGCTAGAGATGTTAAAATCAGAAGAACACACAGTTTTCCACTACTTTAAGTTGTTTATATGCCATTTATTCATCAGTACAGTTAATTGAGTTTTGTCCTTTCATTGCCAACTCTTGTATTTGCTATCAGGCTGTTATACTAAAACAAAGTAGAATGAAGGACAAGATGTCCTTCCGTGTTTTGCACACAATGGCATTCTGAAAATGCCTACTAAGCTGTCTTTTATTTTTATACTCTCCAAATTAATCACAGAACAGTGTTCAATGCAATTGAATGCGTTAACTTGGGGAAAGGCAAGGAAAGACAGCCAAAACTCTCCAAATTCACACTACAGAGAATACACAAGTGTGAGTTGTATCTACAAACAGGGACAACACTTTCTGGAAAGAAAAGCCTGTGCAAATACTTCAAAACATACAAGGATATATTTACCAGTATCCCGTTTCTTGATACGCCTCCTCTGTTCATTCATTGTGGGTAAGAATTCGTGCAGCATTCCTAAGCATGAGGCTTACAGCAACACTTCTTTCATGAAGGAGAACATAACACCACCTCTGTAAAACACCCTGCCAATAGTCTTATAAAAATATCACAGTGAAGTAAATGAGATTACTTCACTGCTGAGTTGTTTACCAGACACACGTCTGTTTGAATGTAATCTCTGAGGAGCAACTTGTCTTCAAAGGAACTCTCTTTTAAAATATCCACACTGCAGTAAGGTGGGGATTTGGTAAATAAAAGGCACAAAAACTTTGTCAAAATTATTTCTGTATACGCACTATGTTTATGCACAGGAGAGCAATAAAATGCACAAGGGCATCACTGTACCTCCAGAGAAGGAAGTGTTACTTTCACCTTCTGGTGCTTAAAATACACTGTATCAAAGGGGAATTCAGAAAAAGGTCATTTGGGACAGTGGGCCAGCACTGGAAGGAGAATTTGGGAGGCAGAAAAGGTCAGATCTAAGAGGTGTACCAAACGCAAACAAAACTATTTCAAGTATAAACACCAAAATGCCTGCATGTCAACAACGAAAAAAATAAATTACAAGCATACAGTGGGTTACACATTATCCTGGCAGTTACCTATCTCAAAAGGAAACAATGTGGAAATCGGAACGTGGGAAGGGCAATTTTTCAGCATTCATCTGAATACATAAAAGTAAAGCTCACCTGCCTTTCAAGCTTCGGCTGAGGACTAGCATATCTGTAACACATATTATGTCTCCAAGGTATTCACAGAGGTTAATAATGGTCAGTCTAATACTGCTTTTTATCTTCAAAAATTAGAAACAATTTTGTAAATTGTTTGGTCAATAAGAAGGAAATAATTTCAGTAATGGACACTTTGAAAGAATTGATGACTTTTCAAATGCCTTTAATGTCAGTAATAAATGAAACCAGACACACACAGACTCAAACACCTGCACAGCATTCAGCTTCTCTTAGCACTGTACCAGTCTTCTGTTCACTGATTTTTGAATATAAACATGTTGGTAGAATTTGATTGATACAGCACTGCCTGCAGCTTAAGAGGACAGTGTTGAAGAGTCACATAACGTAATTCAGTAACTCTTTGCAAAAATAGCTTATGAATACTTACTACCATTTAAAGCAAAGATGGACTGTCCTTTAATACTAGACTTTTTTTTTTAAATAAAAAAAGCTCTTTACATAATTAGTCTCCTAATTCTTCTAAGAGCCAATTCCCTTTATCACCACTGTGACTAAAATACATGCACTCTTTCCTTAGAAAACTTACCTTAATGCTCAGCAAATCACTTTATACTACTATCATAAAGAAATCTAGAAACAATTAGTCCTTCTACTTGCTAATTTCCTTATTTTGAAGTTAACAGGGTCAATTAACATTTTGCAGGTAAAGCTGCAAAAGCTTCCATCATTTTTCATCAGTTCAAAAACATGATTTCAATATGAAAAAAGAACCGATCTAATTAGAAACCAGTAATTCCAAATACTGAAAAGCTCCATGTTAAACTACTACTAAAAGTTTTAACAGAAATGGCTAAATGCTACATTTGTAGAGCAAAATCTTTCTCTTGGTGAAAATAACTATCATCCAGGTACAGCAACTAACTATCCTTTAGAGAAAAACCAGTATTAACAGAAAGATACTCTGAAGACTTAATTAGTTGTAGGTTACTACAGCTCATATTCAGAGGACATATCTCTTGAATAGTGTTCACAAAACACCTAAGCCCCAAACTTCATCAGAATTTGAACCTTGATCTTTGGTGACATGCAGAACAACTGGCCAAGGCCCTGAGCAAGCTGCTCTACACCTACACTGGCCATGTTTTGAGTAGGGGTTTGGGCCAGATGGCCCCTCAGAGTCCCTTTCAACCTGTATGATCCTGTATGAATCCTGATCTCACAAGACGCAAGTGAAGTAACAAAAAGAAGAAAAAAAAACCACAACCACACACACAAACTTCTGGCATCGTCATGCCATGTGATACCTTCAGAACACTATCAAAACCAGAGAAGGAATGAAAACAAGAACATTAAATAGAGCAGTAAACCAAGCATTTGCAAGGGGAGCAAGGGACGTGCACTAAGTATTCCCTCCCCAATTTACAACGCCAATACCGTTGTTTGCTCCCCAGCACATCACAACATAAAACTGAAACCTTGAATTTGATGTTTGCGAATGAGAGCAACAGCCACAGTCAGCAAGACTTTGTAGTACATGGACTAAAAATCGTTAAGTATCTTCTTGGAAAAAGTGAGCTAGAGTCAGAATTCCAATTACAAATTATTAAAATCATTAAAATTATCAAAATTCAAAACCAACTCAGATACTAAAATTACTCTTTCAGTGTGCTTTGTATAACTAATTATTACAAAAGTTGATTTTGAATAAAAGTCATTTCTTCATGTTTATAGCCACCTTAGTCCTCCACGTAAAACGGCCAGATCTTCTACCTATAACTTCACAATGGAATCTTATTTTAAACTCTTGAATTTAAGACACAATTCTGAGCAGTAAACACAGAACAAGGATGGAAAGTGAAAGCATTCTTGACAGATGATTTTATCTGAGTATCCAAGGGAATAACAATTTCCCCTCATATTCAAACATATTCTGTTTTTTCAATGAAAATTAACAGAGTAAGAACAGTATCTTAAATAAGGATGAGGAAAGAATCTGATATGACAGATATTGAAATATCCTTTGAAAACTCTTTCTTGTTAGCAATCACAAAACTGTGATTTTTTTGTCTCTCTTGAATATATTCTGCCTTAGTTTCCTAACTAGACAAACATGAAAGCATTTATCTCCAGGACAAGATGATTTGAAAACTGCAACAGAAGTAATTTCCAGTTTAATTTCCAACACAGCAGTGATATCTCACATATAAAGAACTTATATCCTTACTTAACAGGATTTCAGTGTTTTTTGATTTCATCTCACTTTCTATTCTTTACTTAATGACCAAAATGTTTTGAGACTGATGTAAGATATGCAATGAGATCTCAACAGATTAAGAGCGATGGGTAGCTAGTGCTGTATTCTAACACAGAGAACAGCTGCTCATACAGCGTCTTGATGTACATTTATATCAAGCATTTACATAAATCCTTCTCTTACAGATTTCATCACTGCAAAATTTCCAGCTGTGAGCACTGTATAGGTATATATGTGCAACAGAAGCACTTACGGATTGGCTTCCATTCACTGTCCCGCACTTAGTAACATGAGAGCTACGTTCCTATTTATGCTACCGCATATTCCTATTTATGCTACCGTGGAAAAGCAAAATAGAAGAAACAACTTCTACATAGACAAGTCTATACCTGAGTAACTCTAAGGAGGATTTCTTTCTGTTGTGCCTGTCATACATTTCAGAAGCCAACAAAAATCAGTTATATGCAAAAAAAATGGTTGAGGTTTTTTTGCTTTGGTTTGGAGGGGTTAACTTTCTGTTAAGAAAAAGCCAGTCTCTGAGAAACAACTTCATGGAGAAGACTGGGAAGGTCTTGTATCATTACAGCCGTGCCTGCACAAGTAATGGCACCATGAGGAGTACAGATCTGGCCCAGGTACCTCAGGCTTTGATTCAGCATATGAACCATGATGGAGATTAGACCAAACTGCAGTCTGGATCCTGGGCTCATACAGAGCAGTATCATTGGAGAGGGTGTGAAATCCAAGAAAAGCCACAAAAAAAGACCTCTGAAAGTCTGGTTTTCACATGACGGTCACCTGATTTTAGACTTCAACCAGAAAGCTCTTTTGCTTTAAAAGCATACACTTCCAGTATATTTCTGAATATTACTATCTCAAAAATAAAAAACATTTACAATTTAAGTTTGCCTTGTTTATCTCATAAGATGAATACAAAGCAAATACTAGGAGAGAAGACTTACTGGGTAAATAAACTACTGTCCTTTCTCTCTCAGGGGCATTTTACTTGAAAATAGCTATATTAAAGTACTAATGTCAAAGTTCCTGTGCTCATAGCTTTTCTTGGAACAACATCAGGACTTCAAACTCCTGGAACTGAAATTACAAAGCAACTACTAGACTAAATGGAAGCTGCACAATCAGGCTGAAAGACGTTTAAAGTTATGTATTTCAGAATATTTTTTAAAAATCCCATAAACTTTAAGTAAAGTTTTAGAACAGCTTCCTCAACTTCTTTGTTACTCATTTCCAAGCTGAAATACTCCTCTGCTCCCCAAGTGAAAAATGGGCATGTAGTTTGATTCTTTACTAAAATTCTGCACATTTTGAAAGAAAACATTAATTTCATATTAGTGTCTTAACAGAGCACTAAAATAACATTCTTCAGTTCAGGCTAATGCCACTCATTTTTTTTTTTTCCTTTTTAAGATAATGGCTTTTTCATGTATTTTCAAAACGCCAGCACTTAGCAGTTAGGTTTCAAACACTTTCTAGTTTTTCATACAAGATAACACACACCTGAAACAGTCACTTAATCCTCTACAAAAACTTGGCTTCTTGACTTAAAAGAAAATCTTTGTACAGTTAGTGAACAAAGGAGAAATTCAAAGTGGATCAACTGGCATTCTGAGTAGACAACAATACGCCCTACGTTACTGCTAAAATTATGCTTTTCCAGCATATATGCTTCTTCCAGTTAGTATAAAAGTTATCCTATTTATTTTCTAGTTTGCAACTGACACATGCACAAAAATGATGATTCTACTTCTAGTGGAAGAAGTGTAATTAAAAGCAGTGATTAGCCAACTGATCCCTAGATATACAACAAAAAGCCACTCCAGAGCAAAAAGACTTCAGACAAATTAGCTTCAGCTGCACAGCCCAAGTCACAGAAGGCAAAGGCAGGGACTGGAAGAATGAAGAACCGCCCACTGTAGGAGAAGATCAGGTCCGAGACCATCTAAAGAACCTGAAGGTACACAAGTCCATGAGACCTGATGAGGTGCATCCACAGGTCCTGAGGGAACTGGCAGATGAAGTTGCTAAGCCACTATCCATCGTATTTCAGAAGTCGTGGCAGTCTGGTGAAGTTCCCACTGACCGGAAAAGGGGAAACATAGCCCCCATCTTTAAAAAGGGAAAAAAAGAAGACTCAAGGAACTACAGGCTCGTCAGTCTCACCTCTGTGCCCGGCAAGATCATGGAGCAGATCCTCCTGGCGACTATGCTAAGGCACATGGAAAATAAGGAGGTAATTGGTGACAGCCAACATGGCTTCACTAAGGGCAAATCCTGCCTGACTAATTTGGTGACCTTCTAAGATGAGGCTACAGCACCGATGGATAGGGGAAGAGCAACTGACATCATCTACCTGGACTTATCTAAAGCATTTGATACTGTCCCACACGACATCCTTGTCTCTCAACTGGAAAGATGTGGTTTTGATGGATAAGGTGGATAAGGAATTGGCTGGATGGTCGCACTCAAAAGAGTTGTGGTCCACGGTTCAAAGTCCACGTGGAGGCCAATGACGAGTGGTGTTCCTCAGGGGTCAGTACTGGGACCAGTGCTATTTAACATCTTTGTTGGAGACATGGACAGTGGGATCAAGTGCACCCTCAGCAAGTTTGCAGATGACATCAATCTGTGTGGTGTTGTGGACACGCTGGAGGGAAGGGATGCCATCCAGAGGGACCTTGACAGGCTGGAGAGGTGGGCCCATGTGAACCTCATGAAGTTCAATAAGGCAAAGTGCAAGGTCCTGCATGTGGGCTGGGACAATCTGAAGCACAAGTACAGGCTGGGCAGAGAATGGATTGAGAGCAGCCCTGAAGAAAAGGACTTGGGAGTGCTGGTCGATAAGAAGCTCAACATGAGTCGGCAATGTGCACTTGCAGCCCAGAAAGCCAACCGTATTCTGGGCTGTATCAAAGGAAGCGTGGCCAGCAGGTTGAGGGAGGTGATTCTCCCCCTCTACTCTGCTCTCATCAGACTCCACCTGGAATACTGCATTCAGCTCTGGAGTCCCCAGCACAAGAAGGACATGGAACTGCTGGAGCGAGTCCAGAGAAGGGCCTCAAAGACGATCCGAGGGCTGGAGCACCTCTGCTATGAAGACAGGCTGAGAGAGTTGGGGCTGTTCAGCCTGGAGAAGAGAAGGCTCCAGGGTGATCTTATTGTAGCCTTCCAGTACCTAAAGCGGTCCTACAGGAAAGCTGGAGAGGGACTTTTTACAAGGGTGTGTAGTGATAGGACAAGGGGCAATGGCTTTAAACTCAAAGAGGGAAGATTTCGATTAGATCTAAGGAAGAAATTTTTCACTCAGAGGGTGGTGAGGCACTGGAACAGATTGCCCAGAGAAGCTGTAGATGCCCCATCCCTGGAAGTGTTCAAGGCCAGGTTGGAGGAGACTTTGAGCAACCTGGTGTAGTGGAGGGTTTCCCTGCCCATGGCAGGAGGGTTGGAACTAGATGATCTTTGAGGTCCCTTCCAACCCGAACCATTCTATGATTCTATGATTCTAAATTCAGTTCTCCAGCAGATTGAGAGATGTTATTAGTACTTACCAAAGTGGAATTGAAGTTTAAAAAACCCACAAAAAAATCCTTATCATTTATCTATAAACATCTACTGAGATGTTTAAGCATCCTCTAACACATAGATTACTATAGCCACTAAGCTGGCAACAGGATAACATTTGAACTTTCTCAAACCAATGCCAAGTTATAGTTTGGTCAAAGGAACTTTTATTTCATATCCAACTCTTCTGAGTGTCAGCCTCACTTCATGGACACACACAAATATGAGATTCCACTGCATTGCAATATGAATAGCAGATTTAGCCTGCCTGTAAAAAAAAACCAGGCACACTTTTCCTCTTTTCCTCCACCATCACTCACAAGCAGTTAAGCTCTGGTGATTTCCTGTCCTTTTAACATCTACAGCTCCAATTGCAAAGAACATTCATTTAAAAGAAATATTTTAGTTTCTAAACCACATATATTAAAAATATATACATTTCCTCTCCTGGACAATGTCCATGTAATCTTTACAATTTTAGATTAAATTCAAACTTGAAGTATGTTGCAAAGTTTAATGGAAAGATCTTGAATCTAATCTCTATAAACATAACATTAGGAGAGATAACTTTAAAAACCAAGCAAAGCTTCCTCAAAATAAATGTATTAAAAAGCATGCTATACATGTGTCACTATTATAAAAGTATATATTTAAAGTTCTGTTCAGCTCTGGTAAACTCAAGTTAAAAAACAGAAAAAAAAAAAAGGGACCCATAAAAGCAGTAACATAACTAGCAGCCTGGAACAATGACCATATTAGGAAATCTCAAAAGAATTTGGATTGGCTCTAAATTAAGAAAGGAAACTAAAGGATATAATGGCAGGATTATGTAAAATAAAGACTAGCACAGAGCTATTTTTCCTAACACCTTGCTTCCTCTCGTACCACAAAGAAAAAGTAAGACTGGCCAATGAAATCAGAAGCACAAATTTAAAAGTAAACATATAATATTTAAGTAGCTCGTCAACTGCAAGTGACCATTGTACTAAAGGCTGCAAAAAGCTAATATGCTTACGTAGGAGGTAACAAGAACGGCAACAGCTTCACTACGAAGGACTAAAGTGTACGTGGAATACAATCAACTTTTCAAAGTTCACACCAGGCCAACAGATACAGTCCAGGAAAAACACTTCTATGGGCTGGATGTTACTTAACTTTTTTGTGGGGTTGTTTCTTGCTTTCTTAATTAATCTTAACTGCTATGTCTATTGCTGATTGCTTTTAGGCACAACATGGCAGATTAAAAGGATCATTTCCATTCCTGGCCTTCAATCAAAATTCTTCAAAATGTAAAATGTTTGGCTTATTCTTTACCACGATTGCTACTGGGATTCTTTCAATATGTATATTTTATTTGTCTTTTGTGCATGCATGAAAACAGAAATTTTATTTTTAGCTCTGGTAAATGAAAAACACCCCAACACTTTCAGAACATCCCATTCCTTCTGCAACTGAACGACAAAATAAGAACCAAAATGTACCTCTCAGATCATGTGTTATTGCAGCACTACTTCATAACTTTAAAGAATGAGATATCAAAAGCTTAGCGATCATTTCCATGCTGAAATCCCTGAATGGTTTGAAAACTTGGATAGCCTTTTGTCACCCTACCATCAGTACATTAAAATCTCGAACTCTTTACAGACACTGCATGATTTCCATTCATCTCCTGTTTATATATTTGAAAGAACAAGAAACACTTTTGGTACAAAAATGGTCCTAACAAGAGTTGCAATATTTCAATCAAACCACATTTTCCGAGTGAAACAAGAAGCCTTGCAAACAATTTTTTAAACTACGTGATTTCAACAACAAATGTCAGAAATGTACTTAAAAACCATTTGTGCCAAGTTTTGAAGCTCTAAAAAATGGGAAGTTGTACTCTTTATTTCATTTTCTGTGATATTTTTAGGCTTTTAATGGAAGCCTTATTTAAAATAAATTATAAAGGATCTCCCATGCAGAATCTAAAAGGATCTACAGAGCAGGTACAATGGAGATTGTATACATACTGTTGATCTTCATGCACATTTATCCTGCAGCATAATGTTAAAATAAGTGATAACTGAAGAGATTTGGAAAAAAATTACAAAATCAAAATTATAAAAATCAAAAGTTTCAATATGTCGTCAATCACTTTAAACAGTGTCTAGTAATAAAGTAAAAGAAATCACCAATAGTTAAAGGTATTTTAAGTTCTCACCCTTAATAAGTAAAAACATTAAATGCTTTCTGTTTAATATACTTTGATTAAACAATTTTACAAGATACAAATAAATACAATATGGGCAGCCTTACTATTTCAATCAAAACGTTACTACTTTATTAATAAAGAGGTCTCATGATTCTACAATCCTCAATTGCTAAAAATGATGATGCCCAGTTAGATCACAAATACAAAACCTAAATGAAAAAGCAAACACAAAAAAAGGAGAATCAAGTCTTACCCGTTCTTGAAATACAAAACATGTGCTCTTTGAAGTCCTGTTTCCAGGAAAAAACCAAGTTCTTGTTCATGTGCAGTGGGCCCTGGCTTAGGGCTTCTGTTTTGTATATTGGCATTAATTACCTAAGGGAACGAAAGAAAAAGGAAAAAAATGTATTTAGAAAAAAAAAAATGAAGTTTTGAGGACTTTTACACAGAAGCCAATACTTAATGTTGGAGAAATCTTTTTCATTTGTAGGTGGTAGCTAGCAGAATATATCTATCCTTGCCTCCATTTCCACCTAAATACAAATACTTTTGCTCTTGGCTATACCCTTAAAGGCGATTTCTCCACCAAGCAGAAATGCCACTAAGAAAAATTTTTTAATACTTCTTCAGAAATTTTTGTGAATAATGGCATACAAAAGAGAAATATATGAAAAAGCATATTTGCAACCTTATTCAGTAACAGGTATTCAGAATTTAAAGCCCTGTTAGGTCAGGAAAGCAGTGAGATCGAAAGTTATTTCCAGAGTGATTTCCAAAAAACAATTTAGAAATAACTTCATTTGTATTATATCAACATTAAACATTCTCTCTCAACATGGAGAGCTATCAGTTTTCATTTGCATTCATGTTCACCACACAGTCTACCAGCCACTAAAAGACAATAACTAAACAAACAACTCAAAGCAAAAAAAACCTCAGAAAACAAAGATGTGCCTGTATTTAAAAAAGTGCAAATTCTTCTTCTTTCCCCCATCACATCAAAGTTTTCTTTCCCCTTCTTTTCGCTTGTATGACCCTAGCTGTATCTAATAATCCCTTCAAAGACAACTGTCAAATGACAGGCCTGAGGCTTGCAAGCAACAGGTCTGAAAAAGAGGATCAGATTGATATTGCTGGCTTGTTTCATTCTAATAGTACTGACAAGCCAAAGAATAGAGCCTCAAGTGCATTGTGTTTTGTCCAGACATCTCAAAATCTAAATAAAATGCAGTAGTGTGTAACTCCTAGCAACAAAAGGTAGCACAAATTTTCTTTTCTTTAAAAAAAAAAAAGAAGGTACTTATAACACTTGAAAGGTTTCTGCTAAGTGGTAAGAAACAGAAGACAAGGTTAATAGTGTAAATGAAAACAAGGGGAGGAAATAAAAGAGCCTATGTATCCCTTCAAATTCAGATAAAGCCTGAAGCTTTTAAATCATCAAGTGTTACACTTGAGCCTAACTTTCCATAATTCATAACCTGCAACTTATAAAACAGGGGTGAAAGAAAACCCCACAGTAACTTGCCTAATATTCTGCAGAGCTGTTTGTAGGTTATATTTTGTCTAACATTAAGAACCTCAGATATATCAGCTTTCATCAATGAAAACCAGGTCTGCTACATATCCAGTACCTCAGATTTTAACAGTAACTATAGTTTCATACATACAGTGAGTAACTTATTAATGAGATAAAATGACAAACGGGCTATCAAGTCCGAGAACATTGTCCTGATCCTATTTATAGAACTATTCATTCAGATGAATGGACTTCAGATAAAAACATATGTGTACTTGGCTATCATATCTGATGATTGTCCCAGGATTGTGCCTATTAGCTGAAGCAAACACACTTCCAGTTACTATTCTGGACACCCCGCTGATATGTCAAGTGTCTCGCTCACAGGTACAATGTTATTTCAGAATTTTACCTTCAAGTAGTTTTATAAAGGCATTAAGGCACATTAATTTATTGCTCAGTTGTAAGTGTGCATTGAAGCCCCAAGAAAACAAACACTAGGTATCTTTTAGTTGAGTCAACAAAATGCTGGTAACATCATGTCAATGAAAGATGTGCCACGCAATTCCTCCGTTAAGCAAATCATCCCAGCTTACCCTTTCTATGTCCTGAAGGTACAGAAGAGCAATATCCCCAGCCTTCTCGTAGCACGTAACAATTTCTTGTTCACGGTCCACATGGAGGTTGCTAGCGGAAGAAGAAATTGGCAACTTCTCAAGGCAGAGACCTAGGAAAAAATAAAAAATGTTCAAA
Source organism: Tauraco erythrolophus (assembly GCF_009769465.1). Classification (NCBI taxonomy): domain Eukaryota; kingdom Metazoa; phylum Chordata; class Aves; order Musophagiformes; family Musophagidae; genus Tauraco; species Tauraco erythrolophus. Next base: position 54,659,569 of record NC_141470.1, read on the forward strand.
TGAAGCATTAAAAACTAATGTCATATAATGCTATACCTAAAAAATATTCCAACCTAAGCCCCTTTAGTCAGGAGAAAAAATAAAGAAAATAAAATAGTACCAAAAACTTATCAAAGTATGATCCTCTGATATAGACACTAATAAATATATAAATAACAGTGACTCCTCCTTAATAATTATAAAACCAGACGCAGTAATTTTTTGAATGTAATTTTGATTTAAAAGATATTATGACAGTCTACTACAAAAGTGCCTAGTGTCCTTCTACACCAGTTTTAAATTACTGAACGCATCTTCATTTTTCTGGAGTGATCATAGAAACCAAAGCAGGGTGAAGAAAGGCAGTCAAGGCAATACTAAACTTAGCAACTGTGCAAGGCAGAAGTACCTATAAAAACAAACACATTTTCAAAAAATAAAGGGTTAGGATGTGCAATTTTTGTATTTAAATTTGGTAGGAGGTAGCTCACTCATCAAGGCACAGAAATCTTTTCCTCTCAGGACTTATCGATCAAATAGATTATCTGGTGCTTTGAAGGAAGAAAAAGTCTTTGCTTGTCCAACAACTCTTACTAATCAATGCTATCTCCTACACAAGCCACTTCTATTACAGTTATTTACTTATAGGTAAATATAAGTAAATATATTTATTTAAAATATTAAAATATTAAATATTTATTTCTATTACAGTTATTTACTTATAAGTGACCATAAAATACAATAAATGAACTGTAACAAAAATGTCAAATGACTGAAAGTACTAGATAGTTGGTAAGCGGATCACTCCTCCCCACCCCTCCTCTCCCATGACATGAACAGCTAGTGCCCAACAATAATCCTCCAATACATGAAACATATTACTCAACTGGCTATTTGTAGATTTGACTTGGATTTATTATTTCTATTTTTATACTTCCTGGACACAACTATAATCTTTTTAATCTGAAAAACTCACTCTAAGAACATTCTCTCATTTTAGCTGAGAATTTTCTTTAAGATATGAAGGCACCTCAGTTCTCTGCCAGAAACTTTAAGTAACGCAAAAGGGAAGTACAAAATTCTAAGTGTTCTTTGATGAAGTATATAATAGTATTTGTTAGAGTGACTTTATTATACAACTAGCATTCACTGTATTTTTCCTGGTATGCTTATTACAACCCAGGAAAGTAGGTATATTTTAAGCATGCAATGCCTTGGAGCAGGAATTTCATTTGGAGAACTATCCTGAAATGACCACTTATCAGGATGGTTTGGACACTTTATTTGTTTTGATGACAAAAGCAACAATTACAATTCAATATTGTATTAAAAATTAAAACATATCAACTAGAAGAAAAACTCTGAATAAATTACCATTTCTGTAACTGATTAAAATCAGCGTCCCTCCAGACTACTACCATAATTTTTCTCAAATACAGATGGAGTTTAAGAAATAATGTATTAAAATACATAAAAGTATTATTTAAATAGAGATAAATAGCAACACAGCAATAACCATCACATAATACACTACCCACTTCTTTAAGAATACCGAGAGATGATAAAATGTTAATTAAAATAGAGATTATTATATAAAGCCCTTGAAAAAAGAACAAGCAAGTGGTAACATACAGAATTGCGAAACACATGAATTTCAAAGAAATACATATCGCCCTAAGTTATCTACTGAAGACTTTTGCATATATTCAGACAGGTCAGTTCTCCCCTTTGAGCTTGTTCCCACAGCTGCCAGGCAGGAATCTCTGTCATTCTACCTCAAAAGGGCAGGAATTTCTTTAACTGTTTATAAACTGCGTTGAGATATTCAGAAAAGTAGTACATGTTACTGCCACTAAATATTGTTGCATTTGTTGTAAAGGTCATAGCTATCTGTCTGTTTAATTTTATTGGTTATTTGTTTTATTCCATGTTTAAGAATATCATGTCAATTGGTATCACAAGTTGGCTTTGATATTCATAGCTTTTAAGTTTAAGCTCTTCCAGTCAAAATCACCTTCAGGTAAAAGCTTCCAACAAACTGGGTCAGTTCTATTTTGGGAAGACACTTATCTCATACATATCTAGTCCCGATATCAAGCAAGATGACTCCTGAGGGAAAAGAAAGTGAGAAGCAGTGAAATGAATACTACTCCGTACTGGTTAAGCTTACGTTTGCAAAGTAACTCTAAAATTGCTTGTCAAAAGAGCAGAACAGCAACAAACAGTATTTGGACAAGAAAATAGTATACCTGATATTTAACTTACATGATAACTTGCAAAGGTTTTCTATAAATCTTCAAAAACTTTATAAATTATTCGTATTTTGTAAAAGATTAAGAAAGCAAACAGTAGACAGTTTTATCACTTATTCCATGTGGCATTTTTGTGTCTATGGTCTCAAATCAGTGGCCAAGGTTATGCTAAGTAAATTATTTCATTTTTTACAAATACAACAGCAGACCAGCCCTACCATCACATATGCATACATTGACCACTATCCAAAAACCAGGACTCCTCAGCAAGAACAAGTAAAACTAACAATTTTTAAGAAGTCCTCATATAATAGATTTGCTTATTCTTAGATAACCAATCATTTTTATACAAGTCACTCTGGGAAAAAAAAAAAAAACAAAAAAACACCAAACCCCAAAAAGCAGACTTGTAAGTTCTCTAGGAAAACTGATTAACTAACACTCCCATTTCATTACATAGAGTAAACTCTTAAGGTCAAAAGGGAATCCACAGCACAGTTCAGATCTTTACCAAGTACTCCTACCACCCAGACCACTAATAAGACCATTAAAAAAACTCCCAAAAACACAAGGCTGAGAAAAGTCTATCACATTTACTGCATTGAATACCTGAGAATTTTCTATGATGCCAGACAGCACCTTTGTCTGTACAGATTTTAGAGACCACAAATAATAATGGACCCCATGGTTTATCTACTGTTTTAGTAGACAAGTCAAAGGACAGCAGAAAACAAGTGAAAGACTATTTTATACCTAAGTAAATAGGCATGCTTTTGCAAGAGAGAAGGAATTGCATCACTAGAGAAAGATTTCTGGGTTTGCTTCCTGTTTTCCTTAAACAGACACATGAAATCCATATACTGTTTTGAGTATACGGCACTTATGCTTCCCTATATGATATACAAAGCAACACTGGTAAGTGTTCCAAATGCAGCAAACACAAAAATATCCTCCTTTAATCTCCTTTTAAAGACACTTCACATTTAACTTACATATTTAGAACAAACAATTACATAGACTATGGCGATCACTTATTATTATTTTTAAAAGAGGAACTGAAACAATCTGAGCTACTGCTATCAAGGAACTCCCACAGTTTATTTCTGAGCTTAGAACAAACACTGTTAATCTCACTTAAGGGAAGGCCTTATTTCTAGAACTTCACAAACAAAGATTGTGACTTGATTGTAGAGAATTTTTTTAGAAGCAAAGCATGAAATTCTTTTCCTCTTCAATTCCCTACCAGTACTTATAAAGTAATTATTATAAAAGAAAGGAAGAAAAGTAAGAAAAAAGAGTAGGGAAATATATTTATAATGAACTACCTCTTACTTTCACAGTTACTGCTCATACACTGTCATAGTAGGAATTGCCTATTTCTTCAGACAATCTAAGAGAAGCACAATTTATTTCTTTAGACGACACCCAGGGCAACATAAGCACAACTTTCCCAAGTTGAAGACAGCATTTTATCACATATGCCCATACTGCAATGTCATTTCATTACTACAGCTTTCCTAATGCTATAGTTACAATAGTGTTTCTAAGCATCTTGAAGTTTCCTGAAGTTAAAGAGACAAGAAAAAAAACACAAGAACGTACATCTCTTCTCTGAAGTGAACACCTACTTATTAATCCAAGCAGTAAATAAAACTGTTAACAATATATTGAGATTTCTTGTAGTACCATCTGACATAACTGTTGTGAAAAAATTGGTCACACTTTTCCTCTAAATGTAATGACATTCAAATCTTTGTATTTTCTTAAGAATACAAAATAGACTTTGGCAATATTTTTAAACAGAAGAGATCAGTATTTTCACATATGCGTTTGTTTCTTAAGAACCACATGCCAGTCAATTCTTGCTTTACGGAACAGTCCTTTGACAGACAAGCACCTTGTAGAGGGGCTGAAAAAGTTCAAACTAGAGATAAAAGCTGGGAAAAGGACTGATAGTTGTTGCAGATCCTGGAGTGAGTGAATCTCTCCCTGACAAACCCTCCCCAAAGCAGAAGAGCTACACACCAGTATATGGAGTGGTCATCAAGGAAGCTGTTCGCTCAGGAGAAAGGAGGCAGTTTAACTATGTAATTTGTACTGTTTTGCTGTAAGTTGTCAGGAATGCTCCTACAAGCACCTCTGAGGAAAAAAGATCAGGCTCCACTGTGACACCGGTTCTTCCTGTGGCATGAGAAAAAAAGGCTAGAATCACTAACTTTAATTTTGGTCCAACATTTTCTCCTTCTCCTTGCTCTGCCAAAGGCAAGATTCTGAAGAAATTCTAAAGATTTACAAGAAACTAAGAACAAGAAAAACGCAGCGTCAAAATGCTCAAGTCCTACAGAAATCTATTTTAATAAGAAGTAAATTATTTTCATTCAGTGTTAGGATTTCAAATATCGGAGCTAAGAGCAGCACTGAGGAAAGCAGGACAAACCCCTGGGTCCCCCCCTAGTCCCTGCTCCAGCAGGGCAGAAGTCACAGAAATAGACAGGGAAAAGACAAGCTTTAAACAAAGTTTGAAGTACCTATGGCACAGGCTTTCTAGCTGTGGTCTGCAAACTGCTTGCTGAGGGGCTACAACACTTGCACAGCCATATAGGAGGAGGGAACTTAAGGAAGTTGAATTCTTGACCCATTGCCTAATGAGGCTAGAGATCCCCCCCATAATTACCGAAACAGCTTTCATTTAGCATTCTTCCATGAAGAGCTGCTTAGTGTCTGCTGGCACCAGCTAGCAGTGCACAAGATCTCATTACAATCGTATATGATTAAAGTTAAGCGCAGCATCTTTCAGGAAGTGCAAAACAGCAACTCGCATGCACCTGACACTTCCACTGAACCTAATGAGTATTTCCATGTTTCTGTAAATAGAACTAATTAATAGCCAATCATTTAACTTGGTAAATGCAACATTAAATTTGAATATGGGTCAGCAGCAGTAAAGACAGTCTCACCTTACTCAACATACATCATCTAAATATAAACACAGTTATTTGAACAGGCAATACGAGACGTAAAACGGCCCGCAGCAATAAGGCTACAATCCCGTAGTGTCACAGTCTAACTTACATACAACATCCCTCACATACTTAACAAGAACTTGTTACTGCAATACCACACAGCCATCTTGATAGACACCTGCAGTAGTCTCCTAATCCATTACACTACAGTAAATATAAACACAATTTATTTACTAAAATCAAGTTTACACATTTGCAGACTTTAAGAAATGTCAGACCTGTAAATTGCTACGTTCACCTATAAGTGTTTGTAGAAAGATTCACTAATTTGTAACGTAATTTGTAACCAATTTTGTACTATAAATTCATTTTTCAATCATGTCTTTTGACTTATGCAGCAGTATCAGAATCATGTTACCTGAGATTTCAATAAGCTTCATTCCTAGTTACTGACAAGTTGCACCTCCCCAAATTAACACCTCGACATCCCACTGTGCATGCATCTCATCTCTGCTTCCATAAGCAAACAAAAATTGCTTAGAAACATAGGAGATACTGCCATGCACAGTATTTGAATAATGCCTATGTGTGCTTTCCAGTATATTACCTCATTCATATACTGCTGAGAATTTGCAGAAACTTAATTGCCCTGTTCCCAGAGGCCATATCCCTAGGAGAATATTAGCTTCAGCCATTATTAAAACAGATTCTAAATATACACTTCTATATGGTAACAGCATATACAGATTTTTTTTCTGTTTGGTTTTGTAAGAGAAGGGAGTAGGAAAAGTTGGAGCTAAATACACAAGCCTAACTTGAAAAAAATCATACATACACAGTCTTTAATTACTTCTGTATGGATTCATAACTTGTCTTATTTCAGTTCTACATAAATAAAGATTTTCCTCAGTCTCAGAATTGAGCATTGTGAATTAAACTGAGCTAGTAAAGAAAATAAACAAATGGATACTAAAGATACAAAAATTAACCGCTTATAAGAAGGAAACCTGCTCTACTTATCAGAAGGTAGCTATTCCTAAGCAGATACTTAAATATCAAATATGTAATAGAGCCAGAAATGTGCAAAACCCCTCTACATTTTACTTTGAGCCCAGACTTGCCACCACAGTCTCAAGACTGTCCTTCACTCCTCCTGCCCCTGTCCAGTCTCATTTCTTAGCTTTGCCCTTGCTGCGTGTGACAGCTCTAATAACAGATACCGATGTTTAAGCTACATTTGTGGCAAAAGGAAACAAATCTGCTTTTTTCTGTACTGCTTTTTAAAACTTCATATTAAAGGTATGACCCACTCCTATGATTTACTCTCTTAAATGCTACTACAAAGAAGGAAAGGCAACAGCTTCAGGGAGCTGGCTCCAGCAACATTCATACACTTGCTTTCAGGCAAACACTTTGCCACAACAGTCATCGGAACCTGCTTATCTCTCAACAATGTCCTCCCTTCTATGCCCATTTCTCTTTCCCTCATCACATCCTTTTGAAATAAGCTGGTACTTCCAACCATAGACACTTCGCTATAGAAAACTGTTTTATTGGATGCTTCTCCTTGGCTTTCATGTTAAGTGTAATTACAAGCAGACAGGGGGAAAAAACACTAAACAACAGATCCAAATAAGTATTCTCATGCTTTTGCAAGTACTAAGTGGCTCATTGATTTGAAAGGCTCCATCTTTTCATTTCCATGTTTTATATGACATTTAAAAACTACCTTATTCAATTTCTTCAAGTAAGTCTTTGAATCGAAGAAAATTCTGTATTTAATATCAAAATTATGATTTTATTAATAGTTCAACTATCCCACACAACACCTTCTACATACACATAGAGAGTCATTATTCAGATGTACAGCATCAAAATCAGCTTTTTCCTTAAAGTAAAGAAAACACTAGATCTAATCCAGAACTGGATTCTATGGGTACGCACACACACACAAAAATAATCAGTGTAAAGTCAAAAAAGTATGCCTGTCCACGAAGTTAACCACATAAAAGAAGATTGCCCTCCACTACACCTCCATTTTAAAACTGTGAATTTGAGGACACGGTGAAGAAAGGCATGAAAATACCAGAATTGCACTACATTCAGGGTACTGTGTTGTAGTTACCTCCTCACAACTTCTGCATGGGAGATACCTAAACAGTGCTGAGTCCTGACCTATGCTAATCAAGTTTCTGAGGCTCTCCCTCATGCGTATTCACACGGCTAGTACACTCTGTTGTTTGATGGACATAGCAGCAGATAACTTTTCATCAGATCACTCTTGCATCTTCTAATTAAGACAAATCATAAGATATCAGTACTAGCGGTGGCTACCAAACAACTTGTGCTATTCCTTGAATGTCTTTCCAAAGCACTTTTTTTGGTCACTGTCTATGGCATCCAATTATTATTACCCAGTTGGCTTGAATTGAATTGAATGTAATTAACTAATTAACTAAGGTTTAGACCCTGCCTACAAAAGGCGGGCCATTTCCTCCTGGCTGTGGAAGATGCAACGACATCCTTGGAGCCGCAGCCCAGGTCGGTGAGCAACAACTGGTGACCCTGCCGTGATACGAACATGAGAGACCCTGAAGACCGCGACCCTGACTCCCTCGCCGGAGCGAGAGTCCTTTGGTAAAGAAGGTAAAGCCACAACCCCAAAAGAGGGAAGCGAGCTGGAGTTGGAATGAATGAACTGAGTCTCTGCTCACTGTATAGCCTTCTTGAAAACAAAAAACTGTAAAACAAAAAGGGGGAATTATGGCATCCAATTATTATTACCCGGCTGGCTTGTAACTAATTAACTAAGGTTTAGACCCTGCCTACAAAAGGCAGGCCATTTCCTCCCGGCTGCAGAAGATGCAACGACATCCTTGGAGCCGCAGCCCAAGTCGGTGAGCAACAACTGTCCTGGTTTTAGCTGGGACAGAGTTAGCTCTTCTTTTTAGCAGCTAGAAGAGCTTCGTGTTTTGGTTTTACTCAAAGGCTCGCTCTGAAAAGAACGCTGATAGCGCACTGATGTTTGTAGTTGGCACTGAGGTCTCAAGGACTTTTCAGCTGCTGTGTTCTTGCCAGTGTGCGGGAGCACAACAGGATAAGGAGGGAGGCATAGCTGGGACAAGGGGGCCACAACTCTCCCTACGATTTGTACCTGAATTTAAGATTGAGGGCCGAACTGGCCAATTAGTATTCCATATCATGCAGCGTCATGCCCAGTATAAAAGTGAGGGTCAGCCAGAAAGAAGGGCTTTTGGCCTTCCGGTACTCGCACTTTCGGACTCTCGGGGTGCTCTCTTTCTCTCTTCTCCCCCGCCCCCACCCCCCGCCCTTCCTGTTCATCCGGGATCACGGTATCGAGTTTTATCCATTTCGGGATTGCAGCTTTGGAATGAGATGGGCCTTGGTCAAGGGATGGTGAGCAATTACACTGTACATCACTCATTTGTATATGTTTATCCTTGTACATATCCATATATATATTGGTAGCGGTAGTAGTATATTGTTCTTATCTCAACCCACGGGTCTCTCTTCTTTTTTTTCCTCTTTGATTCTCACCCTCATCCCTGGGGTGGGTAGGGATTAGTGTAGGGTTTAGTTGCCGGAGTGGCCTAACCCATGACAGTCACCATTACAAATAACTGCCCATGAGCTTTTTGATCTGATGAAATACAGCAGCTCCTTTATCACAACACTAACAATTTTAAACATTTTCCCTAGGAGGAGTGACAGACAAGAACCACTTTCCAGCACTGCTTGGGCACTGAGGCCCTGTGATTCCCCACACATCACAGACTGGCAAAGAGCTGCATATAAAGGAATCAGAAAAGATTTCAAAGATAATTTGATAGGGTTTTTCTCAGAATTTTGTTGAAATTTTACAATGTTGCATTTTGACACATCTATTGAGAAACTTTCTTTGGAAGATTTGAAGCGGCATTTCACTAACTAGACATTTCCAAGAAAAGAATAAAAATCATTTACTCTTCCTTGCTGGATTTGAAAACCTTTGAATCCTTTGCTTGACTTATTATCATTCCATATTATGCTTATGTTCTTCTAAATATACTGTCCTCAACTAAATCTATGAGCAGCAGCAGAGACTTAAAAGAAGCATTCTTTTACAGATATATACGCATTTAATTCATTCACCTAAAAAAATTTGAGGTTCCTCTTTGTGAGCACACTGCAGGCAGCAGACGGCTTTAGTTCTTTGGTTTAATGACAGAATTATTCCAAGTTGAAGACTGCAGGGGTGCAAAGACAGTAAATTTCATGTTCTGGACTACTGTAATGAATTTAATGCAGATTTTGCAGTGAGATTGACAAACAACCAACTTGATAGATAATGCATTCAGACACAGTGTGGAGAGTCTGAAGAAGCAGTAAGAACATTCCTCTCAATTTTTGTCACATGTTACTTTCTAACAACATAAATATATATACATACCTATATTTATATATGTGCGTATACACACACATACACACACACAAATACACACACACACGCCCTCCACAGTTGAGCAAGCATTTAAGGATCTCACTTCCTCTGTCATGTTCCAATCCCATTTCCTCTCCCCACAATTGTCACTACTGCTGTTCCTCCTCCCCTTCTTTCTAGCCGTCAGTACTAAAAACGCCAGTAAAATTTAGCTTGAACCCAACCTTGGACCCATTTTTGCACCTCATTGCACCCATACACACATGCTGAATCCTCCTTTGCTGCAAAGAACAGAAAGACGTACATTCTATCTTCCACAAGCAACAGTAAGATGGGGCATACGGAAAGCAGGTCATTTCTAAGGGCTTGCTGTGAGCTGTTAACTGTCTAGGGTTACAGCGTAACATGCTAATTTAAGTACCCTGCAACAAGTGTAGAAGAAGAAACATGTCAACTCAAGCATCTCACTCTCACTCAATCTATCACCTCTGAGGTTACAGAATGAAACCTCAAGAGTGAGAAGGTAAGCACTTGGAGATGGTCTTCCCTTAAATAAGGAAAAAAATTTTAAGGCAATTAGAAACTATCATTAGTTATCTACCCTATGCCTTTGTCAGAGGTAAGTACACCAGTAACAGACCAATGCACAATAGGATGCAAGACTGTAAATGCACTGGAACTAGATTTGCCTCAAACTGGATTGAAATAGAGCAAACAAAACAGGTATCAAACTGCCTTTGTGCAGGTTGCTGCAATGAACAGTGCGGCCGGGCTGATGCTTGCAAACAGGCAGCACAGACAGTCCCTCACTGCTTAGTAACACGGTGCTATGTTCATGGCTGCCAAAGAAATAAAATACTTGGAAGAGCTTTATGTTTATATAATCAGGCTATCCTTGAACATACAAGCAGAAATACAAATCCTAGTGAAGCACAAAATCCATGTAAGAATAACTTGTATTTAGCTGGGTAATACCTACAAGCCTCAATCACCTCTGAAGAGACTCTGAATTCAGACCAAAAAGTTTTACACAGTCCACTCTTACAAGGAGAAAGAAGAAATTCCAAGGGAAGGGGGGAAGAGGAGAATTAACTATACACTACTGAGTAGAAATATATGCTACTAAACTTATCTAGACTTGGAATACTAAATTTAAGACTGCTCTTTGACTTCTATCTCATTCTAGAACACACAGAAGACAATATTCTTGCAACCTGCTACCATAGGAAGAAGAGATATTAAGTTTTATTCATCTTCCATTGAAAATGGAAACATAGTAGCAAAAAACCCCACTACAAAAACCTGAACATCAACAGAACAAAAAAACCCCAAAACATTAGTTTTCTCAGGTAAACTGCTATCCAGCCACCCAGTAGAAGTGACCAAACTAATGAAGTCTGATCAAGATTAGATTAGGCTTGATATGACAGATTTCAATGTTTAAGTATAAAATTTGAAATCAGAAACAAAAAAACCCACGATGTCTGGCAGAAGACAGGCTGGTTTTCTTCTCTCTCTCTCTAGGTTTTCTTGTTTGGTTTTTTTTAGATAAGCTGAACCCACAAGACATTCCAGGGCAGAAAGGACATAAGGACATATATTTTATTATTTTCTAATAAACTATTTTTAGATTAAGTAAAATTAATAACACTAATCCTTTCTGCAAAATCGATGCCTTTATGCTTCAACTGTTATAGATCCTTATGAGGTCAAATAAAACAGAGTTAAGCTCTGGCAAAAGATTCAATTAAATTACTGGTATTCCTTGGAGATATAAACAAATTCAGGTACTTAAAGTCGATCAAGTCCAAGATTGCATTTTCATGGAAAGAGCACAACAAATTCAACAGACATCCTCATAGATTTAAAAACCAAACCAAAACAAAAAACACAACCAAAAAACCACAAAGCTGAGAGGAAGTCTACCATAACAGACATTGCCAAAAACCCCACAAAGATGCTGTATGGGAGAACCAGGCAGATTTATATCTGCCTGGTTCAGATATATATTCTTTATATAAGAACTTCCCATGTACTCCCTTCGCACTTTAATCCAAATATTGTCCAGATTTAGGAAGCATTCTCTTGTCTCTGCTACCAGTTAGTCCTCTATTTCCTTGACATCTCTATAGAGAACGATTCGGGCTTGTCTAACATTTACTAGAGGACCATGTTGGTGGAAAACAGTCACTCCCTTCCAAAACTAATGTTAGAAACAACCCTTGACCAGCTGTCAGTGAATGCTATCAAAGTCTCTCCTAAATTGTGCTTGTTGACTTTGACACTCCTCCTGCCATAACAAAAAGCATATATGCATATCAAACCCAAGCTTAAACACAGCAGACTAAAGCAAACATTTAGACACCAGTAAATTCTAATAAACCTACAGCATACAAACTGCCGCTTTCCTCAACACACTGACCCAGCTTACAGCCTATTTAATGAGTTTTCTAAACTGAAGTGGCACTGCCACCTTAAGACATGAGGCCAGCATTGCAACTTTCACTAGACAGTAAAAAAAAAAATATTTATTTTTTTTAAATTAACTTCACCTTCTGGATTTTTTTTAAATATATTCAGGTAGGAAAAGTTCAAAAATAAAACTGTGCAAGAAATGCACTGCTTTAAGTGATTTTATCATGTTATTACTATTTTTTTCAATTAAGTAGCAATTTAGTTAAGCAATTTAGCTTAGGTTGAGCATTTTAATATTCAGAAAAAGGCATCATGGTGAATTAAGGTTCTCCAATTCTATCCACAGTAACTGCAAAACTGCACTACTTTTGTAACTCTTAACTTTCAGCAGTAGTCATATACTTTTAGTATCTAGCCACAGTTATTGTGACATTGACATATTGAAAGACTTCTAAATAAATACATCAACAAAAATTTGATTGGGTAACAGCACAGTGAGAATATTAATTAAGGTAATAGTCTTGTCAACCTAGCAGAAACTCTAAATAATTTAAAGGAGCCAAGCCTTATCTACAAATGTGGTACTCCACCACTGTGTTGATGATATGCACTCCAAAAATCTCTTTAACTTTGGAGAAGATGTGAATTAAACTATTTCCACATTATTATACTGGAAAGAACAATCTTACCTTTAGTAGAATATGCTTCAGCAATCATCCGTAGCCTATACGGTGGCACTGCAACTAGCTGCAAATCATCAACTCCAACTCTGGCATATATGTTCAGAGCTTCTTTGTAATCACATTCCACATAGTTTAACTTGGCCATAATTAGGTTAGCTTCTTGTAAGAATTCTGGCTAGAAGGAAGAGGAATAAGAAAGTGTTTTTTCCTGAGAAAACACACCAAATTCTTTCTGATAATTATTTGGTCTGTTTTATGCATATATATACACTGTAGAAACCCTGAGGATATTTCTTGTAACGGAGCAACAAACCAAAAAAACTTCTGCCTTCATGTAATATTCAGGAAGCTTGCAGTAGGGGGTGAATCCACAAAATCTCACTCCACCAAGCTACTGAAAAGCATTAGCAATCATTTTATATATTCACATATTTATTTACAGATGCACCAGAAACACCTCTCAGTGAGGATCCAGCTTTGCCAGGTGACAAAACTATTCAAAGGCAGCCTATCATTACAACCCCTCCAATGGTTTTTTTCTAACACCGCAAGCATAGCTGAAAATAACATAGCATCAAAACTTAATGATTTATGTTGCACAGTCTATATATTTAATTCGCACAATTTCAAAGTATCAGGGCAGAATAAATGTCTTGAAAAAAAGGATTCATGGAAGAATGAAGAAAGAAAAGGAAGAGAAATTAATACTCCCAGAAATCACATGAAACAAAACCTTACAGACGACTGTAAAACAAGGTTCTTTTGATCTCTCAAAAGACGGACATTGAGTACAGAAAAGATAAGCTGATGTAGTAGCAACAGTAATAGTTGAGGAAGAACAGGTCAGAATGGTTAAGGACATCAAAAGGGCATGCAGTGATAGGACAAGGGGCAATGGCTTTAAACTGAAAGAGAAGAGATTTCGATTAGATCTAAGGAAGAAATTTTTTACAATGAGGGTGGTGAGGCACTGGAACAGGTTTGCCCAGAGAAGTTGTAGATGCCCCATCCCTGGAAGTGTTCAAGGCTAAGTTGGATGAGGCTTTGGGCAACCTGGTGTAGTGAAGGGTGTCTCTGCCCATGGCAGGGGGGTTGGAACTAGATGATCTTTGAGGTCCCTTCCAACCCTAACCATTCTATGATTCTATGAAAAGGTTATGACAAAAAAAAAAAAAAATCACTCTCAAGTATCAATCTCACTTTACGCCCCTGCAAACATAACTTAAGGAATCTTTCCTGAATACTTACGAGACTATTACAGAAATTTGAGAAGTATTTTGCATTTTTCTAACATTTCTATTTAATGCACTACAAAGAACAATACAGTTACATGCTCCAAGAAAAACTTCCACAAAACAGGTTGTAAGTACTTCACTTAAGCATCCCAGAAGTCAATGAGAGTTTTCTTAATTCTTCTAATGAAAGAACATTTGAGAAATTTATCTGAACAAAAATCCACGAAGAATCAAAAAGCCATGATGCAGCACAGTGCTGATGATGTTCTGGGAATAGCAATGATAATAAAGCACCACACAAGCACTTTCCACATTCTTTTCCATGATCAGCAGAGTACTCTATTCAATGTCAGCTTTTCTAATGCTTGCTCAGACTGACTTACATACCTTTAGGTTTCCCCTGTCAAGTGCTGCTGTGAGATGTTTCCTGACCTCAGTCAGCTTTGGCCGGGGGCCTCGTGGACTACTACTCTGTTTAAGAGCATTTTCCTTCAAAAATTGTTCTAGTTTGGACTCCCCAAGAAGAAGTTCTGCCATGTCATCTGTAAATAAAAGCAAACACATTAAATATTAGAAATCATTTTACTTCACTAACATTTCAGTGGAGGCAGCCGTTGCTTGAATTTTAAATACAAACTAAATAAAACACACACAGTCAAGTATTCAGATTTAACACAAGTCATGTGGTACTTCGTTTTACTTTTCGATTTATCTTTTACCTACCTGATTCATTGTACAATCAATCTTCCTGTGTTCTAAGCTATAATGAATCAGAACATTAACCTGAAGTCATTATTCTCCCCTCCCCCTTTAAAAAGCAACATTTGATTCAAAAGCTTTATGTAGCTTTCTGAACATGATGAGATACATTTCTGATATTCACTTCACAAAAAAAAAAGGTATGTTTCACAAAATGCCTACTGTAGTTTCAAATATGAATACTGAGAGACATTGGATTGATTTATGCAACTAGTTTTGAGCTACATGTCCCTCAGGATGTCCTTGATCACCATCTGTATCTCAGCTGTAAAAATGCAGATATCACTCAGGCCTTGTTAAGGCTCCAGCCATCCCAAGTCTTCAGCATGGAAGTCCATTTCTCATCATTCTCCCCATGTCTTAGGCATGACACCACTTCTCAGACACGAAGGTAGAACATAATACCAGGTTGTTCAGCAAAGCTGCAGCTCCACATTTGCTGAAATTCAAGAAACTAGTCATCCTCCACCTTGCCCTTATCCAGGACCACTAAACTCTTTTACTGAAACTACTATGTTGAGTAGTTCCTCTATTGAGAGGAGAGCTCTAGAAGTCATCACCTCACTATCTGGGACTTGAAAAGACCAGGTCATGCCTTGCAAATGACGTCTGAATAACTCAAATTTGAACTAATAATAAATAAAACATTTTAAAAAGAGGAAAGGCAAAAAGCTAAGTCAGAAAAGCACTCACTGCCCTATAACCTTTAGCATTGTCCTTAGAGGTTATATGAATGGACAGAAAGACCAGGACATGCAGAACTCAGTGTTACTGTAGAGGAAAAGCTTTCCCTCAGGAAGTATAAAAGGCGAGATAATGCTGATGCATTTAATTTCAGTCTCATGTCAGTTGGACTAGCATACGACCCATGAACAATACCATTATACAGTAAGCTATAAGGACCAGTGCTGTCCTGTAATATATTGTATCAAGTTGAAAGACAAAAACCTAGAAATTTTCTTCCTTAAAACCTCCAGCTAACGGCTGATTCTCAAACCACCATTTCTTCAAGAGAGAGTTTAAGAGACCAGACAAATAGCAAAAGCATCAAGGGAGTGCTTATTTTTCCATTTATGTTTTTTATTTGGTGTTCTGGGAAAGATATCCGTGGTAAACTGGACATTTATTTGTTCTCAACTACCATTCACTCATATTTTACTGTTTAAACACTACTGCAGAAGGGAAAGATCTCAGCATCCAGACGAAGACAAGCCACACCACAGATGCAGTCTGGTTACCAGCCTGCTTAATTTTCTGGCTTTCAGATCACAGTTGTCAAATTCATCAATCTCAAATCTGCAGTAACATTTCCATTCCTTTCCCACCAAAGTTTCTCCTGATACTTCAGCTATACTCATCTCATCTCTAGATCACACAGCACCAAATAACCTGAAGGGCCACTTTCTACATGCACTTCCTTCTTTGAAGAGCACCTTTATGCCTCTCCACATGCGTTTTGTTTTGCCTGAACTGTGCACATTCTGCTCAATTTATCCCCCTCCAATTTATCTCATCCTTGCAAGCACAAAACATTGGTTCCTTGAAAGATAAGGAAGGGAAAAACAAAGTTATCTCCCTGGTGCACCACTACTTTAAAGACATTTGAAAAAATAATGACACTCGGCATCTTTCAAATACATATTTAAGGCATACGATTCCCAGTTGAAAAAAATAAGTTACTACCACTCAATAATACAGCCACAGTATAACAATGAAATCTTATTACCCACTAATTGCCAACAAAAAAAATGCTTGTATTTACCTCTTCAATGATCATATGGCAAATGGTGGAGTTTGACATGCACCAGTAAGTCCATCATACCATTTGTGTATCCCTTAACAAAGAAGTCGAACAGTTTATAAAGTTTGACTGAAATGTTTTCATCTCAAACATCTGATGTACAGATCAACAAAACAAAGAGAAGTTAAACTTCAGTTCTGACAAATATAAAGGCTCAAAGTTTGTACGCTGCAGTATTTTAGATACAGCTTAGCGTCTGCTGCATTGAGGGTTAGCTAATTGCCTTGCGTACTGGAAATGTAACGTTTCTGAACAGAACTAAAACAAGAAGCTTCTACAGTAAATGAGAATTATTTTGGTAATGCACAAGAAACCCATTGTTAGCTGCAGCAGGAAATAAGTGAGTTAAAGGGGACTTTAGCATTTAGTCTATTAGGACTGGGCACATCTATGACTTAATATGGCTTACAGAGTCTTTCCTGTGTTTCGAAAATAATTCTTTACCACAGCATGAGTTTTACTCATACATTATATCAGAGTACAGTAGAAAGCAGGGAAAGGGGTAGTAGATGCTCTCAGCATAACCAGCTGGAGGGACAAACACCAGGCTTTGAAATCCTTTGTCCGCAGTCTCCACTGCTCTACCACCTTGTAGCAGCAGCAGCCACCAGCTCTGAGAGTCATGGCCATCTGCACTCTCTTAGGAAAGGGCCAAGCAAGAGATCCCAGACTGCCTCCCACCCACGGCCACAGGCCGGGACTCTGGCAGGCTCGGAACCTGACTGAAGACTGGGTTGAGGTTGGCCAAAGGCAAACAACTACACTTTGCCCTCTGAAGAAAAGCAAGAGAGTTGGCTAGAAACCTCCCCTTTTATTGAACCCCACTCATCGTTCTAGCCACCACTCATCTGAAATTTGCACAATCGCCATTTTTAATTTCATAGGCTCTCAAAACTCCTATCATTTGAAGTTTCTTCTAATATATTATAGTTGAAATTTTAAATCCTCTGAGGATTCAGCTCCGGGGCCCCCAACACAAGAAGGACATGGAGCTGCTGGAGTGGGTCCAGAGGAGGGCCACAAAGATGATCTGAGGGCTGGAGCACCTCTGCTATGAAGACAGACTGAGAGAGTTGCGGTTGTTCAGCCTGGAGAAGAGAAGGCTCCGGGGTGACCTTACAGCGGTCTTCCACTACCTAAAAGGGTCCTACAGGAAGGCTGGAGAGGGACTTGTTTACAAGGGTATGTAGTGATAGGACAAGGGGCAATGGATTTAAACTGAAAGAGGGCAGATTTAGATTGGATATAAGGGAGAAATTTTTTACAATGAGGGTGGTGAGGCACTGGAACAGGTTGCCCAGAGGAGTTGTGGAACCTGGTCAACCTGGAACAACCTGGTCTAGCAGAAGGTGTCCCTACCCATGGCAGGGGAGTTGGAACTAGGCGATCTTTGAGGTCCCTTCCAACCCAATCCATTCTATGAAATAAGAGTAGAGGAGGACCCAGTACCCATACATTCACAATGTTATTGGTATAATTCCAGGAATTTTTGAAGGAGTTTACACTAATTTTGCTACTCTTTCATTGAAGTCTGTTCAGCAAAAACGAAAAATAAAAGGTATTTCAATGTACTAAGTGAAGCAAAAGAAATAAGAAATATTCTTCAGCATTAGGGCAACTCAGGATCACACTCAGCTGAGTTTTGAGCATTTCCACAGATTACAAAACCCCTCCAGATAATCTTTTCCAACATTCGACTGTTCTCATTGTGGAAAGTGTTTCCTTGCTACCCATTCAACATTTCCCTTTCTGCAATTTTTGTCCATTGCTTCTGATACTCTCACTGGGCATTTCTGAAAAGCAGCCACCTTCATACTCAAGGGGGGTGCGGGATGGCAGCAGTAAGATCCCGGCTTAGCCTTCCCTTTCTGAGATTTAACAAACACAGGTCTCAGCTGGTTCTCTTCAGTCACATGCTTTCGTCTCCTTATCATCTTGGCAACCCTGCATGGGACTAACTCTACTATAGCAATATCCTTCTCATGCTGGGGAGCCCAAACCTAGATACAATATTCCAGACACTGTCTCACAAGTGACAAACCATAGGGAATAATAATTTCTCTCAAACTGATGACTACATTCTTGTTCATACCGGGCAGTGTGCAGTTGGTCTTCATTGCTGCAAGGGCTTGCTGCCAACTCAC
Organism: Tauraco erythrolophus; assembly: GCF_009769465.1. NCBI lineage: Eukaryota > Metazoa > Chordata > Aves > Musophagiformes > Musophagidae > Tauraco > Tauraco erythrolophus. The sequence goes on from NC_141470.1 coordinate 54,678,241, forward strand.
ACTCCCCTTCTCATTCACCAGGACCTTCAGATCATTTTCCGCAAAGCTGCTTTTTAGCCAGTTGATCCCCAGACTATACTGTTACAGTTATTCTTTATCCTCTCTCAAGTACAGGACCCTGGCATTTGCATCTGCTGAACTTCATGGGTTTTGCCATTAGTCTCTTTCTGCAGCCTGTTGAGATCTCTCTAAATAGCAGTCACATACTCCCCTCCAATTTTTTATCATCCACAAAACCACTGAGGGTGCATTCTCAGTGTCTACATCACCAAGAAAAATAGTACACAGTATTGACTGCAGTACCAGCCCCTGAGAGGCCCCACTTCTAATATGTCACAGACTGGATTTTTTTTTTTTTCTTTTTAACCTGTCATCAAACCTCTGAGTCCAGCCAGTTTTCCACCTAACACCCGTCTTTTCAATTGAACTACAAGATATACTATAGGGAACTGTGTCCAAAGTCTAGACAAAGTTGAAGCCAACAATATCCACTCTTCCCACTTTATCCCTACAGTCAGTCACTTCTCATCAAAAGCTATCTGATTGGTTAGTTCTTGATAAATCCATGTTGACTGATCTCAGTCACCTCCTTATCCTTCCAACCAGTTTCCAGGACATGCTTCCTAATCTTCCCAAGGCTTGAGGTTAGGCTGATCAACCTGCAGTCCCTGGATCCTCCTTCTTGTCTTTCTTGCAAATGGCCACATTTGCTTTTTTCCAGTCACCAGAAATCACTTTCAATCACCAAGATCTTTAAAAAATGACAGTGTCCTTGCAATGACATTGGTCAGCTCTTTCAGCACTCTGATAGAACCCACCTGGGTATCAGCGACTTGCACATGCCACTTTTGCCCAACGCAGTCATCCTCTGTCAGGGCATAATACTTCACTTCACGAGACCTCTCCATCAAATGGAGTAATTTTCCATCAATATCAACAGATTTTCTTCAAGCACTGATACATATACTAAGAAGTATAAATGGTACAGACAACTGTCACTTGCTGCAATAAAGCAAATTTTCCAAGTGAAGCAACATGCTAAAATGAAATTTTTTTTATCTTTAAGGATACTCAGCATCTATTTTATTACAGTTTATTTCCTGCATGTTCTTTCTTTTCCTTCAAACAGAAATCTTAGCGTAATTGATAAAAATCAACAGCTTGCATAGCTTCAGTTTCAAGCTGCAAACTGAACAAGACATTAAACTGACCAAATCTAAATCTGGTCTTTCAGACCAAATCCCCTTTGTTACAGCCTTATTCCAAATTCCATATTTCATTAGCATAGTCACAGTACTATTATGAACAAATAGTAAAGTCAGATATTACAACCAACCTTACCCTGCTCAAAGACAGCTTTAACACAGCATTCTGTAGAACTGCACTTTCTGCAACTGTTCCATCTCTCTCGAAATCAAAGAGTTTAAACTGCATGCACAGAAAAGACAGATGGTTTTGTACACCAGCACAAGACAGGTTAGTCTTTAGTGTAAAGAGTTTAACATGTGCTGTTTAAAAATGTCTGAGAGATCAAAGGCTCACTCCAAACTCACAAAATTGTACCTCAAAACATATTTGCAGGATGCAATTATTTGCCTTGCAAAGAATAGGCCACTAAGGGGTCCTTTCAGCACAGGCATTTTACTAATAATATTCAGAAGACTCCAGAGAGTGTTCCGAGTACATGATTTTTGCTTATGAGCCTCCTTAAAAAGGTGATCAAAAAAAAGCGGGCCTTGAAAATAACACTTGAGGTCAGCATAGTAATGTCCTACTTGGCAGATGAACAATAAAGATTAATTTTGCTAATTGTATTTTTAAAGCTAAGTGGTGGTACCTTAAAAACAGGTAAAAGTATGTCAAACACTAAGTTTTATGGGATGTGTCAGTAGATCTTCCCTCCCTGATCCATACTTATCAAAACCAAAGTATTTAATTTAACAAGCAACATTCCTCTTTTGTTTTATTCAGTTTAATGCTTTGCTAAGTAAACCTCATTTCCAAAGAGGCTTGAGGAAACATGAATGTCAAACATAGCAAGGATTCCAAATGACACTCTAAATCCTGTGCTTTAGTTCAGGAGCTGAAATATCACCAAGGCTGTTTGCAACGAAAAGAGTGAGGTCTATCATTAACATTCTTCAATACTTCAAATAGCAGAACTTCAAATGTGCCAAAGAAGAAAGTATCACACATGCCTTCCCTCTCATATGCATTCCTTTATGCAGGTCTCAAAAATTCTTCTGGCCCACACTCCTGTAACAAGTATTTCTTTTAAGTTAAATACAGTAGATCTATCTTTATGGAGAGACAGGTAAAAAACACAGCTAGACTGTGCACCAGCTGCCAGAGATGTTTTATTTATATAAACTGCAAAATTGCCATGGAAGCATGTGAAACAATTAGTTTGGATGGTTACAATAGATTAGTGTCTATCTTGAAGAACAGGTTAGGCAGTAAGGAAAAAGAAAATAAAGCTTGCACTATTCTGTGTGAAAAGGCATTCCCCTGAGGCACGAGGATTCTTAAAAAGAAGTGTGGAAACCATCCCTATTACTAAAGGGGAAAACAATCATTTTGCCTGTAACCAAAGAACAGCACTGGCACATGCAAGAGTAGAGCGTAGCCATGCTCCCCTCCATGCTCCAGTTGCTCAACAGTTGCACCACAGAAAGAGGAAAACCAGCTCTCAAAGCTCCAATTGTTGCCCATTTGTAGGGTCACAGTAGAACAAGACGGGCATAGACACACATCTAGCACTCTGCAGAAAGTCTGTGAGATCATTCCTCTCTTGTACACAGCAGAATTTCTCACACTGGGGAAAGTAAGAGAGAAACAAGTCATCGTCTCTGAAAAATTAAATTTAGTATCTCTCTCTCCTCTCTCTCATCCTCCCCCCTCCAATCCCAGATAAGTTTTTTCTCTCTGACGATGACTTGAAAAAATATGATATCATTTCTAAAGACAGGACACAAGCAAACAAAGCCTTAAGTTCATGCTTGGCACATACTCTGAAACTATCCAGACACCTTAAGATGAGAATCAAAGTAGCGTATACAACAGATTATTTTGTTCCCAACATTGATGCAAGTTAGAGAAGTTAACCATCTATGCACCAGCTAGGGACGGTCACAGCGCAGCACCGTAAGAGAAACAGTTACTGTCAGACTGGCTTTCACCATGGAAGTGCTGCACTCGCTCAGCTGCTGATGACCAAGATCAGAAGACAAGAAGTCACAGAACACAAACCATAAAAGTTACGGCAAAGCAGGATTTTCTTATTTACCGAGTCACTCACCTGCCAAATCAGCCGGTCAGGGCCAGACATTGGCAACAAGTTTTAAATCAAATTATGACTGAGAGAGTGCTTTATTAACAAAGCATTGGCTCAAGGCATGCCAACCATTCTGTGCCAGCAGGATCGAGCCTCAGTGGTGCTTATAACAAAATTCCAATTACGTAAACATTTCTTAAAGAAACCATTTATGAAACCATAGCTCTAGCAGAGTTTTTAATCAGTTTTAGCTATCCCTTAAGACATCCTGAAATAATGTTTGAGAAGAAATTGCTTTTCTTTTTCTTCCAGCATAGTATGAGTGATCCAGATTATACTCTTCTGTGAGACATTTTATAAAGACAGAATTAAACTGCATAAAGTTTTCAGATACCTAGAGGTCTAGCGTTCTTTCAATTTGTCTAAATAGATGTTTCAGAAGAAAAATAACCTGTTAGTAAACAGTCCCAATACCATGAAAACCAGTTTCCCACTTTCAGAAAATTGAGATAGTTATGGATCGACATAAAATCCTTCATCAAAGGAAAGACTCCCTCTTACTCATCCATTCCTCCGCTGAAAAGGTCATCAACAATTACTTAGTAGAGTAAGGGGATATTTGATGACTGATATCACAACTACATTGTAGAACCACTCCTAATTGGAGGACAGCCTATCTTGCCCATCTGTTTCTGCAACATCACAGTATCACTGAAATAATCCACCTGCCTAATAGGATGTCTTCTGCCTATAATCAAAAACAAGTCTGAGCACCTTGGAACTGAAAGACAAACTGAAGGACGCTTTAGGCGAAATACCCATTTCTGTTAGCTCTGAAAGCAAAAGCAAAGAAACCCAGACACTTCTACGCATGTAAGCTGTTTTCTTTCAGCTTAGAGAAAGCTTAGACACACTCATACAAAATGCCTTGAGAATAACCTTGTGCAGACATAGCTACCCCTCTTTGCAATATGGATCAGCCCTAACCATCTTCAAAATGAGAATAAAGCTGTCATAAATACAGTGTGGGGGGAAAACTGCACATGATGACATGTCTTCGTAAAACAGTGTCTAAAAATATGACAGCTGCTTTGCTACTTGATTTTTAACATCCGCTTTTTGAAGTAGAATTGTTACCACACTATCAGGATCCAAAGCAGTTACTCACAGAAAATCAGAGAATTAAACCAGAGGATTAATCTTCATTTATCCTGGGTCAAGAATGATGAAGAATACTTATTACTATCAGCTTAAAAACATAGTCCATCTTGAATCATCCCCTGAATCACATGCTAAAACACAAAATAATCAATTTTCTGATGAATGCTACCACAACCTCCATGCATTTGTCGAAGAACCCTGGGGCTGTTAGCAGGCTAGGTCACAGGAATATCTAGCTCTAAATTCCTTTTTTAAAGTATGTTTAGGGAGAAGGGGAGAAAAAGAATGGCAACACTGCACACAGCTCAAAAAAAGAATAAAAGCCCTAACTGAATACAGATTAGGAGCTGTGTCTCTGGCCTTCGGAATCCGGCTCCAAGAGGTGACTTTTAAAAGTTCATTCAATTGCAGAGCACACCACAACACATTCGGAGTGAATGATTTAAGTGTTCTCAACATAACTAATGAACCTGCTACCTGTTGTTCTGTGAGGTACCAAATAGCTGCTTCATTAAAGTATTACTTTTCCCATGGTGGTTCAACAGTCTTGGATAAAAACCAAAGCGAAACACTGAAGGTTATCTAGGCCACAACTACTATCTATGTGGTTTCTCAAGTGTTCCTAATATTAATTCAGAAAATGTAATATTTTTAAAAGGGCCTGATAATTATCTATTTCAGTTGTATTCTTAACATCACAAGGAAATACTTGAAAAGTACAATGCAAACACATCCCTCAGGTAGGTAACACAGTTGCTATCACCTCTGTGGCAACAATCATCAACAACCTTGTTCCTGCTATCAAGGCTCCAATATTTTCCTCTGCAATGAAACATCCATGTCATACTGCTGCGGTACACTGCCACAAACATCCGTGATCCTGTGCTAACAGAGATAGTTACACATTATGGAGCCTCAACAGGTCAATATCTAAAGGCAGAAAGAGTATGGGGAAAACCAGTGTTTTCTTCCTTATATGCCAAATGGCATGGATTAAAAAAGTATTTTTAGTATTTCCTTCCACTCTTTTCTGAATTATACAGCTGCAAGAAAAATGTGCAGAATTAGGACAAAATCTCCTACCACAAAGATTTAAGTAAAGAGGCTCAACCTCAGACGCAAGCCCTGAGGATCTGATTTTGAATAGGAAGTATTTAGGAATAGGAAATATAGAGCTAACTAGCTACAGAATCCGAGGTGACTGGCCAAACAAACTTTAATCTTTCCTTGCAAGCAGATAACAAATCTAGAAGCATGCTGGATCTGTCCACCCACTCTCCACCAAGATTTTCAGTATTTCAGGTAACATATTTCAGACTCTTAAAAAGCACAATTGTCCGAATGCACTGAAATCAAAAGATCATAGTTATCGTTAGTTCCAAACAAAGATACTGGATGAGGTGAGAACAATTAGATGAAGCATGGAGTTGTAAGAACAGAAGACACTGCTGCTTCACCTGCCCTGGACTGGATTCCAGAGAGAGAAATAAATTAAAAACTCAAGTCTTAACTCAGGACTAAAAATAAAAAAAAATATTAAAAAGCAAGGAAGGAAAGGGTTAAGGGGTAAAGAGGAAGAGTATGAGATTTCCAGTGTTCCAATGGGACCATAAGTTGACATGCAGGATTCCAGCAAATTGAAGCACCAGAACAGATATTACAAGGCAAGTCTCAAATCTTCCCTGAGGGAAACTAACTTGGGAGCGAGAAATTAAACTCTTCCTCATCAATCCCTAAAACTTGTACTCTCTCTGAAGGTAAAACTGAAGGTTCACAGTACCTGAAGAGATGCATGTTGCATTATTTTGAGAGGACTTTTCCTCAGACTTCCTAAAACATGTTAGATTATCGTTATGCCTAAATCTAAAAAAAAAAAAAAAACTGGAGAATTTTTATCCAGGAATAGGATGGAGCAAGAAGGATCTAAAACGCATCAATTGTTCCATACAGTACCCAGACAAAAACTCCAGAGTAAAGTTTCTGCAAAGAAAGCTGAAGAGAAGAAAAATCCTATAGCATCCCACAGAACATTTATTAAGAAGGTCATTTTGAAAAGAAAGTTTCTTCCAGAGAAGGCTTTAGAAATCCTGGATTCAGAGCTGATTTCATATTCATCTAGTAGAAACAGCATGAAACGTGTTTTCTAACTGGGAACAAGTTGACCATACACATAACAAATACATTTGCTTTGTTCATGATGAATGTAAGAGTCATTAAGAGCAACAGCTGTACCTAAACAGGAATATTAGCAGAAGTCTCCAACTATTCATCCAAGTAACTCTGACTAGAAGTTACTTAAATTAAAATGATTTATAAAAGATTTACATTAAAGAAAAGAAAAATGGATGTCACTTATGATTCCATCACTGACTCCTGAGTAGCAAGAATTCACAGCATCACAGGATGGCTGAGGTTGGAGGAAGGACTTCTGGAGATCATCTAGTCCAAGACCCCTGCTCCAAGCAAGATCAACTAGAGCAGGTTGCCCAGGATCTTGTCCAGTCAGGTCTCTGGGGACAGCAGAGGAATAGCTAGAGAACATGTGCAGACCAACAGGCACCACTAGCTCAAAGGCTGCAGACTGATGCAGATGATACACATGTAAAACCAGAAGTAGAATATACAGAGTCAGCTGCTCAAAGAAACTTAATTCTACTTATTAACATCTTTAATTATACACGGTCATTCACTCCTCTGCCTCTTCAGCGCACAGAGGGCATGGCACCCTTTTACTGTGCAGCGATGCAGAATCTAGGCAATTTTCCTGCTTGACAGCCAAAACTCACTTTGAAGAAAAACAGGCTTTCTAGACTATTTATGCATATGCAAATTTACTTCCAAAGTACCATTAATACAGAAATTTATTTTATGAGGGCACATATTAAGAATAACAGAAAACGGCAGTAATTGTTTCAAATTATATTGGTTTTATGGCTTTTTTTTTTTAATACTCAAGCTCTCAAATTTTGTGAAATGTTAAGACCATCAGTACAGTAAGTAATCAAGCCGGACAGCTACGATCTATTATCTAGATTATCGATAAACTTATGTTTGAATTAAACTTGGCCCATTCAGTCAAATGCAATGTAAAACCAAGAAATAGAATATAGGTCTATCAGCTGTTCTAAAAGCAGTAGGTCCCCTACTTCTGCCTCTCCTTAAACTCAGCTCTAAAGCAATCCCATTAGAGCCTTGATTAAGGCACAGTGTTTTCTCTCCATTAAGGCAAAGAGACTAATTAAATGGTAAAAAGAAAAACAGAAGCGTGGCTGGAAGCTGAGCCCAAGCAAACCTGAATTTGAAATAAGGCACACTTGAAAGACAAGCAACAACTTGTTCACATAATTAACTATTAAAAATAGGAGAGGGCCTGGAAGCTGTTGGTGTTTTCACACCTTGGTTGCATTTCCAAAAGTTTTATGGAGATAAAACAAGTTACTGGGCCTAGATGAGCTACATTCAGGATTTATCTAGAGCTAAAACTGGTTTCCCACCCACTGTTTGTGAAAGCAGCACAGTTTAGGCCTCCTTTTGGGAAGACGAAGGATAAGTCTTCAGTGAAACCTGGCAACACCATCCACCTTGTGATGATACATAACTACTTAATAGGTGTCAGTTCCCCAAGGAGCCATCTGCACCAGAGCTGCAGCACCTAGCAAGCTCAAGGCTGAAAAGACTACTCCTTTATTCTAATAAAAGGGAAGCTCTAATTCATATTGCCAAGGAAGTAACCAAAACAGAACAACAATACACAATTTCAGATTAAACACTTAAACAGGGAACTTCACAGAGGAAGAGCAGCATTTGACAAATACTCTAACACCAGTCCTCTTTTATTTCCTCTTTTCTTTGAGTAGAGATTAAACATTTGGGATCTACTTTCATTATCAAAGAAACAACTCCTAAATATCTGCTAGGGCCAGATCCTGATCCTCTCTTTTTCTCCAGACAATACAAGCACACGTTTCAAAGTCCTTCCTTTGCTTTATCGCCCTTTACATGTTACACATCAGAAACATCAGCTGTAGAGCAGCTGTATCAAAACTTGAGTTGTTGATTAATCATTGTTAATACGGCATCCCTACAAAATACTAATATGGGTGACAAACTTAGTTACAGAGTGCTTAAGTGCAGCTTTCTTCCTACTACAGTATTACAAATTTCTTATAATTCCACAGGCAGTGATCAAGATAATTCTAAAGACAGAATGAATGATTTTACAAAATATTTGATTCTGGCCTTGAGATTTATGGCTCCATCTCCAGAGGCCGGTCTACTCTGTGAACTGAATGAACCCAGATCCTGTTGGGGAAAAACAGCATACACACTATAAAGCTGTAGGAAAATCTGTAAAAAGATTTAAAATTACTTTACAACTACATTAAAAAAACCCACCACCTTTCATGCATTCCTTTCTCTTGAAGATAATGTGAGATTACAGTAAAGGATTTCTGTTTATGCATACATGTTTTGAGTGGAATCATATCAATCACACACAGACCATCAGCTGGGTGGGAACTTGCAGAAACTCAAGTAACATCTCCTGAAGCAACAGAGCAACTGATAACGCCTCTGATCAGAGCAGCTTACTAATAACTGCCACTATGCATTCTGCCACACATTTGCTGACACCAGGGAAATGCACAGATTCAGCACTCTTCCTCCAGAGCAGAGATCAAACGCTCTCCAATGACTAAAGGTCTTGCTACCGACAAACACAGCACTATCAGCCAGACATCCTCACTCCCTCCCATTTATCTCAGCATCCTACCACTTTGCTTTTTACAAAGTTATTGTTTTCAGTCACTCTTTATCAGATCGCCAATTAAACTGTGTTCAGCGCAGAGAAAACTGCAGAGAATTAAACCATCAAATTCTAAAATCTGATTATTTACAAGACAGATTTTCAGGGAGGGGGAATGGCCCACATTTGGCATGATCAAGGACCTTCTTGCCATAGTCTTTACTACCATGCAAATCAAATTCAAACGAAATTCAAACTCAATGGTCCTGAGTTTATGCTAATGAACTTATTTCCCTACAGAAAAGTTAATGCTAACTTTTAACCCTTTAAGTTTGGTTAAAGGAACCTAGAGCAGCTATAATACAGACATATACCTGTATACACACACTGGTATTTCAGGATACTATTTCTTCTTACAACTTCACCAACAGGGTTGTCAAGCATAGGAAGATGCTGCCCAGGGAAGTGGTTGAGTCACCATCCCTGGAGGTATTTAAAAGACATGTAGATATGGCACTTAGGGACGCAGTTTAGCAGTGGACTTGGCAGTGCTAGGTTAACAATTGGATTTAATAGTCTTAAAGGTCTTTTCCAACCTAAACAATTCTATGATTTTAAACAAAGAAACAGAGTGCAACGAACCCAACACTAATATGAGATGTTTAATGTCTAAAATAATTCCATTTGTAATATATGGCAGTATCCTTATAAATGTAAGCAGCTCTAAGCTCCAAATACCCAGAAGCACTTAGTACATTCCACTCAGACCAACTAAATGCTTCCTCACAGTGGGAGGAGAGAAAATTTCCCTCGCTTTTGCCCTTCACTGGCTGCTGTCACTATTCATTCTCCACCAGCTGTTATACTACTCTTCAGACCCTGTGGGATGCAAATAAGTTCAGTAAGCCAGCAGAAACAAATGCCAGAAAGAGGAGCATAGAGTTCTCTGCTGGCCCAGCACAGTAAGTCCCACCCCTCGTGTTCATCAGCACGAGGGAGAGACCAGGAACACGTAACTGGGAGAAACTGCATAAAGAAGGAGCAGCTTGAGTAAAGGTAGGAAGAATGAGCTCCTCCACACAATAGCAGCAAGGCGTTAGACCAGTATGTCTACTTGTGAAATCATACTGACTACACTAGCATTTTCTTGCAGATGATAAGTCAGTTGGAATGCAAGCAGCAGATCTACATCATCACTTACACTGTTGTAACACCCCTGGCTATTTGAAGAAACAAAGCTGTCAGTCAAAAATAAGAAAACAAATCTTAGTACTGTCACCGTCTTTGGTTTTCATTCAGAAAAGCGTGTGTCCTTAGTACATTTGTTCTGTAAATCTGACAGTGAACACAACAGAAGGAAAACAAAAAAGATAACAAATGAAGAGAGCGCTTCATTTCCACTTTCGTGGAAATGCAAAAAGGTATGTCACATCACGGTCTGCAAACTCTTCTTGTAGAGATGTAGATCTCTTTGGAAAGCCTTGCATACATAAAGGGCATTACAAGCTGCATGTATGAAAACCAAGCAAATTTGATAAATGCCTTCTAAGTAGGGCATGAGTCCTAAGAGGTTTAGAAATCCCTGGTTTACTCTAAGGATAAGCTTCAACCATACATCTGAGGTCTTGTATTTCACAAGGGAGCAAAACAAATGAAAACTGATAAGATGTTTCTATTTTTACCTCCTACTTATATCCAGATAAAGAAGTAGCATAGAAAGTGACAAACAAACAAACAAAAAAGATACATAAAATACTTCCTGATCCTTTGGTTTTGCTACTCTGCTCCTAACTCCTCTCTGCTCCCTTATTCTGCAAGGCTAAATGTGAGGAAAGATGCAATAAGAAACTATAGAAACAAGGTGTTGAGAGGAAAGGCAGGCAGAGCAAAGATCACACACAAAACAACACACCACCAAACAGGAATGGGTTAGTAATACTAGCAAAAAAATAAATAGGTTAGCAAGCAGTGTGTTGAAGGGCTGGTGTATTTCCACCAGCAAACTTGATATCTACCTGTAGGTAATGTTCTATTTTCTTGACAATGTCACAATGCTCTTGGTAGTATATAGATCCACAAACTTCCAGGGCATGCATTCTTTCCCCACTGTAATGCAATATTTCACACCAGCTAAGGTTTCTACAGAACTACATCATTCTACCTCATTTGAACTATAAAAATTTGCCTCCTCAGTGCTTTTCCAGACAGAGCCATACATCTCACTGAACTTGAGCAAGGTCACATTCCAATTGCAGCAACAATGAATGGCCGGAAATACCCATGGAAATTCATAGATCCTTTATTCAGCTTGTCACTGAACTGACCTCAGGTTTCCTCACTGTGTTTCCAAAGGAAGGAAAGAAATCATTAGAGCACTGACGTCCTGAGAATGCTCTGAGCAGACACAACCTTCATACTGACGTTCATTGTAGCCGCTTCCTTTGAGATGCTACTGTTCGATCAAAAATTCATGAGGGACTTGCAATCGGCTTTGAAATGTGATTGCTACCTTCCAAAATTATCACTCAAACACCACAAAATTCCAGGCACCCTAAGAATCCCAATTTCCAAAGCTATGAATGACATGATAGTCTCATTAAAACTGTTGCAGAGAGGTTTTAAAACACAATCCTCATAAACCTGAACATGTCAATAAAATACATGAGTCATCTGTTAAGACCAACATGTTATGATAAACTCACTGAAAAGAATCACCACTGGTATTTCATAAGTCTTATTTTTCAATATTTGAGAAGAGCAACTTTACGGATCTCTTAAAAAAACAAAGCTTTTAATTAAAAAAAAATAACGAGGATTTCAAATATATGTGATCATTAACATCAAAGTGTTGTGGTCCTCACTAGTTATTTTGGGGACTGCTACACTAAACTGTTATCTTAGAGAAAGCCTCCCTCTTATGGCATGCTGCATTTCATTCATACCACTGTGTTTTTGATGCCAACCAAGCTTTACATGGTTCTCCTACAGATTAAGGCCTTTATTAAATAAAGTAGCCCATTCAGACTAGCTTAAAATAGAAAAGAATCCTATAATCAATGTTTCCCAATTCTGAGTGCACCTTAAAACACATTCTTATTAATTTCAGATATTCAACACTTACTATTTTACCTCTTCCAATAATCCGTGAGCAAGTAATTTTGTACTTGGAGCCTTGGTAACTCTCACAAGCGTAATGCACCACCATGCTGTTCATTTGCAATGTTAGACAAAATTCAACAAACGGACTCAAAATTTCTTCAGATCATTTTCTTAGAAGGAACCTTTTTCAGTTAGTTAAGCTAGTTGGGAACACTCGCAAAGCTTCACTAGTGAAAACTGCTTTAAGATTTTACTTCTAACAACCTGGGGTTTGTCTCACTTCCACTTGACAAGCAATACTCAGGATGTGAACACTTGAGGACGGCACCTTTCTTGCAACCAAACAGCCTACAGACTAGCCAAGGACCACATCTCTGTAAACCTCAGAGTAGCACGATGATTTCTATGCCAGCTGCTACAGTTTCTGTAAATCCTGCTGTACTGGGTGTAAACAGCAAGGTGCAGGCAGTGGGGGGGCTGCAGGGGTGCCCTTGTGGGAAGAGGTCAGAGGCTGCCCTGTCCCAGGCCCAGCTGGCTCCTACAGACCCACAACAGGACCCAGCTGAGCCCCTCAGCCAAGCTGGCAGCACCTCTGGGAAAGCGTATTTAAGAAAGGGCAGAAAATGTCACAGAGAGGAGGAGGGAACAAAAGGAGTGAAAAACAGCAGAGGGAACACCAAGGTCAGAGAAAGAGGGGGAGGAGGTGCTCCAGGTGCCAGGGCAGATAGCCACCACCGCAGCCTGGGAAGGACCCAAGCTGGAGCAGGTGGATATGCCCTGAAGCAACTGCGGCACATGGAGAGCCTGTGCCAGAGCAGATTTTTCTCCTGAAGGACTGCAGCCAGTGGAGAGCCCATGCCAGAACAGAGGAATAATGTGAGAACGAAGAAGCAGCTGAAAGAAACCATCTTGCACCGACTGTAACCCCTCTGCCCCCTGCGCCATGCGGGGAGAGGCACAGGAGTGAATTTGAGCCTGGGAAACAGGGGAGGAAAAGAGTTGCGTCCATGCCCGTCTTTCTGTTTCTTACTGTCTGAATCTATTTTAACTGGCAACAAGTTAAATTAGTTTTCGCCAAGTCCAGCCTGCTTTGCCCACGACAGTAATTAGTAAGCGATCTCTCTGTCTTTATCTCAAGCTATGAGTCTTCTCATCCTGTTTTCTGCCCCTGCCCCACTAAGGAAGACTGAGCAGCTGGGTGGGCACTTGCGGTTGGCCAAGGCTAACCCACCACACCCACACGTAACAGTTTTGACCCATTCTTTTATGGGAGTGTTGATGGAGCAAGAGCTCAAACAGAGATTTGTGTTACATGGCATGAATCTTATTGCTGCTGCCAAGTCCTGGTTCTGAAGGAGAGAAACGTAATACAAACTGGGTAAGTGCCTAACAATTCTGAGTTAGGTTAAATACCCTTCTTTCATATATCTGTCCCTTGTGAAAAACAATGCGAATCACAGGCTTGACACAGAGCACACATTTTTCCATGATCCAAATTGTGGCTATTACTTATAGAACAGCAAAGGCAGTGACCAACGTGTCTCTTCCCTCTTTATCTTAAAGCTTAATAAGCTCACAAAGCCTTTCAAATACAATCCATCAGCTACAGAAATTAGTTCTAGTAAGTGCCATTTTTGTACATGCAAAATCCTACATAAACTGTCATTAATATTTGATTCACTGTCAGTTTTTTTTTACAGACTCCTAATTCTATGAGGGAGTAGATAGGATCCATCAGCAGAACAAAACAGAATAAACACCACAATAATCAAGCCCACTCACAATACTGCACTTCTCCAGAAGTATATATTATCGCCTTATGCATCCACACAAACCTTCACCCTGGGAGTTGTTATTGCTGTATCTTTCTTCATCTAATTTGGATTTTAAGCTTCAAGGGATCGGAACTCGATAACAGGAAATACTATGTCAATGCAAGACATCTCAAATAATAATCCAGCCTATTAAAATTTCTATCAAGTTCTCTAATCCCCATTTCCAAACAGGAGGTATAATTAAGCCCTGGTGAAGTAACAGTCTACTATTTTGCAACAGTGCAAGATAGAAGAGATTACAAGAGGACTTCTCCAAAGTATCCTTTCCCATTTGTGTTCAAAGAGCAACAAACCCTGTTTCTAGCAATGTTGATATCCTCAGTCAAACTGCTCCAGCATTCAAGAGTCAGAGCCAATTACCTACACACCAATATATGGACAGAATGAAGATCTTCCCCCTTCTTTTTCCTCCCTCATGCTTTTAAATCATTCCTATGACATACTGTTCCACATTTAGCCAAAAAACAGAACTTTTGTTATCCATTCCCTTGCTGATTTGTAAAGCTGAACATTACTGTAGAAGGAAGCAGTGAAGTTCTGAGCATGTCTTCTTAAATTAACTGCTTCAGATTAACTGGCTCCGATGCAGGGATATGCATCAGAGCGCCTTTCAGTTCATATCTGTCATCACAGGTGAAACAAAGGCACCGCCTCTCCTTCACAGTGTCACTAGCTGATAACCTTGGCTTGCAACCTGTTAGGTACACCAAGAACTAGAACACAAACTTACAGTTTAAGACACTATCAACAGCAGGGGCATGTGTTTTATTAAATAAATTACTCTCTTCCTGTGTTACTCCACTACAAAAGGAGAGTCCCTTACAATCACTTAGCTTACTGACTGCTGATGTTCTCAGTTAGCTAGAACTTGGAAGCCACGGACACTGATTTAATCATTCCTGTGCTGTCAGAAAGAGACAAAAATCTACATATGATACTTTCCCATGTTCTAAAGAACAGGAAACGCTCCAATAATTTGTATTTCAACTGGTAGATCGTCTAGAAGATACCATAATAGGAAAATCGGTGAAGTGTAAAGCTATGCAGATTGCATAATTTTCTCTTGATAGGCTCTAACTAGGTAAAAAGTACCCAGCCAAACTGTCAGTAACATTTTCTGCCTACCTCTCTCCACCTATATGAAATACCTTAGCACGTCTTAAAACTATGAACATCGTTCTTCTCAACCAGACAGTCAAAAAACATTTGCCTATGCTCGAACTGATCTCTAACTAGTCCATAGTCTATAATTCAATGAAACATACCCTTAAACTAAACATAATACCTTCCACCTTTTCACTTGTGTTTATTTTTAGTTAGTATAATACCAGTGTGTTTCAGGATCATCACTCAGTTATTTTTAAGGCCAACACACGTAAGGTTATCTGCTACCCATCCATCTGTTCTTAAATTCTCTCTCTTCTCTTTACTTTGATTCAGGTTTCTCCTCTTTTATTTGTATTTCTATAGACCTGAATCATTCCGTTTTCTTCTCTGCCTAAATGTGCAAAGCTATTGCTGCCTTCACAATATACTCTCAGTCACTTCAACCTTACGCCTCATCCTGTCTCTGTGTTTACTTACGCCTCTGAATTCACCCCGAGTTCTGTCTCTGCAGACTTGATTTCTCTCTAAAAACACCTCCAGCTCCACCTCAAGCAGATGAATGAGGCCAGAGAGGTAGACACTATCCCCATGTCTTTTCTCACAGGCAGAATGAAACCAAACCAGGAATCCACACCAAAGAGAAGAACTTCCCTGCATTTCCCTTGTTGGTTAGGCACTTCCATACCACAGAATGAAGCGTGGCTTTTCACCTGTTTTAGCCAAACGTTTAAAAGTTTGTGATTCAAGAAATAAGAGACCAAGCAAACCACTCATCGTTGTTATAAGCAAATAAATGAAGCTGCACTATATGGCTGAGGCATGTGTTTAAGCAAAAGGACAGAAGCCTTTGCGCACAGAAGGCAGAGGACATTCAGGGCTTCACGCACGCTACCAGCGTGCCCGCCTGAAGAATTACAACACGCGGGATAAACCACCAGACTGCTCGGCAGCTCTGCACGTAAATCCACAGGGCCAGGCTACAAGCGAGACGAGACGCGGCCACCCCCGTGCTCCAGAGGGGTGCCCGAGCAGGGGCCGCGCCCCCGGCTCACCGCCCGCACGCCGGGGTCAGGCCCTCGGCGCCACCCGCCTGCCCACCGCCCTCCTCGGGGCCCCCGCTCCGCGGGGCCGCGCAGGCCGGGCCGCCCCGAGCCGCTGCCCGCCCCTCCAGCGAACCCCACGCCTCGCCGCCTGCCCGGGCACCGCGGGGCGGCCCGCAGGCCCCCCACGCCGGCCCGCCTGGCTGCACCTGCCGGGCCCGGCGCCGGGGAGCCCCGAGGGGCCCTCTGCCGCGGCCTGCCGCCTCCCGCCCTGCGCCGCCCGGCCCCGCACCGTTAGCGATGAGCTTGGCCGAGAGCTGCTTGACGAGCTCGGGGATCCGCTCCCACTGGCACTCCGAGCGGCATCGCTCGATCTCCGTCTCCAGCCGCGAGCCCGCCTTCTTGGTGGCCATGGCCTGGCCGGGCTGGGCCGGGCCGGGCCAGGCCGATGAGCCCCGGCGGGGGAAGGGTTCGGGGCGGCGGGGAAGGGACGGCGGCGGCACCGGGCGCCTGGGCGGCGACGGCGGCAGCGGCTGGAGCGGCGGAACTTGGAGGCTGCGGCCCGCGCCGCGCTGGCGGCCGAGCGGCGGGAGCGGCGCCACCTGCCGGGCAGCGGTGGGGCAGCGCGGGGCGGGGCCGGGCCGGGTCCGGGGGGCGCGGCTTCAGGAGCGGCCGAGCCCGCCTCCCGCCCGGGAAGGGCCGGGGAGCTGCTGCGAATGCCCCGCCTGGAAGGGGAGAGGGAGGGATCCGAGACCCGCGCTGCCGAGGGTGCCGCTGGCAGCAGAGCCGTACAGCCGGGCTCCGGCGGCAGGAACTGCTCCTTTGAAACGATTTGCCCAATTACAGATGGGAAGAAAAATAAAATGGAAAATTAATCTACTCTCGTTCTTCCCTAGGCTAATGATAAAAATACGCTATTGCCCTGTCTGCTGTGCTTTTCCATTTACACAACATATAATACAAAATTAGTTTCTGTCCATTAACGTTCGCCTCTCCCTCCCCCCCCCCCTTTCATCCGCACTCGCTCAAGGGTTTTCAATCCGTTTAAAGACAATCTCCTTTTTGTCTTCTCCACCCACCCGCCTCAGCACGCTTTCTCTGCCGTCTCGTTTAACCAATACTCTCGCACATCTTGCACAATCTTGCACATCCAGGGTGACCTTACAGCAGCCTTCCAGTACCTAAAAGGGGCCTGTAAGAAAGCTGAAGAGGGGCTTTTGACAAGGGCGTGTAGTGATAGGACAAGGGGCAATGGCTTTAAACTGAAAGAGGGGAGATTTAGATGAGATACAAGGAAGAAATTTTTTACAATGAGGGTGGTGAGGTACTGGAACAGGTTGCCCAGAGATGTTGTGGATGCCCCATCCCTGGAGGTGTTCAAGGCCAGGCTGGATGAAGCTTTGAGCAACCTGATCTAGGGGAAGGTGTCCCTGCTGGTGGCAAGGGGGTTGGAACTAGATGATCTTTAAGGTCCCTTCCAATCCAAACCATTCCATGATTGTATGATCTTGTCAAGATAGAAAGGTTGACCTCAGCATGGCATGCCATCTCAGTACTCACCTGCTCCTCAGTTAAACAGCAGAAGGTTGAGCAGCATGTATGTAACAAAGATCTGCACTATACATATATTATTCCCTATAAATGCATTTCCAACATTCAGATGGAATAAAAACACAAGCTGAAACAACTCCAATAAATATTACCTATCTTTGTCAAATGCTATGTCACATGTATGTGACACACCAGTTCCACAAACTCAGAAAACAACTACCATGACTGATTTTTCACTGAAAAAACATAGTAAAACAACTAAGATTGCATTGAAGCAAAATCGCACAAATTGGTATTTAGTTTTCCCAAAATAAGGATACGGCCCATTGACAGAAAGAACAGGTTTTGTACAGATGCAGTGTAATCTGCTACATTAGACAAAATGCAAATTTAAATAATTTAAATGTCTTGCTCTACATCCTCGCGTTACTTGTACAACTTGTACAATTCATACTCCTTATCTTCAGAAAGGAGAAATCAGTGAGGCAAAGAGATATTTGATTGAGTTTGTGAGGATGACTATCTGTCTGCTAGTTTGAAGATTCAAAATGCAGGATGGATGCTATTACTGCTGTTACACACATTGCACTTCTCTGAATCTAGTGCATTTTAGTCTTTAGAAATGTCGAGATCAAAAACTCAGGCGTAAAATTTGGGCAAACTCAGCCTGAGACAAGTTTCATAACTGTTAAGAACAATGTATTTTATTCCCCAAATGTAAACATGACATGCCTGTAGGCATTGGTAGAATCATCATCCACATAACAGAATTTCTAAACAATTTTTTAGTTTGTGTGTGTCAAACATACCAGGGACAGGCACTTTCTGAGATGTTGCTTTGTTTTGGTCATCAACTGAAAGATCAGGAAAAGGATGCATCTTTTTAAAGACAGGAAATCAACAATTGCCATCAAATCATTACTTGATCAGGAACGAACCCAAGCTTGTGTGACTAAAAGCTTGTCCATGTGTCCCTCAGCTGTACCCTCAATGTAATAAATAACCACTTCCTACAAACCTTGCTTTGCGCTTCTAGCCTTAGATCATCATAGCTATCGTAACTCCATGACAGGCATCAGATGTCTTTCTCAGTGTTTCAACTAGCTTACTTTTCATTCCCAGTGCTACTGAAAGCATAATAGCACAAAAATCAGATACCGTAACCTGCCTTTTTATCAAGTTGCTGTTACAGTACTTTCAGGTTACAGTCTGGTTTCAAACAAAGTATACTTTGGATTTTAGAAGGTGAAATATAAACAGTAGCAGAACATAAAAGTGTTTAAGAAATACAATGGTGTACTGCAGGAGTGGAAGGAAGTTTTAATACTGTAACAAAAGCAAAATGAGAAATAAGTGATGGAGCATTTTTTGCTTACATGAGGTTCCAGAAGATCCAGAGAACATTAAACTGATGATAGTACAGTGTTTTACTGGAGAGAGAAGATGATTAAATTAAAAATGAGGCAGGAAAGGAATGAAAAGTCAAAATCTTTGATACCATAACTACTAGTTCTTTTCAACATAAAAACTATGAAAACCAAAGTTTCAACTTTTGAAAAGAGTTAATTTGCTTATGAAGATTATTCATATTTATTCAGAACAATTTTAACACATTTTGTTAGCACTGATCACATCATTTCAGTAAACGCTACCAGCAAAAGAATAGTATTAAAATATTTACATAACGGTTCATCAGGCTTATTATCTCAACAGCTACTATTTATGAAGTGAGATATCTATGCAAAAGGAATTAGTATATTTTGAAATGCATTGGAACAGTTAGGAAATCAGCTTTAATATTAATGAAACTTTCATATACCTTAGACTGCTCTGTGAAGATTCCATTGTAGATGACTCAATCATATACAATAACAGATCTGGAATGAAGAGCATAAAAGTGTTACAGAAAAGAAGTCTGATCCTGCATATTTTGTCAATTGCCACTTATTTTTTCAAACTGAAACAAAGTGTTGGTTTCTAGAAATGGACTATTTAGTAAACTGTTAGCAGAGACTGAAGCACACATGCACTTTACTAGAAATAGGAAGGCTGCTTGTAAGGTGAGGTAGCTGGCTAGCTGGAAGATAGACAGTTGGTTTCTCAAAAGGATGCAATATTAAAATGTGGGAAAATTAAGATGTATGGGTCAACCACTTTGCCTTATGCCACCTCTCCCACTCCAATCTCCCCAAACACAGGGCAATAAGAAAAATAATGAATTGTTCAGTGCAATTTCATGAGCTTGGTATGAAGAAACAGGAACTTTCAGTACAAAGGAATACATTGATATGGCAGTCCCATACTTCTGGTAACCTGAAAACCCAATAAAGAAGTTTTCTGCACTAGTACTCCATGCAGAACTTTGAGAAACAGAAGTGATGTAGGTTTACACTGGTAAAAATGTAAAAGTTATAGAGAATATAAACTGACTTAAAGTAACATTTTAATCTTTACTAAGACAGTAAACATTCTATAACAATGAATCAGAAAACCCAATTCAAAAAGTATTTGCATTTTTAAAGGCAGCATATTCAAATACAACGCCAGGAACTCACAGGAGCAAAAAAAAAATGCAAGCAAACTTACGAGATCACTGGGTTGTATTCTAGACTGTTTCTGACTTCTTAGGCAAATAATATTCACTGATGAAGTGGCAGGGGAGGAACCAAACCTCACCTTTGTTCTAGCTTTCCTTTATTCTAAAAAAAACCCAACCACCACCACAAAAACACAAAAAACAAGTATAGAACAATATTTTTATTATTTTTATGACAGCTTGACTGAAATCAGCTCACTGGTATGGAGGCCCTTGAGAGAATAGATTAGTCAAAGCTTAACATCCAATTTGTGTCAAAGACTATCAATGCTCGATGGCAAGTGTTGTTTCAACATTTACAGAAAAAGTGTTTAATATGCAAGTTTACCTATTACTCTGGCCAATTTCTTATCTTTCAATTCAAATCAACATTTTAATGTCTATTAAGATGTTAAATGTATTCTCTTGCAAGTGACCAGAGATGCAATTCAAATATTATTCATATTTTAAAGCAACCATACTCAACTCCTACTGCCGTCTGCCATTTTCTTAAGCGTGAAGTGCAAAAACTTTCAGGCAAAAATGCATTAATGTGAGAAGTAATTTCTCTATAGTAAAGAGCATAACTCTAGCATTATAGAAGCAAAAATTTTACTGGAATCTAAGTCTTTTTTTTTTAGTTAGCATAACATTGTCAGCAAAATGAGGTAACTACAGAGTTCTCCATTCCTACTGAAGACAGTAATCTCTATAACATTTAAGACAGACCATAGGAAAATTGCTGGAGAAAATAATTTGACAGTGTCACTTGGTTCCTTTTTGAGAGTATCAAAATGCAATTTAAAGGGAAGTAAAGTGAAACTGGACAGCATCTGCAAAATCAACATTTTGATGACATACACATCATAAAACCTGCCACCCCTGCCTTATAGCAAGGAATACAGTCATACAAGAAGTAAAGTATGCTTTATCAAAGTATTTCAACATCTTGAGGTTTTGTACTTAGGTTAGCAGATTTTCTTAAAATAGTTACATCTGTGAATGTACATTATTTTCTAAACCATTACGCTCTTACTGCTGTTTCAAAGTTAAAATCGTACACAAAACAACTCAAGAAAATCTAGGAACCTGGGTAGCATTTTTTTCCTTCACAATGAACTTTTGATTTTGTAGTTTGTTGCTTTCAAACTGATTCAATTCATACTGCACTTGTCAAATAATAGGTAGTACAATTGATACTTAAAAAGGAATGTATGCCTGTACACTCTGACAAATACTTATTTTTTACTATTGTATGAAATCCTTTTATGTTAATTCTCAGTCTTTAATAAAAGACAGTGCTAACAGTCATTGCTATTGATAGGCTGAACCTGAAGTTTAATTGCTAATTGTGCCACAAAAGATAAAGAGTCAGACTCCAAGAGAGATCCTTTCCAAGCCCATTCACGCTAAATGAGAACCGGTATTGCCAATGAAAGGGCAACAAAGAATATCAATCAATTGGCAATATATATTAATATCATATTGTTTCAGCCTAATGCTGCATGTGGGTCAGGGCAATCCCAAGCACAAGTACAGGCTGGGCTGAGAATGGATCGAGAGCAGCCCTGAGGAAAAGGACTTGGGAGTGCTGGTGGATGAGAAGCTCAACATGAGCCGGCAATGTGCGCTGGCAGCCCAGAAAGCAAACCGTATCCTGGGCTGTATCAAAAGGAGCATGGCCAGCAGGTCGAGGGAAGTGATTCTGCCCCTCTACTCAGCTCTCGTGAGACCCCACCTGGAATACTGTGTTCAGCTCTGGAGTCCCCAACACAAGAAGGACATGGAGCTGCTGGAGCGAGTCCAGAGAAGGGCCACAAAGACGATCCGAGGTCTGGAGCACCTCTGCTATGAAGACAGGCTGAGAAAGTTGGGGCTCTTCAGCCTGGAGAAGAGAAGGCTCCAGGGTGATCTTAGTGCAGCCTTCCAGTATTTAAAGGGGGCCTACAGGAAAGCTGGAGAGGGACTTTTTACAAGGTCATGTAGTGACAGAACAAGGGGCAATGGATTTAAACTAAAAGAGGGGAAATTTCAATTAGATCTACGAAGGAAATTCTTCCCTCTGAGGGTGGTGAGGCACTGGAACAGATTGCCCAGAGAAGTTGTGGCTGCCCCATCCCTGGAAGTGTTCAAGGCCAGGTTGAGTGGGGCTTTGGGGAACCTGGTGTAGTGGAGGGTTTCCCTGCCCATGGCAGGGGGTTGGAACTAGTTGATCTTTGAGGTCCCTTCCAACCTTAACCATTCTATGATTCTATGACTCATACTGCATTTTAAACCTGTCATATGACGAGTGTTTGGAAATATCTTCTGCATCACAAATGCATATATTTACACATACAAAAGAAAAAACACCACCATGGAAAAAAAAGGTCACCTCCCAGAACTAAAAAAAGCACTTCACTGGTGTTTATAGGCTGAGTAGATGTGAGTACTTATATCTGAATTGCTACTTGTTCCACAGCTGTATTTTTACAAAACTATATTGCCAATAAAGTTGCTATCCTATATTAACAAGTAGTAACTAACAGGAAGAAAAATGGGAACAAAATACCATAGTTTGCTGTTTCTCATGTGTGTTGTACCAGTGTAAAACTTTTCGGCCTTGTTCAAAGATCTAAGGATTTAAAATAAATGCTTTGGCTTCTTTTAAGTTCAGGGAAGAGCCATGGTAAGATCTAATTGTGGGTCTTCCATTGTGTTACAGCCATGGTAAGCCTCTTGCTATATTTCAAACTGTTGTCCCACCCAGTGATACTTGTAGGGCAGCAGGTAAAGAGGGTCTCTGCAAAATAACAAAACTGATCGACGCAGTTCAGCTAAATTCTAGATGTGATCCAGACTGTAGCTTAATCTGTTGCTTCAACTAAAAAAAAAAAAAATTAATAATAACAGTAATCAAAAAAATCTTTCTAGATAAATTGAACCTCAGTGGCAAAGACATTTTCATATTCTTATGACTCATTTATCCAAAAAGTGGCCAGAGTAGAAATATTCTGGATTTTAAAAAATAACTATTTATTTTTAGAAAGAAATAAACACATTTTAATTAGCCATTGCTTTGCTGTTCATTTTGTTCTACCCAGCACAGAAAATAAGCCACATATCATTTTTAAATATTTCTTAAGGGTAAAAATAAAATATCTATTACACATTAGGAAATTAAAAAACTAGATTTTAGTAAATATGAACCTCTTTTTAAATCTGAATAACGCCTCTTTAGCTAGCAAAGTAATAGTGGCAGCTCTTCCCTCTCTAGTACAATTGTTTGATTTCATTACATCATTGGCTAAAATAATACTTTGTTTTTATTCCCATAACAGTTTCTGTCTACACAGGAATTACTGTCTTTACATAATTGCTGTTTCAAACTGCACTTCTGTGACCACTTAAAGAAAGATGAAGATCAAACACTTCTCACATTGAATTTACTGCTACAGCAGAGTGCAGCAGATGAGTTACATTTCTTCTTCAGTTACTAAGTTCAATTCCTTTAAATAAATTCAATTGTTACATAGAAGAAAAGCTTTGAATTTTCACTTTCTCTCCCCCTACCCCCAGTGTTCCTAGCTAATCCCTGGTAACAAAAAATATTTCTATTATTAATAAACATCAATATTTTCCCCATTGCTATTTAAATGCATCTGGGACAAACAATGATGGTGAAATTTGAAGCATCAGTGTCATACTGCATTCAAATATTTTCCTTGTTACCGTCAGTATTAGCAGTTAAACAACTTGCCAACTACATTGTCAAACCACCAGAGGGAGTCGAAAACTACATATAGTTTCTGAAAGTTCTAAACCAGTAGCCTACAGTTAAAAACATTAACAGAAATTGCTGTATGTTGTTAGTACAATGACAAATGGGAAAGAAAACCGAAACAAATTAGAGGAATCTGCAGAGATCAGGAGCTGCTGGGGGTAAAGACAATTTAAAAATTCTAGTAATGAACTGATGAGGTTCCTATCAGAGGTAAGAGAAACGTTTGTGATCTAGATAAAAGTGTGTTCAGTAACTATTTTTGTTCTGTGTTTGGAAAGAATGAGAATCATGCATTTAAATTAGATTTTTTTCAATGATGTTAGTAACTGGAGAGAAGTCTTTAAAATCACTAGATTCAGATTTAGTATACAACAGTCCTAAAACAAAAGATTGCCCTCTTTGGTCTCATCACATCCTTCTGAATAGGTCATGGAATGCCAGAGGCATCCATGAGGACACTGAGCTTGTTCCTATGTGCTAAAGAAAGGCAGAAGACAGTGGCAGAATATAGCCTGCCTAGCCTGATGTGACTCTAAGTGAAAAATCTGGAAATTTGCATAGAAGGTTACATTATGATGTTCCAAAAGCAAGGTCCTTAGCAGAGAGGGGAGAAGGAGTATTCCTAGGATCAGCTGGAGCAAATTTCAAGAGATCTGTACTTCAAGTAGGCAGAAGCACTAAGAACTAGCAAAATGTGGAACCAATAACAGGATAATTAACTATTTGTTCAAATACCAAAGAGGCAGTAGATTCTTCAAGTCTGGATGTCTCCAAAGCCAGACTGGATGCTTTTTGGATAACATGAATTAGTCAAACAAGTTGTTTGCTTTGCAGAAAACTAACTGATTTACATTTGATACCCTGTTCTACACAGGATGTCAGATAGGAAATCACAGACATTGCCCCGAAATCCTTGCTGCAGATGTGCAGTGGCAGCCTACAAAGCACCAGGCATCGCTAGAAAGGCTACTGAGAACAAAGCAGTGGGCATCATTCTGCCACTCTATGAACCATGGCACACCTGCGTCTTGAGTGCTGCACGCATTTCTGGTCCTATTGGTTTGACTCAGCAGGACATTTCTTACGTTCTTGCAATACTCAGTTGGCTTTACACACTGCAACTTCCTTTTAACTGGCCCTTTCATAGAATCATAGAATGGTTAGGGCTGAATGGTTTTCAGAACTCTATAGCTTAAACGCTTGCTTTCATCGGCAGAAAGACAATTTCTGTTAGTGTCTTCTGAGATTCTCCAGAAAAAAAAATTTTTCCTCTTCACATACACCACCATGTCATAGCTCCTTTCGACGAAAAGTTCAAGTAGGTATTTCCAGGGAAGAATAGGACTGAGCTGCAGTTTATTTAAAATACAATAACATGATCAAAGAAGACTCCAAAAGGTCTAGTATTTGCCTGAAACCACAGAACGGATCATTTCCAGTCTGCTTCACTGCCCCAGAGATCGTTCTACCTATCAGCACAGTCCAGGTAACAAGAGAATATATGTGCTTTTTTTAGCTGCTTGATAAGAACTAAAGTGGCAAGCAGTAATGTTACTGTGACTACAGTTGGTTGAGGACAGATGTGAACTATCATTCTATGGGCTTTATCTATCTTCAGTGTACAAAGATGATTCACAAGCAAAGTTTCTGGGGTCTAACTGCCAGCTTTCAGTCTCACAGGGCTCCCAGCTGGGGCAAAGTACAGGTTCTTGAAAATCTGAATTTTCACATCTGTAGGACAAAGCGGATTTCTTCTGCATGCTTCTGACTTAACCCTGCTTCAAAGTGTAAAAGGCAAATCAGCCAGCCAGATCTGACACCTGTTGTTCAGAATATGTTTAGATCCAAGTTTGGTGGCACTATTTGAGTTTGTACCTTTTGATTTGCACTTATTCTCAACAACAACAAAAATATGTATTTTTAAAACTGTTCTTTTTGTACTTCTAACACTATTCACTCCATTTATCAAATATGACAGTTGTCTGAAGAGTAAGATAAAATACTCTGATGAAAAGTTAAGCTAGGTATTTCTACATTTCTGATAAAGGGAATGGTTTGTTGCATAGCCTTCTTTCATATTTATATTCCTTCTATATATCAGACTTTTGACTCTACAGTTCTTTTTGGGCAGAAAGAGCCATGCATTACCTTTCAGGTTAAGCAGAAAAACTAGAGAGATGAAAGAGATATGAGGTTTAACATACACATAAAGCTCAGGAAAGGAAAAGAACTAAGTATACAATATGAAGAGTAAAAATAAATGATAATTAAAAAAACCCCACAAACAAAACCTGCATAACTATTTAACCCAAATGCATGCTAGAAAAATGTGGGATTCATTAGGTATACTGATAGCATTACACCATAGGACTTAAACATATAGGCATGTTCATACATTTTTCTCCAAAAACAAGCCCCTGACAGTGCTGGAGCTCAGTAATAGCTCAAATAATCTCAAGTCTTAGAGCCTTGCTCAGATACTTCTCCCTACTTCCATAAAAGTTCAGCATAATGTAACAGCCAATAAACATCCTCGATTATTACCTACAAAACTGCCTCCATCCAAGTATTATCTGCCTAGCAGATGTTCAGCTTGCTTTTTTTTTTTTTCCTCTAATTCTTCTGTAAGAAGAATTCCCAGCACAACTTGAAGAGTCAGTGGAGCAATGGACACACAGATCACTAACTATCCAAGGGGAATACCCACACTGCTGCTCTGTGCTGTGCACAGCTCTGGCAAGAGTCTCTCTTGAGGGAAACCAGGGTTGACTTGTTAATAATGACATGATGTACTTCTCCAGATTGCTTTGCATTAACTTTGAAGCCACCACAGTGGTTAACCACACAATTTAGGGCAACAAAAAAAATCTCTTCCTATTTGTGAACACCATGGCCTGGAGAAGAAAATAAGCTGACTGAAGATCAAAACCTTCCTTACAGTTATCATTCAACAGAGCTGAAGAACCTATTTGCCAAACACTGTTTATTCCCTGGTGGTTAGCAAGACTTAGAAATAAGGGGAACTACCTCTGAGATAGAAGCCCCAACAACATATTTTCATCAGCCTGTGGCTCTGACAGAACTGGCTAACAACATGCTGGACTTACCATCCTCCAGATCAGCATGGTTAGGCTTTAACAGCTTTAAAGACAGGAGCATTCAGCTGACATCTAGTTCTGCAAATCTTCAATGAGTTCTGAGCAGTCTTCCAGAAAACAGCTCTCTCGTACTTCTTCCACCACTGCATTCACAAAATGATGCTCACTTTTCCACATCCAAAATTGGAACCCTATCCTCATTCATTTTCTGAATATCTGGATATCAGGTAAAATAAACCATTCCAATTACTAATCTTGCTGTTTGGTAAACTTCTGCCCCAAGGTTTTGCACGTTGTTGATGTGACTAAGAATTTTAGAGAACTGCATACTTGTCAGACAGAAACCTCACTGCAATCTGTTGACAACTGGCATATAGTGAGTTAAGGAAATCAATGTCCATGTTGCCACCTTTACCATTTGAAAATGGCACCATTTCCCTCCAAGAAAAAAGCTGACCAGCGAATCTGTGTGGTTTTTTTTCCCTTAAAGATTTTAGGTTAAATGTGCAGACCATTGCTTTTTCAAAAGTAATGGTGGGCAACCAGAATTTCCTGTACATTATGGTGAGGCAAGTGCTCAGTATTCCCTTCTTTTCACTACTTTCCCTCTTCCTCCTCCCAGCCCACACTGACACAAGTAATAGCATGCCCCATTCCACTTACTGCAAGTTAACACAGCCTGTTCCTTTATAACCAGCTGTCAGAATCTGTCATCAATTCATTTCTTGCCTTCACAGCTTCAGAGGTAAAGGCAGAAATTATGTATGATCTCTTCTACTGGGATTCTAGAGAAAGATATTTTTTTCTGACATGAAATAATTTTGCAGGATTCTTTCTCTACAGGTGAAAGTGATCATTACTGTAAAGACATCTGCAAGCATCAAAATTTGCTGCAATAGCATCTTAAAGATAAGACTGTCAGGGTTGAAAGCCAATGCCGAGGTTTTATTCATTTTTGTAATCCAGATATAGATTAAGATTAAAGGCCTGTTTTCACTTTGGTGTTGAAGTAGATCTGAAATTTTCCTTTTAATCTGACAGCTTTAAAATTGAACTAAGTGACCTGCCAGGGCTGCATACGGATGGACTGACACGGTGATACATATCAAGTAGAATAGTATTAACACTTGAACTTAAGAGCAGCAGGAATACAGCACCTTGAGTTCCAATTCATGCAATCACTTTACAATGAATGCATCACCAGACAGTGGGATCCTGTTCCCTCAAGCAGGCATAGCTTCAACAGAGGCACTATTATGCACAGCTGAGCTACATATTTGAAGGATGAAAACTCATTAAGGAGACATCTGAGAAAAGCTTTGAGGTACTTGCTGCTTTTGTGAATTAATTTAGTTTCTCTTCTCCACTGTACATTGATTTTAAAGGACAAAATAATACATACTGTTATTAATGAATAAGCTCCTCCAGACAATATGATAACACTATCAACTAGTCACCTCTGTCAGCGTCACTTGGAGACAAACCTTGAGCTTTGGCCCCTCTTTGCATCATCATCTTTAAATACAGCTTCCCCCCATTTCTTCTCACTTTGCTGTAATTCTAGACTAGTTTACACTTGAAAGCTTTTTTAGCATAGCTCAATGTGTCACACAAAATCACACCCGTAACTGACGTAAAATGTACTTGGGTAGATGTAGTTACATCAGCAGATATCAGTTATATGTATGTGTATTTTGAACTAAACTAGCTGAAGATAGTGACCACCTTCGCCCGTAGACCTCTTTTGGTTGTTTGCAAGTCCTTAGCTTAACTCCTTAGATTTTTCCTCTTATTTATGGGAAGAAAACTTTGGTTACAATCATACTACAGCAATTTCATATTTCAAAAAAAAAAACCACGCAAGGAAAATCAGATGAACATAAATGAGATGCTAATTTTAAGATCTGAAGCTTCATTTGTCAACAAAGTAAAATTATCTTTGTATGAAGAAAAATGCAGCAAGTTTGCAAGCAGTTTCCAGTTTCATCTGTGATAGGTTTTTGAGCAGCTCCTGAACAATTAAAGAAGAGTTCTGTTTTTCTCTGCTTTATTGTTGGCATTTCAAAGGAAGTTAGCAAACTTATCCATGAATTTTGTGAATATAGCCAGATTTGGTGTCAATTTTAAAAAGTGATTTTATGCGTGAATAGTATGAATTCTTTTCTACCTCTGAATAAAGTATTATTTTCAAAAATCATAGCATTATAGCAATTAGATCTTGCAATGCTTCATTACTACTTTTATTTTGAATTAACTATGAAACCAACTAATCCAGTGTTAACCAAAATGTCTTAACTAAGTTAACAGAACCCTTTAACTTCCCGGCTAAGAGGTGACACAAACACCAGAACCAAGAAAAGGGTAGAGCATGTGGCCAGAAGAAAGGAGCAGGAATGGCCCTGGGGGTGACAGTAAGCTGTCAGAGCAGCCCATACCATCTCATCTACCTAAACACTTACCATCGATTCCCAGGCAGCTGCAGACATCCCTTTCCATCACACAGAACATGAATGCTGTCAAAATACACAGGTTTTCTTCAAATTTGCATTATTGCAGGTGTCTTAGGTTTCTCTGCTCTTGCTGCTTCCAGGCACAACAAACAAGACTGCTTCAGCTGGTCTACGTAATTGAAAGCATCACTTTATTTACTAGTGCAGACTACAGGAATCATCCTCAGTTTTGCTTTTCTACATAGGTGTTCTGAACATTCAGAATCTATTGAACAAGTGATATATAAAAATGTGGGATGGCAGGCGAGAGCTAGACAACAGCTCTGCATTTCTTATTTTTTACAGAATCCAGTGCCTTGTGGGTCAAAGGAGCAAACTGAGAAGTGTTTCTCACATGTACACAATGATGAAAGCACTTTTATCTCTTTATAGCAGAAACAGCCATGTTATTTCTTGTTCTCTCAATCCAGAATATTCAGTCAACTATCTCAACCAAAGGAAGGCAATGTCATGCTTCGCAATGTAAAAATCGGTGCTGAGAAAGACTGTCATATATGGGGGGAAAGAATGAAGACCACCAGCTTGGTACAACACCTGGAAGGATAGTTGAGAAATAACAAAAAATTCCAATGAAGTCCAAAATGTCATATAGCGGTACACATTATGTGTGTAGACACACACACATATATGCACAGACCTGTAGAGTTCGGAAACGTGTTTATGCTGGGTAACCGGCAAGAAAGGTTGCAATTCAGTGTCAGTGAATATTAAGTGTAAATGGAGATAGTGAGGGGAGAAATTTACCCCTGAAAACATCTTCCCAGAAGCCTTTCATCTCTGGCTTCCCATAACCTTCTTCCTCTTCTGTGGTAGCCCCCTTGTTGTCTGGTCCTCTGAATCTGTGTGAGTCGAGAACTTAATTTTTAAGTACAGGTTCTCTTTAACATGGCATTTTACTTTAAATAGAGGCCTAGACATGCAATACAGCATGTACCTACATACATGCACATAATACATGCATATATTAAAAATGTAAGACACTTGCGTAACACTTCATCACAACCAATAAACATACATCATTCTGAGTATATTTTCTGCCAAGAAATACTCTGTTCCTGGATGAGCACTAGGGAACATGGCTGTGCAGGTATCATTATATTCTTAAGAAAAGTAGCCATGGAAAAAGGCTGAGAAAATATGTACATCAGCAATGCCAACTTGGAACCTCAATCCATTCTGATGCAATACTGTATTTTTATGTTACCCCCCCATAATTGTTTAATAAAGAATTTTAACGAAGTTTTTTTTGTAGCAGCAAACAATACATATGCCAAATGCACTGACCCTTCTATGAAGAAATAATAAATATTTCAGCTGCTTTTCCTTATATAAAAAGCGCAGAAATTTCACTAATTTCCAGAGGAGCAGTAAGTCAAGTCATGTTGCTTCCTTTGTACTCCTCTAAATCCTTTAGCGGAATTAACTCCTAATTGCTAATATTTGCGTTTCCAAAAGTATTGCAAAGAAATAGCTTTACAGAATATCGAGTGCTTTGAAGATTGGATTAATAACCACGCTAGTTATTTAAATCTTTACTGATAAGAAATTTGATTTTTCAAACAAATCTGTCCAGAATATTGCTGACTGCATTACATTCCTGACAGCAGAGAGGTATCATTACTAGACATTAAAGTTGCTTGACACATAGCAGCACCGTGAAGGAAACTTAATCTGACTATAAACATAATTGACAGTCTAACACCTCTTTACCAAGGCAATATATATTATTTATAGTACTGATGAAGATTGGCTTGTACACTTTAGATTTGAAATATTAGTGGTATGAATATGAAAAATCTGGCCCATGGTCTTCATATGACCTAGAGTGCCAGACTGGGCAATGGATTAAACAGACATCATCATTCTGCCAAGAGTAACTGGTCTCCTGCGGGGACATGTAAACAAGAACTGAACCTGCTCTTGAGCTGCCTAGTTTGCAACTCAGTTTTATCAATGTAAATGGAGATCAGCAGTTGTTTATGTAAAGATGCTAATCTAAAAATTCAGGCAGCTTAGTGTCAAACACACCTCCTCAAGAGCTCTGTTACCTGGAGGCGGCAGAAAGTAAGAGGCGATAAAACAGCTCAGCTACTCCAGGTAACCAGTTCAAAGCAAATGCAAGGCAACACCTAAATGTACTTACTCCTGTCAAAAAGAATTCCCATTTTAAAATTTTTATTTACTAACTAATGTTAGAGCACAAAGAGGACACAAACATTCATCTATAAAAGTTGTCTTTGATACAAGTCATATATTCTGATAATTTTAGTCTCAACACATTCTCTCAAAACCTGTGTGAAAAAAAACTCTGACAATACAGCCATTATCTCTAGTTTCTAGTATCCTGTGCAAGCATTATTCTTTCTATTTTCATCAGTTTGTCAAGCAACAGTTTAAATTTCCCAACAGGGAAACAGCTGCACTGTGTTCCTCACTGTAAGAAGTTATTTCAGCTAGGTCACAATATTCCAGATCTACTTAGTATCCAAAAGTTTCTTACGCTTACACGAAATCAAACCGAAAATTGTTTTTTTTTTTGTCCTCACCCTGAAGACAACAAATTCCAAGAACTCCTCAAAGTGCAAGCTTTACAAGCAACCTGTTCTCCAACCTTTCAATTTACTTGTACTGTCTGCATAACAAGTATTAATGGTGGATTGTTTATTGTATTTACAGCAAGTTTATTGGGGAGAGGGAAAGTATTCTTTTACAAATGAGCCATGTTCACTATTGAGATTACTTCCAAAGAGAGCATTCAGAAAGCAAACCTGAATATATTACATTGACAATTATTTTTCAGTATTTTAACATCGGCCACTTAAAATTGGTTGTGTTATTAGCACATATACTGATCTTTAAATATACTACTTCTACATGAACAGTGCAAATCTCAATATTCACATCAACCTGAAATTAATGCTGCAATTACTGTTGACATTCACATCAAGAAAGTAGTAAACTATATCACATGAGCAATTCCAAAACTTCAGAATGCCATTATTAATATTAAAGAAACACAGAAAAAACATGTTGGGCTTCAAAGCCTTGTTTTGATACACACAATCCCTGTAAACATGGATGTATTGTATTTGTCAATACTGATATCCAATATAATTCTATAAATAAAACCACTGATACAAACAATTCCTATAACCTTTTTTGCATAGGGTTTGGATTAAGGTTACTTTAAGATAGACCAAGCTGTTAACAAAATCCCCTAGTCAATTAGTCTTCCATCACACAAATTTAGGTATATGATTAACTTTACACAAGGAGTTTTTCTGACTTCAGTGGAAACTTACACATGTAAGCATTTGCAAAACTGGAGTCATTTTTAGCACTTAAGTTACCTCTAGTCATTGAGAATATGAGCAATAAAAGAGCTCTCCATAAATTTATAAAATATGCTGATTTAAAAGTTTATGCTGATGTTTCTGAAAGTCACATTTATGATTCCAAACAGTTATGTACATACTATACTATCACAGTAGGAAATACTTCACTGTAGAACACCACAGTGAACAAGTTGTGAAGCACAGTGTTCAATATAATTTCCCTTTAGTATTCCCAGTGCATAAGTTGTTAACATCTACACTACACAAGGTGCCCAGGTCTAGTATTTGTTATATACAATGTAAAAGCAAGATAGAAAGAGCTTTGCAGTTTAAAGTAAGGAATGAAAACAGCGGGTAATATACAGGGATTTACTCCTGCAAAGTACAGAATTCTCCTTCACAACGACCACAACCACCAATACGGTGGAATTAAGGTCATTCAACCTAGGTAAAACAGTGCTCAGCACCTCGTAGGAAGGGAGATCCGAGTGCACTTTATTACAAAACATCTCCTTTTGATGTTATAAAGTGCAAAAAAGAAAACATATATTCTAATATTTTACAGTCACTATTAAACTGCCATAATTGCACAATGCAAAATTCAATAACTTGGTGTATATTTTGTATGGACCCTATAATAACAAATGTTGAAACGGGAGGTTTTGCATCTTTAAAAATATCTTAGTATTTTAAAGTTATTGTGTAAATATAAAAAGAAAATATAAATTATAATTAATTCTTGAGATAGATATTTTAACGTGATCATTTTCCAAAGCATTCCAATATGAAATTTCACTTTCTCTTATAGCATTACATTTTAGAATCTGTAAGACGTTTTAAAAGTTAATAACTTCAAAAAGTAGAAATAAAAATTACTGTATCACAGTACTAGACACCTCACCTTATCAGGAATCTTTTACCCGAGATATTTTTTTAAAAACTGAAATAAATTAAAAAAAACCCTAAAACTTATATTCCCAGTTGTTTAGAACATAATATACGGAGTTACTTTTCAACAACAACATAAGAGTTCCATAATATTTCTTTGCTCTTAAAATTCAAATAAATGGGATAGAGTGTAACCACAAATTTAAAAGGCCTTAAAGTACTATACTGCTTTGGTGCATTGTACCAATGAAGAATCAAATTCTACCACATTCTTCAGACAGCTAGGTAAGAGCAGAATATCCAAGAGTTCTATATGTGTTACAGAGCTTTCCTTTCTTTGAACAGTGGGGAAGAAACTGGAAGGAAGATTCTGACACGGAGAAACAGTCTTCCTCTAAGCTGTACCACGAGCAGCATAGCTCCTTACCTTGAGCTTCTCTGCACAATAGTAATTTAGCCCTAAGAGAATACAATGTTGGTTGTATAATAGTATTATACCATATCCAGTGATACCAAACTTAATGCTAAACAGAAATGTATTGAAATACAAAGCTAAAAAAGTATGACTGAAATACATTTTTTAAAGCGACAGACATAGTCCTGTAGCCTTTAAGCCACAGGGAGGAAGGGCAGGAGAAGACAATATAGGTACTACCAAGTTTATAACCATGTAAATCTTCAGGACAGGATATTCTCTGCTTTTCAGTCAGAGAACTGGAAGATGGTTTCTGGGTTATTGCTGTCCGTAGGGTTTGTTGGCTGCAGTGTCTTTGTAGGTGTAGTTTTACCATGAGAATGAGAGGAAGAAGAATGTGAACTTTCACTGGAGCTGCTACGTGTCTCTGTGCTTGTACTTGTTTTTTTCATTTTCCTTCTCTTTGCAAGAGGTGCTTTGTCAACATTCTGGAGACAAAATCCTTCCCTTTTGTACTTGTTAAAGGCCTGTTTAAAAATAAAAGGTAATTCTAAGCTTTTTCAAGACGTTTAAGACATTTTAAGGTTCGTAGCTTATTATCACTGTTCTCTGGTTCGTTGTAAGATAAACTGTAATCTCTTGACAGTTCCATACTAATTCTTATTGTAGCTGTAACAATAACTTTACTAGCCTTTACATGTATTTAAGAGCCAATACATAACACTATTAATTGGCATCTTCCCCTCCTTGTTCTTTTTAGTTTAGAAGTACTTTTTATTAAGCCTTAAACCTATTTAAGACTACATTTTCAGAAAAAAACACTGAGTTAAATTAGAGTTTTTCTTTCAGCCCAAATAACTTTGCATTATCGGGACCTCTCCAAGTAACAACCCCCTTCTTTCTCTTCTTCATAATAAGTGTCTACAAGTATTTCAGCATAAATCTGCTCAATTTCAGTTTATTCTCTGTAGAAGGAATAATGAGAATCAACACTACGTTTGTATAATACAGTTGCAGTTCAAACACTTTCAGTAAATATACAATGGCAGAAAAGTAAGTCCACTAAAAAAAGTATCTGTGCTATTAAAAACATCAACTAGATCTGTTCCAGAAATTTTACCTTGATTTTATAACCACAGGGACAAGAAGTCTAACAGTTCCTTAAGTTAAATAGAAAGTTTCTTCTCTTTTATAAAAAAGTTAGAGAAATCTATGAAAAGATCTTCAAAGAAACAGAGTATTTGTAATAGCTATTTCATGAACAGTTGTGTCTCAGTCCTCAAAACCCCG
Organism: Tauraco erythrolophus; assembly: GCF_009769465.1. Classification (NCBI taxonomy): domain Eukaryota; kingdom Metazoa; phylum Chordata; class Aves; order Musophagiformes; family Musophagidae; genus Tauraco; species Tauraco erythrolophus. The sequence goes on from NC_141470.1 coordinate 54,713,926, forward strand.
TTAGTATAAATGTCTTCAAGAAATTTATTCTTGCCTCATCATTCACGTTTTCACTGTACTCGTAGATGTTATGTATGGAGGAAAAAATGCAGCTATAAGCAATCAGTTAAGGACAAATACCTATGTGTAATTAAGAAAAAAACAAACAAAAAACTAGATTAACACATTACAAAATTCAGCACATGACATAAGACTTCTCAGAACTTACATGAAAAGTGGCTTTGACATATGTATGCACCGCAGCTCCTGAAGAGCCTAAGTTATCAGGAGTCATTAGAGGGTTGGATGACAGCTGGCTGCCATCCTGAAGCCATTCGTTGTATCTCAGGCTGGACATTTTAATTCTTTTGTTTGGATCCACTGTTAGAAGTCCTAATAGAAATATATTACATTCTCTTAAATTGTGAGTTATTTCTCTTCTTTTAACAGAAAAGGCAATTATTTTAAAGAAAATTTCATGCATTGCTTTGATAAGCAAGTCATGACAATATTTATCCTTGGTATGTCAGTATTTATCCTGGATAAGGCTCACACAATGTTATACTATCATTCTCTCCGGAAGAATCATTAAATGCAAGAAATTGCTATTTAACTGTTTGATAACTCACACCTCTCTTCACATGAACTCAGAGCTACCAAATGATTTTTTCACTTAAAACCTGTCTAGGATGAAGTTCGAGAGAGTAAGCCTCAGATTCTCTGCATGATCCACTGAAGTCTGAATCCAGAGATGCTACGCTTTTGGCAGAAAAATTCATTACGTGCCTGCTTCTACAGAAATTCAGAAGTCCATCTTAGTAGAAATAAGATTGGTGTCTATCTCATGCTTAAAACATAGTTAGATGCTCAAAAGCTCAAAGAGAACCAAAGCAAATACGAATGAAGCAGCTTAGAAATACAGTAGTCTTGGTACACGTATTCAAAAACAGCCCGAGGAAAAGATGATAGTATAACACACTCATTTTCTACAAAAGCTCAACTTCTAAAATATTCATCTCACAACCTAGTGTTTTTACAAAAGCAAAAATAACAAGAAAGAAAAACTCTGCTTTAAAATGTTTTAGAAGAGTGACTTCACTGTTTCTGAAGCTCTTCAGTTACTTCTAACCCCACTAACCTTCTATCAGCATCTCACTACAGGAGAAAGCTCTCTGCTAGGCATACAAGCCATGCATAATGCCATTCTGATGTGTTCACCTTTACCCAGAACTTGTAGAGGCCAGTACACAGCTCAAGCTGTGGATACTACTCTCAGCATCCAGATACTGCGTAGTCCTGTAAATTTTATCTTTTGAAATAAAAATGTAAGGTACACAAAGTATTTGTGAGTACATACCTTGAATTAACTCTTTAGCCTCTTCAGAAACATTTTTCCAAGCTTCTCCTTCAAAGGAAAATTCTCCCTTTTTTATTTTCTTCATGATTTCCAATGCACTGGTACATGTTAAACTTTTGTCTTGAGACTGAAATGGTACCTGTCCTGATAGCATCGTATACTGTCATGAGAACAAAAGGAGTATTAACAAATACAGCATATTTATTGTCAACCCTATTACTAAATATGGAATGCTGATGATTTGCATCACCAGCACTGTACAATAAAACTTTGACTAGCATAACTTCAAGCTATAGAAAATTTAAAACATTCAAGACTTCGTCTGGAGTACTTGCTAGAAGAAACATTCATATGTTTCAGGAAAGTATGAACAAAACACACTAGTATTTCTACTCAGTTTATATCTATTGAAATTAATTTTCTGTAAATCATAATGCAAGCTGACTCCTTCTCTGAATTGAAACTGTAGGAAGATTGTATGGATGCCTGTAATATTTCCTAACAAGAATAACCCTTTTTAAGAACCAGACTGTATCAAGCTTTTTTTCAATTCTCAGAAATGTTGAATTTAATTTACAGCTTAGGAAAAAATCTCCATCCCTAGAAAATATCTGTCTTTGGAACCTATTATTTGCGCAGCAGTATTTTCACCTCACTTGAATTCAGTATCTACCAAGCTTAAGTCTGAAATTGTGTGAAGTCTTCTGCATTTTAACAAAAAGTAAAAACATTCAATAAAGTTACAATTAAAAATATCAGTAACTCACCAAAATGACCCCCAAACTCCACAGATCACAAGATTCGTCATAACCATTGTGATTCAAGAGCTCTGGGGCAGCATAATGAAGAGTAAAACATGGAGTCTTAAGAGGCTGATTATCAGGTGGTTTTAAACGAGCAAAGCCAAAATCAATTATTTTTATTTCTGAATTATCAGTTTCATCTGTAAACAATAAATTCTGAAAAGCAAAGACAAAAATCAATACCAGCACTAGGTAGAAAATTGGTTAGAATACTTAATAGTTCTCTTTTTCCTACATTTATTACTACAGAAAACTTCCCATTATCTAGAGAAAAGGGGAACTGGGAGACATTGGGAAAAAAATAGAAAAGTAGAAATAACGGTACTCTGGGATGCAAGAAAATGTGATGCGTTTATCCGCCTTCTGTATACGCAAGTCAGGATAGTTCTGTCTGAGATTATTAATGAAAACAGGTATTTAGCAGAGAACAGTGGGGAAAATAATTTGGGGAGCACTAACATGAAAAAAAGCAAAGACATCAACATAAATGGAGAATTGCCTTCTTCCTCAAACAAAATTCAGTGTTCTTAAACTTCCACTTCCTTCTGGCATGTTGCACATGATAGCTTTCTTGTGTGTGGGACTCTTGTTGCATGTCTTGTCTTATGACTGACTAGTCTTTGGCCCTCAAGTGGTACCACACTGAAGCCATACTGCCACGAGCACTATGACGCAAAAGAATAACTTGAAAGCGAAGGATGGTGGTTAGAAAGTGCACCAATAGCTCAGTAGTTGTATGACTGCTGTCTGGCATGGACCTCAAAGTCAATAGAGCTATGCTTTCTGGGGCCAACAGCATCCAAGCACTGAAGATCACATAGCAGCCCAACCTTGAAGCAATGGCCTACTCCTTATACCAAGGTAAAGAAACTTTGGTACAGTAGTCCCTGAGAATTGCAGCTTTACAAACTGGAATGTGGCATCTCAGACTTAAAGGCAGACAGGTTGTTATCAGTTCAGAAGACGACTTAAGACAATCTGTTCTTCTTTTCCCTGAGTATTTGTATTTGTCAAGAAAGACACAAGAACTGGGCGAGACCAAGATGAATTATAAATTATTCTACTCCCTGCTTGAACTTCTGAGAGAAAAGAGGAGAGTAAAATTTTGCTCTTGCCTTTGAAGTTTAATCTACGTAATGCTAGAAAAAGTCTTACTAACAGAAATCCTATAGCCTCCTGTAATTTTGTAATACAAAAGGTAAATGACTCAACACAAAGTAATTAATTTGAAACTCATTAAGAAAGGTGAAAAAAAAGATTGCTAGACTGCAAGCAGATCAATAAGAAGAACCTGAGAGCATTCATTATGGATAAAAGGGAATAGCTGCTACACAACAGTATTTTTGCATTCTGTACTCCTGTTACAGCTTAATGCACAATCAGAAAAGTCAGTGTTCTATATTAAGCTGCTTTGCAAAATGGATCTTAAGGAAGCCTAATTTCAGCAAAAATATTAATACAATGAGGATAGGTGATTAATACAATCATCTTTTTATTGTGGTGATGTTACATAGCCAACAAGTAAATAAAGAACTGCAGTAACATTGGTTTAAAAAGACCTCCTTTCTTAAAAGAAAAGTGAAATTGATTATGTACAGACAGATACAGTCCAAATGTCCTAAGTTAGGTTCAGACTGCTTTGTTGATTAGGTAAATAAACCATGTTCCACAAAAACTCACACTTAAAGCTATATTTCACATATATTTTAAGGAAACAAACATTATCTCCACCTTGGTATGTTTTTTCTCATATCTTTAGAACTCAGTTTACAGATTAATGATCACGTCACAGAAACAGCCCTCAAATCTTTTACTGAGAGGCTCCAAATGGTCATATATGCTACACAAATTCTTTATTTCTGTGAATTCTCTATTTTCTATCCAGTACTTTTCCCTCTATTTCACAGAGTAATATATGTGATGTAATTACTATTGCTTAAACAGAACAGTCTTCCAGTCCATGCAATTAAAAAAGCCTCATTCTTAGTGACATGTAACCAGTCTTTTTTTTTTTTAAATAGACTATCAGTATCACATTAGATGTCAAAGTTGAACATCAAACAAATTTGACTAGAACTGTTAGAAAAGCACAGAATTTCCTATATATCTTTTTACAGAAAGGTGCACTAACCTCATCTATATCGGGAAGCCTGCATCTCCCATACTAAGTTCATGTCTGAACCTAAAATAGTAACTTTCAAAACAACAAGCAGTCAGGCTGATTACGTCCAACTTTGTGGAGGCAATGCATTCTGCAAGCTGTTTGCTAACCCTCCATTACTTGGGCTTCCCGGACTTCTGTTCTTGACTGTGATGTAGAATTGGAGATTGCCTAATTTACCACGCAGCTGAACCTCCGCTTTACAGAATCTGGCCTTTATATTCAAGATGGTAATAAGACTAAAACAATGAGAACAGGAAGAGAGAAAGGATTTCTGGGTTTTGCCCTTTTAATTACGACTTGTCTCAAAAGCTATTTTCTTTCCTTCATGATGTCAGCAGAGAAACTTTTTCCAAGAGTCACATTTTCAACTGATACATTACAATTTCACAATAGCCCCTCTTTATTTAATTGTTTAATACAGACACCCCAGTACAGAGCTGACTAATATATTAGTCCATATATTTTGGACTAATTTTCAAAAAACAGTTTAATACTAACACCTAGCAGACTTCTCTACCAGTTCAGTTGGAATGACTATAAAAGAAGTGAGTTTGTAAGATACCACAAGGTATGTTACAAAACAATGAAACACAGGTAGGAATGGTGGATCATTTTAAACTCCAGATACAAAAGGAGTAGCTATTTCCTGAGGTACAACAACTGTAATCAAAAATACAATATAACGTCTTTACTGAATGAACTAACATAAATCAACACTATTCTTGGGCAAAAGAAAACTAACATATATCTAAGCCCATTGTTGGCAAAGAAAGAAAGAGAAAATATTGGTTCCAGGAAGCATTACAAAGCCAGTGGTCAACCTTACCAGAGTAAACTGATTGTCTGGAAGGCAAGATGCTGCTGCACAATAAAAATACCAGAACAAGTTAATTATTGAAAAATATATACTAAATAATTGCTTATTTTGGGAAACTACTAAGCTCACTGAACTTAAATTGCACATCTTTATTAGTTGGCTGCGTTAGTTTGTGATGCATTTTGTGTTTAACTAGGACAGAAGACAATACAAAGGTATCACAGCTACCCCCAAAAGAAGCCCTATTGAGGGAATTAAGATCAAACAAAAGGTGTAAGTGTACAGGCAAAGTACCCAAGCAACCTACCTCTGCTTGTGAACTGTTTCACATAAAAATATGTACTTACTATTAGTAAAAATTGTCCCCAAATAGGCAAAGAATGTTTTTGAACAAGTTGGAGTGTAAATTGCTTACAAAATTGAAAATATTTCCTAACAGTTACTTTTACCTATAAACAGAAAAATATCTACAGCATTTGCTAAGTAAAAGTTATAACACTTTATTAAAAATATACAAGTCGAAGAAACTGTAATAAAAACTGGAGGAACATAAATAGGTCACATTCCAGATATTTAATAACTTAATGTCTAAACATATATAAGCAAGTCACTGTACCTCAGGTTTCAGATCTCTATGGACTACTCCTACATCGTGCATATGGCTCACCGCTGAAACAAGTCTGCGCATAATATGACTGGCTTCAGTCTCACTGAAATGTTTCTTTTTCTGAATACGTTCAAGCAATTCCCCTCCCTTCAGCAATTCCATTACTAGAAACGTGTGAAGCTGAAACAATAAAGAAAAGTAAGGCATGTTAGAAATTTAACATTACAAACCAACATTAATTCAGGAGCTAGGTGCTATTCTCATAGGTTCTCAAAGTCTGAGGAAATAAGACTGCTGCTCATAGCGATGCGAAAGGTCAATATGAAGCACCAAACTGCATCTCAGATGATATTTTTCCCCATCAGTCTCACTAAGATTGAAGAACGTTGAGGTCTTCCCCATGTCCTCCCATATTTATTTACAAAAACACAATGTCGTCATGTAAATGGATAAATCTGTAGGGAGATGAAATGTCTTTCTTTAGGCTAACAAATAAAGCTGGAAAAAGCTAGACTTCTGCTGTTTAAGCCTGTTCTGATGTAGAGATACGTTTCTATTCATATAGACAAGGAGTTAGCCATTTAATGTTACCAAATCCTTTAAAAGTACCCTGAAACTTTACTGTGAAATCAAAGATTATCTAGAATCTCTTCTGATTTCATCTCCTACAGAGTAGTAGTCAAAGCTACTCTATCATTAGAATCACAATAGACATCTGCCCAAACATTGAAGAGTATTTTTTAATTACAAAAGTGATTGTTTAGATGGTTGTTCTTTTCAAGACAATCAATAAGCAGTGACTTCCCTGATTACAAGACAACACTAGCACACAATAAACCACAATTCAAGTATCTTGCCATTAAACTAACAGTAGACTTCTCAGAGCAGGAAAGTGAAATTAGCATTCTCAAAAGGCAATAGACATAGGCATGTCATGGCTTCTAGCTTTTCCTTCCTCTGAATGATAGTAACAAAAGCAGTATTTCCAAGCAAAGAAAAAAGTTCTGAGAAAAGGCCAAAAAATGAAATTCAAAGAAATAGTCAGGAACAGAAGGTGCACAGTATTTAGATATCAAGGAACTTAAGCAGAGCTATGCAGACGGAAAGCAGTAACACTTCTTGGAACAAACGAGGTGTCTACTAGTCACATTGCTAGCAGTACTTGTAAGATACCCTTTCCTGCAAATTTTCTTTATGTCTTGGGAACAGCTGACAGGAAAGCTGGAAAGGATAAAGAGACTTTTCTCTGCTAGAAAACTTCTTAAGGCTCACCAAAAGAGACTGTAACTCAATACTCTACAATTCGATTATTAATGTAGAGTTTGATCAGGCTAATATTAGAGCAAGTTAAACATTGGAACTACTTTTTAAGACAAACTGCAGAAATGTCAAAACTAGAAAATTTTGATCAGTCTGGTCTTCAGAATATTGTGCATGAGTAATCTGGAATATAAAACCTGGGAGCTACCAGGAACAACTAAAAATGTAATGGTTTGGCTGGTTGAGAGTAGCCTATTCAGTTGCAGAGCAATTTGAAGAACATTTTTTTCAGATATTCGTGAGCATAGTCATTTTACTCAAAGGAAAGTGAAAAAAGTGTCCTGTTCTATACACATATACAGTACTGCCTTATCATTAAAAGATTACAGTATAGATTTTTCATTCTCTCACCTCATTTTAGAAGTGCTCTACATGAGCACTCTTCTGCTCCTTGTATAAACAGCATTACAGGGATAGACCAGGATACACGAGGAGGCAAGAAAGCCCACGTTCCATTACAAAATTATAGACTAGAACCAGATTAGTTTAGGTTTGAAGGGACCTCTGCAGGACATCTGGTCCAAACCCCTAGCTCAAATCAGGGCCAACTTCCAAGTTAGATCAAATTGTGGTGTATTACATGCTGTGGAGCTTGCATTACACTAAGGAAAGAGACAACTTAAGTCTCTAAATAAACCCTATCCTGATCTCAATATATTTTTCAAATAGAGGCTTTACTTTCACATTAGGTAATTTAGCAAGCTACTTGGTTATGTCCATTAAGTTACTATTATGTAAGAAAAAACCACTACGTATGTAATCTCCATAGGCAAGATTTCAATATTATTTCACAAATATTATTTTAAGATTCACAACAACCCCGAGGGAAGGTGATTAGACACCTCAGTATCATAGATATAGAAACTGGGCCATGAATATATTGTATGATGATTAACAAAGTAGACCAAGGACTCTTAATTCTTCCACATACTTTTTTGATTTGCTAGAGTAACTGCAAGTTCCTTGGAATGCAGAACTTCTGCTTCATCTTCTACACTGACTAGACAAAAGCCCAAGGAAAAAAGTTGCCTTCACAGTAACAGTACACTTAACTCCTAAAAGTTCTTGGGAAAACACATGGCAAGTACTGATTATGGTTTCTTCAAAATACCTGGTCATGATAAACTTCATGTAACTTCACTACATTCGGATGTCCTTCGCAGAGTTTCAGAGCAGTTATTTCTCTCTGGGTGTTGGCTTCCATTCTGGAAAAATTGAGCAGTCATTTTGTACCAATTTTACTGAGCAAATTGCACATTCAAAGTGTTACATCTATTTTTTTAATTGCTTGCAATCCAGATTTTTTAATATTACAACTGCTTGAACACAATTAAAAGCATACTCCAAGTAAACTGAGCAAAACTCTCCACATAATCCTGCAAGTTAGGACATGAAAAAAACAACACCCAAGTCAAACAATGGTTTTGATGCAACTGCAACTTGCTACAGCAAGAGCTGAAATGATATTATAGAATAGTTTCTACCTAAAACAAACCTTTCCCTTAGTCTAGGGCAATTTGACTTCACCTCTGTTCCTACAAATATTTGTTAGTTCAGCTTTATCCTGAAGACTAAAATTATTGGCTCAATCCTTTTCCATTCTTATAGAAGATAAGTACTTCCAAAGCTGTATGGAAACTGTGAGCTCCTACTAGAAAAAAGAGTAACATCATCTATATATGAACTGTGTTATACAAATGAACTCCTAACAGGTCATTGTGAAAATACGAAATGGAAGAGATAAGAATAGACTAGCTCCAGAGCAAAAATCATCGCACAACTTCTCTTTCAAGTACTGAACTCTACAGCCAAAAAAAGTGAGCGCAGTGAACATCATAAGAACTACGAGAATGAGGACAGAGCAGAACATGTTGTTTTCCACTAAATACATACATTGATTTATTTTAGGCAAATAATGCCTGAAAATTTTTGCCAAAACTCTATCCAAGAAACGCTAATCCTGCACTGACTTAGAGAATGGCCTTATGGGTAACATAGACAGAATCTCTCTCACCACGTGTGTTCTTAATTTTTAGTTGCTTCCCCCCCCCCCCCAATTAGGACCAGAACTATGATGATAATTTTTTGCAAGATAATTCTGTTTTTCTGCAGGCTTCACATAAAGAACAAGTAAACTAAGCTGTTCCACCTGCATCTCTTTAATTAAGAAGTTAAAAAACCTGACTCAGATAGGCTTCCCCCCCCAAACCACTACCAGGAGAAGGCAGACCTAGGAAACAGATGAAAAAGGTTCAGTATCACGAACATAAACCTTTTAAATTTGTGCATAGCCTTTTCTGAGTATTTCTCCTCTATAAATATTCACCATCTCAGATTTTAAACAGACAATATAATGAAAAACAAGTGGGAAACTCTAAACCAGTAAGTCAAGCAAGTTTATAGAACTCCACTGTTGCGTTGGCCTTCAGACACACAGGTAAACATCAAATTGTTGGATCAAGGCAGGTCCAGCACTACTAACAAAGCAACATCACAGAGGAACTCTCGATCTGAGCTTTCACCTCAAGTATCATTAAAAGTTTTGCCCAGGTGTAGGATTCACTTTTTTGGCACCTTTGATTGGTAGGAGTGAAAGACTGACTTTGAGGCAAAGAAGTTACTAGAAACCTATTATACTTTTCCTTTTAGCAAGAGCTACTAGTGTGGTCCTTAGAGCAATATTATTTAGAGTTTAACAGTTTCTTGTTTGAGGCTGATTTGTGTCCAGTCATTCAGAGCGTGGGTTTACTGCTACTTCTAAATACTACACAAACATGCTCTGACTCTTCTGACAGCCTGCAATCCTAAAAAAAAAGTAATAAAAATCTCTGTATACAGACCACTTCTTACCTTCATTTAGCCTGGTCCACCAAGATGAAAGAGAAAGAGCAAAAGAACCTGTGAGTAATATAATTTAGGGACATAATTTCTAAGTGTTCTATGGGAAAAGTCAGTACTAGTTTGCTCACTGTTATCCAGAAACAAACAAAAAAAATCCATTAGCTTAAGATGATATGGGAGCACTGATCTGCAGCTCTGCACGCACTACAGAAAAAAAAACCCTTCTGAATGTAGACACAAGGCAGAGATTTCCAGATTAAAAACCCCAATTTAGGTGTCTACTGCATACTACTTGTCTAAGGTCTCATTATAGTGAGTGAAATTCTAATTCACGAGTTTTACAGGGTGAACTAGTTCACCATGAAATACATACCTAGAGTAGGATTCAGTGGCCTAAGCATAGGAGAGCCTAGAAGACATCAGCCATGAAGACATCTACATAAAGGTAGTAGTCACAAGACTGACAGGAACTGGAGGACAGAGAGGACACCAACAGATGCTAAAATGGCACTATGTAGATGCCTATGTTTAAGTTACTGAATCCCACTGCTAGTGCCTGGTCATTCGAGTCTCTCTGTAGGCTCCACCAATAGTTTTGAGCAGGGCTACATAATCATAGCAGACCTCGGAAAACTGACTCAGACACTTATATTTAGGTGTCTTATTCTTCAATGTATCCTATCCAAAAATCATGTGATAAAACACTTAAGTCTGATGGACAGTTACTTCTAGAGTCTGGAAAAACAGAGGTACAGCCAAATGTCTTGGAGAAGAGATCACTGAACTGTCATTCTGACAGCAGAACATTTACACTTTCCTTTCCCAACGACATTCTACAACACACTAGGGACATATTTACTAATGAACACTGCAAAATGAAACTAAAAATCTATCCACCCCTTAAAGAATCCCCTTATCTTCATTCTTCTCTGAATTCAGAAACTGCCAGAGGTATCTATTCTGGAAGAGGACTAGATGGTCCCCACGCACAAAACAGGTCAGCTGCCTCCATTGTGGCAGCTGTAGTCAGCTGCCTCTTCAGAACATCCAGGAAATAAGATGCAACTTACAACTCCATAGTCTAATTCCATTTTACACACACACTCAATTAGATTTGAGGCACACTACAGATCCTTCTTAAAAGCAATGTCCACGGCAATCCATTGGGCTGCTTAGGAAAACTAGCTAGTGTAAGTCTACATTCAGTTCACTTAGGTGTAAAGATAGGAGGACCTTATAACTTACTCAGATTAGGAGCAAAATTAGGGTAAACTAGGGCAGAATATAACTAGGAACCGGAAAAGTACTCTTTAGGTTTCTTCTTGTGTCCTCCCCAACAAGAATAGCATATTGTTTCATAAGACTCCCAGAATCTTTTAAATGTCATAAGGTTTCTGTAAAAAGAGTTTCTTTAGATTCTTCAAATAGGAAATTATTTTAAAGTTATTTTCCACTTCCAAAAATGTATCAAACATTATTCTAATCCATGGGTGACAGTAAGCAAAGAAAATATTTTTATTGTCTTATAGAATATTTATACCTTTTGCTAATTATTTTTACTGCATACTCTTGGCTAGTTTTCTTGTGTAAGCACTTTCGACAAATGGAAAAACTTCCTTCTCCCAATGGTTTCTCTTTCAGATCCAGTTCATAATGATGATAAAATGGAGAGTCCTGTTAGGAAACTGTCTGTATTTAGTTCTGCAGAATACTTTTAGTACACACAGTCAAAGACAAAGAGTAAATTTTTGTGAGAATTTGTCATCTACGTTTAAAATGGTAAAAGAGTTTTCTTTTTGATAAAATATAATCTTAACTTCTATTTAATAAAATGCATAAACTTTCTTCTAACAATCAAAGAGTAAATACTATGTTACATTAAACAAACATAATCACTAAATAAATCATTACTACTACAATAGCTTAAGATACAAAATATTCAGACAAACAGGATCAAAGATGGCTGTACATACATTTATCCACAAAACTATGTGCTCGTTTGAAGACATCACAATAGCATGTGTTCTTATAAGGCTTCACACAACTATACATACTCTTGGGCAAATACTTCATTTAGGAATTCTGATAAAGTAGCTTCAAAAATATCCACAATGGTTGGCTGAGTAAGAACTATCAGGAGTCAAACTACTATTACTACTATACTTCAGTCTTCTGAAGATCTAGACAATCATCTCATTTTTCAGATTGAACTTCAACCACTTCTTAACAGTACCACATGCAAATTGGATCATCTGAGGAGCCATTACAGAGAACAGATAAATGAATAATGACTATTTTGTAATCTGTAGCCTAGCTTGTGATTGCTGCTTTGAAAGTTATACGCAGTTTCAAGTTAACCAAATTAATTCAGCTCTTGATATTATTATTACCTTCATCATAGCACTTCTGGCAATAGTTGTAGTTCCAGGTCGCTCATCCCCCATATAAAACTGAAGAGGATCTACTGTAGCTGCATTGCGTTTAAACAAAATAGAAGGTGCAACGAAAGAATATCCCTACAAAATTAAGACATCAGAAAAGCGCATGGCTTGAAATTGTTGCACACAAACTATCATACTGCACACAAAACATTCAAAGTTTCAGAAGAATTTTTCAAACAAATCAGAATTTTCATAACATAATACGGAAACCATAACCGGCTCATTGATACATAGCTATTACTCTGCTCAATGTGAACAGATATCTTCCTGGAATTCTGTGATTCTCCATAGTTATAGATAAAATAACACCACAAATATTCTGGTAAATAATGCTAAAAATCTGGCTCAGTTTCATTTGTTTTGCAACAGTGATAAAGGCTCACACTTCAAACTAGCTAGCTACCCAGAACATCTTTAAGTTAATAATTAAATATTTTTTATATTGTGATGTAAGCATCAAATCATTTTAAATGGCAAAACAAAATAAGCTTCACATTAGTGATGTGCCCAGTTTGGGTATCGTAACAGGAACAGCTGTGACTACCACTGCAGGATGAATCAGATCATATTATGACACGCATAAATTGCTTGCTACAGTCACTACAAATCTAAACTCCCAAAATATGATGCTACATTCCTGTACACTAAGTATTAAACTGCTCAAAAACAGACAGTAAAAAACAAAAAAAGCACAAGGAGGGTGAGGAGAGAAAGCAATCTGAACTGCTGTTCACCTCTGCAGCTTTAGGACCAAGTTGGCTGCACATGAGCTGTTTCTGTCCATTTGACATCCAGACTGTGCAGTCCAAGAAGGGATCATTCTTTAACAGCATGGAGGAGATGGTAAGGAAAGCTTTGTTATTGATCCGTATGTAGCAGTCTAGTAATTTGAGCACTCCTACAGAACCTACTTTCAACCCTGCAGTTAGTGCTCACTTATGAGAAGAATACCTCAATGAGAGTATAAGGTGGGCATGGGCAAACCATGTTGCTGTTGTTCAAGCTGGTAGCCCAGGCTGATGGGAGTCAAGATGACAAGACTCCAAGTATGAAGAACCAATAAAGGACAGACTGACTTTAGTCCAGCAGGTAAGACATTCAGCTGGGAATGGAGAGTCATGGAGTTTTATGTTTATAGTAGGACTGTTTCCAGCTTTCTCATTTTGCAGTTGCTGAACAAACAGCCCTGGGAACTGGGATTGGAAATTATATATTTAATTCTCAATAATTTGGAAGGCAGAGGAAAAAAAAGCTAGCTATACACGTGGAATTGTTCAATAAATGATTTTTTTTAAAGATTTACTGTGAATTCTTGAAATACCTGAAATATTCTTTCTGAAGTCTGAGGGGTTGCTGCAGGAGAATATGTCGGATCCATTTCTGTAAACTCTTCTGCAAAATTACTGACATCCAACTCATCTCTGATTACTGGTTTAAATGGAGCTGGTACTTTTTTGGCAGCTAAATCATCCCAATTCATATTCTAAACCAAAACCAGGAAAATAAATTTGAATCGAATGAAAATTTAACAGAAATAGATATTGGAAAGAGAGAATTGTCCAGAAACACACAGTCCTAACTCCATTTGCTATATTCCATAGGCAGATGAAAAGCATTCAAATTATGCCCTACTAATTTGCTTAGGTAAAGGCGATAAATATCATACTTAATTGCATGTAGATAGAATCCATTAAAAAAAAACACACAAAGAAATTTAACAGTGGAGATAAGCCAAATGATTAATTTAAAAGCACTTAAATTTCTTCCTCTATTTCAGAGGAAACAACACTTATAGTCTTGCAAACATAGTGCATGCATGCAGTATCTTCAAATTTTCATTGCTGATTTCTATGCTTAATTACTAATCTCAGTTTCCAGAGCCCTGAGAGCATAATGTCTCTGGATTCTTACCTCAATACATGGCTAGAAGTAGAAAGCACAGATATAGCAGTTATAAGAAAACAGCCCTATTGCTGTAAAGAAGTAGAACTGAAATGAGGTCAAGATTTGAAAGTGTTCTAAGAGGAAAAAGCATGTCTTCCAAAGCAAACAGTGAATAAAGGAAGTTTAACTCTACTTCGTCAGACTCTTATAAGAGGAAGGAAATACAGAAAGGATAAGGAGAATTTTAGAAGTTACAAAGTCAAAATATTGCCCATGCTGAATGTTATGATAATTACGTTGAGAATACTTACTTGAAAGGTTTAACTTATACTACCAACTTTAAATACTCCAAAATTTATACTGATTAAAATATATTTAACTTCAGAAGCATCAGAAATACATACTTAGTTTTTTCAAAGAAAGCACACAAACAAGTTTGACTGCAATGAATGGAACAGCACAGATGTTGAATGCAAATCCAATCTTTGTTATTGTTTGAAATCAAATGTTAATACACTGAAATCTGAACAGAATTGAAGACTAAAGATTTAATTAAGCAAAGAAAAACACGGAAGAGGCATTTATCACTAATGGTGAATTTTATCAATATTTAAGTTTTACTAATAATGTTAGCAGCAAACTTTCTTTTAAAGAAAACAACACATAACATATAATTTAAGTGTTTTCCATTAAATCTTCCGGTTTAAGTAGAGTGTCTTTTGGCTGCTTCAAAGTACCTGATAGATAGAATAGATTAAAAATTTGTCATGCCTTTCTTGTAGTATATCCATATATATAAGCACATGGATATTCTTACTAAATTCAATACAATTATTCATGCAATTAGCACACCTCTAAGTTATTCTGTTAATAAAACAACAGAATTTATCTTTAGACTTGGATTTCAAAGGCACTGACATACAGTAAGTGGTATCTGGGGACTTTTGTTGTTTGTTTTACCTGGAAAAAGGGATGCTGTTTGATTTCATCAGCATCAGTGGGACCACAACCTAGCCTCTTCTTGGGGTCTTTCATCAAAAGACGCTGAATTATATCCTTAGACAGTGCACTCATTTCTTGTGGATAAGGTGGCTCACTTTTTAATATTCTCCTGCAAAACAAACAAAACAACAATTATTTGGTAATTACCTGATACATTGAGTGTTAAATCAAAGAGTAACCATACTAATGGTAGTGTTTAACATTTCATTTAAGCTTCTATTGTACTCAAAGACAGGATGATGACAAATGTGAAACCAACTATTTTTTTTTTTAAAATAAAGGTTTGAGGAAATGAGGACATAAAACACAACATCCGTAGGAGATAAATTATGTAACTTAATCCACAAAAGAAAAACAATCCTCATTTCATACATACTGACCTTACTAATACTATTCAAATAAATCTCATAGCTATAACAGATAGCTCCACACAGACATCAACTTGACGCCTAACAGCAGTCAAAAACCAAAAAACAATTCCAATGTTAAAAATGATTAGAAAATAAAGAGGAAAAAAGCACACTTGAGCCATATGAGGTTTTCCTGCACCTTGTATGTTGTGTGCAGTGCTCATGCATGACTCTCAAAAAGAGGCACTATAACTGGAAAAGTTTTAGAGATTAATCAACAAGATTAATCAGAAATACAGAATGTTTCATATGAAGATCTATGAAAAAGGCTAGGACTATCCAGCTTAGTGAAAAGGGGACTTAAGGGGACTGGGCACAGTGTTCCTCTCAAAACGACAAATGCTAAAGAGAAAGCAAATAGGAAGCTCACAGGCTCTTTCAATACAAGAACTGGGAGCTATCAAACAAAGCTAGTGGAAGTTCAAAATCTTGGAAGCCTAAGTACAATCACATTTCAACACCTATCTTTAATATGTGTAGCTCCTATAGTTTTATGTAAGAGGAAGGCAAATTTTCCTTCAGTTATTCCAAACATAGATAATGAAGCTAAGGACTCTGAAGGAAAATTAGGAATGCACACACAGACAACACACAGCAAAGACACGTCAAAAGGTTTAAAAAGATACACACACAAAACCCTTTAGCATACAGAAACACAGAATGGTTGAAGTTAGAAGGGACCTTTGTAGGTCACCTGGTCAAACTCCCCCTGCTCAAAGAGTCACCTAGAGCCAGTTGCCCATGATCATGTTCAGAAGCCTTTTGAATATCTCCAAGGAGGGAGACACCACCACCTTCCTGGGCAGCCTGTGTCAGAGTGCATAGTCACCCTCACAGTAAAAAAGCATCTACTGATGTTCAGAGGGAACCTCCTGTGTTTCAATTTGTGCCTGTTATCTCTGGGCTTGTCACTGGGCACCACTGAAAAGAGCCTGGCTTCCATTTCTTTGCACCTTCTCTTCAGGTATTTGTACGCATTGATGAGATCTCCCTGAGCCTTCCCTTCTTCAGGTGGAACAGTCCCAGCTTTCTCAGCCTTTCCTCACACGCTTCAGTACCTTCATCTTCTTCCTGGCCTCTCTCCAGTATGTCCATGTCTCTCTTGTACTAGGGAGACTAGAACCAGATCCAGTACTCCAGGTGTGGCCTCACCATTGCTGAGCAGAGAGGAAGGATCATCTCCCTCAACCTGCTGATACTTTTGTCTAATGCAGCCCAGGACACCATTTGCTGCCTTTGCCACAAGGACACATTATTGTCTCATGTTCAACTTAGTACCTATGTATCTATATGCACACTTTCACTGTGGTGACTTCAGGAAGCACAGTACATAGAAGGAGGACTTAGAGTGCCTCCCCTAAACACAGACTGAAAGATTTTGAAGCTGTGAGAGACTGTGAGGCTGAAATTATATGAGGTTGTGGCAGTACTAAAATCTCAGTTGTTAAATGTCCTTGATAGAGCTTAAGTTGATCACTGCAGGACATTTCTAAATTTTGTTTGAAGGTACTGCATGACATATCCTTAGAGTCAGCTATTCCCATGGGAAATTCATCTTGAAATATGTAACTTCTTGGATTACTCCAAAAATAGATGCAAACAGATTGTTTCCTAAATAAATTTGTCCTGCCAGTGTGGAAGGACAAAAACAAGTTGAATATGCACATATCCCAGGGGTTGTTTCTACTGAAATAGTACCCAATTTCAAGCAAACAAAAACACAAGCAAGATAACCTCTTGGTTTAAGTAACACTGAAATGAGTTAGGAAAATACAGTCCGAGTTTTAACATGGAATGTATCTTTAAATAAAGTAAGGATGATCTGTCAATAAGGGTCTAAATCATGCCCACTCTGCTAGCAGAAGTAACAACAACCATAGGCCTTGTCTTCAACTTCTGGACACACTTCACTTTGTAGAGAAGAAGAAAGCATAATATTGCCAAATGATTCCTTAATTAGGGATGTTAATACCAAATTTAAACATTGCTAAACAAGAGGATTCTTACACTGTAGGACTGGCGGAGAAGTAAACATTAGCCTCTTCAGAAATCATCTAATTTCAGAAAGGGAAGTGGGTAAGGAAGTAAGAAAATCTTCCTGTTGTAAGAGAAGACAGGACATCTTGATAGCAAAATTACTTTATTTATGGGAGGGCCAACAAAATCTACAATGTCGTCTTAGTTTGAAAAAAATCACTTCAGCTAGAAGAGTCTGAGGAAATGTATTTATAAATATAACAAAGATCCCAGAAACAGACAAGTTCTCTTTAGGGTCTCAGAAGGGATAAAAAAAAAAATCCCTAAGTTAGTATTTTTTTAAAATTGATTTCTAAAGCAATGAGATTGAGACTCTGGGATGTCCTTAGAATCCGCAAGAGGAATTCTAGAGCATTTTCCTGTCTGAAAAATGTCAGAGATTACAGATGCCCAAGTCAGATAAAAATTTGAAAGTGTCTCTGAATAGAGATGCTGAATTGGGATGACTGGTAACAATAAGAACAAATGAGTACAATTTCTCTGTGCAGCCTCAGAAGATCAGTCTCTGAGTAGCGATACTGGTAAGTGCTACCAGTAAGACTCTTGCCTGTGTCTCAGGTTTCTGATACAAATACAAACATTCACGTAAGAAAGAGAGAGTGAAACAAACGTAAGTGAAAAGCTTTTATAGAACCCTGCACAGCTAAGTTACCAGAAAATTCTTAGTCAAAAGAAGCAATTCCACAGTAACAACACAAGTTAAGTCTCATCCTGCTAATTGCAAATTTCCAGTGACATATTGCATGTCTTCGGTCAGCCTGACAACAGCAATCAGTTGTACCATTGATGTGGTAACTGAGCTGAGACAGGTTTATAAAGCAACTTTTCATATTACTTGACATTCTGCTCTTTGGGTAGAAAACACACCTTAAATTCTTGGGGGAAGGAATCCTCTATAAAGACTGTATCTGTCAAAACAATTAGCATACATGTTTTGCCATTTATGGTTTGGTATAACACTATTTTTACTTAACAGAAAACTTCTGTGGCAACAGCATCAGAAATTTGTGCCTTTTGCCAATATTACTGTTTTAAATGGTTTCTTTTTATAGGCAGAATTAACAATGAAGTGGTATTTAGCAATGTGAAAAGCAAGCTATGATTATATTGAGGGCTATCTTCCATCTGTTGACCCTCCTAGAGCCCACTGCAGAGAAGGCAGCATTTTGCCATGCTGTACAAGCAGACTCCATATAAGCTGCATTTATACATGCCAGTGGCATTCATTCAGAAATACTTTGGAGGTTGACAGATACTGTAAAATATTCACAATGTTCTGGACTGGTTCACAGAACCACACTACAGAAATAGTAAAGAATGAAGCTAATTCATTTAGAAGTTCCAGGAACTACTTACAATTATCATGGAACTGAAGTATGTGAAGCTGTATACACATTAACTAGGATAGAAAGCAAGCTGCCAGAAAGGTTCAACAAGTGAGAGAGCAGAAATTGGTGAAGACTAATCAAGTAGTGTGATCTAGTAAAGAGTGTCTGTCTTCACTAGTACACCATCAGGGAAGTGCTGTACCGAAGGGTAAGTCACTCAAGTCTGTAACAGTAGCCCAAAGTGTTCAGAAGAAGGAAGCTGAGTGTGTCGAAGTCCTTTGTGGGATATCTGCGCTTCTGAAAAGAAGCTGTGGCCTTTAGAATCAACTTCTTTTCCTTTTCTGGATCACCTCCATCCTCTTGTACATTTCATGTTTATGTTGTCCAAAAACAGTGACAGAAGCAAGCAGGAAGAATTAAGTATCCCAAGTGGCAACTGTGGTCAAAGCTGCTGAAGGACTACTCTGCTGTTATCTTCTGTTTCTCCTAGCCTAGTACAACCGCTCTGAGCTGAGATTACCCCTGCTGATGAGAGCACTCTGGATGTACTGAAAGCACTTTGAGAAAAACCATCCCTTGCATAGGTCAAGCAGGTTATAACTTTGAAGACCTGGATCATTTCCATCTTACCCTTCTCTACGGCAGACTATGCAGAACTAGGAGCCAACCCCATTGGTATAGTTTTTCAGGACCTTAAGCTCTGATGAGTTTCTGCCATAAATACTACAGACCAAGAGCATACATGATAATGCAAAGGACATGCTAATGAATGATAAAGAGGAAGAGGAGATGTTTAATCTTCAGTGAGTGGAGGATACAGTAGGGAAATAATACCTTGACCTTTAGATGCTCCTCCTCTTTATCAGTATCTTCAGAGCCACTCCTGTGTAACAGGTGGAGCTTGCTGAGCCTGATAAATCAGCCAAGGAACTCGCTGATTTTGTTATAAAAAAAATTCGGAGTTGCCACCACTGATCTATGCTAGTTGGTAGTCTAAAAATTACATAGACTGACCACAGGTTTCTTATTTGTCCTTTACCAAAGCAGTAGAGACAGGATATATGTTTGCCGGCTGAATAAAACAGCCTTTTACAGAAGGCACAGTATTTAAAACCAACCAGAAATGCAGAAACCATGTGCTTATACTATGATGTCAGTAAAGAGAATTTGAAGAGGATTCTGACCTTGTTCATTCCGGGGTGATAATCTTACGGATTTAAGCAGGAATGCCCTTGCAATACTCAATAAAGGCCTTACAAAGACAAACAGTGCCACTGTGAGTTTTCCAACATAGACAGCAGACTGCTCCCAGTGGTTAAGATAAACGAAAGGGGAAAATATGCTGTTAGCCAGAAGCTGAAAGATATTTTCTTTATTTTTCATTTTAATTAACTCTGTAAACAGCTAAACTAATTAAAATTCTGATGCACTGCATAGCTGAGAAAATCCAATTTATGACAAAGAATATGAACACATCTATTGACAACAGACCAATCTGGCAATTTGACTTCTCGACCAATTTGACCAATTTATCTTTTAGCATTATATCAACCAATCTATAAACAACATTGTAAAAACTACTATTAATTATATCCACTGAGTCATCATTTTGAGAAGTAAAGCACAAGCTATGGAAAACTAACTGAAGATGAGGTGCTTGAACAAACTAACGCCAACTCATTATTGGAAACCACAACTAGTAACTTGTTTAAAATAGTAACAGTGAGAAACAAAACTAATTACAAGGAAGGAGAACGAAAAACTTTAGGAAGTGGTAACCATTAGATGCCAACCAAAGAAAGATTTTATAGACAGAGAAAAAATAAACCCCAACTATTCTGGTCAAGATACAGACATAAAATATGTGATACTGAGATGGAAGCCACCTTTCAACCTCCACTCTGATTAGTCTAAAAGCAGATGCCTGAACCTGACTGTGGAAGAGATGATAATAAAACATCAAAAGCGCAGAACCTTAAGTTTTTTTTTCTTCCACCAGGTAAAAGACAATCTATTATCAATGCCCCCAGAACTGTATTACAAGCATCACCAAAGAGATCCTGGTGTTCAGGGAATAAGAGAAAGTAATCCCAAGCTGCAACCCTGTTAAAGGGCAGAGGGACAAGCTTCTAAAGCAAAGTTTTCACCTTCACATTTGAGAATTACTCTACTGAATGCCCTGCCAGAACTACTAATGCCAAATTATTTTGTTCAGCTTTGGCCAGTCAGATCTGTATATGCATCCCCAGTTCTAGGCAAGTCAGACTTTGATGCAATACTTACAGCTTTCTTAAAACCATCTGCTTTACTGAAAGGTTGAACTGATCTGTAGGCAGTCATTGACGTGATGTGATTCACACTAAGTCTAGCATCAAATGGTTTCCTTCATCTGGCAGAGATTTCCTAACTCATTGCTATTTGTTAGAAAAGCATCATTACGTTAGTGCCTGTCAGTTCTCGGACTCTGGACTCCCACCTAGGCATATAAATGCTGTACATTCTAGGTAGAGAGCTATAAGCTCTAGGACAAAATTCCAGAAGACACCATGCAAATTACAAGTTGGATTTAATGACTGCTCGGTCCTTTAAAAGATCAAGCAATCACTGCAGTCTTCACAGGCAGAGAATAAAGAAGGGAATCCCAGTACATGCCTGTTATGCATCTTCCCAATAGTTTTATCAAGAACAGGTTTCTTGCAGACTTGTGGAAAAAATATCTCCATAGTATCTAATAGATGGTCAAATTTCAGCTCCCCTCCATGAAGTTTTAAATAAAGTCTAACCAACTATGTCAAATAAAGCACATACGTTGCTATTAGCATGAGCGTGCTAATATGGCATCATATGCTTCTACAGATTCTTTTATAGATACATATATGCATAAAAATGGAAAAAGATAGATATCTATCTATTCATAACCCCAAAGTCAGTAAGATTTTCTAAGTCGCTGCACAGCAGCAAAATAGCACTTCAAAACCTTCATTTTAAACTCCTGTATGTATAAGAGTCCCAAAAGTCAACATCCAGAAATGGATTTGTCTGTCTTTCAAGTCAGCACTACAAATCACTCACAGTCAAACTGAATATACTGGGTTTGTAATCAAACCCAGCCCTTTGCCTATGCTTTTGCAAGATGGGTCCCATTCATGGCTCTGCAGCATTGGAAGTCCAGAATTCTCAAAAATGAAAAGAAAGGAAGCAGGTAGAAAAAAAGAGGAGAGGGTATACTAGAAAAAGAGATACTGGAATAATTCTGTGAAATCTTTTTAAATCAAAGTTTAACATCAAGCATGTGAACAAAAAAGAGTCTTCAGAGACAGAGACATAAGGAAAATTAAAGTATGCACTTACTTATGTGGCATTTGCCATGAAAGAGCAGTCCACAGTGCTGTCAAAAAGGTTATGATAAAGAATTGAACACAATCTCTCATCAGAAAGAGTAAAAAAGATACAAACCCACAGTAGCTATTTCTGAGAGAACTGAACTGTCCATTGGAGAGAGGTTTCAGAACAAAACTTCATGCTCAAATTTAACAGCAGATAGCCATTGTGCCACACAAGTGAACAAAATTATCTAAAAATATCTAATATCTATTACTTCTCACCTAGGAAAAAATAAAAGAAGGATCTGGATTCATTTAGAAGACAACTTTTTTCCTTAAACTCAGAAAAATCAAAGGTCATGGAAACTATGCTTTCAGGGCTCGTGACTGAGTAACAGATAACTGAATCCTCTAAGTCTGCTGCAATTGGCAAGTTACAGCATATCTAGGTCAGGGAATACAATTTCTGTTTAGAGTAACATTGCCATCAAGAAAGAAGTCTGTATCAACTCATACTTCTGTGCAAGTGATTTGATTACCAACAGCAACTGTAAATATCTGAGGAAGTTATCTGCAATTCAGTTTTTCATCAGTTTAGAGAAGAAAGGAAATGAGAAAGATCAAAGATAGGCACAGAGAGAATTTGGAACCTATTTACACCTATAGGTGTAAAATTATCTAGAGTCTGCATTCTAATTCAACAGAAAACTTTACAGAAAAAGCTGCAGACATAATTAAAAGAATTAACAATCAAAAAAAAAGATATTAAGTGTAAACTGTGAATGTATCCTCAGTGGCAAAAATATCAAAGAAAAAAGGAAATAAAGATCATAGCTTCTAGGCCAGACAAGCTTAGGCTACTTTTTCAGGTACTGAAATTTCAGTAATTCAGCTGTTATTTCTTGAAACAGCTCAGTGTACTCATGCTAGAGATAAATACAAGGAAGGCATTTCTGAAAAGCCACAAATATGGTAACAAGAACATCTAAATTTAACTAGCTAGCACGTCAGGAAGGGCAGATCATTTCTTTCAGGCATGCTCTCAAGCGAGCAGCTCAATAGCTTCCCAAGCTGCAGCAAACTCCTTCAATCAGTCCTCTTTAATCTTCACAAAAAGGTTTAGTTTCCTTCTCCTCTGAGGTGTACTTCTGCTCCCCACTGTTCTCACCCTCTACCTGGGCTGCAGGAGCACAACAGTCTGCTGATATCTCACATCCGTTCTGCCTGCTCAACCTTACCCTCAGGGAAAGCCTCAAACACACTCCCCTGGCTTCCCATGGCATGCTGCACCCTCCACTCCCCAGGAGGTTCCATGTGACTCAGTGCAGCAGCCAGAGCAGAGAAAACAGCAATGTTCTCGTATGCTCAGCCACACTCTTAAAAGCAACATAACATTCATTACATAATCAACTGCAAACACACAAAACAGATGTCATGCAGCACAGAAACTGCTATCAATGGAAAGGATTCAGAAACCACGGGTCTTACGAGTACTGAAGTTACAGAAGACATGAAAACAAATCTGAACTGCAGTTGTATAGTTGGGACTACTGAGATTTCAGCTATAAACTAGGGGCTTATCAGTTGGAAGTGACAGAAAAGGAGGAGGAATTAGATTTATCAGTCCACCATTGGCATCAACAAGGGAACCCAAGAAAAAAGGAAGGAATATCTTTTTGTTCAGATGTTGAATTATTACTTCCCTTAGACAAGATCCTCTTGAAATATCACCAGGAATAAATTGTCCATATGTAAGAAAGAACAATACAAGATGATTTAAAAAAAGGTTTATTTCAGGAAATAAGAACACTGGGGAACATCTTTAAATAGAGAAAACTGGAAGACTTTACCCTCTAAATTTATCAAAATAAAAGCTGAAAGACTACAGAATTGCTGTCTATAAATGTGTAACAAACACCAACCAGAACAAAAGCATACTGAGCAACAACACAATACATGTGCCACAACTAAATTTAGATCAAAAATTAGGTTATTAGCCATCAGAGGATGGATGTTAGCAACCTTGCAGTTTCTCAGCTTTGAATTTAAATTATCAGAAAGATTAAGATATTAAAGAGCACATAAGGACCTACCATAAGACAGCCAAATCTGTAGAATATATATCTAAAAAGTTTCCCAGTTTTGGGGAAAAACTGTATCTGTAAAATTCAGGTTATGATTCTCTCTAAAAATTTTTTAACTCCTTCAGAGTTCCATTTAGTAAATCTTGAGAGTCAAAATTATCTGTTCAGACATGGCATACTCATAGCATGGTTAGGGTTGGAAGGGACCTCAAAAATCATCTAGTTCCAAATCCTGCCATGAGCAGGGACACCCTCCACTACACCAGGTTGCTCAAAGCCTCATCCAGCCTGGCCTTGTACACTTCCAGGGATGGGGCATCCACAACACCTCTGGGCAACCTGTTCCAGCACCTCACCACTCTCAGTGTAAAAAATTTCTTCCTTATATCTAATCTAAATCTAGCCTCTTTCAGTTTAAAGACATTTTAAAGTCATAAGTAAGTAATCAACAAAATTTCTAACCTTACATAGGTCAGAAAGAGTAAATTTAAGTTTTAACTCCATCATAATGACCAAGGGGGTGAAGTCCTGAATTTTGTTTTGTTAATAATGCCCCTCCTCCCCATATTTTTTCTAGTGGCCCTCTTAGTTTCCTGATCTGGTAGAGACCTAGAAACAGGTCTCAACCTTCCAAGAAATTGCCTGAATTTATAACAGAAGTAAAATAAATTATCTAAATAATTGATGTACATTCTGTTGTCCGTTATAACCTTAAATAACCAGCAACTTTAGGTGAAGATCAGAATCACAGTAGCACATTCCAACAGGAGCAAGACTATTCTTGGTTTGGGGACTGGACTTAAAGGATGATCTTGACAGCAGTTACTAATTTGAGCAATTTAAGCCCTTGACTCCTCGCCCCAAGAGAAATCCAGTAATAGGAAATGCTCATTTTTGGAGATTTCAGTAACGCGTTTTGAGTAAGTTCATAGCTTTGTCTTTTTAAAGTGTTCAAATGCTTTTACATGGGTACTAAAAACAAATCTTTGAACTGTAGAGATTACTGAATGTAACAAAGTTGATAGTAAGGAAAAGTTCACATGTAAAATGTAAGAATGGTATAGGTTATTTAATTTCCGTAAGTATTATACTCATTTCTTCTTAGATATGCAAGTATAGCTCAAAAAGATCAGGTTCTTTGTTTCATGTTATACACTAATAAATTAAATATTACCTGTCACAAAAAGGTGGGAGTAGGGTACATCCTGACACTCAAAACCTATAGTCTGACAGAGTGAACTAGCAAGAGCTGACAAAAACCTCTCCAGCTATATATATGTTTATTATTCATTTTGAATATAATGTCATATTTAATTTGATTTCCTTTTCAACAGTAAACATGCAATTGCATTGAATATCTATGAAGCTGTGGTTTCACTATAGTTTGAACAAAACAGGTCTTCTGTAAAGTTCAGTTCTATGAGTTCAATAATAATAGTTAATAAAGACTATCTGCTTCCAGATGTCACTGTTAAAAAGAACTGGAGCACCTAAAATGTTACCCTGGTAGCACTTTCTTCCTAAATTTTAGATTAAAAGTCTCACAAAACATATATTATGGCATAAGCATCACTTTGTGAGCAAGCACATGTACTTTACTGGTTTGAATCTTACCTAGAAATCTCTGCTTGGGAATTCTTCTCTCCATCAACTGTAAATGGTGATGCTCCAGTTAATAATTCATACATAAGAACACCAACACTCCACCAATCAACAGCCTACAGAACAGCAATAATTATGTATGTTATGATCCATTGAAGTATAATTGTTAACAAAAGAAGAAATTAAACAAGGCACACAGAAAGCAATTAGCAAAGGAAGAACCTGCCTATCAATACCCAAGCAAACCTGGCTACCACAAAGCATAAACAATTGCAGGACTCATTGGAAGTGTTTTCTATGATAAATTAATTTTATTTTGAAATCCCTCCACTTAGCTGCTTCGAGTAATTTCTCAAGCTGAACTCTTTCCACTGACTACTAAAGTTCCTTTTTTCTCCCCCCCCCCGATTAATTTTTATTTTTACCATTGTGAAGTGGTAAGAGTTCTAAAGCATGCTTAAAACAATAGAGGAACCTAAGCCTTGCTAAAAAGAAGTGGAACCTGAGCTTTCAGGAGCTTGAAAATGAAACAAATTGTGCCTTTTCGAAGTTCCTTAAAGAGGACAGGTCACATACAGTTAACCAGGGCACCTGTAAATGCTATGGATTTTTATCTTACATTCCCTGGTAACACATCTGATCTTTGGTTTACCATATACTAATCATATTATTTGTATCTCTGATACCTTGTAACTTACAAAATTTCATCTCTTGCAAAAGGAAAGGTAGCAGTTTAGTCATTTCAACAAAATTAATTTAACTACAGGTGTTTGAACTTTCCAGTTTTTCTTCCATGAAACTTGCAAATGAACGAAACTGAAGTTCTGCTTTACTTATGTTGACAACATTAACACAATACAGGAAGACGATTAGTGAAACGATGACAATTTGGCCTCTTATTTTAGGTTTTTTGCTTCAAGATACATGAAATCTGGTGTTTCACATATTCAACCAAGACTGTTTACAAGAATTAGCTGAAGAAGTCTCTGTACTGTTAGTAATTATTTTTGTAAATACACAATGATCAAAGAAAATCCCAAAGAAGAATTTTCTGTGGCATATGTTTTTCCACAAGAAAAGGAAGATCTGCAGAATCAGAAATCAAACGTTAAAAAAAAACAAATACTGAAATACTAGAGCAAGCCTTTTAGACAAACAATATCGCTATCTAGAAGAGATTACAAATAAAAAACATTGATTAATGAGAGCATAGCATACTAAAGCAATCTCATTTCCTCTTTTTTAAAATAAGATCTTTGAGTTGCTAGATACGAAGTAAGTATGAAATACACTAAACACCTTCCAACACTGTCACATAACATTGCCAATGACACAAAGAGTGTGTGGTTTAAACAATTACCATCACATAGGTATCTGCAAAATCACCCTTACTTATCAGCTAACATTTGGTATCAAACTCTG
Organism: Tauraco erythrolophus; assembly: GCF_009769465.1. Lineage (NCBI taxonomy): Eukaryota > Metazoa > Chordata > Aves > Musophagiformes > Musophagidae > Tauraco > Tauraco erythrolophus. The sequence continues at coordinate 54,741,347 of NC_141470.1, forward strand.
AAGCTATTTCTTATAGAATATTGTATGGCTCTGCATTACATCTAATGAAAATATGGGATAGAATCAAAGATAACAGAGATTCCTCTTTAAATCAGCAACAATGTTGAACTTGTAAGCATTTGAAAAGAAAATCACAATTCAAAGTGACTGATGCATTGCAGAGGTGCTCTGAAACTGGCAAGACTAAACTAAGAAATAGAGCACAGTAAAGAGCTTGAATTCATAAGTTTGTAAAATTCCATTTTTAATAATGACTAGGCAAGCAGTACAGTAGAAAAAGATGAAGAGGTTATAGTGGCATACAAAGCAGGTGTGAGACAATGACTAAGAGAAAAGACAAAGCATGTTCTATTTTACATTTAATAGAAGAATCAAGGAGGTAATCATTCTGCCGTTCTGCTGTACTTCAAAATGCCAATTCTTAGCTGAAACACTGTGCCCACTACAGTGCTTCCTACCTGAAGAAATATACAGGCAAATTTAGACCAAAAGTGAAGCAGAATACAAAGAGAAGGAGAAGAAAGAACCTTCTCAGGCAAAAGTCAGAGTCCAGGTAGTCTAGAAAAAGGATATGAGGGTGACATAACATCTTCCGATGCTTAAAAGGGCTGTTCACAAGAGGTACTCTGATCAGCTATAGTCTGTGACCCCCAACAGAAAGACAAGTCAACTCGATCCACAGCAAAAAACCAAAAGAGATTAAATACCCTCCAAAACTTCTCAGTATAGTGAGCAACCAGAATAATTCATTTAGGAATACAGTAGAATTCTTTTGGGGAGTAAGGTTTTTTTTGTTTGTTTCAAATATCATCTATGAATTATAGTTGTCTTGATCTTTCCCATCAATTACCTACACTTTAATTCCTAATAAAACTTGAGCATCAAGCTAAACAGAATTAATTTTTACAATCTGAGAACATTTATAACATTAATAATTCACTTCATACTTCAAGAAAGTTAGTATTTCCCTGATGTACAGTTTAAAAAAAATGTATCAGAAAGAGACACAACAGTCATTGTTCCACTCTGAACTAAACAGTTTTTTATTTAAAAGAAAGTGTCAGCTAAGTTTTTTTGTCCCGCTGTGCATTCAGAACAAATTTTTAACAGGAACACAAATAAGCCTCAATACCTCTATAAATATGACTTTTACCTAAGATTAAAAACACATCATATTGATGTTTTTAAATATAGGCAATAATCTATTTTAGGACAACTTGAAATAAGGCATGTTTAAATAAGATGTTATCACATTTTACAAAAACCCCTCAAGCTCAACAATAATGTTGCCTGAAGACTTAATTTTTTTTCAGTAAGAAACTTAGATAGAACATACCTTATCATGTCCTGTATCTCCTCCTCTTACAATATCGGGAGCCATGTATTCTATTGTTCCACAGAAGGAATATGCTCTCTCATTCTAGCAAAAAAAGAAAATAAAATTCATGTCAAACAATTATATTATACGAATCATATGGGACAGATATGGCTAACAGTTCCAAGATGCTGGCAGCAATTCTCCTCCAAATAGCTCAGAACTGCTAGCTAAATCATATTCCATCATGTAGAGATGTATCACATAATGCTACAGAATATTTACAATCTTCTATGAAAAAATAAAATGTCATAGGCTTGTGTGGCAGGCCAAGATAAGCACACAAAAATTAACGTATTGATAATTTAAAAACTTTCCCGTAAGTCTAAATGATCTATAGATTTCAGAGCTACACAAGATTCCCCAAGGTAATATAGACAGACGTTCTGAAGGCTGCAATATCAATACTCTAGACAACAAATGAAACCTTTGCATTAAAAAGAGCATTTCATTGTAAGATGTACAATTTGACTAAATTGGATACAAGATCCTTTGGGTTCCCCACATTTAGGAATTTATTATGACCTCTAGAAAAGTAATTTTCTTTCGCAACACACACATATATAAAAAACACAACATTCTCTCAAGAAGAGACTTGGAGAGAGACAAGAGAGAGAAAGGCAGACAGACAGAGTTGTAAATTTAATTTTATTCTACACACTGAAGTTATTGTCTTGATTATGTTCAAAACTAAGCTGCTTTCACAGGCATGTATAATTGTTCCCTGTTAGTGATTTACCTTTGAGGTCAACATGAGGTCATGCTGTACCTTGCTAATGACGAAAGCACATGTGTTTGGGCCATGCAACATTGTTCCTCCCTTATCCTTCAAGCTTCTAGCATTTTGGGGAGAGATCCTGACAGGTCCTTTAAAGAAGAGTGTTCAAAAAAGCAAATATTTCAAAAGTCAGGTTTTACATTTGTAGAGTCAGATTTGGAGTTTAAAACAGGTGCTATATAAGAGAATGTACTACACTAATGAGAGGAAACTTCTAAAACTAGAAATAGTGCTCAGTGCTACCCTTAGGCATAAAAACAAAAACAGTCCAACAGCATATTATTTAACTGTATTTATTAAAATACATATACTGTGACTGGTTTGTTGGGGTGAAATTCTGATTTCGAAATAGGTATAGGTCTCATTTTGTTCAAATGTTAACTTGAAATATTAACTTCTGAGACAAAACCATGAAATAATAAACTTCTCAAGATTCTACTTTCCTTTTACACAACTATTGCTTCTCTTTGATTATCTTTTCCAGTACCTGTTATCTAAAAGAAAAATAGTGTGATATAAAGCAAAAACACCAAAAAAAAACACCAAAAAAAAATTCAGAAATTCCTAGCCCTCCATCCTGGCACCAGCCAGTCTAAAGCTATTCGTATATCCCTCTGTTCATTTTTACTTCAACTGGGAGGGAAGGAGGCGGGGAAGAAGAGGAAAAAAGAAAAGGGAGTGAAAAATACAAAACGAGACTGTTCTTCATTTACCACCTCTCCAAAGAGTAAAGATAATGCAGCCAAGCTGAGATTTATGAAAACAATTTACAATGCTAATAGCAAAACAAACAGATGAAAACTACTACCGTTTAGTTAGCTGCAAATTCAGCACATCATGCACAAAATTGTGCCTTTTTTTGTCTCCACTTCATGTAATAAAGCTACACTACAACATACTACAGTGACAAGAAACAGACTGGGGAGCTGTATATGAATGTATACAGCGGTACAGCAGAGCCCTTATGATCTCAGGAGCCTTTTGCCGGCGAGAAGGCTCACTAGAAACACCTCAGAACATGCACAATTATTAGTAGCAGCTTTTTTGAGGAACAGTTACAATCCTTACTCTACACGACTGGTGGTTCTGATTTTCAATTATATTTACTTTTTACGTTTTACAGTAATTTTAGCTTTTAATATGAAAGATGGAATTTCTGAAACAGTATTTGAAAATAAGTTCCATTTCTTTCTTAAATTTATGGCTGAGGTATTTTTCTGTCCTGTGCAAAATTCAGTGTTTAAAACCCTCAAAAGAATTTTGGATGTTTAAAAAATTGGTATTGTATCATTTAAAAAATAATTTCTTATAATTAAATTTCAATATGAAAAACTCATACTGTAAGTCAGAAACAGGCATTTACATTTCATTCAACTTTATAACATAAATCCACATTCCAGAATCCACATTACTAGTATTTTCATGTTATGAGATGCAATACAAGAAAGGAAGCTATTAAACAACAACTGAACTGAGATTACCTACAGGTGAATTCTCATTGAACATGCACATCTTGCAAATACTTGAGCTTAAGAATTTCTTGTGCAATGCAGAAAGCTCGTTTTTTTTCCCCTCAATCGGCACGTATGCCTTAGACACCACAGTTCCCTCTTCTGGGGGAATCACATGCTAATGAAAGGAAACAGAAGTATGGCTAACCCATCTCTAACAACTCTATTGATGATATCAACCTTGCCTTTGAAAGAGTGTCATTATGCTTGCTCCCAATCAGCTGTGCTTCCATGTTTACAGATAATCTGGAGATAGTCTTCAGTCTTCTAGCACACAACAGCTGGTTCTGATTTCTGTTTTTTTTTCTTTACCAAGTTCAGCATCATATCTAAATGTTTATGCAATAGTATAGTTTTTAGTAAAGGCATAAAAGCGGCTACTTCAAACCAGTTCTCTGCTTAAGAGTGCAACAACTTTTCATGAAGCCACTGATACAAAGAGAATTTTGTTAAGAGCTCTTCATCAATGAACATAGCGGGGTTCACCTGGACAGCCAGTCAGTTCACTTTGTTAAACCATCCCCGTTACATTAGGAAAAAGAAAGTATACTCCCTTAACACTTATTCTTCAAGTTGAGCTACACAGACTCTGTGGATGTACCTGTATGTTATTAAAATTATTACATGGGGTAGACCTCTAACTTTTGCCACTCCACTTATGGCAATATAAAAAAAGATATTAAGAAGCGCACTGCCCTCTTTCTGAGTTCCTCACAATCATTCTGATTGATCTGACCATCCTAGTAACTGCTATAACCTGCTAGGGCACTTTCAACACCCATCCCTGGAAGTGTTCAAGGCCAGGCTGCATGAGGCTTTGAGCAACGTGATCTAGTGGTAGGTGTTCCTTCCCATAGCAGGGGAGTTGGAACCAGATGATCCCTTCCAATCCAAACCATTCTATGATTCTATACCACATCTATATGATCCCTGCAGCTTTTTCTCCAGATTATCTATTTTAACACCCCATTTTCCTTTTCCTTCATCAAGAAAAAGAAAGGGTGTAATTTGTCTTCCATCCAGAAGATGTTGACAGCACCTAACCGCTGAGCAGCTTTAGAACAGAGAACTAGAATTCTGTGACTATCCAAGACGGAGAAGTATAATGTGGTTTAGCGTTTGCCCTAGAAGACAGTCGCTTCACCAAAGAAAAAAATCTCAAAGCAGTGTCTTCTTTGCTAAGACTACATACACTGATCTTGGCAGGCTGACCACAATTATACCATTTCCAGAGATCAAAAAACCTAGCTCCAGTATTCAATGAGAAGTGCAGACAGAAGGATGGAGGTCTTGAACCATCATGTTCTTGATGATCTTGTGGTACCGTTACTTGGACCTGCTTTACAACCTGAAGTTGTAGAAAGCATACATGTAAACTTTCCTCCTCAAAGACAGAGAGGCATTATGCCTTCAGAGTTCTCTAATGAGCTCCCTCATCAAGTAAAAAAAGTGCATCAACAGTGGCAAAAATAGGCAAGAGGAAGAAACTCCATTTCTCCACAGAGACTAATCAAACTCACCACATCTACAAGAAAAGCCTGACTGACAGAGAAACAGTCACTACTTCAATACAAGGATGTGTCCTTGAGAGTACACATCCCAGCCTACAGCAATGTAAATTCAGTTTAGCAGCATACGCAATGGTAGCTCAGACAGTTAAGTTCCTCTCCTAACTGTTCAACAGGTCTTAACAAAGTATGTGGGACAAGAACTGTAATTCCAAAGTGAATTCTAATACTTGGCTGAAGACATCTTCAGTTAGGAGGACACAGGTAAACAACTGTCTTTATGTCAGGGCCAAACTATTATTCATAAAGGAAAAAAAAGTCGTCTTAGAGCAGAGGACAAGACCCCAAGGGACTGTTACATGGCATTATAACACCTTCAATAAGCAGAGAACATCATTACTTCAGGGACTCAAAAAAAATAAAATCAAGTTAACCATATCCTCAAGAAACTGGGATCTGCATAACCGATAACTGGAAAGCACATCTTGTGATTGTCATGTTTACTCATAGCACGGCAGATAGGGCATCCAAATCAGCTTGGAGAAATGTACAGAGAATGGCTTTTGGAGCTCCGAAGTAGCCTCAGATAAAAACATGACCCACACTGAAAGGTTCAAGACTCAGGCAGGAAAGGGCTGATGTGTTGAGTACTTCCTGAGTCAATGGTGTCATCAGTATGTTGCTGCTGAGTACTAAATAAAGTGATATTTCTGTTTAGATTTCTGCAGGTAACTAGGTGTTACATCAAGAGATTGTATATAAACATTGTCTATATAAACATTAAGCACAAAATGCACCCATCTGTTGCCAAATTGGCTGTTTGTACAAGAGTGACTGAACAAACTAGAGCCTGCCATTTGACCATTGGAAAAATGTGAGCAAAAACAAAAAGAAAAAGATGAAGTGAAATCTTAAGAACTCAAAAGATTGTTTCAGAGGCCTCAGGAACAAAACAAACACACATCAAAGCAAAGCACTCATACAAAAACATGAAAGAAGGCTCTAGAGGTGTGAATACTGGAATGGGTGAGTTAAGATAAAGCTAGCTAACAGAATATTAACATAGGTAAAACAAAACAAAAAACTTGCCAAGTTTTTAAACTAGCTAGAGCATCTGGCTCGGAATACTGAGGCATAGTCCAAGTATACAGTTCTATAGGTATGTACCGAGCCTGCAGAGAGCATCTATTTGCCACACAAACACTGCTTATGCAAAACACTTCAGAGCTTGAGCATTTGTGATTTTATCTCCAAAGCATGAAGGCAGATACGGAAAGTACTCAAGCATTTTAGGACAGTCATTCTGCCATTTGAAGACGTATTATTTAACATTTAAGTATATGGCCTTTAAAGTACTTCAACTTGACCAGTTGCATTCAAACAACACGTGCCACTGCTCCAACGGACATTCGGGTCCTACAATTCTACAGCTTATTTTATTCACAGCAGTCTTTGTGCAAACGTATTTTAGCCAGAGCATAAGCCAAGTATTCACTGAAGCCATTCTTTTCAGCATTCACAATTAGGACTCACTTCAACTACATGAAAGGTCACCTTTGAAATAGAATAGACTGCTTCTGTTCTCCAACTACTTAATACACAAATATTTGCTCTTAACCGAGCTGGACTACTACCCTGAACATCAGATATGACACATTCTGAAACCATACTATCATATTTCTTCAAACCATGAAACCTGACTCATTAAATTAATTTTGCAACCTTTTAAAAAATAAAAACATAAAACCAAAGCTACTCTTCTCTAAATGTTCTTTAATAGTGTATTTGTTCTCTAACAAGAATTCCTTGCTAATAAAAAAGCTTGGTTAAACTCTTGGTTAAACCCTAATTTCTAGTGTAAAAAATGTAAAGAAATGGAAACTACACAATATTAGTGAAAGGCACTTCTCAGCCATTAAATTGGCTTGGACTTTAACGTCCTTACATTCTGTATTCATATAAAATATTCTAGGAACGTAATCAAATAGTTTAAGAATTACTCCTTTAGTGTATTCAATATTGAAAAATGACAATAAAACCAAAACCTAGAAACACGAAGTGCTGCTGGGCCAAAGAACACGAAGACTACCTCTAGAGTTGGAGAGCCAGGGTAGCAGTCTCTGATGGCATGTATTTCCTCTGTCAGTAACAACTCCGTGACTAAGTAGCACCAAGCAACACAGAGCAAGAGGGTGCAATGGAACAGAAGGGAATCAGGTGGCCAGACAGAAGGCATTCAGGGCTACTGTGAGGACTGACTGTCCACAAGTCCACTGAAAAACTGTCTAATCCAGACAAGAATTACTCACTAGTTCTTGTCACATTTTTGTTACAGAGAAATAATAGAGTTACTATGCATGTTTTGGCTAGGTTTTTCCATAGATTTCAGCAACATTCTTATGAGATTGCTATGCTCGTCCATACTTTTTAGTTGGCAAATTAAATCCCTTCATTCACTTAATCTGACCTTATCATTACGAAGGTTTCAAACGTCATGACCTAGCAAGACAAGAGGAATGCTTAGCTGTTGTCAAAGGCACTGTGGAATCACACAGTAAGTTTAAACAAGGTTTTAATCTAACACAGATATGGTCTTTCTCCTTAAAGTCAAGGACAATTCCTTCTTATTGCACAGGCAGTAAAATTCTCCATATGAGCTTTCAGATCAGGTATATAGATGAAAAAGATCAAACTGATGAAAATCATCTTTTCTTTAAGCAACAACCTAACAGGTTATACTTCATATGAACATGTACACCATGTAAATCACAAGAGATACTACTATGTTTCTAACTTCTATAAAATACTCAAGGCTGCAAGTCAAATACACCACTATTCTATGAAAATGCATCTCTCCTACAACAAATTGGAAGCAATCTGCATGTAAGAGAGATGACTTTTGAGGAGCCGGCAAGGATACTAGTTTTTTTCAGGTAAGAGCAGAGGAGATGGAGGGGCAACCTTATCGCTGCCTATAGTGTTCTCATGATGGGGAGAAGAGAGGGAGGTGCTGATTTCTCTCTAGTGTCCAATGATAGAAAGGTAAAAGAACAGATTAAAGCTGCATGAGGGGAAGTTCAGATTGGATATTAGGAAAAAAAAAAAATTCTTCACTGAGAAGGTGGCCAAGCACTGGGAAAAGCTCCTTAGGGAAGTGGTCATGGCCCCAAGCCTGTCAGCATTCAATAAAGCGTTTGGAAAATGGACCTGATGATCCTTGTGGCCTCCTTCCAACTCAGGATATTCTACAAGTCTATGATACAATGAGACCAGAGCACAGCATTCTGTGCCAGGAATCACTTCCCTGATGTACAAAAGTCTTTAGGTATACAGAACACTTCACAAGTCTTTACAGAACTAAGAAAAGAGACTTAATATAGCAGATTCTTCAAGATTTACAGAAGGCAAAGGCAGGGACTGGAAGAATGAAGAACCGCCCACTGTAGGAGAAGATCAGGTTTGAGACCATCTAAAGAACCTGAAGGTGCACAAGTCCATGGGACCTGATAAGGTACATCCATGGGTCCTGAGGGAGCTGGCAAATGAAGTTGCTAAGCCACTATCCACCATATTTCAAAAGTCATGGCAATCTGGTGAAGTTCCCACTGACTGGAAAAGGAGAAACATAGCCCCCATCTTTAAAAAGGGAAAAAAGACGACCCAGGAAACTACAGACCAGTCAGTCTCACCTCTGTGCCCAGCAAGATCATGGAGCAGATCCTCCTAGCGACTATGCTAAGGCACATGGAAAATAAGGAGGTGATTGGTGACAGCCAATATGGCTTCACTAAGGGCAAATCCTGCCTGACTAATTTGGTGGCCTTCTATGATGAGGTTACAGCATTGATGGATAAGGGAAGAGCAACTGACATCATCTACCTGGACTTTCTAAAGCATTTGATACTGTCCCACACGACATCCTTGTCTCTAAACTGGAGAGACATGGTTTTGACAAATGGACCACCTGGTGGATAAGGAATTGGCTGGATGGTTGCTCTCAAAGAGTTGTGGTCAACAGTTCAATGTCCACATGGAGGCCAGTGATGAGTGGTGTTCCTCAGGGGTCAGTGCTGGGACCAGTGCTATTTAACATCTTTGTTGGAGACATGGACAGTGGGATCGAGTGCACCCTCAGCAAGTTTGCAGATGACACCAAGCTTTGTGGTGGTGTGGACATGCTGGAGGGAAGGGATGCCATCCAGAGGGACCTTGACAGGCTGGAGAGGTGGACCTGTGAGAACCTCATGAAGTTCAACAAGGCCAAGTGCAAAGTCCTGCACGTGGGTCGGGGCAATCCCAAGCATAAGTACATGCTGGGCGGAGAATGGATTGAGAGCAGCCCTGAGGAAAAGGCCTTGGGAGTGCTGGTGGATGAGAAGCTCAACATGAGCCGGCAATGTGCACTGGCAGCCCAGAAAGCCAACCGTATTCTGGGCTGCATCCAAAGAAGCGTGGCCAGCAGGTCGAGGAAGGTGATTCTGTCCCTCTACTCAGGTCTCCTGAGACCCCACCTGGCTCCTGCATTCAGCTCTGGAGTCCCCAACACAAGAAGGACATGGAGCTGCTGGAGCGAGTCCAGAGGAGAGCCACAAAGATGATCCGAGGGCTGGAGCACCTCTCCTATCAAGACAGGCTGAGAGAGTTGGGGCTGTTCAGCCTGGAGAAGAGAAGGCTCCGGGGATGATCTTATAGCAGCCTTCCAGCACTTAAAGGGGGCCTACAGGAAAGCTGGAGAGGGACTTTTTACAAGGGCATATAGTGATAGGACAAGGGGCAATGGCTTTAAACTGAAGGAGGGGAGATTTAGATTAGATCTAAGGAAGAAATTTTTTACTCTGAGAGCGGTGAGACACTGGAACAGGTTGCCCAGCGAAGTTGTAGATGCCCCATCTCTAGAAGTGTTCAGGGCCATGTTGGATGAGGCTTTGCGCAACCTGGTGTAGTGGAGGGTGTCCCTGCCCATGGCAGGGGGGTTGGAACTAGATGATCTTTGAGGTCCCTTCCAACCTTAACCATTCTATGATTCTATGATTTGGCCTTGCTAGGTATTTCTGGCATCTGCAGAAAGACTGTTGTGAATTGTTTTAGATACTGTCAGACTGCAAGGTTACATTGGAAAAATCCAGAACTGCTTGTAAAGTTCCTCAAATGACTGTTTCCTATATTGTACAATTATCAATATACTAACCGTACCTAAGAAAAATGAAAAATTCTATTTCTTAAGTAGTGCTTCATACAAACTCTGAACAGGAATCCCACAGAACAATTTCTATGACTTCTCATATGCTATTTCTCACATGGTCTTAACTCTGTGTGGTGAAGTCAGCTCTTTCTTTTACATCAGCTACAAGAGTCCAGCAGAAAAAACGTCAGTCTGCTCAAACAAAAGACATACAATAGATTGTATCGTTCTATTTTGAAGGTTCAATGATGGTAACTAACATCCCTAGCATGCTCTCATGAAGGCTTTAGTAAACAAATTGCTTGGAAGAGCAATGCTGTCCCAGAAGATACTGACTATCTAACATCGTATTAGAGTGTTTAACAGCTCCCAGCAGTAATTTAAATTGAATGTGCAGAAGTCACAACACTCTTTGCACAAATACTTCTAACTGATACTCGGCTAGGACTGTGACACTTCACCCAGTGATGAACAAGTCATCCCAAACAAAACCTGCATGTTACTTCTGCAGAAGGTCCAACTCAAGAGGATAAGGCAGAAAAACAGACTCCAAATCAGAACTAGAAATGGTAGCAAGAGCTAATAGAACTGTTAAATAGGCAGCAAACCCCCTTGAAGAATAATGCTGATGTGCTTTTGTGAGGTTCCTGCAATCTCTTGTGTGTGTATTTATCAGCATCAATAACAGGAATAACTTTAGCCTCAATAGTATGGCAAATGGCCCTTCTATGTCATGGTTTTACCAATTTCTTTGTTAACAAGGAAGATTGTTTTCAACAGTATACACTAAACTGTCCCTTCTAATCATTTTAATTTATTCAATGCATATTTGGATATCAACAGAAGCATCATTCACTCTACTATTTTTATAAGGTCATTAAAGAAAAAAGTAATTAGTTGAGAAATAAGTAAATTCAGACAGTAAAGGCTAGAAAAGATATATTACACTACTCTGTTCAGGACTAAGACTCAGACTTAACTAGGGGTATAGGCCCACCTAAAGAGTTTCACAGGTTGCCAAACAAAATAATTTTCTTGCCTTTCAACAGCAACATATATAATTAATTTCTTAATCTCCTCAAATGCCTAAAGTGGTAGATCATTTCTAGGTATGAGCACATGCAGTATTTGTACTGTGCTAGAGAAGTCTCACTGTTGCTTTTCATTTGACTAACTCAGAGAAATATGCTGGAGGAAAACTACCTTCCTTAACTGCTTATATCTCTAAACAGATGTCTCAAGCCCAAAGTGGTCTTACTTTCTTTGTTAAAGGAACTTCAAAGTTAACTTCCAGGTTGCAATAATCAGACTCTTTCTGGGCTCTATCAGTAGTGTCATAAATAAAATCAAACAGAAAAAAAAATATAGCAGAATTTCTAGAATACAGGAGACCGTATCGTTATTGTTGCTATTTTTTACAGTTGTGAGTGGATGTAATTAGAGTTCTGAAAGCTGTAACTTAGGTTTTGTCTACAAGTATAAATAGTGAAAACTTTCCTAGGATAACCATGTCAGGGCCCTGAGCTTATCAACAGGCTCTGCAACCTCATTCCCCATCCCTAGAGGTTAAGGCATCTGTGCTCAAGAATAACACTGACACACATGAGCTGAATAACCTGTGTGGAACTTTGTCAGGGGCCTTGTCCACCTTCAGCTGAGAGCTGAAGTTCAGGCTCCCATTCTTGATCCTTGTGTCAGCTGTGCTGCAGGGATGCCTGCACTTGGCTGCATACCTCATTGATCCTGATCCACCAACTTCAAATCCTGGCTTGACCTCAAGCCTCCCTCCTCACGACAAGGTAGTCTGATAACCACTGGACTGTTGTCTGAGCCTGCCTTACTGCCACTAGAATTGTTCTGATCTTCTTGTTTAGCAACTGTGGGATTGTGCCACTGGTCAGTGAGCATACTGATCCACGCCTGCCTTGCTCTCATCCTTGGTTCCCAGCTCACACTAATGCAGAGAGCAGTCTCTCCATCCTGCTGCTCCCTGACAAACTAGTCACGAACCACAGTTCCTCTAGAAACAGATTATAGGACTAGAGAGCTTATGCAGTTGAAGAGTTCAGCAGTATCACACCAAGCATCTCATACATCAGTGCGCTGGGTTTACGTGAAGAGGTTTTGGTAGCACCAGAGGGGCTGCAAAAATGGCCCCTGTATGTAGCTGTGAAAAGCTTCTCTGGCTCCAAAATCAGTGGGACCGGCCTCTGGCCGGTTTGGACTCCCCATCCCCTCAGGCCAGGGCCAAGCCAATCAATGTCTCTGCGAATGCCATATTCAAGACTGAGACAAAGGAGCCCAAACCAAGGCTGGACCTACACTGAAGAGAGGGTGGAGGCAGGGGGCTGGTCCCCCCGGCAGGCAGCTGCCCATTCTGGGCCAGCGCTACCCAACTGGAGATGATCGTACTGGTGCAGCTTGCAGAGCTCCAAAGCGCGCTGCTCACAGGGCACCCCCTGGGCGAAGTTCATCCTGCCAGGACTGACGAGGTTCATCGCCTGGTCAGGTCTGGTGTGGCTGCAGCAGAGAGAAGAGTAGGATCCGAGCGAAACAAGTACACAGACACCCAGGTCAGTGAAGATAGAGAGGGAGGTGTTGTGCCAGAGCTGAGATTGCCCTGCAGTCCACAGTGAGACAGCAGCCTGTTCCCCTGCCACCCATGGAGATTAACAATGGAGCAGATATCCACCTGCAGCCTATAGGGAACTGCACTCTGGACAGGGCAGCTGCACCTGAAAGAGTCTGTAAAAGATTTTCTCCTGTGCAAAAGGACCTCACACTGCTGGATATTAACAGGGGAGCAGAGATGCACCTGCAGCCCATGGGAAGGGACTCCACATCAGAGCAGATGGATGCATCCTAAGAAAGCCATGACTCCATGGGAAAAGCCCATGCTGGAACAGTCTGATGGGTAAGGACTGGATTCCGCAGGAAGGACCCATGTTGGAGAAGCTCATGGAGAATTGACTCCTGTAGGAAGGGACTCCACGTTGGAGCAAGGGAAGGCTGTAAAGGAGTCCTCCCCCTGTGGAGAAAAGAGCAGCACAAACACCATGTGACAAACTGACAACAACCCCCACTCCCCATCCCCCTGCGCTGCCTCGGGGAGGAGGAGGAGGTTAGAGTCAGGAAGAAGGGAGGGGTTGGGGGAAGGCGTTCTTAAGATCTGGCTTTGTTTCTCATTATCCTCTCTGAACGTGACAGTTAACAAATGAAACCGATTTGTCCCCAAGCTGAGTCTGTTTTGCCCGGGGCCATGGTTGGTGAGTGATTCCTCCCCGTTCTTATTTCAATCCTCAAAGCCTTTTGTAACATGTTTCTTCTCTCCACACTACCAGGGTAGGAGGGAGGAGGAGTAGTGAGTGAGTGGCTGCATGGTGCTTAGTTGCTGCCTGGGGCTAAACGATATCAGACCTCTACAGCTGTAGCCCCAAAAAGTAACTCAATGCAAGGCTAAGCCCTCATCTAATGTTGAGAAGAGGTTCAAGAAACCCTTATCATATTTATACAACAGCTATGTTTGCTTTTGCAGTGCAATATAACTGCAATGCTGCAAGAAATTCTTTAAGCCAGTTCCTGATAGTGGATTTGTAAAGCAAAAAAAACAAAGAGAAAAGAAGAGAAAAGAAAACAAAAGTCTTAATTCTGTAGGCAAAAAAAATCATAAACAGCACATAATTGTGTGGGAGGGATACAAGTATGTACCGCTGTCATCCCAGATGAACGTTTTGTACTAGGTTCTTCTCAAAATTCCAATTTTTGGGAAGACTTGTTTTCTAAAGCATCGTCCTTTGAGGAGAGAGAGGTAGCTACCAAAAGAGAGAAGAATGGCATACAAAGCAAAACGTGAAAAAAATCCTTCTTCAAATAAGAAGCAGAATTATAAGGTATAAAAGTACCAATTCTGGGAATAATTCTACTAGCTGCTACTGCAAGCCTTCAAAAATTTATTTTTTAAAAAGAGAATGTAAAAAAAAAAGCATAGGTGATAACAACAAATAACCATTTATAGTATCAGAGAGCACCAGATGTAAAAGGTTGATGAGTAGAACAGACAATTTTGCTCAAATGCAATCGATCTGGTTAAAATTCATTTTCATATGGCCATGAATCTCTGGTCATGTAAGTTTTTCACATCTGGTTGCCCAAATAGCATTGAAGTTAGGTATTTATAATAATTCAAGAGGTTTTAAAAAAAAAAAACTATGAGAAAGAAAAGCTTAATGAGGATGGCAGTGTTTGCCCTCCAAAAGTTACTTTTTTTTCCCCCTTGTAAAATGGAAGCTGAATTTTCCCGTGTTGACTAGCAACATATTAGAATAATATGCTGTTTATTCCAGCATTTCCAGATCTGATAGAAGATATCAGGCTATTTAACACACAGATCAGTATTTCTCCCCAAAATGTGATTTTTAAGTGGTATATTACAATAAGAAAACAGTATCCTTAGAGCAGTCACTGTAAGAAATCATGATCTGTCTTACAAAAATTCTTAATGGCACTTGGAGATTTTGGCATCAAAGTCTGAACAGAATGTATTTTGTGCTCCAGTCTTCTGCATTACTGCTCCACGCCAGGAAAGCACAATCATCTTTGTGATAAGCATTGAAAAAGGGATACCTCTTGGTCTAAGGCATGAACAGTCATCTGATCATTGATGATCTAGTTTTGCAATTAACAGTTCAGTTATGTGCCTTTACAGTGTTTGGTATGTTCTCAATATTCAAATTCAGGACACTTAAAACACCAAAAGAAGTATATCATTTAAAGGAAAAAGTTTTTGCCATTGTTTTACTTCCCTTTTCAAAATAAGGGAAATAATGACTAATTGTCCAGACGGATCTATAGCCAATGTTCGCTTCTGTGGAATAACTTCACTATTCAGTTTACTCTTTCTTACCTTTTCCTCTCTACAGAAATGTATATCTACTCCTTATAACTGTGCTATGTTTACATCACTGAACAATTGTTTAACTACATCTGCTTGCATCTTAGTAAGTCATCCACAGTATGGATCATTCTAACTCATCTTTGCAAGAGAATGCTCAATGTTTAGAGGATGCACGATTAAATTTCAATAATCATCATCATTTTAATTGGACAATAATAAGTCTTCCAAAGTTAAATGCACAGCTAATCTACCACATCACTCAAGTAAAATGACAGTTCATACAGCACTAAACAAGAGTCAAGTTGTAGTCACTTCCCTCTCTTCTGGACTACCTTTAAACTGCTCTAAGAATGTGTATGGATCTCTTCCTACTTCATCTACTAAAATCCCTAGTGGACTAACCACCTTTCTATCATTTCTCCTTTAATGAAATTTCCTTGAAAAATCTTTTAAAATTACATACTAATTTTCTTTCCAGAACAAAATGTTCACTCAACCAGCTAATAAATGATCAACAGTGAAAAGCATCTGACAGTTATAACTAAATTTGCAACTCTGATAAAGACATTTTCAGATAGAAAAAAACAATAATGTATCTGAACTATTCATTCTACACATCAGACAGAAGTACACAGATATCCATCCAACTGACTTATATTACAATTCAATCATCCCTCATACAAAATAGCTACTCTTGTATTATTTATCACTAAGGCATTTGTATGCTCTCAGATATAACGTTTGAAGACTGACAATGTTCAATATGTACTACATATTTTTTTTAAACTTCATTAAGCAAACACAAAAACTTCAAAACAAACTGAAGCTAATGCACAAGATGTGTACCAATGCAGAAGAACTGAACATTTCACCATACTCTGGAAGAAAGCGTACTGTATGGGATCTAATTAACAAGAAAAATGTTAATCGTTATGCATAGTCCAATGGAACAGATTACTACTAAAATAATTCAATTAACATGTTCAGATTTTTTTGAAGACAAAGATCTCCACATATACTAAAATATGATTTTTAGTGTAGTTATAGAATTAAAGAAAGAGAAAAAAAGATTTAAAAAAATTAAGTACCATTTTAACAACAAGCATTAAAATGAACACCAGACCTGATGACTAGATTAAACTGACATTAACCAAATCAAAACAATTTCAGCATACAAGGAGAGCTATTAATGAGATCAAAAAATAAAAATATGCCTAAGCCACAAATCCAGAAGATAAATATACTACACAAGAAATAAGATAGCAAAAAAAAAAAAATCAACAAAGCAGGGTTGTGGTTTTTTTTTTTAAAGGTAAACGCAATGCAAGACTTGGAAAAAAATAGCAACATCAAAGTGATTGCACTTATGCAATGATCAAAACAACGGTGTAGAAGTTTCAATACAAAGTCTGTCAGTCCTATCAATTCCCTGCACCCCCGATAACAATTTATATTAACACCATGTGCAAATATATTCTATATCCCAGTTAGACAGGAACTCAACTGAGATGCATGAAAGCATAAGGTAAAGAGTGTGGGGTTTATCTCAATTTTCTTTGCAATTCAGTTGAAAGTTAAAAGCCAGAAAGACTATCCTTAAATTCATCATGGGGCTAAGAATACAAATGCCATAAAACTTAATAGCAAATTTCAATCTCTTACCTAATCCCATTCTATGGTTAGGCTAGTCAAACCGTAGGTCTTCATGAGATATTAAATAAAATTTGAATATCCAAAGTCATTTCATATCTAAATACCTTGTGACACTGAACTATCCTATGTGAAAATTCATTTTTAATAAACTACTTCATGCGAGACAGGTTATTTCTTCTTTTTGCATGCAAATACAAGCACACAGACTTCATTTTAAAGATAAAACAAAGGCAAAACCAGACTGCCATTTCACTTGTTCAAGAGAAATTTCAGCTTCTTGCAAAACTAGTATAAAATGCTTTAGAGCTCTTAAAATCACAATGCTTTCAGCTCGCCTCTGTAATTCTTACATTTTATAAGCACTTTCACACAATAATTGTAAAACAAAGCGGATACTTGACAATGCACTCTTCACACTCATGCTTCAGTAGCTGCATGGCAGAGACCAGTAAGTTTCTGTTTTCCTACAAGTCACATGCCTTTGCTTCTTTTCACTCAAACAGTGCTTAGGAAAAGCAGCTTCCCATCTCTTCGTTGTTGAACAGTCAATTAATCTGCTATAGTTATTATAGTCAAGAATAGTACACTCTTTTTATTATAAAAGATTTTCTGTTAAGATTCTATACTTGCTCAGGTACCTGGAAATATTTAACAACCATCAGACTAAAGCAGAGATAAATGAAAACACTGAACTATGACGTTTCCTAGCAAGTATCCCTAACTACAAAACCATCCAAAATTCATAAATACATGGGAAAGAATTGTAAACATAATTGCTGATAATTTGTATAAATTCTTAGTTACTAAATATGTGTTGTTTCAGAAAATCCAATCCAAAGAGGGCGGTTGCTAGAATAAATGCCACTTCGGTTCAGTATACTTTTTTAATGGCAAAGTTCTTGCAAGACACAGGGTGGGCCAGGGAAGAAGTGTGAAGAAAAAGGGAGAAAGGAAAGCATAATGCTCTCACTAAATTGCAAATACTACATTCTTACCTGACTTACGCAATTGTATAATTTTATCACAAGTGCTACCCAATGAGCATGGAAACAGATATAAAGC
This sequence comes from Tauraco erythrolophus, assembly GCF_009769465.1. NCBI lineage: Eukaryota > Metazoa > Chordata > Aves > Musophagiformes > Musophagidae > Tauraco > Tauraco erythrolophus. The sequence goes on from NC_141470.1 coordinate 54,759,310, forward strand.
TACGCAGTTATACAGGCAAATTTTACCTCTTGTAAGTGCATTGGTTCAGAAGTGCATGTTAGGTATCTTTTTTAATGTGAATTCTAAGTGTTCTAGTAGTAGCTGAATTGTCTACAGAGAATACAATATGAAATGTCAATTTCTATGAGTAAATGGGTCATTATAATCATGTTTAGTTTCAGTAGCTAAATTACAATAGCACACATGAAATCTGTAGTCAAGTGAAGACAACTCCTTAGATTTTGAAAGCAAACAATACAATTGAAATTGCTCTTTTCCTTAAAAGAAACACTAGAAATATTGAGCTTTTTTGACAGGGAAGACAAACAAAATGTGAAGGAGAATATGAGAGAGAAAAAAAAAAGGTTAAATGAAGAGATTTATGAGGTATATACTAAAACCAGAATGGATTAGAGTCAGAGGAACCAACCTTAAATGACCAAGCAACAAGACTGCTTTATTTAACAAGTGGAGAAAGAGGAATCCCATTCAGAGTGTGGGAAAAACAGACCAGACAGGCATCTCTGATACTTATCCAAGTCCTTCCCTTTCCTTGCAGTGCTTGTAAATGACATCCCAAAGGTGAGCACAGATAAGAAATAAGCATATTTCCTAAAACTGTCTGTTTTGAGAATTAAAGGTGGTCCTGATTCATTATGACATTCTTATCACAGGGAAGATTGCTGCTTCATTCAACTTTGGCTCAAAGGCTGGAGGACTGTTCCTTTTCTCTTTTCTCTCTCATCCTTGCAGTAATACCATTCCAAGCACTTTACTTTGTCTTTTGTGCCCAGCACAGCTTCTCTCACAACTTTAAGCAGGTCTTACTCTCCTTAGTCACACCTTTTACTATCAGTCTTTCCTGCTGAAAACTGCACATTCTTTTGCACTGGTCTGGCAATCTGCTGTTAATCCCTTGTCATGCCAGTTGAACCTCCTCTTGGTTTCACACTATAATCTAAAAGGAATATACTGATATTATCTGTACTATTTCCCTGATTCAGAAAGTAATGTTTCATATCTCTTAAAATGGTACCTCCCAAATCCCACCAGACTCCATTTGAAATGCAAATATTCTAGAGGAAACTACCACTTGTCTATTTTTAGAAAATCCCTCTGCTGCTTCCAACAAATACTTCTAGATCTGCAGTCCCAGATTTCAATACCTCTAATATCTAAAGTGAAAGCCAAATAACAACCATTTTTAAATTTTTTCAGAAGTAAAATACTGCATAATTTTGACTCTCTGAAATCTAAAAAGCATATTTGGAGAGAAAACTGTACCTTAAAAATAATTAACAAGCCAACAGTCAGAGATCACTATGTTAGGTACTATGCGCATATTTAATAAGAGATAAGCTTTTATCCTAAAAGCTTGCAATTAAGCTTATCAAAAGTGACATAAAGACATGAGAAAGAGACAAGATAATAATATATTAATTATTATTAGCATAAAGAAGAGTCATAGCATACCAATTGCCTAGTCACTGCAAAGTATTAGCACAGTCAAGCATTTTTAAAAAGGCATCTGAAAATGATAATGTAAGTGGCTTTTCAGACTTATGTGGATCTTTCCTTTTTCACACGAAGGGCAGCAGGAGGGAGCATGAAGGCATTTCAGGGAAAACTAGAACAGACAAAAACGCCTGACAACACTGGCAGGCCAAAGACCAATGAACTGAAAGCTCAAAACCCAGTAAGAGAGTACTAGATTTTATTCTATGAAGTAAAAGTCCAGAAGGTGGCTTTTCTCCTCTCTCAAATGCATTCATGATTTCCATGAGACAGAATCTGACTTTGTGACCTTGCTGGATTCTGTCCACACTTACTAGAGATTCAAATACTCACCTCATCAGTAAGAAACTCCTTACTCAGACCGAAGTCTGTCAGCACCACGTGGCCATCAGAATCGAGGAGAATATTCTCAAGTTTTATATCCCGATATATAATCCCCAACTGCAAACAGAATATAAGAAAAAGTATTTCCAAATCAGTGTAACCACAGAAAGGAGACACTGTTGAGTGCATTTAAATACAAAGTTAGCTAAATTCCCGTTATTAAGGTAATCTGACACCTGAAAGCTGCACCTCAAAAAGGGCAATTTTAAAATGCCTTTGAAGAAACAACTTTGAGCAACTTAAAACTTCTGAGAAATTACACTGTCATTAGTGTCTTTAAATTTAAAGGACATACTACAAGCTTTCAATCTAAGTGACTGAATACTTGCTGTTGAGTACAGAACTCGGTTCAGCTTTCATTAAGAACAAAAATAGATGCTTCTGTAATATGTTCTAGACCATACATGCATGCTTTGTAATAGTTTACAAATCTACTTCCTACCTCTGAAAACTGTAACTCTTTTCATGCATACAGTTGTGCCAAAATTTCAGAACTCTGCTGTTTAACTGTATCAAAAAAAAGATAACTGAACAACAGTGCAACCCAAACACTGTTCATGTTGACTACAAAACAGTTTTACTGACGTATACCATTTCATCAGGATTACTAAAAATTAACAATCATTTGTCAATAACAACACTTTTCACACTGCAGACGAAAACTTGTAGCCTTAATCTGGAGCACATGAATAGACACTTCATTGGAAGGACTTCTAATTATACAACGGATGTCCCATTGCTAGATAAAGTTACTTTGAATTTAAAATAATCTGAAAAAAAAGAAATAGTTCTCCTTACTAACTTAATATGATGTGAAAAGAAAACAGTGGTAGTTACTTTACCTTGTGGAGATGTTCAAGTGCCAAAACAATTTCCCCAATGTAAATTTGCACCTCATTTTCTGAGAATCTCTCTCTGTGTGAAAGGTGAGTAAACAATTCTCCTCCATTTATATAGTCTAAAAAGTAGAATAAAGAACCTTATAATTTCACTGTCTGACAAGTTAATTTTCTTATTGGAATATTAATACGTACTTTGTAAGTTATTAAATAAGATGTTCTGGGATCAGATGCTTTTACTTTATTGTAATTCAGTAATATTTCATGATGATGTACCATATTCAACTTCCTTCTTAGAGGACTGACAGAAGAACACGATCAACTCAAATAAGCAGCAAAACCATGAAATAATCCTCAAATATCCATAAATTACAAAGATGGATATTTTGCAAAATCAGTCTTTTAGTTATTTAGGAATATGAAAAGAAAGGAGTACAAATAATATCTACAAACAGAAAACTTATACACTCTTATGAAATACTTAAGAGCAACAAGGCAGAGTGACACAAAGAAAGGCAATTAAGAAAACCGGTATTAGGTGAAATAATCAGCTATGGACAATTACAAGTTTTATCCTTTGCAAGGGGAATTTTGATGGCAAAACTTGCTGGAGGAGATTATTTCCACATACATTCCCTCATGGAAACCACACTTTCATTCTTTGCAGGTTATTACACAAGGCTTTTCCCCACAGTCAGGGAGGGGGGAAAAAAAAAAGTAATTATTACAACAGAGCTCCACTGAAACACAAACACATTTTAGAGGCAGAGGTTTATGCTAGCAGTGTACATTAAAGTCATTAATTTGCAACCCCACAGCACTCATATTGTATTTGAGGTCTACGTATACAGAGCAGGGAACATGGCCCACACCACCTTATTCAACATTTTCTTGAGTATGGTTTCTATAGATTCATTGGTATAATACATAACTGATGAAAAAGATTCAATACTATTATGAGTAAATTAATACTTTGAAGGAGAAAGCATATATACAAGTTATAGACATTCTTATCTCTCTCCTCTTTTTAGTTCTCCAGTTCTCTGTTTGGGAAGGAATATTAGTGGAATCAAACAATGTGAGGAAAATTATTTATCTCGACCAGTAAGCATATGAAAAAAATTATAATAAAGTACAAATAACCCACATTTTATAATTGCTTCCTTCTTCCAAAAAGGTAGAAATATTTCTAATTTCAGAGTGGTGCCAAGCCTTATGAACAAGCTATACTTTCAGCAGAGAAACGTGTGATTTTTGATTGCCTCTCAACACTCAAAAATCGAAGCATACAAGTATCTCAATACTCAAAGATCAGATGGTTTCATAGCAAAAGTTTTGGCAGCAAATGCTCCTAAAGCAGTAAGGTTGAGAGCTGATTTTAATACACCTTTTCAGCTCCCAAAGTAAGTATTCCTCATTATCAAGAAAAATCCTTCATCCTTCTGAGAAAGACAGGACTCTTCAAAGGCAATGAAAACGAGGAATAAAGCAAAAGGAATATAACTCCTTAATCCGAGCATGTCAAGCGGTGTCCCTCAGGGGTCTGTTCTGGGTCCAGTGCTGTTCAACATCTTTGTCAGCGACATGGATGACGGCATTGAGTGCACCCTCAGTAAGTTTGCTGATGACACCAAGTTGTGTGGTGCCGTGGACTTACTTAAGGGAAGAGATGCCATACAGAGGGACCTTGACGGGCTTGAGAATTGGGCCAGTGCAAACTGCCTGAGCTTCAACAAGTCAAAATGCAAGGTCCTTCACCTGGGTCGGGCCAATCCTAGGCACAAATACAAACTAGGCACAGAGTGGGTTGAGAGTAGCCCTGAAGAGAAGGATTTGGGGGTGTTTATAGATGAGAAGCTCAACATGAGCCGGCAGTGCGCTCATGAAGCCCAGAAGGCCAAGCGCATCCTGGGATGTATCAAGAGAAGCGTGGTCAGCAGGTCAAGAGAGGTAATTCTTCCCCTCTACTCTGCTCTTGTGAGACCCCACCTCGAATACTGTGTCCAGTTCTGGTGTCCCCACCATAAGAGAGACATAGATTTGTTGGAGTGTGTTCAGAGGAGGGCCACAAAGATGATCCAGGGGCTGGAGCACCTCTGCTACGAGGACAGGTTGTGGGAGCTGGGATTGTTCAGACTTAAAAAGAGAAGACTTTGGGGGGACCTAATAGCTGCCTTCCAATACCTGAAGGGAACCTACAGGAAGGCTGAGGAGAGACTTTTTACAGGAGTGTCCACTGATAGGATAAGGGGAAATGGGCTTAAGTTGAAGGAGAACAGATTTAGATTAGATCTTAGGAAGAAATTCTTCAGTACAAGGGTGGTAAGACTTTGGAATAAATTGCCCAGAGAAGTTGTGGATGCCCCCTCTCTGGAGGTGTTCAAGGCCAGGTTGGACGGAGCCTTGAGTAGCCTGATCTAGTTGAGAGGTGTCCCTGCCCATGACAGGGAGGTTGGATTAGATGATCTGTGAGGTCCCTTCCAGCCTATGCCATTCTACGATTCTCCAAAACGTTACTGTCCTGAAAAAGGATAGTGGTAGAGAATAGAGACACATACACACATCCAAAGTTGTATCTGAGTGTAAAACCTTAAGTTCTTGATATGTCTTCTGCCAACCTTGCAAATGCTACAGAAATAGATGTGGTTCCTCACATCAAAATGGAAAGCAAAATGGCAAGGGCAGAAGTGGAACGAAGAATGTTCTAATAAGGCTTGCTATACAATAGTTCATTAAGAAGCATCTCTCGTAAATGGAGATTCATGAAAGTTACTGGTAGAACTTACCAAAATGAAGTATCACAGTGCATAAAACAAGAAACTGATCCACAATTCAATTATTTCATCTGCATTTTACAGCAGGAAACTGTACTAACGACTTGGAAATACCAGTGTTACAAGGAATTTGACCAGAAATAATGCACCATCAACTTTAACTGGCATCGCCCATGTTATGAGCACATTTGTTCATAAAAAAAGACCTGTCTGATATGATCTTTCAGTTTGCAGCATTTCAGTGCTAAAACAGTGTACTAACTGGTCAGCATAGTAACAGGTAGCCCTGTCCTCTCAGACAGATGGCAACATTTCAAAAACACTGATCACACTGAGGACAATATACAACATGTTCTTAGAGTGAAACATGCAGTATATTTGAACTAGAAGGCTTTCTGCTGCTTAAATATTTCCTTACTGTTTCCTTCTTTCAACTAATCCCAGTAACAACGCTATGTTGGGTCACCTCACTTCATCGATAATCTATGTGTCACATACACAAAGGCAGCGTGCAGAGAAAATTAACTAAATCACTTTAATGCTTATATTCATACAGATTAAGAACTTTTCCATTCATGGTAGCAGATTGTCTGAAAACCTGTACAAAACTACTGCAGTATATAATAATGGTTAAAAAAGTGTAAATCAAAATTTCATCTTCTAGGTGAAGTTCAAGAAAATACTTCTCTGGTTTAGGTACTTATGGTCATATATGTTTTTTTACTGCATATAAGTCACTGATAATACTTTCTCCCCCTCCGCCAAGTCAGCATAGCACACTGATGTTCAAACAGGAAAACCACAAACAGACACAGTTGAAGATGAACAGTATTTTACTTCCTATGGTCTCTCATGCAATCTCCAAACACACAGTACTGAAGACCACATGAAAAAGAAACCTACAAAACATTAAGGAGATAAAAGGGCAGAGGTTTTCTTCCTCATTAACATAAGAGTTTAATCATGAAAACTACTCACCTAAAATGAGATGAAGCTTTGTATCTGTCTGGAAGGCATAATGTAACGTGACCAAAAATGGTGATTGTCTAATGTGCTCCAACACTTGTCGTTCTGTCCTTGTGTGCTCAGTTGTTTTGGCTTTTTGAACTATTGTTGCCTTCTTCAGTACTTTCATGGCATACAGCTTTCCAGCATCATGGCCGCTTACTTTCCTTACTAGGAACACTTTTCCGTAGGCTTAAAAAAAAGGGGGAGAAGAAAAAAAACACCACAACAGTCACCTACTCATACTACAGGTCTCACTGATATCATCACTATTTCAATTACTCATCGTTATGGCAAACGGTAACCATACAGGCTAAAATCTTCCAAAACATTTTTTGTTTCAGAATGACCTTTTTCTGAGTAAAATTTTAACCAAATGAGATTAGTGACTTGTGTTGGGTTTGTGTGGCAGGGTTTTGGTAGCAGGGGAGGGGCTACAGGGGTGCCTCCTGTAAGAAGCTGCCAGAAGCTTCCCCAGCTCCAAGTCAGACCTGTCTGTGGCCAAGGCCAGGCCCATCAGCACCTCTGTGACAAACACATTTAAGAAGGAGAAAAGAAACTGCTGGGGGAAACCTGCAGTGGAGAAAGAAGGGAGGTGGGGGCCTCATCCCTGGCATCCCGTGCACACAGGTGCCTGCAGGGGCCTCCATGGTTCGTTGGGCAGTGGAGAGAGGAAGAGGACGCAAGAGAAACAATTCTGCAGACATTAAGGTCACTGAAGGAGAAGGAGGTGTGCCAGAGCTGAGATTCCCCTGCAGCCCGTGTTGAGACAGCAGGCAGCCCCCTGCAGCCCATGGAGATTAACGGTGGAGCAGAGATCCACCTGCAGTCCTTGGAGGACCCCATGCCAGAGCAGAGATGCCTGTGCCCAAAGAAAGCCATGACTCTGTGGGAAGCCCGTGGTGGAGCAGTCTGTTGGTGAAGGACTGCACCCCGCAGGAAGGAGCCACACTGAAACTGTGAAGAGCTGAAACCTGTGGGAAGGCCTCATGTTGGAGAAGTTCATGGAGGACAGTCTTCCATGAAAGGGACCTCATGTTGGAGCAGGGGAAGAGTGTGAGGAGTCCTCATCCAGAAGAGAAAGGAACAGCAGAAACAATGCACGGTAAACTGTCCACAACCCCCATTCCCTGTCCCCCCGTGATGCTGGGAGGAGGCGGTAGAGAAATCAGGAGAAAAGTTGAGCCTGAAAAGAAGGGAGGAGTTGGGGAAGATGTTTTTATTATTTGGTTTAATTTCTCATTATCCTACTCTGATTTGATTGGTAACAAATCACACTGATTTTTTTTTTTCTCCAAGTCAAGTCTGTTTTACTCACGACCATAACTGGTGAGTGATCCCTCCCCATACTTGTCTTGACCCACAAGTCTCTCTATATTTTCTCCTCTCCATCCCACCGGGGAGTCGGGGGAAGGAGAGACCAAGCAGCCGCATGGTGCTTAGTTGCCAGCTGGGCTTAAATCAGGACATAACTCAACACAGCAAGGTGGGGGGAGGGGCGGGAACTCAAACAGAGTTTCAGTATTTAAAAACAATTTTAAAAGTTGATGATTTATTCCTTTTTAATAATCTAAAACTCCCATGCCTAGAATTTAGCAAGAGCTTGGAGCAAGAGTGATGCTATTGTTTTTGTCCTCAAAAGAGTCTGCCCATATTTACACAACTTACACGTTTTCATTATTGGCTTTATAGCACTGAAGTTCCAAAAACCCATAGAAAAGCCAATGAATTCTTCTCATCAGTATTTAGTACATGGGAACTTCCTGAAGCTCTCACACTGGACTTAAATGAGAATACGCTAGAGGAATTATCTCAAAAAGAAAGTTTTCTCAACACAAACAGTACAAGAAATAGTCACCAGGACCAAAAGATAAGTCTTTCCAGAGTTTTAAATTACTGCATCTAGGTGTTCTGTTCACGTATTGGGTTAAAAATACACTCCATAGTGGAGTAGTAAGTGGTGAACATGAACATCCTTTATTTATTTATAAATAAAAAGGCCTCCTGGGAACTGCACACAAGTAAATTTGATACCTCTATGAGGTAAACCTGTAGAAACAGTAAGAGGTAAGAATCAGTAGATACACAAACAGGATACTACGTGAAAGAATGAGTGTTACTTTTGTAGATGGTAATAATTATTTTCATTAATAATCGCTCAAAGGAATAAGGAGGATGGATCAATGATATGGCTGACTTCTTTAGATTTCCAAGGTACTTAAGTTCCCTTACAAAAGGGTCTTAAAACCACTAAACAATCACGGGTGCAAAGAGGGTGGTTCTCTTACGAATTAAGAGCTATATCAGCAGACAAAAAACTAAAGGGTTCAAAATAAATATTCAGCTTTTTCAGTGAAAGGAGGTCACCACAAGAATTCATCCTGCCTGATTCAGTCATATATGAACAGTGAAGAAGCTGATTTTCCTGGTTTAGTAAATTATCCACTGCAACAGAAATCAAAGCTGACTGCTGAAACTGTACCACAGTATCAAAATACTAAGTAACTGAAAAATAAAATGACAGATAAAATTCCAAATAGGTAAATGAGTAATCCGCATCAAGTATGATAATAATTAACTGGGCATAGTGTTGTAATCGAGAAGAAAAAAACAACAACCTAGAGTTACCACAGACAGCTGTATGAGAAAACATCAGCGGTAATCCAAAAACCAAATAGATTGTTAGAACTTCAAGAAAAGTATTGAAGGGGAAAATGACACAAATGTACCATCCCCCAAATCTTCAACACAAAACCAGAAATCCCTTATGAAACCTTTTGAGCGATACACAGTATTTCAGTCTCTCCTCTTCTCTGTCCCCAGTTCCCTTCCCTCTCATCAGAAAAAAAAAGTATAGGAGAACATTAAAAAAAAAAGATACAGAAAAAGATAAAATAATCCTTCTACTTATGAAGGGAACTAAACACACTTAGACTTTTGTTCAGCCTCAACAAGTAGAGTACTTAAGAAGATGCTAGAGAGTTAAAAATAAAAAATTACATGAAGGTTAGTAAGGAACAACTTTTCATTATTTCTAGAAATAAAACTAAGGTAACAAATTAAATCATTAGCTATCAAGATTAAGAACTGCCTAAAACACACAAACAAATAATGCAGTCAGCGGTGGAACTACTGTTACATTATGGTGCAGATGTCAAAAATATAGATGAGTTCAAAGAGATTATATGAATTCTTGACGGAGAGGAAAGTATACCAAGTGTTGCTAAACACAGAAGAGAATCTCTGGCTCAGGCAGATCCCAAACTGCAGGCTGCTACAAGTTCACTAAGGAAACCATCATTGTATGCCTCTCCATGTTCTTGTACGACCTCCTTAAACCATCAAGAGACATAGAAAACTGAACCAGCTGGGCGTTTCATCCAAACTCTATAGTTGTCTTCACTTATTTTCTCAAAAAGAACACTCTAGTATCTCAAAACTGTAAATACAGTAGACAGGGTATATTGTCCTGACGCAAGACACTCAAATTTAGTTGTTTAAAAATGCTATAGCATACATTGCTCCCAGTAAGTAATTACATGTAACTCCAGATCTTTTTTCTGTTGGTTTTTGGTTTTGTTTGTGGGTTTTTTTTTTTTTTCCAGATGGGTAATAGAGAATTTTAAATTATCAAATTACATGTGTGTTTTTTTTTCCTACAACCAAGTTCTGCTCCTTTCAGTATACAAAAGTGATACTGCTCACAATGAACAATTTTTTTTTATTAAAAAAACACGCTAAGGAATCATGCTTGCCTTCTTTACAGAACTCATTATTCTCAATAAGAGCTTTCATAAAATAAGTTTTCAGAACGTATCTGTCAAGAATGGCAAATAGAGTCAGAACGGGTTAGCATAAACATATCCTTCCTTTTTGGGAGACAAATGTGAGATACCCAGGACAAATTTTTTCAAGACATTCAGTATTATATCACATTCCCCAACTTTTAAGTCGGACTCAATAATCACAAGCCAGTCATCAAAAAATGGACAACCATAGACGTAAAAAGATTGCTTTAGTAAAATAGGCATGGGTCATAAATCCTGTTATGATGTATAGATATAAGTAATATGAATCAAGGTTGTATAGACCATAATATTGTGACCACAGTAATACTGTTATGCATATGCACAATTTTAATGTTATTCACTTGTTTTTCCAATATTGGATGTAAAATTATTTTTAGCATCTGAAAAACAGACCTCTACTCCTGAGAGTATTAGTTAAAAGAAAAAAAAAATTCCAAAAATAGTATTTACATCTTTTTAAGAAGTTACTTGTCAAAAAAAAAAGTAGATAACACTTCTACATTCTACTAACACGCAACAAAAACAGTGTGGAGAATGGCCTTAACTTGCATTTCTCAACCACTTAAGGGAGCAGCCCTGGTTTTCACCAATTTTCGGCTTGACATTGGACTTCCTTTGGACTCTCCAAAAAGCCCAGTCTAAAGCATTAAATTGAAGTTTCCTTAGGTTCCCATGAAACAGTAGTTTTATCAAAAATGTTGGAGAACATTAAGTTGACCTAAATTAAAATAAACCAAAGCCCCTAGGTTTTAACACTGTACCTTTAACTACACTTTAGAAAAACATACAGTAATGCATTTTAAGTGGCAGAATGCTAGCAGTGTATTAGCGGCACCTACTACAGCTTTACATACAGCACAGCAGAAAATTATCTAAGTGTAACAGCTGTAAGGAAATCTCTAGAAACTATGCTAGTGTTATCATAAAAGAACTCGCAATATAGAACTTTACCATGGCAAAAATCGTTTCTTCAGAAATCTGAAAAAGACTGACAGAATGATGAGGATTCTCAGCAGCTTTGATGAGAATAAATCTTAAGTAGCACTATTTTAATCAAATGACTCACAATACATTCAACACCAGAATCTCTGATACCACCACGAGAAATCTACTTAAAAGACAACATTGCAAAAGCAATTCATTTGAGTGGCAGCAAGGAGAAGGCACATAAGCTAATTGCAAGAATACCCTTAGTTGTTAATCTCATTTCAGAAAAGGTTTTTTATTTTCTTAGAGAGCTGCATTTTTACGTTCATTCTCATAAAATCTGATGCACGTTTCAACTACTTCCAAGGCAGAAATATTTAGCCAGCAATATATTCCCCATAAAGAAACACACAGGGTCACCAAGTATTCACCCCCAAAATTCATTAAAATACTTTAAATTGTGGAAGAACTAAAAGACTATATAATACATACTATATACATATACACATGCAAACACTAACTATGTTAGATTGACTTTGCAGTTTATTAAGAGAAATACAATAAAAATTTAAAGTTGAAGAAAAAAGCAATTATTAGTTGAAGATTGATATAAGGCCTGTAAGATGAATAAGAGATTTGATACTAGCAATTTATGTAAAATTTCCACATAATTTGTGAAGTAGAAAAATATAATTAGAGGTTAAAGCTTTCCTTTCACTACTGCCTTTTTCATGAATACACATTCATAGTAATACACATAATCATAAGTAACAATTCAGCAAGTCATTAGAATATTCTAAAGTACACACTTGTTGAAATACAATGAATTAAAAATATAAAGTATTTTTTGCTTCTTTATTCTCTCTGTATAAACGCAAGCACATTAAGCCCTTGCATCATGTCAGCTAATTCTTACAGAGAAAAAGGCAAGCAATTCTTATTGTTTATAGCACATCAGATGGTTTATGCAGACTTCTAAATCCATCAAAACTTGACATTTGTATATAGACAGTTTTAAAAAAGTGTTTTCAAATGCTAAGGCGAGATACACCTCTTTTGTAAATTACTTTTTTACTGTCAGTGTAAGAATAATCATGAGACAACAACAGGAAAATGCTCAGAGGTACAAAATATTTAATGATTTGAGTAAATTTCACTGTATTCTTGCATGATATGTGCCTAATGACCTCTTCACTCTACACTTTTTATTGTTAAAACAGTCTTTAGATTTAATCTTCGTAAAGAATTTGGAGGCAGAACTCTCTGTCCAGGCATCTGTCCGTATGAATTAAAATTTGGGACAATGCAAAGTCAGAAGAGCATATAGCTCTAGCAGCTAAAACCCCCTCCAAAAAAAGAAAAAGCCAAGCAAAAACCTTAACAAACATCAAATTATAGCACTGAACAAGCACTTCCAATTTTTATTGTCCACTACCACACTCTCGAAGATGAGGCATCTTTCCTTAAGTATCAGCTAGGCAAGAATTTTTAATGGACTTCTTCCAACATTATTATTTCCCCAAGAACAAGTTCCCTGTCCCATTAAACAAGTGAGTGAGAGATGATAAATAAGAGAGGCAGAAACTGACAGGAGGGCGTAAGTTGCATCTTAAAACATACTTTCTATCAGCATTTTGCTTTTGTGCTTTTTTTCTTTTTTTTCCTTTTTTACCTTTAGCTTTTTTAAAAAAGTAAATGTTATTACAGTATATAGGTATGACAGGCAACACATACTTTCTTTAAAAAAGAAAAAGTTAGGCAAGTTTTTAGAAGGCTCACACATGTAACACAATCTACCACTGGATAAGCATGCCATTAATTTTTAATTATTACAGAAATTAAGGTAAATTATTTTCTTCAAAATTGCTTTAAAGGCACTTTGTACTGCTAAAGTCAGAAGAAGTCAGAACAATTAACCAACAGCTGCCTGAATTATCTTCTAGAGAGGACTGCATTTACTATTCTCCCCAGTTATACTGAATCACCTCTGGCACCAGTTCCAGTAAGAATCCTTGCTACTGATCTCCAATTTAATGTCCAGATTCTTTCAGAATTCTCTGATGGATGAATGGGACAAATTTGTCCAGGTTCCAGGTTCTTGGATTGAACACAGTGCCCCTCCTTTCAGTTCACTCTTCGTATAGAAAAATAATTTCTTATTTCCAAACTCTGTGTCCAATCAGCCTCTCATCTTCCATTAAGTATTCACCACAGCTGTCCTCAGCAGAAACTGAAGTAAAGTATTAACTAGAGTTTGGAATTATTTTTAGACACTTCTTAATTTTGGCTCATTCTCCTGAGTACACTAACCACACTTTTTTCTTTCTCCTGCTTTTATGAGAGAATAATATTTTATATTTTCTTCGATATACATTGAAAGATCTGACTTAATTTCACAGTCTTAACTTTATCAGAATACTTTCTGACCTCTTAGATGGAACTCCATTATTCCTTCTTGAATAACAAGATTTTTGGGCTGATTTCTTAAATCTGAGATTGATCCTACCAATTTTCTTCCCTTCATATGAATACATCCTTCAGATTCTAAGTATCTCCACATAGAAGGAGCACATCCTTCCCATATAAGCACTTAATTCCAAAAGGCCATGTATAAAATGTTCTTTTATAGATAGCAATTACATTCTTTTTTCCTATTTTTTTTGTCTTCATTACTGAACTGTAGTTCAAATGGTAGACCAGATTATTGCAGCACATGCTCAAGAAACACTTCTATTGTCTCTTCTTAAGCACAGTTGAATGAATGAAAACGGAATTTATTGACATCAAAAGAAGAACAGTTCAGTAGAAAAAAAGGAACAATTTCTGTGTAGAAAAATGTATGCGCACTCTATGTTAACAATTTTTTTTATTTTAAAAACACACGAAGAATGAAGCAAATAAGCCAAGTGGGCATGCAGAAACCAACGCAGTCACCTTCTCTTGTTCCCTTCATGGCTTTGGGAAGCAATTAGATCACTTTGCTGTAAAGTAACCTCCTTCTATAGAATAGACTTCAGTTTTTTTGTCACAGGAAGGGATAGCTGGAAACATGAATTAAGTGGATAGGAAACCTGAAAATTCCAAATTAGCAAGGCTATACAGTAACAGCAGGAGAAAAGGACTTAAACAAAAACAAAGACTGGAATTTCAGAAAGATATACTGAGTAGAACACAAGTCAGAGAAGTCAAATAAGCAATACTTTGCTCCCAGAGCAACACATACATTATTAACAGCTTTATTAATAGTGGCATACTGTCATGTATTTTCTTTTACCGATGTAAAGTGTTACTGATTTCTTCAATGGGGAAGTTTATTCTATTAGTAGCTCCTAAACCCAAAGTAAAAGGATCCAACTCAGATTAAAAGGCTACTAATTCAGATTTTTGCTTCCTTATCTTTTCCTGTGACTAAGGTCAAAAGAGGAATGTGTATACTATTTTAATACCAAAAAGCAAAATATAACAAGCATGTTCCCAATTGAGTCTGTAGAAGAACAAACCAGATAAAGGAATGCAAGAAAGAAAGAAATGCAGATTAAAAATAGTAAGTATGAAATTATGCTAAGCCATAGCATGAAGAAAATGTTTTCACAAAAAAACTCACAAAAAATCACTTCCACAGGAGAAACATCAGTACACAAGGATACCATCTCTAATAATATTAATGTTTTTTGTCTTCTATTTTTTAAAAGCTTAAAAAAAATGAGATGTAAATAAACCCTGCTGTTACCTGAAAAAAAACACCAGCAAGTCTCTATGAAACTACCATAATGACATATACTTAAGCAAGGTATCATTTAATTTAACGTATTTTGAGTATCTTCTCTAGTTATTCCAGTTGCTTCATAGCAGACTATATTTAAAATATTGTAATTAATTAAAATTGCATCTACAGTCATCACTTAATATGACTGTGAGGTTTCAATATTTTCTGCCTTGCACTACTGTAGAGCACTGAAGTAACAGATAGTTTGAAAACACCACTGTGGAGTTATGCAGCATGCGAAGAAGTTTAAAACAGCATCACAGCTTTTATTTAGCAGTAGCTATATTAAAGTAATATCAGTAATACCTAAAAGCTCACACCAGGATAAGGCTTTCACTACCAGAGTAAAGATAGCTCTTGCCTAAAAATACACAGTAACATGTAAATAGAAGACATCAGATGCCCTCTTCCTCAGTTTTTTTTAAATTGCTCCCAAAAAAAGCAGTAGTATGCCTTTTACCTCTGTGAATCAATTCGTCTAAGGTGGCCTCAATCCCCAGCCTCAACTTCAACTTCATAGAATTTACTAGTGTAAAAGAACAAAGTTCTCAAAATTGTAAAAAAAAAAAAAGCCATACCCCAAAACAAAAAAAAAACACAACCTAACATGTGTGCTGGCAGCCCAGAAAGCCAACTGTATCCTGGGCTGTATCAAAAGGAGCATGGCCAGAAGGTCGAGAGAAGTGATTCTGCCCCTCTACTCAGCTCTCGTGAGACCCCACCTGGAATACTGTGTTCAGCTCTGGAGTCCCCAACACAAGAAGGACATAGAGCTACTGGAACAAGTCCAGAGGAGGGCCACAAAGATGATCACAGGGCTGGAGCACCTCTGCTATGAAGACAGGCTGAGAGAGTTGGGGCTGTTCAGCCTGGAGAAGAGAAGGCTCCAGGGTGATCTTATAGCAGCTTTCCAGTACCTAAAGGGGGCCTTTTCCTGTAGGAAAGCTGGAGAGGGACTTTTTACAAGGGCATGTAGTGATAGGACAAGGGGCAATGGATTTAAACTGAAAGAGGGCAGATTTAGGTTAGATATAAGAAAGAAATTTTTTACTCAGAGTGGTGAGGCAGTGGAACAGATTGCCCAGAGAAGTTGTGGCTGCCCCATCCCTGGAAGCGTTCAAGGCCAGGTTGGATGAGGCTTTGGGCAACCTGGTGTAGTGGAGGGTGTCCCTGCCCATGGCAGGGGGGTTGGAACTAGATGATCTTTAAGGTCCCTTCCAACCCTAACCATTCTATGATTCTCTTATGATCCTGCTCATAATCTGGGGGCAAGTCACTAATGGAGATACAACAGCTATTTCAAGAGTTCTCTAGGTTCCAGGAGTCACCCTGTCTCCCTCACAGATCCTGACTAAAAACAAAGGGAAAAATTAAAAAGAAAAAAAAAACAAACACAACAAAACAAACCCCTCCACACACACATATCACTTGAAAATACTTGAAATATTTCAAATTTCTGAAATAATGAAGTTATCTTTCTTTTTTTCTGGCTGAAAGGTAAAATGCATCTAACAAACACCTACAGTTTGCAATCTAGCCAACAGGCAGATACCGTTTAGAGGCACGGCATTTAGCTTCACCATAACTAGATTGCCAGCCATACATACATTGAAGAAAACATCCTCCTTTCTTATTATACTAGAATAAAAACCTACAGAACAAGATAATTCAGACTCGTACCAATACGGAAGGCATCTTTTCTTTGTGAGAGCAAGCCTAAGGATGACAACTGAAATGCAGATGAGTAGCTCTGTACAGGAGAGTACAAATTCTAAACGAGGCCTTACTCATGTGCAGTATCATTTAAGACAAGTCTGCAATAAGAGCTTGCTATTCCAAATATTTCTGACATGTTGTGGTGATTATAGACAGTTTTCTTTATGCTTCTTCTCATTGCCCCAAATAAACATATATTCTAGTACAAATTGCTGAGAAGTCAGAGCAATCATACTTGCTCCTCCAACCTCAATTCAAGTATGAGAACAAGAAGTTGCAGGCCTAAACAGGACCCCATAACTCCTAACACAACACACTTGAGATCTTGTAGCAAAGTCTGCATGCAAACAGGTGGTTAGAGTCTTTGGAAGTTTTTGAAAAATAATCTCTCTGCTATTGAAGTTGTGGAGAAAAAAGCAAGGTACATTGCACAAGAAAAAAAACATACAGTCAGTAAGATAGCTAAATAACAACATGTAGCCCCAGATTTTTCACATGCAGCAGATACTGCAAGGTCTACAGCATTTAAGTTGGTTTTCCATACTTAAAATAGATTGCTTGCACAATAATTCTGGTTATTGACATGGTAGTTCTAGAACTTCCTAAAAACTAAATAAAACTTGACTTGGCCCAAGCAATCAGAGGATCTCTTCAAGTCCATTCCAGTCCTGTTTTCAGTAATTCCATGTTATTGCAAACACTGACCATTCACAGACGGTCACTTCCCCAAAAGCCAAAGGAATTAGCTTTATTCTGATCAGGTCACTCACATTTCATGCTTTCCAATAATTGCCAAGCAACAACCTCTGATACACCTAGTGCACTTGTCTTAGCGGTGATACACTTAAGACTGAACAAAGCTTCTCAACTGTCCTGATGGTTTAAGATTTCTGAAGCAAGAACCTCAGGCTATGATTAAAATTACATATTAAAAGTGCAACTAGCATTTCCCTGACAAAAAAAAAATATATATATACACCACTCTTCCTACAAATGTCATTCCAGGATACCCACAGTGCCCTTGGATTCCTAATGTTTGCAGGAACCTTTTAGTCAGTTCTTGAAATTATCTGAAGTCTAAGACAGAAGATGTTTCTGAAGCAACATGACTACTAGAGCAGGAAGAAAACAGACGTGCTTCCTCAGCTTTTTCTCTTCATGAATATAAACACTGTCAGTTCCATTGTCAGTCCATTGAAGTAGACTTCTCTGAAAGGGGTCATTCAAAAATTACACTGTTAACCTGTTTGAATAGGATAGCTTTGCACTATGAGCCTAAAGACTACCTGCTATGACTAAGAGTATCCCAGGCCAGGAGAAATTTGGCTAATCTGTTCATGAAGAAGAGAGGGCATGGAAGGTATCTGCGAATGACAGACAGAAGTTCAACAGCAGCAAAAGGGGTATTTCAGAGATACTACCTAAACACAGTAGAAGGAGATCAGGCTACTGTGAGTCTGAACTTGAAGACTGATACTTATGAAATCACCAAAACTTACTTTGTATTCCAAATGCAATAGTTGCACTCTTAAGGTGATCTCTGAGTAATGGCAGTGGTTAGGAAAAAAGGAAAAAACTCAAGTATAGGACTAGTTTTCTTGTACACACACATACACATGTATAATTAAAAATCCAGCCAATGTTTCCATCAGCAGGAGGGAAAGACATACTCACATAAATGCATAACTAAGTAATTTCATTTTGGTCAACCCCACACAGACCAATACTGACCACTTCAGAACAGCATAGCTGCTTCTACCTATGAATATGCAACACATATCTATGAATATTAAAGCTTCCTTGCCTCTACCACTAACTACTGAAATTTAACAGCAAGGGTTGAATTGTTAAGCCTGTTGAATTTAAATTTAAAGAAAATTACTTCAGAAACAGAAAAATACACTCTCAGGTGATTTAAGGGCTTAATGGATTTATGAAAGAATCTGTAAGACAGCTAAACGTGGAAATCATAACCCTTCGCTCTTTTCAGTGATGTAGCAGCTTGTGCAATTATAGCCTCACTGCTAGCCATTAATGGTTGGTAACACCCAAAATTTAGTATCATAACTAACTTAACTTCCACAGACCTTGATGATAGTCCACCTTCATGATTACCCCAATCTACTCAACACTGCATCTGATGTTAACACTGACAAAAAAATGCATAAACACACTAAGAAGAATAACAGCCATTACTTTCGTTTTGTCTACAGGTCTCTGTGTGTGTCCTTTAACAAAGGAGAACCAAAGTTACAGTCAGCAATCCTACAAATCTCCAACATTGTGCTGAAATCCACAATACAACAGAGACCATTTTCCATCTTAAAAATTACTGGGATTGGAATAGAACAGAAAAAGACTAGGAGAGTCAATGCCAATTCTAAACTATATTAAGAGTGGAGCATCCTATTCAATAATATACTAACATTACTGGGTTTTTCCTCCCAAAATTCATTAAAACATAGTCTGAAAAAGTAATGAAATTATCAAAATCATGCCTCAACTTAGATCAGATTTTCACCAACCATATGAAAATTGTCAGAGATCAAGCCATTTATCTTCCATTTTTTTAAAAAAGTTCATCTTCAAAAGCCCTATAACCTAGAACGTGTGACCTCCAATTTTGCACAAAATTTGTGAGGAAAAAAGTGAAGAAAGTTATGTTATGCAATACAAAAGTGATATAACTTCCTAAAGAGTGTTCCAATTACCAAAACCTCAGCTAGTAAATAAAACTATACTTAAGAGTAATGCTTCCAACATTCAACTTAGAAAAAGAGTACATCTTACCTCCTGTTCCAAGAACTTTCAGGAGTTCAAAGTTTTCAATGCCAACTTTCTCTGCATGGCCTGTCAAATTTGCTGAAAGGAAAAAAAAAAAATTCATGTCAGATACGTAGTACACTAAAACATCATTCTGACATATTACTACAGTTTCAGTAAAAACAAGTTAGCAGATGAATGAAATAAGCAGCACTAAAAGGACATACCAGTTGCACACTGTATTCTTTTAACCTGAAAAGCAAGGGAGAGCAATTTTCTTGTTGCAATCAGTGTTCCCAGAGGTATAAAAATCACGGAATAATAACTGAAACCCATCTAGCTTGCACACACCATCTTTCATCCTATCACTGGACACCTCTGAAAAGAGTCTAGTTCCACCTTGTCTGTAATCTCTAATCACAGTTAGAGGCAGCAATCAGGTCATCCCTTAGTCCAAACACCCTGAATGCTTTCACATTCTTGGATTATATGGTGCTTGAGATGACATAAACAGAGCTCCGGTAACTATTCATGTACTTAACATAGGATTACTAAACTGATAAAGACTCTCCACTACTATCAAGTTGGAAAGACCTTGAGTCTACATAATCAAGTAGTCTATAAAAATCAAAGCTGCTACAAAGTTGTTTCATTTGTTGGGGAGTTCAGGAGGAGGAGATTCTATGTTCATACAAATCTATACCACTGAGTATTTTTTTGTCTAACAGACATTTTTCTAAGCAGGGAAATGAGAAGTCTTATTTAAAAAATGAATTGTGGTGGGTTGGTTTGTTGTTTTTTTCATTTATAAGCTGCTAAAAGAAAGCCTTAAGCACTTCCATTTTTTCCATCTTTCATTCCTATCATAAATTATCCATCCATTTGCATCAATATGACCGCAAGCCATGCACCAAAGTTGCTCATTGAAATGATCCAAGTTAAAAGCAGCAAGGCAAAAACTAACTAGGTTTGATTATTCTTAACCAAGTTCAGTTTCCTGATCCAATTTAACAAGCTGCTGCATAAGCAGTTTTACTAGCACAATTAAGGATGCAGCATCAAGCAGCAGAAGCTGCATACGCTGGCATGGCTGCTAAAAGAATGTTTCCCAAAGAGCAACTTCAAGTCAAACTGTATGTCTAAAGGCTAGTAAAAAAAAAAAAAGGGGGGGGGGGGGGGGGGGGGGGGGGGGGGGGGCGCCTAGGAAAGCTGTGCAAGAAGCTTTCAGTAGCAGCACCACAGACTCCAAGTACAAAGATCTCTTAACCAAAGAGGAAAACTCTTTTCATAGGAAATGCTGAAATCAACTTGCTTCATTCAACAGAAATTACCATTTGGTTTGATTTTTCTAAGAAACTTTATCAAGACAGTGCATTTTCTGAATTATCAAAATGTATAGTTAATCACCATTCGCAGAACTACAGTAACTCAACAACTCAAAACAAACAGAAAATGTCAAGCTTCAGAAGGACAAACAAAAAAGCATATTCGCGACTTATTCCAACAATCCTAGGAATCTGTAAACATGCACAAAATCCATCTAGTTGGGATAGGGTAACATTAGTGCCCTCATGCAAGGCATTGATGAAATCTCATCTAAATACTATTTTCAATTCTTATCATTCATCTTTACGAGAGATTAATCAAGCTTGGAATAAGTGCAGAGAGATAACTTGAAATTACTGGGAGATAAGAAAGCCTAGGAGAAGTTTCAGGATTTTTTCTTGTACAAACAGCAGCACACATGACCATTTTTTTTTGCAAATCTGAGGGAATCTACAAGCTATCCTAATACTACACATAAAAAACCTCAAAAACGCACAGCACTGTGAAATTATTATTCGAGAACTATTACTTTTGTGATCAGTTCCATTTTAATAACATGTGCTAGGCAAGACAGAACCAGAATCATTAACAAATCAATGAGGCAATACACACCACAAGTAGAACTGAAGCTTGCCATACTATTTTCACTGCAAACAGAACAAACACTGTTGCTACCGCCACATCACAGTCATCGCTGAAGTCAGCGGAGTAACAGCAGGTAAGGCAAATCCAGCCTGAGTTAGTGTCCATATAATTACAGTACGTCATGTCACAGTCAGAAAGCAGTCTGTCTTGGAGCAACTTAATACTACATATTACTCTTCTTAACAAGTACTGAGAACGGTATTCAATGTAGGCACTTCCAAAACAGTGTCTTTCCTGCCAAGGATAGCAGGAATCAGGAACAATCCTAAAGAGACCCAGCATCCACAGTTTTAATGAAGCAGTGGATATAATTTAAGAGAACTTCTCTGGATACTAGATAAGTGTGTGCTGAACTCAAGAGTGTAAACAAATTTTCAGTAAGAAATCCACTGATTTGGATCTTCCATTATGGAGTACTCCAGAAAGGTTTTACCATCTCACATCCTTTAAGAGCTGTCAGCAAAAGGCTTTTCAATTAAACATCCTTCTAGAAAATAAACAGTCATTTAATTCTGCCAGGAGGGATGACTCCTGCTAGGAAGACTGAGAGAATGGAACACAGAATAGGAAGATTGAGAAAGTGAAACACACTGCATCTCCAGTAATGTGCTGAAGACTTGTAGTGCTGGTTGTAGTTCTAAAAAGAGATTAAGTCCTAAACTCAATCCATTATTCTAAACTGTATCATAAACTCAATTTAACCTTTATTCTACAGTCAGTAACATTAGTAAAACCTTTCCCACTTTCAAGAGGCCACACAGTAAAAAGCTGACTGATACTTAGTTTGAATTATTATGCACTTGTTTCAATGTAATTTTTAACTGTAATTTTTGTACTATCCACTTAAGGCCATTTTACTTCCATTTAGGAAGTTTAATTGCCTTATCCTAAACAAAAAAAAAAAAAAGATGTCTTCAAGGTTATTGTAATATTATTTTCATAGTAAAAGGCAAAAACTACATCACAAATAAGCATATGATCTCAGTCTCATCTCATTCTTTTTGCATTATACTAACGAAAAAAGCCATCCCACAAGATCAGATACCTAAAAGGTGCTGCATAACACATAGAGGTATGATAGGACACGTGATACTTAAAAACTCTCTCAGAATTACCCCTTATAAAGCAAGAAGTAGAATTATCCTGAATAAAAAAAAAAACAACACATCTTCAAAGCTACAATAAAAGATTAACAATTCCCACTTCTCCCAGTGTTGCCACAGCTAGGAATGGCTTGCTCCAACAGCCTCACTTGCTGCACTCAGTCCATCTCTGAAGTCATACTCCTAGAAAAGCAAGCTGAAGAGCTTGTGTCTGTGCCACATACATACTTTCTAACGACACTGCTAGAGCAGTTCTTTGTCTTCATCTGCTGAAACCGGGGTGCAGCACTTTTTGACATTCTAGCTGAGATGAGGTCCAGCTTCTCCAGAACGAAAGTCGTCATACTGGCATTTCCTTCAACTTCCTTTCAGAAGCATAAATCCCCAAAGATCTGTTATTCTATTCACCAGTCACTCCCAGGACCCCAACTGACCACTGCTGGAGGACCTTTCGCAAGGAACGCTTTCCGCAAATACAAGACAACTGTTTCAAGTTTGAGAAGCTTTGAAGGATTGCAACAAGAAAGCCACTACTACTACCACTGACAGAACAGTGAAAAGCTGCTCTCACCTTGCAGGCATCCCCATGCTAGGATTGCTACGAGAACCCGACTCAACAACTGCCTTTGCAACCTGCATGAACACAACATATCTGTCAAGAGTGCAACAGGATGTACACTCTAGCATCTAGCTAGCAGTATTTCTTGCAAATAGCATCATAACACTTCAGCGTATGCAAAGACGTCATTCAGAAACAGTGGCTTTGGGAAAGCTCATAATTTAAGAACTGAGCGCAAGGGAAGCAGTTCTGGAAACAGAAGATTTACTTCTCCACGCCGTTTTTCTTCAAGTCTGTTGACATATCAGCTGAAGAGTACCAAGGAAGGGAGCTAAGCTTGGACAGGAAGTAAGAACTGCCCAAGTCAATAGGACAAGAGTTTCTTCACAAATGATCTGAAGCCACATGTGACACATCAGTATAACGGATGGTGGTACATCATGGAAAAAAAGCAGTAAGCTCACGACACCTTCTAGGAGACAAGCTAACTGGATAGGTGTACAAATAGGAAAAGCTTCCCTTTACTGATTTTCTACTGTAGTCCACAGTAATCTGCATTGGACCAACATGGTAAGAAGGAAAGTGTGCAGCTAAGAGCAACATCAAGATAAAACAGAAAACCCAGAAACAAAGACTAAAAGGAAAGGCCAAGACATCACAGTAACCATAATAACAAAGTGGAAATGGTACTGGTCTAACAGTATTGGTCACAATTATCACCTCCAAAGGCAAAAGGAAAGCAAACGTCTAGAAATATTCCCACTGTGAAGACAAATCCCCACGTGCAGGGACACCAGTGCATGGAGATCAGTATTGTCATTCTTGATCCCCTGAAAGTAGGACAGCTTGTTTAACTCCGGGAACCAGAACTCCCTGATGGAGGACCTCCAGATGACATGAGAGACATGACTGTCACCTGCACTATACCTGAACTTTGAGACGGCCAAGTGTGAACTAAGAACTGTGCAAGCTGGTACTGTGTAATGACTCTATTTGCTTTTAACTGTACTTTTATAGTCTTAAGAAATACTATTTCAACAGTGGTTGTTTTCAAGTTAATTCATGCTATGTCCTCCATTGCATGCCACTTTTGAAGACGACAAACGAAACTAGAGCTTCCTCTACTGAACTAGAACAAGCAACCTTCAAAGACAAGCTCTGTCTGAAAGCTGTGACTTGTCTCTGCTGTTCTCTGTAAGGTGAGAGCGCAGCTCTGCTGTTTCACTGAGCAGAACAATGAACCTCCGACAATTCAAAGCAGAATAGAGAAAGTAAGAAGGAAAACAGTTTAAAATATTACAGAATGTCTTGTGTCCTATTAGGTGTCCAATGCCTGGTACCAAGATCAACTTGATTCTAACCTGTTACTTCAGACAACAGCCCATCCCAACTCACCTAGCAGATCTGCTTTTTTAAGTCACAGCAACAAAGAACAGATGCTGTTTTCAAAGTTATATGAACACAAACCTGAGATTATCCCTTACTCAGAGTGAAGAGTGGGTGTTTTGCCTTGAAATGAAGCAAAACTAGCACATTCCTTTCCGGGGCGAAAAAAAAAAACAACAGACAAAAAAAACCCCACAAACACAAAACCACCACATAACAGAAATTGCACAACTATTACTTTGTTAGGCACTGAAAAAATGCATCTAGGATGTTATATAGTTTTTCTGCTATATGTAAAATTATAGTTTGATTGTAACTGGTTACCGCAACTGAGAACTATTTGTGAAGGGAAGTGAAAAATATTCCACAGTCCTTGAAGTCTGACAGACCATCACTAAGTAGTAATTGTCAGGTCACTGAATAAGACTACCATTTAATCAGGATGGGGAACTATCTTACCAACTTAAATGGAATTTTAAAAAGCATACCATCTCAAGGACTACCTGCATTTTGCTTAGGCCAAAAAGGAAAAATTTAGAGCAAAAATAAAACATGCATACAGTTCTGAACTCACATCAAAGAAGAGAAAATCCAATTCATATTACTCTGAACTCTAGGATCACAACTCAGATAACTGAGGTGCCAACTGTTCGTTCTCTATAATATCGTATGCTTAAGCAGAAGATCATCTTAACTGAGAAAAAAATTCACTATCTCAAAAAGCTACTGATCCCATTCTAGAAGGTCTGGAAGCCAAAACTTTACACAGCCAAAGATGATGAAGATCTCTGAAGTACTAGCTAAACAGAAAATACAGTATGTGGAAATTCAGAAGCATGAAGTGCTGTGGGGAACATGACAGGAAACTATCATTACCATTACGAAAACAGAGTGAAGCTGCAGAAGGTTATCCCAAAGTTATCATTTGCACATCAGAAGCTGAAATAAAGATAAAAGTGCAGAGATCTGAGATTAACAATCCAGACTCACAATGGTCTGAACTGGAGAACGCTCCATGTTAAGATCCATTTGCATTCATCAGCAGTTGCCCTTTTGCTCTTACAGAGGTGATTTTGCCATGTCGTTACGATGAGATGAATCACTATGAGGTCACCAAGATTCAACCTAGAAGCACCTTCATGGTTAGCTTAACGTGCGGTAATAATATACATCGCATAATAACAAAACAAAAAACAAATCGAAACATAGTTAGGCAAGACGCTAATGAATAATGTTGCTACAAATAGTCTAATGCAGAACAGAGTTGAAACAGTCAGAACAAAATAACTGATATCTAAAGATTGTGCATATCTTTACAAAAAAGAAAATAAACCTAAGTACAAAATATGAATCAACTTTGGTCTTCTCTATCATCAGAAATCAGTACAACACTTTAAGAAAACCAAATCAATTTATTCAATCACAAGAACCTTGGACACAGTGTTAAAAGCAACAGAATGTAGTTTAATTTATCAACAGAAGAGCAACCGACAACTTAAATGTTAATGGAAGGTATTTACGTATTAGTTTATGCAGACATTAACCAGGAAACTTAATTATCTTCACAATTATTCTCTCTCAGGTAAAGCTTTTATAACCATCTGTCCAAGCTAGCATAAAATATCTACAGACATCAACAAAACACGGGAAGAGGAAACAGTCACAATAGATCCCAAAACAAAACACAGAAACAAATAAAGTGACTGTGTGTAATGTGAATCCTTCATAAACCAGGTCATCTGCCTATCTACAGAATGAGTCAGAAGCAAAGAAATCTTAGTAGAGCTTGCACCTCATCATTAGGATTGTATAAAGGCTAAAAATAAAAAAAGAGAGAGAATGAAAGAAAGAATATTTACCATAAGATATCGAATGATGCCAAGCAATGAAGAGGATCCAACAGAAATATTTACACAAACAATATAGATGCAAATCACACCCTCAGATACTCAGGCTCTCTCATAAGTTTAAGCAACTCTGGTAAGCCTTTTAATTGCCTCCTGAATTAAATCCTAAAGTGCATTAAAGTGGCATATAAGTCTCCCAACTTTTTTGTGGAATCTAGCACGAGCTTTTAAACTATCGCATTTATAACACACTGGAACAAAGTTAAACAACAGGCTGACAATGAAGACTGCAACTACTACTCCTAATTTATATTAGACGTTTTTCAGAATATCACTGAAGCAATGAAAACAAAACAAGCAGTGGTACCAGATCCTTTTATAGATCATTTTAGTCACGTTTGTTAGATTCCAAAGCCCAGGTAGGGGGGCAGAATCAATAGTCATTCTCTTCCTTCATAATCAAAGCTTATCATAATCAAAGTTACCAGAAGACAAATAACAATAAATTCCTAGACTACAAAATATTTTTAGAAATCATTGATTCTGTAAAAAGTAAAATCCAGAGATTTAAGATATATTAAGGATGACTCATAAACTTACACTCTTGAAACACTCCTTATACTTCCCACAGCAATATGAGAACACATGTATTTTAGTGCTCAAAAGAGAAAAGTAGAAGTAAAAGCAAACTGAAGCTTTTAAATACTCAACTATTAATATCTCTTGATCTCTAAACAATAGAGTTACTACATAGAGTCAAATTTAAAAAAATAATCTGTGTCTTACAGAAGATATAATTTTAAAAGTATCCTTGAACTTTCATAAGAACGTTTCCTTTTAAAAATAAAAAAAAACACCATAGAATACTGTAGAGGTGCCAGGTGTAGCTCCATAGCGAAGGCTGAATACTCTATTTAATGCAAGATTCATCATGTTTTTTAGCCACAGGAATTTTCACCATGCCTTACGACATAACGTGAGCCTTACAGTTTACAAATAAATCTATTCTACTTTAAGTTTTCATTCAAGAAGGAGTAACTAAGAATTTGCACTATTAAAACTTTGAAATAGTACATTTATTGTCTGAAGTCGTTCATAGTTTCGTACTGAATTGTAAGTTAGACTATTCGACTCAAGTGGAAGTTTCAAATTCTTCTGCCTCTGGACCCCTGTAGCCCATTGCTACGTCGACTTACGGGCTACACATGCTTTTTCACGTGCCACGTGTTACAGTCAGACACACTGCAAACTAAAGCAAGTTCTTTAGCCCAAAGTTTGTGATAGCATTAAAATGACTCCAGTATCCTCCTCAAAACAGACTTGCCAAGAGGAAAAGAACATCTTACAGCAAAAGAAAAAACCTACATACAGCCTATCACCCAAACATTCATGGAATGTCTCACAAGTTCCCTTCAAGATCCCAGTTTTGCCAATCTCTGCCTCTCACTGGGCAAAGCAGGGAGTGCACATGCATACTGCAAGATGGTCAACCTCCTGCCTAGTCACATACATTGAAGGTTCAAGATCCTTTGATTCTTATTTTATTCTTTTTTCAAAAAACAAGAGCTATAACAGAAGTCAACAGGAAGTAGCGGGAGGAAATATCACTGTTAACAGCTCTATTTCCTTCTTACCTTCCTACATCACAAGTCCTTCCCTCTCTGCCTGTATCCTTCCCTATCACACCAAAATGTTTCTCTAATAGGTTTTAAATTTGCCATTGTTCAGTTCCATGGCATCACCAGGAAACAGAAAATGTGAAGAGGCAACGATATTCTTTTTCTACTGTAAATAATATGTAACTTTTTAGGTCTCCAAAAAGACTTGAAGTTGTACTAACTCTGAGATTAGCCTTCAAAAATAAAATGTTTTCTTTTACAAGATTCTAGATACAGATGCTGCAGAAAATTTTATTTTCTTATTATTTCCACTGGAGAGCTTCAGTGAGAATAAGAGACAGTCACCAATTCCTACCATTTGATCTTTGGCATATTTTTCCCTTCTACTTCCTGAAAAGAGAAGGTGATTCCACTTTCCCCAAAAACTCATTTCCTTCCCAAAGTGAGAAAATAAAGATGGTGACAATTCTAAAGTGACTGAATTGTGAGGCTTCTATCGAGAAAAAAATGGTTTGTGTGACGGGGGGGGAGGCAAAAAAAAGTTGCTAAAACTTCACTGGAGAAAAATATTATTAACTGAAATGTGTCTTGAAAGTCACTGCTGCACCTAATCCGCAAAATAACCAACTGAAGGAACTATCACTGAAGCACGTGCATGCTTACAGCTTCCCCAGCAGTAGAGGGTCATTCTGATTCTTTGCATCATTAAAATAAAATATATACACACAGAGCGGTGCCCAGTATTTATAATAGAGCAAATCACATGGCATCTTATAGAGGCACTCAAGTGTTACGCATCACAGCTCCTCCCCTATCACGGGCCCAATCTACATGCCTATGAAGTGATGTTTTTTTCAGCAATTGCTTTTTGGTCACGCAGCAGAGGAGTTGCAGGGCCCTAAGAATACAGGATATAGAGCTGAAACTAAGCTTGACCCTACATATCAAAGTCAGCACTGAAATTTCAAAGTCAAAGTTGAGAAGTCGAACCATGGTATGACAGGGTTAACAATCAACTGGGAGCTGTGTAGAAATAGCACCGCATGTGCTCTAACTGTGCGTTTTCATATGCTGCAATACTTGCTTGAAGGTAATCGCAATCATCTATTTCAAGAATGAAGATACTCATTTCATCTTAAATTCAAGTTTTATAGTATGTTCACTTACTCACTTGACAGTAATCGATGCCCATCTCTAATTCGCTTAATATTTTTAGAGCAATTCCAAGACCCAAGTAATTGCAAATGCCAAATATAACTGCAGGATCACTTGCGTTTAGTTGATCTGAATACACAATTCTTTGTACTTTGAGTTTTTTATCAAGAGGTTCAAGCGACGACTTCCACAATACAAGACATCCCCTTCTCAAAGAAGCCACTATTTCTACCACAACAGTATATTCTCTCAAAGCACTGGGGAGACTGACCTCTTTTTCATCTGCCAACTGACAGCTACTTTCGAAATGTAATTCTAAATCATTCAATAGTCACAGAGTTAGCAACATCAAAGGAAGAACAAAAAGGAAGGGAACACTAGAATCTAAACAAATTACACATTGAAAGGATATTCATGGTATACAACCTCAGTATTTACAAACAACAAAGATCTTCTGGCTCCAATTCTAGTTGTTGTGCGTCCCCTCACCCTCTTTCCCAAAATGAAGCAAAAGCAAATAAACATACTGTACACTTTAAAACTGGTAGGTTGACCCTAGCCAGCAGCTGGGCACCCACGCAGCTAGACCCAGTACAAAAAACTAAGAAAAACAGCTGAAGTATCCTATAGATTATTAATATATTTCTGTATTAACAGAAGCTGATTGCAATTTTTCTCCTCAAATTATCATATCTCTGTGCATTATGTAGAGACAAGTTCTGAAACAGTATCTTGATACGTCTTGCATAGTGATGACACTATTGTCACCTTCAGGAGTAGGAGTCTCCCAGGAGTACATGACAGAGCAGCTCCCTCCTCCACCCTAATGCTCCAGAAATAAGACAAGCCATTGCTAGAAAGCATTTTTCAGAAAGCAGTTTTTGAAATACTTAATAAGGAGAAGAGAATGAGGTGGGGAGAAGCAACTGATTCCTATTAAGCTGAATTTCAGAAGCTTGAAAATTTTTAAATTAAAAACAAGTGAATCTATAAAGCTTTAAGATCAGCATCAAAATGAAAATTGCTTATTATGCTATATTAGACAGCTCTTCATCTAGTTTATATGAATATGTTCATTCCTCAAACTGTACTTAAATAACTATCCCACAGGGATACGTGCTGTCTCAACTTTTATAAAACAAATCTAGACATAGCTAGGTAAATATATAGAATAAATGGGTTCCACTTCCTTTCCCCTTATCCCTTTCTCTCCTGCACACTCAAATCTAGCAACACTCAGCGAGACAACTAGGCTTTCCACGAGCTCTTTTGCTGCTTCTTGAAAGAAGGAAACTACAGTCCCTTTGGTTTCTGCGAAGCTATCAGGAAGAGAGCGGGTTTTTTTTCAGCTGCAGTGATAGCTACGTTCCGCTGGGGCACCTCCACTGAGCCCCTAGACTCGAGGGGTAAGAGAGATCCAGCACCACCACATGCCTTCCGCATCTGCCCATCAGAGAACGTCAACTACATTAAGCTGGGGGGCAGTTCTTTCAAACTTTTGTGATTAATAGCATCATGTACTCACTTTCACTTCATCATGAAGCAAAAAGGTGAGAGAAAAGGAATGAAGGCCATGGGTTAACAGCACCTCCACCGTTAATAAATACAGAGAATATACATCCTGATTATGTTTTACAAGGACTTCTAAATTAACAGTAATATCTAGATGTACCGCAGTGTTCAAGTTGCCTAGAAACTTCTGAGAAGCACAGAATCCCTCTTAGAAATATATAAAGACCTTCCCGAACATAACAATGTACAACAGAGCATTTCTGTTGTATCTTGAAAGGTCATCTATATTTCATGTGCTGAACTACTTCTCCAGAGGGTCTTCAAGTAACCACTGACCTACAAGAAGATTCGTAGAGTGAAAAGCCAGATTACTCTGCGGTTACATGTTAGCACATTCCCCTCCCTACAATTCTGGCATTTCACCGAGGTCAGAGAAAAGCTGTCACATAAAACAACATCTAGGACAGTAACGAACAGCCCCCTCCAGTACTGACATAGCCGTAAAAGTCAAACACACAATTTAAAAAAACCCAAAAAACAGTTAACTCTTATCTCCTTCAAAAGCGTCAAATACCACTGAGGAAGTGGGACACGGGAGCCAAATACGCAGCAGAAGTCCGACTGAAATACTTTTTTCAGAAAAAAAAGAAGGGACCCCCCGCCCCCATCTCACACGCTGCTGCCCATGTCTTTCAGCTCATCCTCTCCGTTTTCCTCACGGAGATTTCCCTCCTGGTCCCGATCAACTCTCGAACCTCCTCCCTCAACACTTCTTCCCCACGTCCCGCAGCTCGGGCCCCGTCCGCCCCCCCCCCCGCGCTTCCCGCCGCCCTGCCCTCAGGCAAGAACGCTCCTCTCGGCGCCCCCTGCCCCCGGTCGACATCCCCCCCCCCCGCCCCCCGCCATAATCTTCCCCGGCCCCTCAGGCCCACCCCGCTCACCGTTCCTCAGCTCGTGCTTGACGGTGAGGAGCGGCAGCTCCCCTTCCTCCGCCGGGCCCGAGGGTCCCTCCATGTTCTCACAGGCGGGCGCTCCCCCGCTTCTGCCGCTCCCCGTATGTGTGTGCGCGGAGGCGGGGGGACGTCACCTGGCCTGAGGCGGATTTTATTTTCCAGGGGCGCTCCGGGGTAGAGGAGCCATGCAGGCGCGCTGGGGGCGGAGGGCGGCTGTTCTCCCCTCCGCCTTGGGGAAAACGGAAAAAAAAAACAACAACCAAACCCACACCACCCAACAACAAACAGTTATTAAGATACAAGGAAGCACACGCACGTTCGGCCCTCAGAGCCGGCCCATGTCTTTGCGGCTCCCCTCCCCCTTGCTCCGGCCGCCCTCCCCGCCAACAGCAGGGAGCGGAGCGGAGCCGAGCCGAGCCCAGCCGAGCCGAGCCGAGCCGAGCGCGGCCCAGCCAGCACAGGCTGAGCGAGGCGCGAGGAGGGGGCGCTGTAAGAAGCGGCTCCTACTCAGGCGCTCGCGCCCCCTCCCTCCCCCCGCTGAGCGCTCATTGGGCGCGCGCGCCCGCGAGCACCAAGCAGCTGTTGGGCAGAGAACGTCCTACATCCCTCCCCCCGCCCTTCCGCCGCGAGGCGCGCTCCCTCATTGGGCCAGCGGCTGCGCCAATCGCTGGCTCCGCCCCCTCAGCTTTCCCCCAATCCCTCTGCTCCCTAATCTTGTTTGTAAACATTCCCGCCCTCCTCTCCCGCTCCCCTCCGCTTGAGGGCGGGCGCTGGGTTGCCTAGAGAAAGGGGAAGGTGCTGATTGACCAACGGGGCTGGCAATCACCCGAGAGAGCGGCGGGTGGCACCCCTCCCGCGCGTTATGGGCCGGTTCCATCGTACTTGGGGGGCGGGGGGGAGCAGCCGTGGCCTTCCCCACTCGCAGTGGCGGCAGGGGGGGAACCGAGCAGAGCTCCAGCCCGGCGCGGGGGAGGTAGCAGCGGGATGAGGGAGACGGGTATCCCCCTCGCCTAGGGACGCCACGGGGCAGGGAGGAGTGAGGGACGGCCGGGGGGCGGTTTCCCGCAGGGCCCCGATGGCCCGTTGAACCGCCGCCTCCCGGCACGGCGCAGGCGGTGTGTGCGGGCCCGCAGCAGCGGCACGGCAGAGCAGGGCGCGGCTGCCTCCTTGGGCTGGGGAAGCTGGAGCGCTGCCGCCGTCGGTGCGGCGCCTCGGTACGTCCGTCTTCAGGCCCGCGCTCAGCGCCGGGGACCGCGCCGCGGCCGTGCCGTACGCGCGCGGGCCACGCAGGCCCCAGGGCCCCACAAAACGGGGGCGCGGGTGGCGGGGCCCCCGGGCGGCGGGCGGGCGCGGGCGCCGGGCTGCGCTGCGCTGCGCTGCGGGGGCTGCGCGAAGAGGCGCCTCGGGTCGCGCCTGGCGCGGCCTTCGCCCTCAGCCGGGGCGCCCGACGGCCCAGGTCGGGGGAGCAGGCGGCGTCCGCGGCCCGGCCGTAGGGCGGAGAGGGCTGCCGCCTCGGTGTGCTGTGGGGGAAGGTACCCGGGTCACCGAGGTTCCCGGTTCACACCGCACGGCTTGAGTCCTGTTAGCTGCGTGGGACACGCTGTTCTGACAGCAGGTGTTGATTCGTTTTTAAGGAAAATGTGGTTTGAATCGTGTTAGACCTCATCATCTCACTTCAGCCTGTCAGTCTGTTATGTTTTGGAGGCTATCTGATACGTCTAAAGCAGTCCACGTTTCCTTGAGACGGATCACACCAATCACTTTTCTCTCCGTTTCTTATTTGCAGTAAGAATGTTCCTTCTGAAAGTTTTTGCTTCCTGCCCTTTGACACTGTGTAACAGGATGCTAATTTGCAGTGCCATATCACATACAACAGCTGTGTTCACACATAGGGTCTGATTCTGGTACATCAAACACTAATGGAATAAAATGTCTTCTGTTAATCCTTCATTCTCATACCAGTATTATATATTTTTGTGTGTATGTGTTTGTGTGCATATATACATAAAATGCATGTACATATATACATACACACATTTCTACAGTTTCCCGTAGAGAAACTGAGTTGAACTATTCAAAGTTGATAAGACCTTTCTACTATAGAATTGTCTAAATACCAAACCTCATTTTTAGAGCGCTTTTGGGATTGGTTTTCTGCCCCAAAATTAAAAATACTGCCTAAGGGTTTCATAAGTGTTCCTGGAAAAACTTTGAAGGTGTTTTCCACAAAGCGCTGCAGGTGTTCTGTGGAGGTACCTCCCTGTAACATATGGTACACACATAACTTGACTGAAAATGTCCATCCAGCTACCTAGCTTTCTGACGGTATTAAGACTATAAATATAGAAAGTGTAGGCACAGAAAGTGTTTTCAAATTGAAAAAAATTGATTCACTAAGTTTCGTCACTTGATTTTAGAAGCCTCTCTATTGCAGAGACAGTAAATGTTACATCAGCATAATATTAAATTACAGAAGGGAAAATAATGAAAATAGAAAAGAAACTTATAAAGTTGCTTGTTAAATTCAATTTTTGCATCTTTATAGTTAACAGCTCCTTTGTGCGACTAGTGGGGAATGTCAGTTTTACTTCTTCTTTACAAGGAGTAACAACCACTTCGGATTAGTCTGTGTCCCAGATGTTACACTTTAAAGAGACTAGTATTATAATTCATCCAGGGGCTCTACTAGTCTACACTTTGGACTAACTGTCCCTGGCAGCCTCAGAAGAGAGAAACTGCAATCTGACTCCACTCTGTTCCTTAGTAGCACTCCGTGTGAGTGGAGCTGGCAATGAATCCGGTAGTTGCTAATGGCCTTAGTTTCAGATGTTCATAACTTGACAGACTTTATCTGCGTATTTGCCTGAGGCTGAAACCTTCTATTTTCTCCTTTTGAATTTCAGCTAAAACAGCTTTAAAGAATAAGGTGATAACCCTAAAACATCAGACCAAGGTTAGTGATCCATTGTGGTAGCTGCTGACTGTGCATATAGCAAGACACAGTGATTACCCTGTATATTTAGATTTAAGTTGTGACTGAGCTTAGAAAGTACTATTACATGAACTGAAAGTTCATTGTTACCACTGAGGGATATGCTGATGCTTGCACCTTGGAAAAAGTAACTGAGCAACAAGGTCGTTCCATTAAAAAAAAGTAATTTTTACATAACAGTCTCTTCAGTGTTGAAATATTTTTACAGTGGGATTCTTGTGTCATACCCGTAAACAGCAAAGCAGCCCTACTGAATGCTTGGAAGGAATCCCATCTTTTGACAGACAAAAGAGCTATACTTACACTGAAATCCTAAACCTCCTGTCAGTAGTCCATGAGTGTAAGACTATGCTCAAGTTTTCATTTTGACTGAACTTTTGGGAGTAGTGGAGGATTAAACTTGGTTGAGTGTTTAAGAGTGGACCTGCCTTCAGTGGAATAGTTCAGGCATAGTGGGCTGGTTTCATTACCTCGATCACCTTCGTCTTTGTATCATGTGGTTTTGTGGTGTTAATAAAAGGACTTGGTTTTGTCAGCCTTGATGCTAGATAGGGTTTACAGGTAGGTGGAAACCTACAGGCTAGATCTGTACCAGAAAATACAGGAGTTTAGGACTCATTCTTTAGCTGTCAGGGCGAGTGGCATGGCATAGCATGGCATAGCTTGCATGCACACAGCTAAATTCTTTTCCCTTCAAAACAGAGTGGCCTTTTCCATACTGCCTGCTGGATTTATACAGATTGCAAACCGTTACTGAGCCATGCTAGCCCTCAACTTGTACGAGGACATTATCTGAGAGAGTACTTGTCAGGGGCCCAACCATTCCCGACAGCATGCCAGCAGTCAGGATTATGGATAGTCATGTGCTTGCGCTCAGATTCTGCCTTTGTCCCATTTAAATCACTAACACAGACAGTCACCGAGTCAGATGAGGGAGGAAATTTGGCTTGAGCGTGCAGCCAAAGCAGGCATGTGAAAGTACAGAAACAATGATGGGCTATTGACCCACAGGGAGTACAGAATGGACTGCAAGAGATGCCTTTATAATTTGGAGAAGTAAAACCACCCTTGCTATGTAAACTGTGTTTTTAGAAGTGCTGCTCTGAGTACAATTTAACTGACTGAAAATGTTATTTGCATTTTAAATACTCATTTAAGTGTGTGCTATGATACTGCACACACAAAAAAAAGAAACCTATTTGGCACGGTTTTGCATTCAATAGATTACCTCTCCAATGTTAAAAGGAAAAATATTTGATGTAAAAACAACTAATAACCATGGGGTGATGCAGAGCCACTCTCCCTCCGTAGTGTAAATAATTTTTTTACAATAGCATTTTCAAATTTATGCATATGATAAGAGCAACCTGACAGGTCAATCAACCAACAGTTCAATGTTTGGGCTGAGCATGTGCTGCAAGTTTGGGAACATGGAGTAACAGAGTTCTAAAGATAGATGTCCCTTCTCTACCCCACAACACAACTGTTCAAAAATATGTGTATTTACTTGCCACTCCTAATTGTGAAGAGAGGGAGGAAAAAATGTTGTGGGAAATACCCACGTGGAAAGATATTATTGAACTTCATTTAAGAAAAAGTGTCACAATATTTCCTTTTTGGTTCTGAAAGAGATGGTATGCCAAGCTGGTTTGAGGGCTGAGGTGAAATTAAAATGTTCAGCGTACAGACTTCTGAGAGGAAATGAGACAGATAGGAAGAAAGAAAAAAATGAGTGCTGTAGCTGTGTACTTCCAGAGCGTCACTGCTTCACAGTTTTGAGGTACTTGATTTACTTTCTTTCTGAAGGGGAGCTGCATATGAAAAATGTAGTTTCTATGGAGCTAAAGTTGGAGGCATCTGGCGCTTTCTTACGGTCATCAAATTGTTACAGAAATAGGTGTTATTTTCAAAGTACAAATGTTGGAAAGCCGGATGATACAAAATGTTCCCCTTAATCACTCCACAGAGAACATTTGCCCAGCAAAGGAAAAAGAGGATCAAATTTTGGAAACCAAGAAATGAATTTAGGGAAGGACACCCGTGAAAGACAGTCATGACATGAAACAGCTTGTGTGTGAGATAGTAGTACAGTATTAGTTCTAGTTTCTAGTTTACACGTATTCTCTGTGATTTTTTTTTTTTAAAGAAAATGTTCTTGATAACTGTCAGAAAAGTAGATTGGGTAAGTAAATTTGCTGTTTAAAGCATTTTGTATGAAATGGCTCTGGCCAACAATTTTATCTCTCTAAAACCACTTACAGTCTTACCATGAAAGGAGAAGTTATGCTAAGCATCCAAGCCTAATAATTCTCTTAACGGAAGTGGTACAACTCTGTCAGGAAATGGATCGTTTCTTCAAAGAGTGCATATAAGTGAAGATGTGTTACTGATTCTAGGGTTGCATCCTTGATTAAACTTAGGTCCTGTTTCAGTTAGTATTCATTTCTTCACTGAAAATTCATTCTTTAATTTTTTCTTCAGTTACAGTACAGTAAAAACTGCGATTTCAGGCAACACTTTCAAAAGTTTAATTGTTAAAAATATAAATGGCTATAAAAGCCAATAAAAATATTCGTTATGTTACTCAGTTTCTGATGAGGAAAAGGAAAATGAATTAACACTGTCCAGAGAGGAAAGGAAGCAGCACTATCTATTAAAACAGAAATAGAGGTTTATTTCAATTTCCGATCTGCTTAAATGCTTAGAGCTAGGCAGAGATGGAATTTCTAGTTAATACAAAGAATTGACTTTTGGATCCTAATCCTCACTCACTCGCAATAATTTGAAATTATTTTCAAATTTGTTGGAAGAAACATAAAGGGCTATTCTACATAATGGTATTATTAAACCTCTGAGTAATATTGACGGCAGTGTGATTAAACTCAAAATCCTTTTCAGAAGACTCACATGTGAATTCTCACTATTTTGAAAGTTGACTGTAAACTTTGTAGAAGAGGACTTTAGAAAGGAGAAGCTAATCAAGATGATCTGAAAGCTAGAGATGAGGAAATTAAAACTTTTAACTTGATGTGGAGACCATGAGAACATCCTGATAGTTGCAGAAGCCATACATCTGCTTTCCATCCCCAAAGAAGGAAGCAAAAACATGAGGAAAAAAGTGATTAAATGGCAAAGCTTAAAGGTATGCATTGTAGTTCTTAAAGAGAGGCTACCAAAATGGAGGTAAGCAAAAATAAGTGCCACATAAAATGAAGGGGGAAAGGCAGTTTTGAAAAGCACAACTGATAGTAAGTTAATTTTCACTGCTTTTTTTTCTACTGATATGTTTAAAGATATTGCATCTGTTAAGTTACCATAGAGCAAAGAAATGACTTAATGGAGTGAACAATATTGCAAAGATTCCTTTTTTCCTTTTCCCTTTACCTTGGCAAAAGTTTCATGGTTATTGATTTTGAACCTACTATTTTAAAGTTAAAAAGGTGAGATCCTCCCATGAAATAACAGAAGAGAAAATTCTGAGGCAGATGAATAAATTAAGAGAAGTATATTCCAGACTCAGGTGGTGTATCTCTGGAGTTTGAAAGGAACTTGGACCTCCTCAGAAAAAATATAAAAACTCCCAGTAGTTTCAAGGACTGTACCAGCTGACTGGAAGGTACCTCTTAACGTAATGTAATATGAGTTAATATAAGCAGCATTACAAATAAAAACCTCTTCAAAAGGACCAGGAAAATGTTTTCAGGAAAGATTTGAAAGATTACCCTTAGTTTTAAAGGATGAAAAAAAAATAAAATGCATTATAAAACCAGTAGATAAACATGATTCCATGGACACACACCAGATATAAAATACTACTGTGAAAAATCAGATAGTAAAACCAGTATGTATAATAATAAATTACAATTTTCAATACATGTAAGAAAATGGGGATTTTAAGTGAAGTGGCATAATTGACACTGGCACTGTAAGTTGTGTGACTTGGGACTAGAGCTAACCAGTAAATGGTACTTAGCAATTCTATCATTTCATTACTGTTTTTCTTAAGTTTTTCATCTCATACTGATTTATTGAGATATAGGATACAAACTAGGGTATGTCTAGCTCAGCATCCCATCTCCAGCACTAGCCAACAGCAGTTGTATAGTGTCAGGACAAACTGTGGTAAGAAACTTGCAAGGTTTTGAGCAATCTGGTGTAGGGGAGGATGTCCCCACCCATGGTAGGGGGGTTGGAACTAGATGATCTTTGAGGTCCCTTCCAACCCAAACCATTCTATGATTCCATGATTCTGTGAATAAAGACCTCCATTTGTTTGCTTTGACTTTGCCATTTGCTGCTTTCATCTGATGACCCATATGATGTAGTTAAACAGAGTAAAGAATTGTTACCTTTTTTGTCCTCCATGCTTTTGTTGGATGTGCCCCTTTTTCACAGGCAAACCCAGAATGTGAAGCACTAGTCCACAACCCCAAAACGTCCAGTAAAATATTTGCTGTAGGTACAAGTTATGCCCCAGGCACTAGCAGTTCATTGAGCTTTCAGTAATCCATGCACAGCCTCATTCTTTCATTTTTCTCTAGTAAAGAGCTTGTAGGGCAAAGCTAGGTTATTTAGATGTTAGAACCCTCAATACACCTCTTCTCTAATGTAAAGTGTTTGCTACAGCAGTCTTTCAAGAGGATCTCAAAACCCCAGTTGATCAAAAGGCATTTTACACTCCTTTTGTAAATTCCTCAGCACGTGCGTTGTCTCTGAAGTGTTAGACTTCTATTAATGTCCCATTAATCAATTTTCCTTTGGCTGTCATTTGTTAAGTTTGGCTAAGAGTGAGGTTTGGCATCCTCCTCCTCACAACACGTGGCATTCAAAGTTACTTTTCTGTTGTGACTGCTTGTTATATTCATGGGCAACATTACAGCAGCGCAGATTATTGACGGTATAAATAACTCATTAACTCTGAGCTACTTCAGCCCCCTCACCCCCCAGCATTTTCTGGGATTTAATGAAGATTTACACTAATACCACATCTCTTTCTAGCTTCAAAAGAACACATTCCTATTCAACTAGATTTTACAACACCAAATCCACCATGTCATTACATAAACTCTCTAGTAAGTGATTCGCTTCCCATTGGACTCAGTGTTGCCTTTCTATGACTCTAGTGAGATGCATCTTCAAAATGGGAAGCCAAATGAGGTGAACCACACAGATTCTTAGAATTACGTGTCATATGTGGGGGAGTTAGGGCATGACTTCAACTCGATCACTTGTTCTCTGAGTAACTTATATCTGCAGTGTGGCCAAACAATGTCTTCCCATCAAAACATTTGGGTTTGGGTGATAGTGAGTTGTTGCAAGATGCTTTCCATTATTTTCTTAAGTCTTTAGATAAAAAACTGTTCCACCGTGTGACAGTTTTTTTCTTTAGAAAGCTACGTGATTCAAGACAGAGGACAAGGGTGAGGTACTGGTTTGGTTTAAACGTTAAGACAAAGTAATTGCTTTTGGATGGGAAGTACCAAAGCAACAGAATTATAAATCTTTTGGGACTGGACACGAACCCATGCAGTCCTGGAGCAGTATCCTTTTTTGGATAAAGGAGATGAAGGGGATTTTTGCAAAAATCATGAGTCTCTTCCTGCTTTTGACAAACACAGAGTGAGTGTTAATCCCTTATTTAATCTCGTGTTTCAAACCAGACCAGGACCATGCTTTCTGTAGTCTTTTATGTACCCTTTCTGACTTCAGGTATCCCATGAAAAAGTAATCATTTCTCTTCTGAGGCAACGGTTGCCCAATCTTGCCAGTGCCTCTCTTTCTCTGCAGAAGTAAATGCCTTCTCACCCCGCCCACAAGCCCCAGGAGAGCAGCCTTCTCCCCGACTCCCTGCCTCTGCTACAGTAGCAGCATCATTCGTCTTCAGTTACAGGCCAGGGATGTTATTGTCATAGTTGCAGGTGGTGTTGAGCAGCTGCACATCATCACTTGTCTCTTCCTTTGAATGTTTTTACTTACCTGGGTTGAAGCTTCACAGTGCATCCTCTTATGTAGTTGAAGCTTTGGGCTACAAATCGATGTTTTGGCCCTGTTTGGTTGGTTGGTCTGTTTGGTTTTGGAAACTTTATTCCTGTTGAGATTCTTAAAAGTTGCAAATATAGAAATAGTATAGTCTTACTAAAACAGAGCCTTGTCTAGAACACAATAAAAGCAAAACATTTAAAGAAAGTCTGCCTGTCTGTTGTATTAATAATCTTACTATCCCTCGTTCATAGAATGTTCATTGCTAATCTTTAGCTTTTTACTTTGGAGAGGCTTTTCTCTTGTCTTTCCTCATTATTTGCTTATCTTGCATCTACCTATTAGGTCTACATATTCATGCAGTAAATATCCCAGCAGTCAAGTTACGTATAACAAGCTGTTTCAAAGAAGCCACAAATCTATTCTGATTTATTAAAAAAGATCTAATGAATCAATTCTAAATGTTATTTTATAGGTGGTATTGAGGTTATTTTCAGCAGAAGTTTCAACCTATAATTGAAAACCTATGCTTATGATTTTAGTCACAGGACAAGCGTTCAGTGACATTACATCACATTGCAGTAATGCTGAAGAGCCCTTGCTATAGATTGGCGCGCCTTTGTGCTGAGCAATGTACA
This sequence comes from Tauraco erythrolophus, assembly GCF_009769465.1. Classification (NCBI taxonomy): domain Eukaryota; kingdom Metazoa; phylum Chordata; class Aves; order Musophagiformes; family Musophagidae; genus Tauraco; species Tauraco erythrolophus. The sequence goes on from NC_141470.1 coordinate 54,800,522, forward strand.
GTGCCAGGATAAAAAGATGCCCCCTCCCAAATTCCTCATTAATGCGCTATGATGAAAGCCCTTAGAGTACAACTGAAAACTGGGAAAACTTTAACTTTTTCGCTGAAGCTGATAGTTGCTATAAAGGTCAGAAATTGGTTGTCCATTAAAGCTACATGTCTATCGGGAACAAAACAGGCCATGTGTAAGCATGGTATTCTCTCTATTCCTGTTCATTTTTAAGAAAGACATTTGAGATGTGTGACTTCTGCAGAGCTCATGAAGCCAAAGTCACTGAAGTTAGATGCATTTCTGTTAATATTCTTAGCTATTTTTAGTATACATAGATTAAATCCTAAACAATGCCTGCTTAATACACTTTGTTTTGCATATTTTCTTCTGTATACTTAGTAACCATGGAAAAGCCACATACAGATCATTCTATTCTTTGAACTATAAGATACTCATTTTGGACTGTCTTTTATTCTGTTAAATTTATGGAATCTTGAAATAACCCTTTAATTGAGAACAGTTTGCTTTATGTGATCAACCATGGAACAAATGCATATATATTATATATAAACACACTTTTTTTTTGTCTGGAGTTTGAAACCAAGTATTGATCACAATAGTTTCCTTCTTCAAAAGGAGTGGAAAATATTAGGTAATATTTTCCAAACTGAAGCTGGATCTACTCAGAATGCTTAGTTTTTAGACTTTCCAGTAAATGGGAATACAAAAGAGCATTTTTATTGTTTGATCAGGAGGACGCAGATTTGCTATTTCTTATATATGGTTTCATATTCTTTTATATGCCTTCTGGTAAACTGTATTTTTGATGTCAAGCAAGAAAGTCTCACTTCTTTCCAGTCTTCTATTTTCATGCTCCAGTAAGTTTGCATTATTTCTGACAATTTTCCCATGGACGCAATGATTGTATATCTCACATATCTGCAGTTTGAAGTGCTTAGTAGATTCAAATTAGCCTTGTATACCAAACTTTCTGTGTCAAAGTCAGTTGATTTACAAAGACAAGTATCATGAGAATGGAGAAGATATTTCCATTAGGGAAATCTATCAATAGAGAATGGAATGTGAAAGTCATTAGCTACCATCATCTTTTCAAATGTTTTAGTAGTAGTAACTATTTTTTTTAGTAGCAGTCTTCTACTGCTCCATCACTCTGACTGGAAATCATAGCACGTACTAATGACTGATGCCTGTTCATCTTCCTTTTAGCTGATTAAAATCCTCTCTCTTCTTTCTGTAGTGAGAAACACCTTCAGCCTGTATTCAAATGATGTTATTCCATTTTTGCATATTATTAAAAATACTTCCTGATAGGTATGATATAGCGATATATTATACAGTATACCCTGCTTTTTGTTTAGTTTTATTTCCAAGCAATTAGCTGTTTTGTAGATTTATCTTTTTCTGTCCAGAAATGCTGATCCTAAGTACTCATTCCATTTTCAAAATTCTAGGTGGTCTCAAAAATGTTTTTTCATACTAATTGTATTAAAGAGAAGCTAGGTAAATAGGCCTAGGTTTGAACCGAATTCAATACTCCCTTTCCCCCACAATCAAAACGCCACATGTTTGACTAATCTTTTGGAGACAAAACCCATAGATTTTCACAGTTCAGTTTTTGAAAATATGAATACCCTATTTTAATTGTACATTTAGACTTGGAGCTCATTAGTGCAAGCTGCTGAGTGCTTCTAATTTGTCATGTCTTTTTTCACTGTGTATACTGTGCGGCCCTTCTTTGAGAGAAGATATTGCCAGCAATAGCTTCTTAATTGTATTTAGAATACCCTTCTAAGATGCTTGTCTCAAGGGGGTATATATTTATGGAATTAAGATTAAAGCAATGTCTGAGTTTGTAGATTGCATTTTAATATAAAGATAGTTTGGTTACTTTTAAATGTATTAGCTTTGGAACTGGAATCCTAATAAAACAATACATGCAAAATTCTTGGCTTTTGCATCTAGACAGTTAGCAAAGTAAATTAATTTAGAAGGTAGCTAATGAAATCCATATAATACACTGCAAACTGCAGTTATATGGGACAAAGTCCCCTTGGCTATCAGTTTTTACATTAACCTATACAAACAAAGAAATCACCCTTAGCTCCAAAGTTCCTAAACCACAGGTCACGGAATGCTGGAAGGGTATACCAACTAAGTTTTGTCAACGTTTGCTCTGATTTTAAGCTCTTTCTTAAACATGCATTATTGGCCACTATCAAAGTCACAATACTGGACTTGATGTAGCTTGAATCCTATCTACTGAATAATACTGTTGTAATAATGTTTTGAATTATTTTTACTTTATTCATGTATTAATCCACACCACAAAAATCTTAAGGCACCATGATGTAGTGGAAAGTCAAATCTATTTCAGAGGAGGAAAGTTAAGCCAGATCAAAACCTAATACTCAAGCCAAGAATCTTTTCCCATCTGAAAACAAACTAACCCAAAACTTAGCACACTCTCCATACTTAGGATATATAATAAGTTATGTGAAAAAAATCCAAGAACAAAAATGGTTATTCAAAACTTACTATCTTAAAGCACCTCCTAAGTAGAAGCTAGGAATTTTAATGTACATTATTGCAATTGCTTATCTGGCATGTGTACAGAAAACAGAAAAAAGGATCAATAGTTGCTAAGCAGACGGAAAAAGAGCTAAACCTTATTTCCAAACTGTATGATTTATCAATACTAATTATAACTTATTTTATATCAAGGATGTTAGCTTGTTCCATACACAAGTTTATAAAAAGCACATGTATTGCTTATGTGTATTGCTCATATCTTTTTCTCTCTTTACTTTAAACTAACTTTTCTTTCTTTACTCAGGTCTGTGTATAGTATGACTTGTATGCAAACAGTTATTGTACTTATTAAAAGTACAATACAGCAAATGCTTAAGTACTTCATCTGTCCTTGAACTCAATAAGACTACTTATCTCTATTACTTGTATTCATGGAAGTACTATAGGTTTGAATCCTTAAACTGTCAGCTCTGAGACAAAGTTTTACGCATCTTACCTCAACTGTATCTGGGAACAAAACCTTAAATAAATAAACACAAAATAATAATAGCTTAAATTTTGTTCTGTGTTCCTTCTATACAAAATATGGGCTCAAATCTATATTAAAATGGAATTTTGGAAGTAGACCACACCAAGACATACCATTGGTAGCTTATTTACATTTTAAAAAAATAAAATGAGGTGATAGATGTGTAAGACATTTTCAGCCCTTACCTTCTTATTGTTTGGTAATGAAAATCAAAATGATGACATTAACATCTCTTTCAAGTCAGCTAACTGATGCTGCAGCATTGTGAGTCATCTCTTTAACACTGAGCTGCTTTTTAAAAAAAAAAGTATTTTAATGGTGATAAAAGGTACGAGGGTGATAGGCATACAGGTCTTACTCTATTTACTCACGGAACATAGGGAAAAGCAGTAAAAGTTCAGGATTAATTCTATGAGCTAGAAAGATGAACTATGTATTTTTTCAACATCTTGCGTTCTCTGCTGAAACTGCACCTGAAGGCAGTGGTTTGAGATATGTCTGCTGTAACTGCATTGAGCACAGTAGTGTATTGTATAAGCCACAGAATAGCTAACAGAGTGACAGCATTTAATCATCTGATAGCTAATCTAGTCTGTAACCAGAAACTTATATGACACAGTTCTTCACATGACCTCCATTAGGACCCAAGCCTAGCAGAGCTCCTAAACTTCTCTCTTGCGCTTACTACAGAGCCACGGTGCTGACACTCTGAGGATACCGTGATAGACTGACTGCGTCAGAACCATCCACATCCTCTGGCGTTGGGTGTCCAGGACAGTTTGAAAAGGCCCTGTATCCTTTCCCTCAATGTACAAGTTTAAGGTAATTAGGGATTTCAAGCCCATCTTTCTTCTAGACAGTAGACACCATTGCAGTCTATGGCTGTAGAGTAATTAATTTGTTACTTCATATCACTCACCAGAAGAAGGCTTCAAGCTGCAGCTCCAAAGCAGGTTGTTACTTCTCCCACAGCCAGGAAGAAATGGCCCGCCTTTTGTAGGAAGGGCCTTAACTTCAAGGTAATTGATTACAAATTCTACAATTCCTAGCAGCTAGATCAGCTGGATCCACAATTCCCTCGTATTTGTTTACTAGTTTTTCAAACTTCATGGTGAGCAGAGACCCTGTTAAATAGAATTCTCTTCCCTCTTTCAAGTTAAGTAGGATTCTCGCTTCCCTCTTTCAGGGTAGCTTTACCTTCTTGTTGAAGGAATTCTCACTCTGGCTCTGTCTCTTTCAGGGTCTCTATTATCACATCAGGGTCATCAGAAGAAGGCTTCAGACTGTGGCTCCAAAACAGGTTGTCACTCTCCCACAGCCAGGAGGAAATGGCCCACCTTTTGTAGAAAGGGTCTTAACTTCAAGGTAATTGATTAATTGATTACAAATACCACAATTCCTAGCAGACAAAATTCCTAGCAGCTGGATCGACAACTTCGTCAAGGATTATTCTGGTGGATGAGGACCATTGCCCAGTGGGATTACATCATATGCTGGCCTCGAATGACTGTTATGAGTTCAGAAACGGAGAGGGAAACTAGAGGCACCATTAGTACTCTGCAGCACCAACACACCACTTGCAGAACCTCTCTTCCCATGGTCAGTGTGATGGCCATTTGTCTACAAAACTAGTTCGTTCCTAATTCCTACAAATTACTGGGCAACCAGGTCAATGTAGTGACACTCATTTGCTTGGTTGAACTGCCACATCATCCAGGTATTCTATCCCCCATGTTACTGCCAAGCTGAGGTTCTCAAAGGTTCATGTGACATGGAGTCTCATATTGTCTCTGTATAGAGGAAGAAGAGCCATGAATGACATACAGATCTTCATTTGGGTCCCACTGCAAGAGGCTTTGACTGTTCAGGATTTTGACTTACTGATTCTGCAAGTTCTTGTTCACAAGTTCAAGGATGGTGAACATTGTCATTGATGATTTACAGGCTCTGTGATGCAGTCTACCAAATAAGTATGTAACATCTGTGATTTCTAGAGCTTGGGCATCTTCACTAGGGACAAAGCAGCACTCTCATCTCCATAAGGATTGTGGTCCTTGTCAGCCTTAGATTATTTGTCTGATTATTGATGTTACTGCTTATCACTATTCCTTTTCATCATACAGCTCTACTCAGTGTTGGTCAGCCAGGCCCTGAGCTCTTGCAGGTAGGGTGCAAATGTGCCTGCAGGTGCCTGGCTGCATGGAACAGACCAGCAAGGGCAGTTTCCAGATCATCATGACAACTATAGTTGCCACATAGTACCATAGTTGTCAGATAAGCAGTAATGAAAACATAGTAACAGAGCCGTAACTTGTCTGAAACTTTATGGAGCCTTTCCAATTGGAATGCATGCTGCAAAACAAAGCTGTCCAGGCATCCTTGATGCAGATTAACACTTAGTATGTGGGCAGCATGGATGTTCCAAGACAAAATAGCAGTGCAAGTGCACATCATTTGCCATCATACAGCACAGCTGTTAACAGCACTTCATCTACATTTACTCCTGAAAGTTGCAGTGAGGTGTTCTTGCAGAGCCTGGCACTGATTTACCTAGTTATCCAAATGGCACTGCTTAAGCCAGAAGTTCCATCAGGGAAATGATGCTTGGTCTTTTTGAGCTGCTTCAGAGTATTTCTTGGTCCAAGAGCTGAAGAAAGCAGTGGAACAATGAAAGTCAGTATCTCTCCATCAGGGGTATTTGTGGAGACAAAGATGTTTGTGCTTGGTAGTGTTTGGAGAGGTACAGTTCACTGGAGGTTCCCCAGACACAACCTACTGAGATACCCACATTTCAAGGACGCTATCTTTGTGTAAACACATAGGCTGCAATCATTCCTTTAGTGACCATATCTGAGGATAATTCCTTGGTGAGGAGCAATGGATGCAGTGACTTAGCACCTGCTGGCAGACATGTGAACCTGAAAGAAATGGCATAATCCTGGGGGTAGTCTGAATGACCTCACAGCAGGAGCATGGCACATTTTTTTTAGGAGCGTGGTAGTATTTTTATGGTGTGTAGGGAGCAGAACATCACTCACCTGCTTACCTCCAGAGGGAATTACTTGGGAGGAATGGGCACCTCGTCAACCTTGTGACCATGCATGACATGGCTGGGTGTAACTTAGGCAGTGACATACTTATCAAAATAAGCACCTGTGACTGGTGACTTGCAAATCAAGCAGTGCTGCTCACCAGCCTGGGCTGCAGCTCCAAGGATGCCGTTGCATCTTCCACAGCCAGGAGGAAATGGCCCACCTTTTGTAGGCAAGGTCTATACCTTAGTTAATTAGTTCATTAGTTTCAATTCATGCCAGCTGGGTAATAACAGGATACCCTAATTCCCCCTTTTTGTTTTACAATTTTTTGTTTTTAGAGGAAAGTAAAGGCTTTACAGTGAGCAGAGGCCCAGTCCATTTGTTCCGACTCCAGCACGCTTCCCCCCCACGAATACCACATCGGGGCTTGTGGCTTTACCTTCTTTACCGAAGGACTCTCGCTCTGGCTAGTCTGGCTCCAGCAAGGGAGTCGCGGTCCTCAGGGTTTCTCAGACGTATCACATCAGGGTCATCAGATGTTGCTCACCAGCCCAAGCTGCAGCTCCAAGGATGCCATTGCATCTTCCACAGCCAGGAGGAAATGGCCCGCCTTTTGTAGGCAGGGTCTGTACCTTAGTTAATTAGTTCATTAGTATCAATTCATGCCAGCTGGGTAATAACAATAGGATGCCATAAAGAGGTACAAGTCACTGTACTTTGTCCTATGGACTTCGCTTTCATTCTGCATGGGTAAGACTGGGAAGAAAAATTTTCCTCACTTTAGAAATTTTATCCAGCCAATACTCATCGCCTTCACTCCAGTGTGCAGTCCTGTGCTGGCTGGCCTGTGCTGCTTCAGGGCACAGGGGAGAGGCTGGCCTGGGTGGCCTACAGGTAAGGTCCTCCAGCATCCTTGGGCTGTCTTTGTGCCAGAACAGGCCAAGACAGAGAACTGGTGGCTGGACCCAGCCCAGAGAACTGTGGAGCAATTCTAAAGATCTTCAGTAGCACAGTGTAGATTGGGGAACTATATTCATGTGTTTTTCAATTTCTTGAAGTTGAATAGGCACTTCTTGTCATCTTATATGAAAACAACCTCTGGTAGATCATTTGCTGTCTCTTCTTATTGCAGCTGGTGAGTATTCCTGTCAGCAAAGTCAAAGGCATGAAAGTGGCATTTTTAAAACTCAGTGAAGGTCCTTGTCTCCTCTTACGTGTGTACTGTATCTTGCTAAAGGTGCACATAAATGAGGTGCCTGTTCTAAAGCTTGTTGGTCATGTGTTTTTGTAAGGTGATGGGGCAGGATATGCAGGTATTAGGATGTGACTCAAGGGGGTTGGAAGGGTGCGCAAAGTCAGGAGACCTCATCCTTTGCAGGATAAAAAAGCCTGAACAACTGAGACTCTGCATAGATTGTGCATGCAAGGGGCAAGGCCCTGGTGTGAGCTATTCTCTAGCCTCTGCCCATATTTCTCCACCTAAGAAACAATTTATTTTGTCCCAGAGCAGCAATGCAAGTACAGTAGTGGAAGTTGAGGGAGGCTGTGCAAGACGTGTCACGCTAACATGCAGCACTGTCTGAAATGGCTGCTTTGGAACTGGTAATTGCTTTCTGTTATTTGTTCTTAATATACTGAGAGAAACTAAATGTTGTGTGTCTTTTTACAAGTAAATAATATTGCATCAAAGATGCGTTGATTCTATCATCAATTTCTTATCCTGACATGATCTTCAGGATCTAGAGTATAGGCTAGCTGCTTTAAGCAGCAGAGAGAACACTGATGGAAACTAATTTAAATTTCTATTTGCAGCCGTCATCTAAAGGTGCATAAACTTCAAAGGCAAATACCCTGTATTTCAAATGTAAAGTTAAATCTTAATTTGCTGGATGAGCCGCTGTCTGAAAACACACAAAGCACTTCCTCTTTGGAATGATACACAAAGCACTTCTGTGCTTTGAAATGATTCATAGCAGATGGGGAGAAAAAGGATCATTAATTGATTCTTCAAATAAAACATCACAAGTACAACTGAGAGACCCGGCTGGAAAATCAAATGGAGTAATTTTTCACAGAAGTTTGTGCTTTTCACAGAAGTCTCTTGGCAGAATTTCAAATCAGCTTGATGATTAAGCAGCCGGTCATTTTAAACCCTGTTTACATTAACAAACCTCTGTAACCGTATTCATACTAGGGCAGGGCATAGTACACAAAGGGTTTGTTAGATTATAATTAGTTTCGATTACTTTCCATTATGTACCAGTAAAGGCAGCCCGTGGGCTGGCTCATGTTTCAAGTTACCCTGCTGTTCCTGTTGGTGCAGCAGTAGTTTTGGGTGAGCTGTCTGCGTGACAATATCTAAAAAAACCTGCCCAGCAGTGTTAAATAGTGACCCCTGCGCTTTTTTGGCCAATGAACCTGCATATGCCACCACCCATTCTTATTACCAAACTTTAAACTGAAAATAGGACAAAAGTGCTATAAACAATGCAAGACTGTGTTTCGTAAGAGTCTTTGGGCTCCTTGCAAGCACGTCTCTAGATTACGCTTTGAAAAGTCACTGCATGAAACCATATTGTCATTAGCGTATCAGTGCCACTGGAGAAACAGATCTGTAACCTGTGACGTCAGAAACTGGTATTAACTACTTTGTAGTCTTCAAGCCAACTTGTTTATTACTCTTATCAGCAGTACTTTTTACAGGCTGTTTATTCTCAGGTGATCCATTTTTAAAACCATAGAAATACTGTATGTTTTTAGTTTTGTTTCATGAATTTGCTTGACACTTGTAAAGGTGAAGCAGTCACACTGACACTCCTGAAAGATGTTTTAATTCTTTTGTGTTATTATATAATTTTTTTGATTCATTTTTATCTGGTGTGGTTTAGCACAGCGGTATGGACACACCCACTGCATCTCAAAGTGTAATCTTTCTGACGCTTAAATGACATTTCTCCATTTTCTTGGATAATGAATAATTTACGATGTGGGCCTGGAAAGAATTTATGCTCCTATTTAAATATCTGCAAAATTTACAGATTCACTTTTTCATTTTCAGAGCTCTAAGGTAATACAAAATGTTTCATTGCATTTCCTTCTTATTCTGTAAAGAGCTTATGCTCTGCACATTACAAAAATGCTTTATAAACTATAACTCAATTAACAATGTAATATAAAGATACATAAATTTGCAAGGCTAGTTGGTGGTTCTGCTGTCAAAAATTAAGGAGGAAATAATTAGAAAAACTATGCTTAATCCAAGCCTATCTGTGATATTGAACGGGGAGATATCTCTCTCTCTACATATAGGTATAGATATTGAGATTCAGAGAAGTGTGCATCTTACAAGTCTAGGAAACCATTTGTGCATTTATTGTACTTTATTTATTTTGTCTCAGACTGACAACAGGAAAAGCTCCTTTAAGGTTGAAAATTGAGAGAGTTTAAGGTACAACTGAAAGATATAGCAAGTATAAAAATTTAAAAAGAGCTAGTCTGAGGAGAGAAGGCATCAAAACTCCCATATTGCCAGAGGATGCAGTCAGACAAACAAAGGAAGCAAGCCCTACAAAGGTCAGTCCAGCTCGGAATTATGGACATAGAGATCAGAGCTTACGGAGGAAAAAGACAAAGACAGAGGCACATGGTAGAGAAAAGAAAGAGAGAAGAAACAAGAAATAGCCCAGGACATGCAAACAATAGGGTGGTGCAAAGTGGCTACTCTGTCTTCATACAAGTCATCTGAAAGACAAGGCAACCTCTTTATTAAATCTTGTCTGGAACGGCATTTTTCTTGCTTCAGGTTGGGTTGCAGATTATTTGGCAAAGGGGAATGGTATTGGTCACTTTTTCCAAACATTACTGTTGAATATTTAACTATTACCTTGATATGCAGTAACTAAATTTGTTACCAGACAAGGCTTAAAGATAGAAACTAGTTAATCTCTAAGCAACATGACAGACAAGGGTACGCCTCTTGAGAGCAGCAGGGTTTTTTAAAAGAGTGAAGTAACATTCCTCTCAACATGCCTTTTTCCTAGCATGAGTTGTGGGATTCAGGGGAAATAGAGCATATTCTTCATAGTCAGTTATAAAGATGAGGCTTAGAACCAATCCCGTTCCAATTACCTCAGCAGAGATCAGCACCTCATTGCACACAGTTAACTGTACTCAACCAGTGCACTGGGAACAGCATGTAGAAATGGGTAATGACTTAGAGCTTCACATGGCAACAATTGATCACAATTTCTGAATAAAAAAACGTTCGCCCTCCTAATCTGGCCTTCCTGAAGATTGTTGTTGTCTAGGTAATGGGATATTTTACAAATCCGATGGGCCAAATTAATCAGATAGTGTACTGGAGTGGTGCTACACAGATATATGCTAAATGAAGATGTCACCTAAAATTTTACATTACTTATGGAAACCAGACCCAAGATCCATTCAGAATTTTTACCAACGCTGGTACATAGCTGTACTTCCTAACTGCCACTTTGATCCAAAGAAAAGTTTTTTTCCTCAATATATGTATCCTTTTAATATCATGTCATTTCAATACAATATTGTTTCTGACAAGTTGAGTCATTAATCTGAACTTCTGATATGCCATTTGCCATACCGCCGTCATTGTCTGATCATACAGCTCCTTACATCATTCTTATAGATTATCATCTCTTTCCAGCTTTGAAGTTTCATCATCCTTCTCAAGATCTGGAGATGCAGCTCAGGATATAGTAGTGCCCACAAATCGATAGTGGGTAAGTGCCATTTTAGTGTGTCAGACAGCAATATATTTTAAAATTTATTCATTTAAGTTCAGTATGTATGTAAAACTCAAAATACATGTGGAATATGTTAAATCTTCATGTAAACCTCTAAAAAGAAAAGGTTTATTGTTTTTTGTGCTTCTAATGTGGAACCAAATGTTTAAGAAAAAGTTCTTTAAGAGTAATCTTGACACTTCAGTGCTACAAAGCTTTACGTTATCAGTTGTTGGTATTTTAAGTTAGGGAGTCTGATGTGAGCAACACGACTTAGAACAAGGGTTTTTTTTCAGACTGGGTGTTTTAAGTATGAAGTTTGTCATTACACAGCCAGTAAATGACCTGATTTTCAAATGCTGGTTACCCGGGACTATATCTACTCTGCTTTTGAGGTTCATTCCATTAAAGGCAACCCAGGCTGGAAAGCCAGATCTTAGGGTTCCTTAGTGAGGGGACACCACATAGAATGCTCTCAGGCACAACAGCCATCTCATAAGCTCTGTCAGCATCTCCTCCTAGGGTCTTTTTAACACTTACCTGCATCTTGTCTTATCTGTGTCATGGTTGAACATACCCCCATGAGATAACTGATAGTTTCAGATAATGGTAAGTATCTCAGAACAAAATGAAAGGAGTTGAAAAACCTGTGCCAGGGGACAGATCCTGATAACTGATTAAAAGCTATACCAGACCGTTTAGTTAGAATGCTGCTTGAGGGCTCCATGGAGCTAGTCTGTACGCTTCGTTAGGCATCCTGATAGGACAAAGCAAGAATATGCTTTAAGACCTGAGTTATCTTGGTGCTTCTCCCTTGTTATTCCAAATAGGCCATGATCATCATGGCTCCAGCCATTTTTTGAGGAGGTCCTAGGGATGGTTGGGGAATCTGAACTAATGATGTCATCTAGCATAGAGACATAGCATACTGCATGGAAACTAGCCGTTCCTGAGGAAATCAAATAGCAAAAGCTAGGGTTTACTGCAGGCATCTAGCAGTTTTTATCATCTAACCAAATGTAGTGACTAATAAAGAAAAACAGCAGCATAATCTATTACTGATATTGTATTGCAAATACAGTGGTCTGAAGTTTTAACTCAGAATGTTAATCCTATTGGATTTTCCCTATAGTTTTGTAGAATCACAACAGCAACTTTAGTGATAGCAAACGGTCATAAGGTGAGTTTTATCTCTCATCTGAAAAAGATGAATCAGTCTGCTTTTGTACAAAGTTAATGTTTAAATTAGTCACTTCCTAACCAGTTCGTCAACAATATATGTTGCTTTGCAGCTAGGGGCTAGGTTCACGAATAGGAACTACAAGCCCAAGTCTTTCCGTAAGGTATTTACAGCCAACGTTTCAGCACTACTGATATTCACAGTCCTGTAGCTTGTTAGCCACTTGCTGTTGTATGAACCTAAAACTTTTAGAGCCCTAAGTGTTTGCTAATAAAATCCTATAGATACTTCCATTTCTGCTACTGGGCACACACTTTATGACGGGAGAATTGGGCTTGCCCAACATCAGACCAGGACATTTCTGGTATAATACCTAGCTGAAAACAGCTTTTGCCACAAACTAGTTTCCCGAACTTCAGACTGTCTTTCAAATCCAAGTAAGCTGGTATTTCTTAAAGCTACCGATCTGATAGATGATTTAGGTGGTTTCAAAGATGCTCAGAAATAAAGAAAAACAATATGAAAGAATCTAATGAACACACTTGGAATTTTTTATTAGGATAACTGTATTTAATTTGAAACCTCTTAAATGAATAGTTGCAGACTGGTGTTAGAAATTCTTTTTGCAGTAAGAATAATGTCTCTTAAATTGGCACTTACAGGCCTGGATTAGAACTCAGCTACATTTCTAAATCCAATTTTTTGTTATCTTTAAACTGTGCTTTTGGAATTGTTCATGATTTTGTAATGAAGACTATTTTTTGTGCAGGATACAGAGTGATAACGTGAAAGCAGAAAAGATGAAAAGAGTTAGAAAGTAGTAAGCTAGAGTTCAGAAAAAAAAATCCAGACTGATTTCTTTTGGCTGACAATGTTATATAAAGATTTCAGAATTAAAAATTGAAAGCTTCAAAGTCTAGATACAAAGCTTACTCTAAATTTCAGTGCACTCAGCTTAACCTCTCAGAATTCTGCAAGCTTTGGGAAATATTTTGGACAGACAACCTATGATAAGAGTATAATTTTAGTTAAAACATATCACTGCTCTCATTTCAAATTAATTAAGGAACGAGTTGTTGAGAGATATACATTTTCACACTAAGCATTTCACTTATATTCCACTCCACTGCGAGAGTGAACTTTCTAGTTATAGTAGAAAAACTGTGGATCTTTAACAGAAAAGTTAACTTTTGCTAGAAGGTCTAACATCTCATTGTACATTAATTTATTGGTATCTTTTAAAAAAAAAAGCAGCACAGCTTCTATCATATTTATTACTTCTTATGAATGACATCAAGAATGGCTTCTTCTGAATTAAAGAAAAGCTTGGAGGTTGGTAATTTGGTTACTTGGAAGATAGTTCAGTTTCTTTGCTTAAAAGTGACCAAGGTTAAAATAGTAATCAGCTAAATTGTAATAAACCCTTTTTACTTGTTCAGTCGTTTAGATTGAGGGAAAAGCTTTGTGTGAACTTTGACTAGATAGCAGAAAAAAAAGATATCTTAAATCTCCAAAAGATGTAAAAAGAATCAGATATGGACTGCAATTTGGGTACTTATCTCTGTTCCTACTCCACATTGTATGACAAGTAACTTAAATATCTGTATGTCTGTTTTCCCAGTGGAAGAATAGCCATGGGAGTATTCACTTGTACATAATTAATATTTGAAAAGTATAATACATGTGGAATGTATTAAAACTATGTGTTCTGAATATAGTTCAGAAGGTTGCATTGCTAACTGTCTAAAAGCATTTTCAACAGAGAAGTAATATTAGAGATTATGGCTTGGTAGGTTAATCCATTTGTGCTTCTGCAATTTTAAAGTTACAATGAATTTTAGAAAAGTGAATACTCTGTGAAATGAATATTTAGTAGGGAAGAAGTCAGTCTGTTTCTTACATACAAAACTTTGCATTTTATCCAGAATGTTAAAGCGCATATCTCTGGCTAATTTATTGAAAGATTCAATTTGCATTTAGTGATAAAACGTCAATGAAATAACTCTTTGACTTTGATCTGCCTTTTGGGTTATAACTTAGAATTTCCCAGTGATAATAATCTTGGTGAGGCACCAGGAGGAAACAAGCTAAATTCTCCAGCAACTCAGATTTGAAAATGTTAAAAAAATAACTGTGCTTTGTGTTTAAATTTATAATTATCTTTCTGTTAAGGCTGAAGAGTTGATTTTGACAGGAGACTTGAAGTCTCTCCTTCCGGTTATGCTAAGAAGAATAATTCGCTTCAGCAGGCTGAGTATTAGTAATACTTCTGGAATGGCAGAGGGTAGGTAAACCTAACAGCTCTAAATGCCAAAGTGACTCTATTTTAGATTCATAGCTATGTATTTTCTTTTTTTTGTTTATAAAGGAATGGAAGAATACCAAAAGCACTGAAGTAAAACAGAAGAAAATGTGAAGTTGACTTACATTCTTAAGTCACTTGGGTGTATTTGAAATGGCATTCTAAGCACTTGACACTGTGTTCTTGAATCATAAAGCTACGTCAGAGATAATATATCATCCTACTGTGTAAAGTGCATGGACTTGTGTAAAGTACAATGGACTTTGTTTTCAAAGTTTGCAGTGCGTCCCTCAGCTCCCAGTTATTCAGTGAGAAATTACATATGCAGAAAATATTTGAAAAATCTTTAACCAAATCTGGCTTTTCTTACGTATGCTGTTATCACATTTGTTATGTTCTTCACAGAGACCTTGCTTTACTTAATATGTAGGGTATACTTTGGGGAAGAATGAGAGACGTATAGTTACAGAAGTGGTTTTCTCCTTCATTTGTTGCAGAAGTCAGAAATTACTGAGTCAGCAAGATGGGGAATTAGAAGGGGGAAGGAAAGAATAGTTTACATACTCAGATAACTGAATGCTTTCTGGAAAATTTATTTCTGTCTTGCATCTCATAGCTGGACTTCTGCAGAAGAAGAGAAGTCTGTGCTATTGTTCTCATCAACTTTAAAATGTAACTTAACATACTGTGGCAAGAAAATATGTTATAATGTTTAAGATTAGCAGCTTACCCTAACTGTATTTTAAGTGCGTATGTTGCTGCAGTAGTTTTAAATGTATTAGTTTTAACATTTGAAAAGAATATTGTTTACATACAAACCAATAACATTTGAAAAGATTATTGTTTACATAAGAAACAAGTTCAGATTTCTAGCCATGAGCGTACAGCTCAATTATACCAAGACTAAAAAAACCTAAGGTAATTGGAATTTCTCAGAATCCTTAGAGTTGTCTTACATCGTTGGGTGATGTGGCCAGCAGGTCGAGGGAGGCAATTCTGCCCCTATACTCTGCTCTCCTGAGACCCCACCTGGAATACTGTGTTCAGCTCTGGAGTCCCCACCACAAGAAGGACATGGAGCTACTGGAGCGAGTCCAGAAGAGGGCCACGAAGATGATCCAAGGGCTGGAGCACCTCTCCTATGGAGACAGGCTGAGAGAGTTGGGGCTGTTCAGCCTGGAGAAGAGAAGGCTCCGGGGTGATTTTATAGCAGTCTTCCAGTACTTAAAGGGGGACTACAGGAAAGCTGGCGAGGGACTTTTTACAAGGGTGCGTAGTGATAGGACAAGGGGCAATGGATTTAAACTGAAAGAGGGGAGATTTCGATTAGATATAAGGAAGAAATTTTTCACTGTGAGGGCGGTGAGGCACTGGAACAGGTTGCCCAGTGAAGTTGTAGATGCCCCATCCCTGGAAGTGTTCAAGGCCAGGTTGGATGAGGCTTTGGACAACCTGGTGTAGTGGAAGGTGTCCCTGCCCATGGCAGGGGGGTTGGAACTAGATGATCTTTCAGGTCGCTTCCAACCCTAACCATTCTATGATTTTATGATGTATTACCAAAATAATTATTTCTATTGCCCTCATTGTCATTCACCAAAGAAATTAAAAACTGTCTCTAAACTTCTCTGAATTGAGATAGAAGTGTGTTGAATTAATGCATGGGTTGATCAGCATGTTCAGCATGTTCATAATGATGGATACATAATGCAAGTATATACATAAGCTGATATGAGAAGGGAAAAATATCTTTTAATCTATAAAGAAAGTAAGGATAGTTGTCAGAAGGAGAAATAAACTTGTCAAAGAGTTAAAATGAAGCTTCTTGAGTTTATAGAATAACTGAAAGTTGCCTACAGATTCAGTCTGTCAGCTGTGACTAGTGTTTTAAGTTCAGCGTTGTCTGAGTTGAATGCACTGACTAAAACCATAATATTAAGAATTTGAAAATATCACCAGAAAAGTAGAAAGTGCCTGTGGATTTCCTATGGACAGCAGGGAATGAAGTTGAGGGGTTACTGAAAGTAGTATTTTATTCAGTAGTAAATTTAGTATGTTTATTTAACAAGAATGTATTTCTCTATTTAGCAAGAAACTATTTCTGTATTTAGTAACTTTTGCTAGGAATAAAACAGACTTTTGTGCCGAGTACTCCCAAGAGAGAAGTTTGTGGGCACATTCAGTATGCTAATACATGCTTACCTCAGCCTTTGCTTTGCATTTTTCCATTAGGAACAGAGTTTTATCTTTTGGTTTCTTTGTTAGCTTTGGTCAAGAGTAAGATTTGGCTGATTTTCTACAGCCTTTTAAGGCAGATCATTGATTCCAACTAAATGATTGCCTCTTGGATGACAGACTACCACAGTATTTAAGAAAGCAAAAGCTTCTACGCAGCTTCTTACTTGCCTGTCTAATACCAGGCTTAGTAACGACTTTTCAAGACAGTATCCATACGGGAGTTAGGGGCTGTTAATTTACAGTTTTATACACCACAGACTAGTTGTACTCCAGATTTCCTCTCTGTATTTGGTCAGCTGATGTTTACATGCAGGAAAAATAAAATGGCATTGAAATTAACTACTACTGTTTAGAAAAAAAAAAGCTAAATAAATGAATGCCAGTTTTCTTCGTTAATACATTAATACTCATTGCAGAACTGTTAATGTCTTTAAAAGCTATTGCATGGTAGCAGTCAATAACTTTTTAAATCAGGTGATTCCAAGTGAAGAATGTGTAGCAGTTCTGTTAATTTTGATTTTTAAAGTTAGAAGTAGTAGAAATGAGTAGTAGAATAGTTAGAATAGTAGAAATTGACAGGCAAGAATAGTTAGAATAGTTAGAATAATAGAAATTGACAGGCAAGTTTACTCCTCAGCTGTATTTTTGTCTTGTTAAATTGCAGCCCACAGTAAAACTCCATAGCCAACAAACTCTAAAGAATGGGCTACATAACATCAAGATTCCAGGAGTTTATTGTTTGACTGGCCATGATTTATAACTTGGTATTAAATGAAAAAAAACAGTGAAAGTGAGGTATGCAATAGCCTCTCTTTGACTCTGAGCTAACATTTGCAGAAGTAAAGCATTTTCCTATAGAATACTCATTTCCCAGGTTAGGTAACAAATTATGTTTATAAATAATTTCATAGAAGTTTTTATTAAAATAATTGTGCTGCCTTCATATTCTGGTACTACCCCTGTCTGCCAACTATTTTAGCTCTGAATGAGTTCGCATACAAAGTACATCTAGCAATGATTTTAAGAACATTGCAAAAAGTTGTCTAATTTAATTACAGAGTTCTGAATCAAAAATTTAATTTGGGTAATTTTTATAGACTATCTAAAGAAATCCATACAGAAAAGTTATTGTTTCACAAACAAAAAGCTGAATTGATAACCAGTCATTCTTACCTTGACAATTTCAGGCTATAAACAGGCCAACATTGTGATATTGCACAAGTCCCTGGCTGATGACTTTGAGAAGTTTTGCCATGCAAATAATGGACCCCTGCCACTGCTGTACAGAAGCAAACCAGGTGACTGGAAGTGTTCTCTGAGTAGTGATTCTGATATCAGGTAACTACAGACCAACTCTGCTTCTCAAAGTTCTGCAGTGAATGCTACTAATAATTAGGAGGGTTTCAGGGAACAGCCTGCTTACACTGTTGTACACTTTGAACAGTTTTTTTTTTTTTTGAGTTATACCTTTGAATGAAAACTATGCATGAGTATAACAGCCTGATTCCCTTCTTCTTGAGAAACATGTTATGATAATTGTCAGTATTACAAGTATTTCTCTAAAGCAAAAGTGATTTTTTTTTTGTGTAATTTCTAATATTTTGCAGTCTGAGCCAGCAGAATTAAATAATAGAGTTTTACCTTTGTTTTATTTATTAGTAATGTAGGCATGGTGACCACATGATATTTGTAGGGTCTCTGAAATTTAAAAGACATAGTCTTGTAGTAAACACTAAAAGCAAGACTTAAAACAGCTCCCTGATTTTTGAAGCCCCAAGACAATGTGTAAGAGACATTTACCTATAAAACTTAAAAAACAAACTCTAACACGTCCTGTTCACTGTGTTGTTTTTATGTGTAGAATAAGGTGTTCTGGGTTTTGGCATGCATTTGTTTCATTATTGCTCAGAAAGAAAAGGAATGGATAAAGTAGGCTGTATCTTGTGGTTTGGTACTTGGTTAATGTCAAGTCAAACAATTTACCTTGTTTTCGAAAATCATGATAAAGCTGTGATAACTTCTTATTTCGCTAGAACTGATTGCCTACAGTACAGAATGTATGAGCATGGAGCTTGTACTGGATCACTGAAAAGCCTAAAGGAGTATTCCGAACAACTTAAGGACATGGTGACTTTTTATTTAGGCTGCAGCTTCTCTTTTGAAAAAGCAGTCCAAAATGCTGGCATTCCTATAAGAAACGTTGAGCAAAAATGTAATGTAAGCATGTATAAGGTAAGTACATGCACACACATAGTCTTTGTTGCAACTTTGCCTTTGAGTATTTGTCCATGTTCACATTATGTGCATGTTTTTCCTACCTACATAGTAACTTTAGGCATGTGCTAGTGCTCAGTGCATAGAAACACAGGGTAAAATATGCCCAGCATCAATTCAGTGCTTTTGTCAGGTTCCTGCAAGGTGGATCTGCTTTATCTTTCATTTACGGTGACAAAGTTTTTCCCTGTGTGCTATGACAGCCATTTCATTTGGGTTCTGTTCTGGTTTGCCTTCTCTGTTTCAACTGATGACCCATGTGCTATTCTGACCATACCTTTATGCATGTCCTGCTCTCCTTACCAGCTCTGGCTTGCAGTAGGAATATTCCTTTTATGAGCCATGACAGTAGCAGTTTCTTCTGCACGTACAAGAGCCACATTTTGTGTTTGTTTTTTTTTTTCCTGTGACAATAGAGCCTTTCAACTGTGCATTTGCTATGAGCTCAGGCCTCTGGGTTAGAAGATGTTACCAAAAACTTAAGGTATCTACAATAGCACTGAAAATTACAACTGTGCTCAGAAAGTTTATAGTGCAGATTTTAATGTCAGCAGAAGTCCTAGAATAATTCTGGCTCCAGTACATAGGCCTTTTAATATTAAGCACACTTTAGTACACATCTGCATGCCATTTTTGTGTTGTTCATATGCTGTTCTACTAGACAAAGTAGTAGATCTTTTCACAATCTTCTTGCTATACTCTTGGTCAAAATGAAGGCGCAAACGTATGTCACGCATGAGTCCTTCTACCAAGCTTAAAGAAAAATACAACTATATATCTGCTTATAACATTTCAGAATTAGGAAAGTTTCATAGTTTATAGCAGATCAATACTGTGAAGAGCTGTACAGTGGGTTTCTTCAATGACAGGTATAATGATTTTTATCATAAAAATTGTTAGTGAACATTTTCTATACAGCTGTATCTGTCTACAGATCTTGTTTATGTTCAAATGCAACTTAGGTATCAGACATTTTGTTCTAAAAAGCCAGACTGCTACATTTCTGAATGGAAAAGGTGCTTCAGCATCCCAGTCAGTGAGGATGATGAATTCCATAGAACTTTTCTAGAGACACAAACGATTTTGTAAGTGTGCAACTGGCATGCTGCTTCTGTAGAAGTGGGTACTGCCAGCAGCAGGAGTTCTGACTGTTGCATGTTACAGAGCACTATAGCTCCCCTGAATTCAAATACAGAGGGCGGATTCAGGCCAAGAAGATTTGTCGCTGTGTGATACTTTTTTATTAGCTTTTTCCCTTTCTGTTTAGGGAGCACACCATTGTTTTTTGACAATTTTCAGAACGAGTGCTAGTATGCAGCCTTTCTAAACTCAAGTGCAGCACACAGTTCTAGACTTATTTCTTCTCATGCTTGAGAAGAATTATTTAATATTCCTGCTAACATCTTTGATTCTTTTAAACTACCAGACATCTGTGCCTTGCCATAGCGTTTCTACGTTTTGCTGCAACTTAGTAGTCACAATGAGGCCTATTCCTGAAAGCAAGTTGGAAGCAGCGGTGTTAGCAACATCTGAATTAAAAGAAGCCCATGGAGCACCAATTCACATGGGTGACCCTGGTCAGTGCTTTTCGTGTTTCACTCTGCATGCACTTTACTGTGTATAAAAATGGAGAGGGGAACCATGGGAAGTGGTAGGGCTGAAATATCTGCACCAGTAAATTTATTCTGTTTTAATCTTTCTAATGGTCACAAACCTGAATTAAAAAAAAAAAAAGAAAATAAAAAAAGAAATAAAAAGTAGGTTTTGAATGAGCTGAACGTGAAGACTTCTTGGATAAAAGTATCTGTCTGACTTAGATAAATTAAGTTATATGGCAGAAGTGGTTTTGGTAAAAAGTATAAGCACATTTTTCTAAAATGTCTGCAGTTTGGTTTATATGTGAATACTTTCTTGCTGTCAGAGATTCCAGTAACAGGGTAGCAGTGATTGACAGCATGGGGAGAAGTATGTGTGGATGCATTTTGTGTCTTAGTGAATGACTGTGAAAGTAGATAATGCATTATTTTTAAAAATACTGAAATAGGATACATTGAGCACAACACTTAAGACAGAATAAACAGAAATATGACAAGAATATATTTTTTTTTTAAGATCCAGCTCAAACAAGTATAAGCCTATTCTTTGCAAGGGAAAACTGAAAAATAATTTATTAAATAGGAGACTGTTTGGAAAAAAACAAAACCAAACACCTATAAGATTCAGATAGATCACAATAAAAAAAAAAAAATCCCCTTTGCTGAGGGGAAGTTGTCTATCAATATACTTATGGGCTGCATGCACAGAAGGATCATGTTGCAGGGCACGGAAGGTGTCATTGGTAACAGTACACCCCAGTAATACGTTTGGTTTGAGGGCTTAAATCTGAGGAACTAGCAGTAATTCATTACTTTAAGTAGAGCAACAAGCTGATTGAGCAAGTGAAGGTCTCCACTGTTTATTTGGTTTTAACAGAAAAGAGTAAATGATTATATATACAGATTATATAAATTAAGTCCAGAAAAAGACAGTGGCGTCTAGAGAATTTAAAACCAAGGGAAGAGAGCAAGTGCTTAGAATGACCCAGAATATTGCAAGTAGGTGTTAGAATAAAGCAAAAGACAACTTAGCAAAAGCTGGGTAAGAGTGAGATGTAGTTATCTAATGCAGAGAGGTAAAAGAGCGGTTACTCGTTTCTCTAGCTAAAGAACGTAGGAAGCTGAAGCAGAGGAAAACATGTTCTAGAAAGAACTCATTTTGCATTGCAGTCATTTATTCTTGTTTGCCAGTGTTACGAATATAATTCTTCTGTTGATAGAGAAGATTTATAATAGCTTGGAATTGGCATACACGTCTAGCTTGTGTTTTGTTGCAGAAATAAAGTAAATACATTTTTACTGATGTCATCAAGTACAAAAAGGCAGAACAAGTCAACTCGGGTTCTGGGGATAGAGACTCAAAGGCATACTAAATATGCCACTTCGGTGGGACTCGCCACTGTTGCAATTCCAGCTTAGCATCACGGAATGATGCTTGGGCTTTGCAGTAGTACTGCTTAATTGGAATCTCTCATGATTTCATTTTTGATCAATTCCAGGTCTGCTGGGAATACAAGATCTTTCCAAACCGGATTATGGAGATCCAGTTCACTTTCACCCTGGTGATATTCCAGTGTTTTGGGCCTGTGGAGTAACAGGAGTAGAAGCAGTCATCAACTGCAGTATTTACTATATTTGGAGACTTTTAAAATTATCCTTTAATCTCTTTTACTCGCTCTCTCTTTTCTACTTATTTTTTAAACATGGACTAAATCAGTTGGCTGATTAGCAGGCTTGATTTTAGAGTGAGCTAAAAACTAGCCCAGTCAAGCAACAAGAACACCTTAGGCAGGATTATTTTCCATTGTGAAATACAGGTCTACCTTCAAAGAAGTTCGTACTGAAATTCCATCACTTTTGTTTGAGTATTTTAAAGACAGAAATCTAAAGCTCTGGCACATTCAAAGCATCTTTTTAAAGGATTGTTAAAAACTAGAAAGTTTAAAGGCATTCTTATTTTGATTCAACGTTATCAAGAGCTAACAAATTGACCTGGAAAAGAATTTCAAGCTTTTAAGTTTTGTTCTAAAATGAAGTAAAGGTGACACACTTTACATAAATGAAGCTTTGTCCTCCACTTTATCCAGTCGTTTATAGAAGGCATGAGCACAAAGGGCAAGAAAATGCAACTAAATCGTAGTGACAGTATTATATACTGCTCTGAATCACTATCATATTTTAGTTCTTACTGAAAAAGAAGCGTAATCATCATAGGCAGTAGAATGGGAGAGCCTTGAGAGGTCATCTGCTTCGTCATTCTCTCCTTGCAGGATCTGCTCCATCCTTGTGGTCCTTTACAGATGTTTATCTAAACTGCTCTCAACACTTACTGTAAATATGTTCAGCACTAAGTGCAGAGACTTCTTTTTCTTTCTTACATACAGCCCCTTTTCTCCAGTCCCAAATCCAAACTGAAAATCCTTCTTTTTCCTGTGTTCTCCAGCAGTTTTATTGATCTTCCTCATGCATCCTTGTTGCAGGGA
This sequence comes from Tauraco erythrolophus, assembly GCF_009769465.1. NCBI lineage: Eukaryota > Metazoa > Chordata > Aves > Musophagiformes > Musophagidae > Tauraco > Tauraco erythrolophus. The sequence continues at coordinate 54,823,456 of NC_141470.1, forward strand.
AAGGAGAGAACAAATTTGCCAACCTCTCTACAATCTCTTACCCAAAGCAGCTGTCTATCCTGCCTTTGCCTGGAACTGGCTTTTGCTTCTGTTTATTTCTCCATTTTCTATATTAAAACCAGTTGTCATTAATGCATTCCAGGAATTTTTTGGCAGTTTGCATCATCTTGTGCTCCTTTCTCATCTAGGTAGTTAAAATTCTGCCATATCACCAGTACCCATATGTTAGGTGAATCAGCTATCTTCTCATAAAATAATAGTCTACTCATGTGGTTTGGTGAGGTGTATTAAACCTTAACAACCATGTTCCCCAGCTGCTTTTAAATTACTAGACATAGACTCCCAACAGATCTAGCACAGACCAAGCATCTATGTACTTTTTAAAGAATTATCTTCTCCATTACACCATCCTAATAAAGTAAGATTTTGCTTGTTTAAGTATACTAGCTGTGATTTATCCAGAAACATACCAATTTTGCCAAATCAAGTATAATCTAGATCAAGACTTCTGGAATTAGCATAAAGACAGCAAATATTTTCAGCTTAGGGAGCTACTATGCTGTCGGGTCTAAATAAGCTTATTGTTCACCAGGGTTTTAGATGCTCCTCAGATTCCCTTTGCTAAAGGCTTACTAGTTACCTATTGTCATTATTCCTTGCCAGTTTATAGGTCTCCTAGCTAGTTCAGCAAGAAACTGTGCAGAGATGCTATTCCCCATTTTCTTAACTCAATAAAGGACTACTCCAAGTCAGTAGTTGACGTAGTTTTGTCGTATCGCTATTACAAGGATATTCAAAGGTACAAGAGAGATGCTATAGCTGCCAGCAGCACTCTAAAACCTAAAAAAATAATGTATTCTTATGGAAACATTTTCACCTACATGCTGTGCAAACTTAAGCATTAACTTTTTCTTCTGTGGATGACTAGTTTCTTCATGCATGTCAAACTCAATTTTCAGACTTGCCAATCCTGGACAGACTTCCTTAGAGGGTTGCAGTTTTCAACTTCTAAGTTGCCTGAAGTTTAGATGAAAGAGGATATTGTAGAAAAACCTGATCTCAGCTACCCACATGAGTTTTTAAAAGTGAAAACATTTTCAGATATGTATGCATACATTTATTTCTCAAAGAGTATTAACTACTGCAGTGTAACTTAAAATATCACCTGGTTTTCTGGTATGTGTCATCAGGCAAGGACTCTATGTTGTTAAATTAAATAGCTTTCTGTGATTTTATCATTCTGATATTTCAATATATTGCAATAACAACGTGTTTATTTAAGTTTTTTCACCCATTTTAGGAGCTCCATTAGCTTTTACTCATTCTCCTGGCTGCATGTTCATTACCGACCTAAAGAATGACAATGTCACAGTTGGATCCTCAAGAGAAATCCCACAAGTCCACTGCATTTCTCATGATCCTCTGCATTATAGTGTTGTTTCAGCAGAAGCAGCCCAGAAGATACAGGCTCTAGAGACCCTAATTGCCATAGATCCAGGTAAAACCAAAAACTTTCTTCCTTTAGTGGATTTGTTATGAGACAGATACAACCTAGCCTGATTTTTTTCAGATATTCATAAGGTTCAAGAACACAGTAAGGATCTAAAGGCAATTTTAAGATTTTAAAAATTCTTTATGACATACAGAGAGTTCATATAACTAGGTCTTACATTTTCTGTTGCTGTACTTAGTATCAGAGTCTAAACAAAACCATTCAGCCCTACAGGTAATGGAATATCTGATCTTGATTACTGTATACTCTCAAAGTACACGGAAGCATTGATGCTTACAGCAGACTGGAGAGTCCATAGGGAATAAGAACTGTTACTGAGTAGAACTGAAATTGGTATGTAAAGTACAGGGCACCTCAGCATGCTGGTAATAGCTACATGGGTATTCACTAGTCAGTAAATAGCACGTTTCTTTACATATATTCATGACTACTGTGCTTGCACCAGAAAATTTAGTTGCATGTGCTTCTCAAACATCCGTCTCTGATGGGTGCAATTACATCAAGCTCTGCTGACATGTTCATTACAGAGGTGTTATGTGATGGACCAAAGTGACCTGATCATCACAGAAAGTTGAGAGATAGGGCTGTGCGTGTGAACAAGGAAGATGAGAAGGAAATAAAAGCAAACCGTATAGCGTAACCATTCCTAAATACACAATGAATTAGTCCCCTCTGTCTGCTGTAAATTCTGGTCTCAGTTTCCCATCAATTTTCTGAAATCCGCTGTAGGCAGTAGTGGGAAAACAACTTACATCCAGCTCTCCCAAACTCCAGGTTGGGGCTGTGTGCATATGTTTGAGTCTGTTTATTTTTACTCACAAGGCCTCTCCTTTTCCCAGTCTCAGGAGTTCAGCTTGGAACAATGCCATGCTCTGCAGAAATACAGGACCTAAGTTAAGAGTTAGCTGATTTTATTGCTAAAGGAGAGTACGCTACTTTATCTTAACTATAAATAGTTAATATATTTGACTTCTCACAGACTTATAGTCCCTGCTTCTGTTACTTAAGTTTTGTTCAGAACTTTTTTCTGTGTCCACTATTTATATATTGCCTGTACATTATGTAGGAGGAATAGAGGGAGAAATGGCAAAGGGGAAATTGAGGACAGAAAGAGGAAAGAGCGAGGCAGGGAGAAATTTGAAAAAGATGAAGATGTGAGGACGCTAGAAAACAGTAGTGAGGATTTACCTCTCGCTATCAGCTCGTGAATATTAGCATATCATGCTGGCATTTGTGGTTTTCAGGGGCGCTAGCAAATCGAAAGGACTGCACTGTGAACTTGTGTTTCCAAGTGCCAGGGAAGGGAGAGGGTATAGGAAGCGTTTGAACAATGAAAGACATACACGGATAACACAGCGTTACCTCTTAGGGACTGATACATGAGAATTGACATCCTGTTAACATTCACATATTTTTCAAGGTCAGGTAACATGGTTCTCTACAACACAAAGTGTTAAAAGATCTTTTAGCAGTCACCTGGATACCACTGTATTAATTGTGTTTATAGAGTCCCCTGGTAACTTACAATGTCTCTGAAACCTCTCTTCTGCGAGTAATCATTTAATTAAGTGGAATTTATTTGGGAATTAGCTCTTCCCTAAGGGGATTGAGTTAAAGAGAGACAAAGGACCAGCTTACTCATCTGAAGTCTGCGTCAAAGCTTCTGTAAGATCTGGAATGCTTGCATTGCAATCTAGCTTCAGTAGCTAGACATGGTCTAGCATGACTGTCACCACAGATCAGAGGAAAGCAGAGGGCCAGAGGAAAGGAAACAATATGCAGTAAGCTCTTAGAAAAAGAAAAAGCTATGTATACTAATACCTAGAAATGCTAGGTATGGTAATTTTCAAAATCCAGTTAACTAAAATTCTTAACCTGGAAGCACAGCCCATTATCTTCATTACTCATATCCTACACCTTCCTAGATTTCCTGAGGAAATTACCCCAATTCCTGCCTTGACCAGAGGTTTTTCTTCCTCTTTTTTTTTTTTTCATTTTAACCCATGTTATGTCATGAAAGTGTGCAGGTTTACCCACGCAGAAACTTCAAAAGGAGAAGAATATGTTGAACTGTATTGCTCTCTTTAAAAACACTTTTGTAGGAGACCGGGGTATAATTCACCTACACCACCAGGGCGAGCTGCTGAAGGCTTGCCTGTCCATCTCCCATGCTCGGTCAGTGCTGATAACAACTGGATTTCCTACTCACTTCGCTTACGATCCGCCAGAAGAGAATGATGGGCCCCCGGGAGCCCTCGCTATTGCGGCTATGTTGCAGGCCTTGGAGAAAGAGGTTGCCATAGTAACAGATCAGAGAGCCATGAATCTGCATAAAAAGATTATTGAAGAAGCTGTTCAACTAGGTAAGACACGTTTTTGCAGGTTTTATCTTGCCAATTTGAGCCAAGGTTTGCTGCGGTTAATCTCACTGTCGCTTAGTACAGAATTTTTTTTTTTTTTTTTCCAGAGAACAAACCAGAGTTCACCCTCCAAGCTCTGACCAGTGTTGCTAGGATGATATTTTATTAAACTTAGCTGGCACGAAGTTAATGCTTATGTGCCTGGGTACTGATTCTGGATGTCTGTTCTTATTCTTGTAGACCTGTTTTCTATCTCAAGGTCTCATTTACTAGCATTAACATCCAAATTACTTAAAGTAAGGATGCAGGGAGCTTACCAGGAACTGTGTAAAGACATTGAGCCCTTAATATTCTAACTGTTTTGCCTGCCTTTTTTTTTTTTTTTAAAAAAAAAAGTTACTCAAACACACATTAAAAAAAAAGTATATAGTTTCTGAATTGTATTTTGTTTTCCTGTAGGAATCCTGAAGAAACCTGTCCCTCTATTGAGTTATCAAAAGGAGAGTGCTGATTCAGCTTTAATGTTTTTGTGTGAGAATGGGAATCCTGAAAGACCTAGGTATGTGTGTTCAGTCATTGAAAATGGGTCACACCTCTACTGTGAAAAGTTAGAATAAAAATAATGAACATCATCTAAGAGAGAGTAATGGTTAAATCTTTAAGACTTGGAATAAACAGAACAAACTTTGAAGCCTAACATTGGTATTGGAGCACACCTAGAGTACAGAATTCCACGTTATTCTGCAATTATGCATTCTGGAGTACAAAATAAGAAGCTATGCTTCATATATCAGTAGCTCTTTTCCTTTGAAAAATTTTTAAAAGCTTTTCAGCTGTTATTCTATAGATACAGATGTACACACACACACTGAACTATTTTATCCATTTTAAAATCAGTGGGAAATCAGAAAGAGGAAGTATTACGTCAGAGTCAGAGAGAGCTAGGAAGAGAGTTGTGGAGTCTGTTCACTTTGTAGACCTTTGGCTCCAGTCTGACAACTGGGGGATCTGATTTGATTTAATAAAATATCATGTGTTTGTAATAGTGTGAAAGCAATCATCTTATTGTCATTAGGCAGCCAAAGCCAAAATTACAGATCCATGTATGCACTTCTCAATATTGATTTGAACTGTTTGCATATGCGTTGTTGAGAATACAATGTTGGGCGAAAGTTCAGATTTATGTGTGATTAGGGTTAATGCACTGGAGAATTTGCTAAGTCACTGTACACACATTTCATTACTTAGCAGGCAACTTACATTTCCTTTAAGTAGGCATACATTGCTCATTTTTATTGGTCTTTCACTGCAAAGCATTTTAATGTAGTTGACTTCAGTTTGTTCTCTTTAATGAAAAGGATCTTTCACCCTGATATTTGCTTCACTGACTTAATCAATTCCCATTTCTTTCCACAGGTTAGTGTATGCTATAATTGTATGCTGTAACAGTATGCACAATACTGTTTTCATTTTTTCTATATTGTTTTAAAAATGTGTTTTGTAGCTATGCATAATATAATTACAGCCGGTTTCTGTTTCAATTGATCCCACAGTCCCAAAAAGCTAAAGTAAGTGTTTCTTTCCAGTAGACAGCTAGCCTGCTTGAGTCACCTCTGGAGTCATCATAGATACCCACTCACAAAAACATTTAAGTAATTCAGCAGAACTAGTAACCTCTTAACAGTAAAACTGAAGAAACAGAAGCAAGATAACTTAATTCTAACATACAGTGGCAGAAGTGAGTACTAAAATTCCGCTTAAAATGTAGGATATTTGCAGTACATCCATCTACTTTCATAACTAGCGAAATAGCCATAGACATAAAGAAAAATCCCACAAATCTAAAGACCCAAACCAAAAAACTCCCTAACTAGAAACAAATGAACATTTGCCAAGCAATGTACTTTAAGCAAAAGCTATATTTACACTAACAAGGATTTAGATGATCATTAATTTGCTACTTTTTAGTTTTCTTTGAAAACACCTATAGAGACTGATGTCTCTATACAAGATATGTTGTATTTGAACATGAAACAGACCAAGGCCTTGTGGCTGATGCAAACGATTGCTGGTTCAGAGAATTTCAGGAACTTCTCCATTCTCGGAGGCAAACGTGGTTTGAGGGAGTTGCACTAAAGCTATAGAGAAACTAGACTAACCTTTGAAAACAAAACGCAGAGAACTACATTCAGAAATAAAACAGCATCCAAGTTTTACCTTGAATCCCAAACGGTCAAAAAGTAGAACCAAGCACAACAGGAGAAGCAGCCAATAGAAGAGTTTGTTATGTGAGAATCACAGCTTTGACCCCTCTCGTCTCTTTTTTTCACTCATCTCTAACTAGATTTGATCACCTGATAGCAATAGAGCGTGCTGGGATGGCTGCTGATGGCAATTATTACAATGCCAGGAAAGTTAACATTAAACATCTAGTGGATCCCATAGATGAATTATTTTTAGCTGCACAAACCATTCCAGGAGTCACAACAACAGGTATGTGCGACTTTTTGTGTTACATTCTCAGAAGCAAGAGAAACACAAAACAGGAACTCTTACTGGAAGTGAAGGAGAACAGGAGGCAGGTGCTGAATAACTGCTTGTGGGCTACAGCTGTTTGTCGTGGCTGAATTTAGAGAATGTTGCTGGAGAAAAATTAGAGGTTTCTATTGCAGGATTCTCACAACCAAAAAAAAAAAAAATGGAGGAGTTGATTTCAAAGTTAGTTAAGGATGAAAAAGCAAGCCCAGATGTGTGTATTATCTATACATCAGTGTGCATACATATGCTTCTCTAGCTGTAGCTTTTGATACTGACTTCATTCTGTATTTTATGGGTGAAAGGCTGCATAAAAAGTACGTGACTACTGAATGGAAACATTACATATTAAAAATATTGCAGTTATTTTTATGATTGTTATACTTGCGTTAAAACAGCAGTCTGGATAGAATCTTAGTTTATGTTGCCTTTCAGCAGTACATTCTTTTGACCAGGGCTTTCATATTTGCATATGTTATAATAGTGCCTTCTCTAACAAAATATACGTATACAATAATAGTCTTTAGAGGACTATGTTGTCCTTCCTGCTGAAACTACATTGGCATTGACTATTATGTCTGAGAGTGCCATTGTCAACATGGTGCTCCTCTCTTTTGTCAATAGTCCTTTTTTTCCTGAAAACTGACTTGTATCTGGATCTGAAAGAATATGCCATAGGTCAAAGATTTCCCAGATATATAGAGAATGTTGTTATACTACATCCTTGTACAATCAAATGCTTCATGCTACGCTGTGTGGCCCAAAACGGAGGTAGGAGATAGGAGATATATAATCTAAATAAGTATCAGAAACAAAATTAGAAATAAATGTCACAAAGTAAGTTTCCATGCAGGGCTGATTTCAGTCACATCAGAAGATGTCTGCTGATCTGGCTTTTTTTTCTTCTTGTAGTGCTGTGGACTCACTCCTAAGTATTACCAAAAGCACTGGAGCTTTGACTTCTCAATAGTGATGTTTTTCAAATGTTTCCACAGAATTTAGAGAATTAGAATTATCTCCTGCAGAGATAATGCATAGTCTCATTTCAGTGTAATGGAATCATTTAAAAGCTCTATAGCAGAAGAGTTCACTGGTATTTTTTGTATTATCTTAAAACTTGTAATACATTTTACTTAGATTTAATTCAAATTTTTGTCCTATTTCTAAACAGTAACTTTCAACATTCAAAAAGAGTCACTCTAGATGGCACTCTGTTGGCAATCTCAGCAGAGAAGCTGAAGATTGACTGAACAAGGATAGAAAAAGATCTTTTTCATAAAGATGTTTAGCAAAATGCCTCAGAGCTCTATCTGCTGCAGCTAATTTCAATTCTTTTATCCCTGATTTTAGTCTGTTGATACAAGGACTTGATCTCTCCAGCTACTTATGTAACATCATATCCTGATTCCTTTAATAAAAATACCTTAATCTCTTAAAATATCTCCCAGAGTGGCTCAAAGTAAATTATTGATTTGGTGGAGTTTGGAGTGTTCTGCTCAGTGGGAATTTGAATCTGGTCAACAGAATTTAGTTCTTTTTAAACACTTTCTAAATATTCACATATACTATGAAATGTCATTAATTAAAATATCATGAGCTTGTGCATGAGAAGGAAAGCAGTTCTCCACATCCACCGTGTCCCATTGCCGTGCATTTTCTCTGAAGAGCTGTCTGCATAGAAATGGTATCACAAGTCATAGGATTCAAAAAACAATGAAGATATATGGTCTGATCTTCCATGGAATTTGAGTACATGGATATTATATGCTGGAGAGCTAACTGAGTATCTATCAAAAAACGATGTGATTTTTTTCTTACATTGTCTTTTACTTAGTTAGCATTTCTTATTTTGCTTATCACACTAACTTTTTGTGTCTGATTTTTAGTTTGATTACGATTTCTTGGGATGGCTGTTGGCTTCTTCAATGTATTTCTGCAAAGCCTAGCTTGACAAGGCACAAATCTGGGCTATGGCCTTTGTGTCTTGTCTCTCATTACTGACGATGAAGTATTGTTACTGATGATGATAAATTTTTCTGGTGAGGCTGTCTTTGACCTTCTTCATGGTCAGTAGGAATTTGGAGGCATATGTCTAGTTCCAAAAAAAAATGCAAATATTGTGCAACACCCATTAGGGCGGAGTACTCGGATAACTTTATGGACTAGAAAAGGATACCAGAAACATCAAGTTTTCAGCCTTAGTGAAGTTTTTATATAGTGTGCTCAGTGGCAGAAAGTACTGTGTTAGTAGGTGGAGAGGGGAAATATTAACATGCTGATTAATTGCTGTCAAGTTTTACATTTAAAACAAGATCTATGTTAAAAAAAATCTGACCTAGGAGTCTGGCTACAGACAAATCATGAACAATATCTGCAATTGTATGAGTACCAATGTCATAAAAAGTCATGGAGTAAGCAGCAACCTTCAGAAACATACAAAATAAGAAAACGCGAAAGGCTGATGTTGGAAGCACTCATTTTCCACAAAAGATTGAAATAAAAGATTGAGATGTTGCCAAAACCACATGCTGGTTTTTTTCAGCTGCCATACACTTGAAATAGCTATATGCTATGTATATGGGAGCTAATGAAAAGCTTTCCAAAGTACTGCAGGAAAAAAATGTGGTTACACTCATTTCCCTTTCATGCAAATGATATTTAACACAGGAGACTGACGTTTCCTGCATTTTTCATGAATGTAGTTTCAGAAACCGATGTAGTCAGTGAAAACTTGTGTGGAAGATCTGACAGAACTATTTTTCCTCTTCCTGGAAAGCACTCAGGCCTTTAGGAGAAGAGGATTCGTCTCATCTGTTTTCAGACATCCATATTTGAGATGTCTGCCTTGGGCTGAGATGAACCGAATGTTTGAAGGGTCTGTTTCTCTCTGCTGACTTCAAAGGAAGTCTAGCTGACTAGCTTGTGTGTAGATGGCTGCATTTTGTCTGGTCAATCTTACTCTGGAAATCTACGGTAAAATGTAGTCCTCTGCCAATGCATAGAGGAAGAAGAAAATGGATGGAACAGGAAAATTTCAGTGTGGTGTTCTTTTCCTCCCGCAATAATGCTAATGGGATCCATCCACAGCAGTAGATCTACTAAATGCATAACCATCCTGGTGACAGGACTTCCACAAAGGTAAGAAAAAGCAAAGCAAGGCTGATACAAAAATCCCCTGAGCAACAGATTAGTATCTTTCAGTTAAAGAAACTGTTGATGATCTTCAAAGGACAAGAATTCATTTTAGCCTTTTAAAGAATGTTAAGGGCACAATTTTGGATTTCAAATATAAGAAAAATCAAAACGTTGTTGTGGATTCTTACAAAAGAGTGGTAACTACCATATTTATATATGATGATTATGATATATATGATTATTATTATTACCGTGATTATGTCATTACCTGTTTGAAAAGTACTACCAACAAACGGATTTTAGGATGCATCATTAAATCCCAAGACAAAATAAATGTGAACACATTATTAAAGCAGATAAGAAAAAGGATTAGCTGTTCCAAGGCAAATCCTTTTATGTAAGTTGTGTGTCACTCCGTTACACTCCCCTTGACTATATAGCCTTACGGAGTTCAATAAAAAATTGCTACTGAGAAATAACTTCCAATTTCACTTAAAGAAGAAATTTGCTACAGACTTATGTGAGATATTTATACAGTTACTAAAAGTGTTAAATTTACCAATTTTCAGGGCTTGAAGTGTAAGTTACAGATACCATAATTTCTCTCCTGTAACACATGCTGTGCATTAGAGCACAGTCACATTTCAAATTTAAATACGATATATTGCAGTGAGGAGGACTTGGAGCTCTTCACTATTCTGTTTCATGGACATTAGCTAGGATTTTTCTATAAAATTGTCAAACTTGAGAAGATGCCATTTAGGCTAACAGGTGAAAGAGAAATGTTAATTTCCATTTAAATAGGTGGATTATTTTTGTGGGTTTTTTATACATTGGTAAGAGACTAAAGATGCCATCTAGCTTTCATGTAAGCTGCTAGTTATGCTATCTTATCTCCAGATCTCTGAATGATGTGTAACAATTTTATGTCTTAAACGTAGCGTTGCCCAGAATTTTCCTGAAATAGCATATGTCCCATTGATTTTACTGAAATCACTGAGACAAATACTTAGTGTTTCTTGCTGACCAGCAAAAATCAAGGCCCTACACCTTGAATAGCTGAACACTTAAAAACAAAACAAAACAAAAAACAACAACTGGGAGGCTGTGTCGATCTGCTCGAGGGTAGGGAGGCCCTTCAGAGGGATTTGAACAGACTGGATCGTTGGGCTGAGGCCAATGGCATGAGCTTTAATAAGGCCAAGTGCAGAGTCCTTCACTTGGGGTATAAAAACCCCAAGCATCGCTATAGGCTCGGGGAAGAGTGGCTGGAGAGCTGCCTGGCGGAGAAGGACCTGGGGGTGTTGGTCGACTACCGGCTTGATATGAGCCAGCAGTGTGCCCAGGTGGCCAAAAAGGCCAATGGGATACTGGCGTGTATCAAGAATAGTGTAACCAGCAGGAACAGGGAAGTGATCCTGCCCCTGTACTCGGCACTGGTGAGGCCGCACCTGGAATATTGTGTCCAGTTTTGGGCCCCTCGCTTTAAGAGAGATATTGAGCTCCTGGAGCGAGTCCAAAGAAGGGCGACTAAACTGGTCTAGGGGCTGGAAAATAAAACTTATGAGGAGCGGCTGAGGGAGTTGGGGCTGTTTAGCCTGGAGAAGAGGAGGCTGAGGGGAGACCTGATTACAGCCTACAAATACTTGAGAAAAGATGGTGGGGAGGTAGGGGAAGGGCTCTTTACATTAGTGTTGGGTGATAGAACAAGAGGAAATGGGCATAAGCTTAGTCAGGGGAGATTCAGGTTGGACGTTAGGAAGTATTTCTTCTCTGAAAGGGTTGTCAGCCACTGGAATAGGCTGCCCAGGGAGGTGGTTGAGTCCCCATCCCTGGATGTGTTTAAGAATAGGGTGGATGAGCTACTTGAGGATATGGTTTAATGGGGATTAGGGATGGTTGGACTCGATGATCTCTAAGGTCTTTTCCAACCTAGAAATCTATGAAATCTATGAAAAAACAACTCCAAAACTGGCTAGCTATTTTTTTCATAAATTACTAGAAAAAATGAAAACAGTAATAGTACACAGAGTTGGGCTGTTTGTACACTGTGGCAGAATGATAGTGATCTGTATAAAACAGATTGCCAGTGCGGTAAGTCCTACTTCTGTCAAAGTCCTTACGTGTATTTTTCATAGAATCACAGAATCATAGAATGGTCTGGGTTGGAAGGGACCTCAAAGATCATCTAGTTCCAACCCCCCTGCCATGGACAGGGAAACCCTCCACTACACCAGGTTGCCCAAAGCCTCATCCAACCTGGCCTTGAACACTTCCAGGGATGAGACATCTACAACTTCTCTGGGCAACCTGTTCCAGTGCCTCACCACCCTCAGAGTGAAAAATTTCTTCCTTATATCTAATCTAAATCTCCCCTCCTTCAGTTTAAATCCATTGCCCCTTGTCCTGTTACTACACGCCCTTGTAAAAAGTCCCTCTCCAGCTTTCCTGTAGGCCCCCTTTAGGTACTGGAAAGCTGCAATAAGATCACCCTGGAGCCTCCTCTTTCTGCAATAGTTGCTACTTTTAATCTCTTTTTTTAACTGAGGCTTGTAAGAAGCTGAGGTTTTCTATGTTTACTTTATTATAAAATTGTAGGCTAATTTCTCTGGTTTATTTTGGATTTATTTTCTGTCTTCTTTATTTATTTGTGCTAATGTAATTATGATAATGCACTATATAAAACACTCATTTAAGGCCTTCTGTAAGGAAAGTTTACTATCTTAATTCTGTCTGCAGTTCATGAGCACTTGATAGTTTTGATTTCTTTTGCCTGCACCAGTACAGCATATATTGCATATATACACTTAGAGGTTAGCACGTAATAGGTGATGGTTCCAGCTGTTTCATTCACAGTCTTCTGGTTTTAGACACTATGATGAAAAAGAGTAACTCACCTTGCATGGACATATGAACTGTCCCAGCAACTCCAGGGAAGACACTGGGTGCTTTCTAAATGGATTGTTAGTTACATGCTGGGTTCATACTCACTCGGTCTTTTTCCCTTTTAATAAAGGTGTTGGAGATGGAGGCAATGAATTAGGAATGGGCAAAGTAAAAGATGCTGTAAAGAAGCACATAAAAAATGGAGATGTTATAGCTTGTGATGTTGAAGCTGATTTTGCTGTTGTAGCTGGTAAGAGATTTTTTTGGGGGGTGGGAGAGTTCTTGATGTTGAAGAATAGAATTGACGAGACCATCTGTCTTTCCAGATAATTTGTATTGGCCTTTTATTTGTAAGCCCAAATCATCATTAGCAAACAAATCTGTCTCTGTATTATGTCCATTTTCTGAATAGTTAAGCAACTACAGTTCCAGCAGAAATGACTGAAAATTGAGGACGTTCCATGAAGAAAGTGAATTTGATTGGAAATAGCTGGGCAAATCCTGAATACTCTTTAAAAATCACACCTTAAATAAAAAAACAAGTAAGACTGCAGAAGTGGCCTGTGTGGGAATTAAAATATCTATGCACATATGAATTTTAAGTATAACTAACTGATGAGCTTCTGTGGATGTCACCCTGTAAGAGTCATCAGTCATATTGCTCTTACATGAAGAGATGATAAGTCCTTTCAACAGCTACTTGAGGAGAGATGTACATTCTTAAGGTACAACAAAAGTTGAATGCTATAGTTAAAATTCTCTTCTACCCTAATGTCTTAACGAGCACAAAATAAAATTCGCAGTGAAAGAGGCACGTTCAGCAAGGACCAATTTATGAACTGAATGGTCCATATTGCACTTAGGCTCAGGTTTCTAGGTTTCTAATGTAAATATCTAATGCTCTCGATACTAAACCAGCAGTTTTGGGGGAGAAATGAGAGTGTGGTGATAATTACATCTACTTTTTATGCCTCTATGTATAGAGTATCTACAATGGCTGTTAGGGCAATTCTGATTATTTTTACTTTGAAAGTAACTGTCACACCCAAACCCTGCAAAGGGAAGCGAGATGGAGGTTTGGACATGTTTAAGTGTAGAACACTACATGCGCTAAGACAACTTCCACAGTTTTTAAAAATTTTGCTAGTCTATATTTCTGGAAGAGGTATCAGGCAGCAGAGAGAACTTCTTATAGCAAGATTCAAACCTAATGATCTCCAAGACGGTTTTGCCAAAGAAGCCATCAAACAAGACTGTGTGGACTGATTTGATAGCACCGTACAGAAAGTTTATGGGTATTAACTACATTAGAATGTCTTTTTTGTATATGACACTTACACCAAGGACACATCATCAAGACACCCACAATTAGTTTCACCATGTCTTCAATACCTTATAAAATAGCTGAACTCTCTAATCAGTCATCATTTGTGACTAAAAAGGGATTCTCTGCAATGGTACAGCATTCTGCTATAGAATCTGACACCAGTGAGAATTTGTCTGGTTTAGGACACTTTGTCAAAATCTCCTACCTCTGTGTGGTTAAAAGCAATAGACACTGGACTGTAACACAGCTCCTCATGGTTCATAGATTTCACATTAAGCCGAGTTTAATTGTCTCATAGGCCATGCCTGTTTCGTAGAATCATAGAATGTTTTGTGTTGGAAGGGACCAGTTTTTGCTTTGTTGGAAAGACACAGCAAACTAAGCTAGATGGAAATTTGCAGAAAGTCAATCCGAAATACTACTGAAAGCATTTTAGTATGTTAAGCAATTGTGTATTTCTGAATTAAATGTTCCAAATTCATATCAATATTTAATTCAAATTGACGGTCCATTTCACCATCGCTACATGAGAATCAGTTGTCTGTGCCTAATGACTTGTGCAGGTGAGGTAGGTATCTTTGCGATAACCATTGTTTATTTATTTTACAGTTTGGTTTCATGGTGACATTCTGTTGCAGGGGTCTCCAACTGGGGAGGCTATGCCATTGCTTGCGCTCTGTATCTTCTCAGCACTTGTGAAATACATGACCGCTACCTGAGGAAAGCTGTTGGGTTTCCACAGTTGTCGAAGAAGGCGGTCTGGCTATCAGCACTTCCATCAGTTGCCAAGGTAATTTCTGTAGGGCCAGGGAGTTGTGACTTGCTCGTGACGTGTAGATGGAATTGGCTACCAGCCACTGAATCCTGCCCAGTCCAGTTCAATAGCTTACTTTCACATGGTCTTTTGGTAACTTTTGGGAATCCCTGGTGAACGAGCAACCACACTGTACTTAGAATATTCTATAAAGCATTCAAGACAGAGTGAATATAAAAATCCTCAAAAATGGAAGTATTCGTGTGCTGCGACTTCATGCACAAGACAGTGCTGCGACTTTATGGGCAATACAAGAAATCCTTGTATTGCGATACAGTGATTAAAATTCCCTGTTTGCTTCCTTAGCATCGTTCATGATTTTATAAATCTCTGTTGTATCCTCCTTTACATGTCTCTCTTCCAAAATCCAAAGTCAGAGTCCTAATACAGAAGCCGCTCATACTTCCAATCTTTCCACCTTTTCTAGTTATGTTAGAACCTTTCTATAATTAGCTTTGAATATTTCTGAATTAAAGTTCGAGAAAGACTTGCAGATAAATATTTTTAAATGTGTTTTGACTAATGCAGCAGTGTGATATTCTGGGAATGCAGACGTTTCAAACTGAGAAAAAGTCAAATAGCTGAGAGGGGTGAGAAGCCACTGTGATCTGTGCCCATCCTGCTAAGCATGTGGCTCTATTTTTAACTTGGCATTGCTTAAAAAAAAAAAAAATTATATATACTCAGCACTCAGGTAAGGTTTGTTCCACCATATTTGTAATGACTTAGGTATATGACCAATAAAACTTCCATTTTATTGGCAGAGTATCTCTATAAAGACTTGGACAAAACCAGTTAAGTTTGTGACCTCTAAGAATGCCAAGCAAAACATAATCCATCTACCACAGATTTTGCCCATGGCAGTGGAGTATTTCTCCTGAGCTGACAGTATGTTCTGCGTGAACTTCCAACAAAGCATCTCTTCAGTATTTTAGAGTAGGTCTTACTTTTTTTCTAATTCCTGCGATTTTTTTTTTCATCTAAAGGTCATAAAACTGAAACCAATCCTAACATTTAGCATAGCCATACAGACACTTATCCTTTGACTTAACAAAACATATGGCACCTTTCAGTGCAGTCTTTTCCAGAAGTATATTACTTTTCACTTTTCAATGTTTTTTTCCAGTTACATCTACTGGTTTTGCCCTTTAAATTAACATATCCTAAAAACTACTATGATGAAAGTTCCTGGTAAATGAGATACTGTAATTAAATGTGATGTTGTGTACAGGAAATCCTTCTTGTTTTTGTTTTACTAAGCTACACAGCTGGGAATATTGATAATGATCCAATAATGGGCTGTTGAAAGCGCAATACTAAAATCTATTGAGGTAAAATTAATGGAAACATTTTTGTGGAGAAGAGAAAATTACGAAGTGTCTGACAAGAGAATATGGTATCTTTAATTATAAATCATGCAACAGTAAACAGTGCAGAAGATTGAACACATTAGTGTTCGCATACTCCATTAGTATAAAAAAAAAAAAATCAGACCTTTTCTGTTTATATGGTTACTTTCTGCCCAAACTAGCTTCATAGATTCATAGATTTCTAGGTTGGAAAAGACCTTAGAGATCATCGAGTCCAACTGTTCCTAATCCCCATTAAACCATATCCCTAAGTACATCATCCACCCTATTCTTAAACACATCCAGGGATGGGGACTCAACCACCTCCCTAGGCAGCCTATTCCAGTGGCTGACAACCCTTTCAGAGAAGAAATACTTCCTAACATCCAACCTGAATCTCCCCTGACTAAGCTTATGCCCATTTCCTCTTGTTCTATCACCCAACACTAATGTAAAGAGCCCTTCCCCCACTTCCCCACCATCTTTTCTCAAGTATTTGTAGGCTGTAATCAGGTCTCCCCTCAGCCTCCTCTTCTCCAGGCTAAACAGCCCCAACTCCCTCAGCCGCTCCTCATAAGTTTTATTTTCCAGCCCCTTGACCAGTTAGTTGCCCTTCTTTGGACTTGCTCCAGGAGCTCAATATCTCTTTTAAAGTGAGGGGCCCAAAACTGGACACTTCCAGGTGCAGCCTCACCAGTGCCGAGTACAGGGGCAGGATCACTTCCCTATTCCTGCTGGTCACACTATTCTTGATACACGCCAGTATCCCACTGGCCTTTTTGGCCACCTGGGCACACTGCTGGCTCATATCAAGCCGGTAGTCAACCAACACCCCCAGGTCCTTCTCCGCCAGGCAGCTCTCCAGCCACTCTTCCCCGAGCCTATAGTGATGCTTGGGGTTTTTATACCCCAAGTGAAGGACTCTGCACTTGCTTTATTAAAGCTCATGCCATTGGCCTCAGCCCAACGATCCAGTCTGTTCAAATCCCTCTGAAGGGCCTCCCTACCCTCGAGCAGATCGACACAGCCTCCCAGCTTGGTGTCGTCCCCAAATTTACTGAGGGTACATTCAATCCCCTCATCCAGGTCATTGAGAAAGATGTTAAACAGAACTGGACCCAGCACTGAGCCCTGGGGAACCCCACTGGTGACCGGCCTCCAGCCGGATTTAGCCCCATTTACCACCACTCTTTGGGCCCGGCCATCCAGCCAGTTTTTAACCCAAAGGAGGGTGTGCCTATCCAGGCCAGCAGTTAGCAGTTTCTCAACCAGAACACTATGAAGCTTCTTTCTTCCAAAACTGGCATTCCTTCCATGAAAACTGTAGATCATAATTACTAAATGAAGTCTTCCCCTGAAACACAAAGGTTAATTCTTTGCAGCCTTGTGTTCAAGGCAGTCAGGATCGTACTTCAACAAAACCCAGAACTGTGGAGCTCTCCATTCCCACTGAACAAAACGCTAAGGCTGTTTTAAGTGCGTGGATTAGTCTTTACATATATTTTAATAAGAGATACTGCAGAGAGTTTGTTTCTTGCTGAGAACTTGATGAGTAAGAAACAATTTGATCTAAACAATCTTTACTTACCTTTTGGTTGTGGAGTTGAATCATAATTATGTTGGTTAATACAATATTGGTTTGATTTTTCAGATATTCCTGGTACTATTTTTACCAAAGTGACTGTAGGAAAAGATATTAATTCTTACATATCCAAACAAAGCTAATAACTGAACATCCTACAGTCGACTCTGCATTTTCTTGCATCTCACAACCAGGTTAATGTATCAGGCAGTTGTTCTTTTACTGAACTCTTTATTAATGGTAAGAAATTAACTATATAGTATTTATTTTGAAATTACGACCTAAAAGAATATAAATTACTTTATAAGTGACCAATATTTGATATATAAAACAAATGTGACATTTGTTTTAGTATTCTTTACTAGCTTTGTTATTCACAAAGGAGGTTTTGTTTGTGAATAAAATGCAAATTTACAAGTTCTTTTTCTATTAATTTGATTGTTTTTCTGGTTACGCCACTCCCAACATAATTATTTATTAAAGAGAGAACTGTGAGCAAATTGCAGCACTTTACCTTGTGTATGTTCCTTACAAATGGAAACAATAGCATTTGATGATAGAATACAGTTTATCAGGCGTAGTTGTACAGCATTAAGCAAGGAGGCCTTTTTTCCCCGTGTGAGCAGATCAGAGAGCTCTGACGTGTGTAGGAGAAACAATTCAAATAAGCAAAGACATTTTGCGTGCCCAATTCAGGTGTCTCGCCCAGGACACAAAAAATCTGATCTGCCACTTTGCAAATAGCGGCCCAGCGCTAAGAAAAGCCTCGCTCACGCAGAAAGATCAGGTGCTTGTATTTGCCTTCACATAGCTGATCACCGGGATGATAGGAGCCCATAGATTTGCTCGCTTCTATAAATTACAAAGTAGCACTTTTTGCGCTACTGATGTATCCAGATGATTGCCTTAAATAGCTGTATCATTGGTGTATTGTTACATGATGTCAAGAGTGACACCATGCAACTATGCATATTTTTTCTTTAATAGAAAAAACAGGGCCTCATTTAACTTTGTTGCAGCTAAGAGCTAGAATGCATTACCAGGAAATATAAGACGAATCTTCCAAAGTGCGTTCAGAAAGCAGCTTACCAAATTACATTAAAATCTCTGCTAATTGACCATGCGAAGTATGCTTTAATTCTTTCAGAAATGTTTCTATTTTGGCCATATACTGTATTATGTAAAATACAACTGTATTGTGTTTAAATGCAGATCCAAAGCTGTTGTATTCTTTATGGTTTGGGTTTTTCCTAGGAAAAAACCTAACATTTAATAAAAGAATATTATACATTTTAATTTTATACTTTTTTCATCATTAATTTGCATCCAGGAGATAAGGGACTTTGCTAGCAGTTATTGCGTAGGAATATTAAACAAGAAGTATTTCCACTTATAAAACTGTTTGTCAAGGACACCATAGGGCTGTTTCAGAAGCAGTTTCCATCAAAGCAGGGTCTCACACAAATGGAAACAGATCAGTAGACCAAAGACCAGCAAAGGCATTCCTAGCAAAGAAAGGGAAAAAAAAGTTAGGTATATAACTGTTTCAAGGTCGTATGTAAATCACCACAGGGCTGGGGCAGGAGGAAGCTAAGATGTGACTAGGCTTTTAATTTTTCTTAGATTTTTATTAACAGAGAAATTATTTTTATAATAAATATTAAGACAGTAGAAAGAGTTTTACTGTGTACATTTCATGCCAAATGAAGAGCAATGAGGATTATGGTAGGCAGACTTCCAGTTGAAACCAGGTCTTCTGTTTTCACCATTCAGAGAACTAGGGGTTTTTCAGAGTTTTTCATCTTGCAATGCTAACTGGCACCTAGGTCACAAACGAGGATTTTGTTCCCACTGTGTGCTTTAACAACTTAACGTGCACCATGCTTCATTGTCTGCTTATGTTACTGTTAAGCAAGAAAATAACTGTTACAAACATGAACTTGAGTTGCAGGTCTAAACAAGGAAAGTACATACTATTTCAAAGAATCTCCAGGAAGCACAATTTCAGGGTTTTATTTTTTCCCCCATCCCTTTTCTAAGCAACCAGAATTCTCATAAAATCGATAGGAAAAGAGGACAGAGAGCAAAAGGCACGCAGAGATCATAGAAGATGCAGGAAGGCGATTGTGCAGCCCATTCAAGTTGTCTCTGTAACCTTTTTTCCTGATGTATTCTCTTATGCCTTCTGTTCTTTTTCTTTAAAAATACATCTGCAGCCAGCTGCTGTGCTGGGGAAATGACAGGTTTTTGGAGATACTCTGGGTGGAGGTTCCTCTGATTCTGTTTTGTGCAATATGGGAACTTGAAACCAGGCAGAAAGGATTTGTGCTTCTCAGTTGTCACCAAAGTCTTGTTTGAGGGAGCGTGGAGAACATTAATATCATTGCGTAATTAAATAGTCATCAAGAATGTAAGCTTTTTGTCAGTCTCTGATTTTCGGATACTACGTATATTCTTGGGACAATTTAACAATGGTGTTTGCAAATTGCTATCCAAAATTAATATGGAGGATGTAGTCTGAGCCTCCTCTAGGTTTAAAATGAAGATCTTGATGAATGCTGTTATCTGATTCAGGACTTTAATTATATTCTATTTCTTTGTTTTTTAAGGAAGAAAAGCTTCTGAAAACACTTGTGCAGCATGGGGTCCGCAGTGGAAAAACTGCCAGCCTAGAAATGGAAGTGGACGCGCTGCCTTTCTACAACACCCATTCGCTGATGATTGAAAAGCTGCTGCAAGAAGTGCAGCAGTGACTGCCCCTAATGATTCCTATATCAAGAGTTGCTCCTGTGTTTTTTAGAATCATAGAATAGTTCGGGTTCGAAGGGATCTTAAACAGAATTGAATAGAAATAGAATCATAGAATCATAATTAGGGTTGGAAAGGACCTCAGAGATCATCTAGTTCCAACCCCCCTGCCATGGGCAGGGACACCCTCCACTACACCAGGTTGCTCAAAGCCTCATCCAACCTGGCCTTGAACACTTCCAGGGATGGGGCAGCCACAACTTCTCTGGGCAACCTGTTCCAGTGCCTCACCACCCTCACAGTGTAAAATTTCTTCCTTATATCTAATCTAAATCTCCCCTCCTTCAGTTTAAATCCATTGCCCCTTGTCCTATCACTACATACCCTTGGGAAAAAGTCCCTCTCCAGCTTTCCTGGGCTGCAAGCGCACACTGCACATAAATTTCCTTATTCCCTAGGCTCTCTCAATGTATAAAGATTGGAGAAAGATGGCTTTTCATCTCTGGTATTTTGGCCATACACAACCTTTCATTGTTACCCATACAACATCTCAATGAAGTGAGAAGATGATATAATCATGATGATTTGGTCTACCTTTCTTTTCTGTAATTTAATGGATAATGGATATTAAATAATATATACTAAGAGGTGATCTGGCTTTTACAAAGAAAGCTTGTCATTAAAATGAATTGTTATCACATTGCTGTTCCTGTTTTACTGACCTCGTAACTGCGACAGGAAGTAACTCTTGTAGGAACTTGGATTTAAAAATACTTTGTGGTGGGGAAAACAGCTGCAGCAGAGAGGGGAGGTTCAAAACAAAAAAGCCCCAGTAAGTGTTACAGTAGTGAAAGTTGTTAAATACAGCCCCCCTGCACACCTCCTGTGGGCCCTCTGACACTGTCTTCTTGTGGTGGCGGATAGTTTGTGGAAGCGTGAGGAGATAAGGGGAGCTTTAACAGAGCTAATGAAAACAAGGGAAGTGTTGCAGATGTTCTGTGTAAAGGGTAGGCTGCACCCTTTGCCTCCTTCATATTAATAGTTTGCCATTTATATATTTTGTCCCTTTCTGGGTAATACAGAAAGGTTGTAGACATTTCAGGGTGTCCTCTTGTTAAGAGTAAATGAATTAAATACATAAATAGTGATTAAAAATTAATGCTTAGAAATTAAAGCATGTTTAGAAATTTAAAACATTTGCATTCGGTATGAAATAGAATTATGTAAATGAACATTTAGATGAATTACAGTTATAAATTCCGCTCCTGACAAGACTGAGTGAAACAAAGTTGAATTATATCTCCAAGGCCTACTAACGCTGAACCAGTACCTTGACAAATGGTTGTGAATCGTGCCTAACTTTTGTCATTTAAAGCTCTGATTGTCTTTAACTCCAGATGAGTGTCAGAGCTGAAGTTCTGCTAGTTGTCCGCCCTCGCAGCAGAGAGGACAGGGTATATTTGACACTGCACCTCTCAGGCTTTAGCTGTCATCAAATTATTATAATGGTACAAAAGGCGAGCGTCGAACCATTGTGCTTTTAACAGGATGAGACTGGCCGTTCTGTTTAGCCACTGTTTAGCCTTTTTCCAAAGGATAGTGGACTTGCAGCAGCACACACCTTGTGTCTACTTTTCTTTATGGCAGGTGAGTTTATTTTCCTTCTTTTATGTCAGACAAACACAGAAGTTTTTGAGAACAAGTAAAATCAGTTCATACCACAAACACCAGCGTACTTTGAACATTATTCTTCTGAAGTTCTTGAGGATACACAGCCTTTAAAGACTTAAAACAGTTGAACATGTGTGAGAGAAAGAAATCTTAATGCCAGACTTGCTACTAGACATTCAGACTCACCAAAGCTGCCAAAGTTTATTTTATGGACTGGTCATTTTTTTAGATTCATTTTATTTAGAGCCTTCTTGAAGGATGTTGCAGTGAAACTATCTTTGAAGTTTCACAGTTAGAAAATAACTCCTTTAGGAGACTCCAAACTCTCTGAACTATAACTATTAAGCAAAATATGAATGCTTGAGCTTTTTGCCAAAGCCAGTAACCCCGCAGGATGGCATATGGTCACTGCTGCACAGAACCCACAAAATGTAATTAGCATAATTTTAAAATGTCTGTTTGGGAAAAGAGGCAGCTGATTTCCTTCTCTGTGTGCTATGTGCTCAGTAACTTACTGACATATTACACTAACAGGTGCCATGTATATTATTCTTTCCAAACACTAACTTTTGTCAAAAAAACTTCATTTAGTAAGTTTTTCCTCTTTTTTTTCCCCCCCAAATACAAGTTTTAACAGTCAGATTTCATTAAGAAATACAAAATGTAATAATTTACTTGTCTTTTTCTCTAATGTGTGTTTTGAAAATCCCTTCCCCTGTGTAGTCCAAGCACTATGTTTAATCCAATAGCAATGTGTAGCATATTTCTAGCAACCATAGTAGGACCCTTGATTGACTGTGTTCTGGTTGAGATGGAAAGAAAAGCTCTGAGTGGGAGTTACCTTCCTCCCATATCGGTTACAGTTCTGCAGCCTGAGCCTAACAGCTACGATATAAAAGAATAGATTAAATACTTACTTCAGGAAAAAAGAAAATAAAAAAGAAGAAAAATTTCCCCCTTCTCTTGCAGGTTAGCAGGTTACATGCTGAGAACTGTAGCAGAATGCCGGACACTGTTACTCAAGTTTCCATCTGATTTTAAACTGCAGCAGCTGACCAAAAGCTGACCGCATAAAAGTACAAACTCAAATAAGCCTTAATCCCTCAGATGACAATTTGATGTAGTATGGCATGTTCTGCATTCCAGCTGTCTAATTTAAACAACATGGGTAACTGTAAAGAAGTAAAGCATAAACAGAACAACAAACATGTCATCCTAGAACAAACCACGTGTGTGTCTCGCAGCCGGCCAGGTCACGGGAGTCCAAGTAGTTGGCTCGGTGCTTACTGACATACGAATACGGCATTGTGGTCGTCAGGAGCCCCTGCCTTACAGCCCTGTCGGTGCAGACAGGAGATTAGAGGAGAAAGTAAAGCTAAATGGTACTAATAGTCAGAAGAAAAAAATGCATGTATAAGGTAATTAATCCAGCTTGGTGATTGGTCTAAGTATAAAGAAATGTAAAATAATTAAACAAACCAAATGTTAACCTGAGCAAATCTAATTCCCTCCTGGGAGTGGCGACATGAATCCTTTCTGCAACAGGAGGAAGGAGAGGATCTGTAGACTCACAAATACAAACCGTGGGCCAAGGCCGTAAGATAGTTATTTTAAACACAGTGTGAACAAATATAAGAAGAAAATAATAAAAACATATCTTTATTAAACACATCTCCTAATTATTTCTAATATTGTACCCTCAAGGTGGTTTCCAGAAAACTGTTAGAATATATTGCCTTTTAGAAACTGATGACAAGCAAGGCTGTGTTACAATGTCATACTTCAGGTACCAGGAGAAGACCATCTGTCTAGAGAATCTTTTGGTGTTTAGAAAGAGAGATAGGTATACTGCTGGAAGTTATCAGCTCCAGGTTGCAGAGAGAAAGGTGTTTCAAGAAAGGTTTGAAACCAGAGAAGTGAAAGAACAAGGCAATATTCATGGTGTAACAGTTACAGATAGAAGAATGTATAATGAGCAGATCACAAAGAAGAATCATACACAGGAATCACTAGTTTAATAAAGGAAAAACAAAAACATAACAAAAAAACCCCACCCACCTAGAGAGGAGATAGTGGTAGAAACAATACTATAGACCACAACTCCCACACCTTTAACTGCTGTTATCTCCACTTATTCCTGTAGTTTGTTTCCTGTCTATACCAGGACACATAGATCATCCATACATCATATTTCTGATACTGTATTTACTGAACAATGACCAAATCCTAAGCTATAGCATCTATGGGAGAAAACAGAGCTTAAACAGAGTCCATTTAACAGTTTCCCTGACAAATGCATTGTTATGTAATTGCTTGTATGGTCTATGCTGCACAAGACACACAAATTGCAAAGGACACAATCCAAACCTTAGCAAGGTTTAGCAGAATTTAGATGTAACTAAACTTGTCTGTGAACATAGCGACTCAGAGAAGCTCAGAGGGTTCAAAGTGGCTCACGTACTACCAACCTCCTGTTCTTCACCAAGTCAACAGAAAAAATTCTTTATCCCCATCGGAGCCAAGAGATCTCATACCTCTGGAAGTCAATAGGAGCCTTCTGGTGGGGTTCAGCACTCTGAGATTCAACAGTCAGTCAACAGACTGAAGGTCTCAGCAGATGCTGAGTTCCTTGTGCATGTTCTCCCAGGACATCTGTCATTATTGGGTTGGTTGTTTTAGGTGGTTGGTTCTGGCACGGTCTCTGCGGGCCTCGAAACTGACTGAAGGAGAAGTTATTTTAGAGAGTTACAGGAATGTTACAGAAATGCAACTTTTTTCTTTTTAAAAGTACACATCGGGACATTTAATTTGTTCTGTCTCCAACCTTCTCAACAGATCATGACAGCTTGTAGAGAATTATTTTCTCTAGATGCTACAGGGGCAACCAGAAAGCAGCTGAAGGTGAATTCAGCAGAATCACACACCATGAGTACTAGCTTGTTCCAGTCGATGCAGTCATCACAACAACAGGTTTCGAGTGGTACCACAATGACAACAGACATGTGACTGTAACTGAACCCACTTAGTGTGTGCTTTCCTCACTATTGCCAAGGTCCAAGAACTTCAGAAATGCCCTCACTGTACTGCATTGCTAATAAGCCTTTGGAAGGTAACACTGGTAATACACCGATAAATCAGATGGATACACAACACAGCTACAGCTGCAGATTTTAGATTAATGTCATTAATGTCCTTTTTTGATGAATGCTATAGGCTCCCTATGTTAGTTCTGGAGGAGTCCATCATTTCAGTACTGTCATGGGATATTTGTAGTAACCCTGGTTGTTGCTCATGCTGTAGCCTGTTGGGAGTTTCTGGAGCATTTAGTGGATAAGATTCCTTTGTCTCAGTCCTCAGACACCCTAAACATCTTAAACAAGAGTCTCGCATCTTGACAAAATTCTGGTAAGTGCTTTCACTGGAAAAACAGTACAATACTGGATCAGCAACACAGTTAAAAGTAGTCAACAGGAGAGAAACATGGTAAATATTAAATATTTTCTCAGCAAACATGCAGTTGTTCTCCAACAAGCTGCGAACCACAAGTAGGACATGGTACGGTCCAAAGCAAACTAAAAAAATGAAAACAGTGCTTGAAACGAGTCGTTTAATTTGGATTTTCTTCTTCTTTTGAGTGCCGTGACTCTTGTGGACAACTCGTAAAATCCCACAGTAAGAAAAGGCCAGCAGAAAGAAGGGGAAAAGGAAACCAGCTGAGAAGCGGTAGTAATTGACATTGTGTTCCCATTCTTTGATGGGGTAATGCTCGAAGCACACCACGTGGCTCTCGGCATCCATACTGATCTCCCCGTGAGTAAAGACAAAGCAACATGTCAATATTTCTTTGGTCCAGATAATGATACTCACAACCACAGCAGCCTTCATTGTCCGAAACCGTTGAAACTGAAAAGGGTGCACTACTGCGAGATAGCGGTCAATGGAGATGCAGCAGAGGAAGCCCACACTGATATAGATATTCTCATACAAGAGGATGCCACAAATTTTGCACAGGACCTCATTGTAGGTCCAATTATCATGCTGTAAAACATACTGCAGCCAAAAAGGCAAAGAAAATATGTAAAGCAGGTCTGCTACAGTCAAATTGCAAAGGTAGATACCCAATTCATTTTTAGCCTTGATCTGTAAATACCCGTAGTACAGTGACAGGCAGTTAGCTGGCAAGCCGACTATAAATACAAATATATATACCACAGGGGACAATGTCTGGTGGATATCATGATTAATAATGCACTTCTCAGTTGCATTCTCTGTGAAATTCACCATCTTCTACCTCTCCCCGTGTATCACTCATCAGAGTCCCGAATGAACAGATGTAAAATCTAATTTCATCCAGTTTCACGTATCACTTATTTCTTCCACAAACGTTTAGGTTGAGGCGATGACTTGCTGCAGGATGTTAGTAACCTGAAGATAAAACACATGAAAGTCTTCAGAAGGGATATGATTGTCAAACATATAGTTTTGTTTTCAGTAAGCTGCCTTTGCCTAGCCCTAAATTTTCTTATAGTCTTTGACAGAATATGAAATCATGATTCATGTGAGAAAGTCCTAGTACTTACCAGAAAAGCACCAGAAAATTTTGCGTCCAAGAATCCCAAAGCAAATCACAAACTTTTGTTGCTTTAGCTTTGCAAGTATCTAACAGGTGGAGAAATACCATCTCTGTTTTGCAGATGAAGCACAAAAGCAGTAATCTGATTTGTCCAAGATGGAAAAATGTCTCTGGCAAACCAGCAGTCCACTTAGACTTCCTTAGAGGATGCAGGGTGCACAAACTAGTTGATTTTTAATTTCCATTTCTTAAGTTTCCCTTTAGATACAAGATACCATGGAACACACAGTTCAACGCACCAGTATGAAAAAAATGGAAGTTTTAGCAGGTCTTTCTAAAGTTACTTGTAAACAGTCCTGAAAGCAAACTATCTTTCTCTATCAGAAGGACACTGTAAAAATCTGGGTACAATGTATCCCCATGGCCTCAGTCCTACAGGACATGCTATTATAGATTACTTATTTGCTATGACTCTCAAAACACACTCATTTACTATTACTATCTATACATGCGTATCTTTCCTTTTTATCTTCATTGATATCATCTTTTTCACCTGAGGAATCTTCTATGATTCAAGCACATACCCATATAAACCATTCCTTACTATACTATCACTATTTAAGACACTTACAAAAACTTCTGACAAAGGGTTAGCACTCAGTTCAATTAGGACAAGCATTCAGCCTCGAGTCAGCTCACAGTGGTTAAATCCTCGACTAAACCAAAGTCTCACATTCAGCATTTTATCGCCATGTGATATATTCACCTTGACACAACGCTCAGGCCTGGAAAACAGCGGGGCAAACTGTGCCCGGTCTGAAGGAGATGTGTGTTTTACCTGACAATGCAGAACAGCAAGACTGTATTTCTTTCAATCTCTTCCCTGAAAATGCACAGTTGTAATATGTACTCTGTGTACTCTTCCTATAGGTTCAGTTAATAGGATTCAAAAGGAGACAGCACTATCCAGGGACAAAGATAAGGGCTTGCTGCTTTTTCCTGTTTACTATCCTAATTTGTATTTTTGTCATCATCTTCTCTCCTGTCTAGGAACATGCAATTTTTTCCAAGGCAACCCTTATGAAAACATGACCATGCTACAGTACAATTACTGTCAGCTGCAGCATTTGAGGATGTTACTGTCAAATAATTTTTTTAATAAATGTTTTTTTTAAATAGTGGTGGGCTTTACTCGTATACAAACTGAAAAGAAAATAACTTGATTTTGGGCCAGAAAGTAATTGCCTGGCTGAAATAAGTGACCAAACCTGCAAAGATTTTCAATGTTTACCTTCAACCAGTGTAGCACAGTCCCACAGAAGTCACAGCAAACTTAAGGACACATGTAAATATTTAAGAATCAGAACACGGTTTTCATTCCTTTGCTTTTCCTCTTTTTTTTTACAGACAGAACATTGGCCTCGGTTTTGGTGGAAGTATTCTTGGGGATTTCAGATACCTTCAGTCATGGAACAACAGGCCAGCATAAGCTCATCTCTCTCAAAACTTCCTTGTTGTCCAGCACAAGTTATGTGAAAGACTGGTCAAGTGTAGTGCAGCGCGAGCTCTGCTCTCCTCTCGCTGCTTTCCTCCTCCCACTCTCACGCAGCTCCTTAGGAGGTTAAGAGACTCAGCCCCTCCACTGTGGGTGGCACAACAGCTATTACCGATAAATGAAGCACAGCAGAAGAATCGCTGCTTAAGGGACCCGCTCACAGAAACCTATGGTTCAGTTTCCAGTTTGCTCCAAGAGACTGCCATAACCTTCCCACGGAATAGTGATGATGATGTTAGCAGCACAGACGTGTACAGCAGGAATTAATTGCTAAGGTTAGGTACTAATTTCTGAAACGACTGTTACTTAGGGGCCATTAGCTCTCCTGTAACACCATCCAGTGCACTATGCATTTCTCAATGGTTTCATAACCATCACACAGCTTTTCTGTCTACAGGAGACCTGCTCCACACCAGCAAGGAAAGCACACAGAATCTTTGCCGAAGCAGGTTTGATAACCCGCTTACCCCACACCACCTTTTCCAGTCCAGAGCTCCAGACCAAGTACAATTGTATTTCAGTTTGTATTTGATACCTTTCATTTCTGTGTAATAATTTGGTGACTTCTATGTGTAAGAGTTTGCCTGCACAGGATGATTGGCACATCTAGTTATAGACTATAACACCTAAAAATCTGAGATCTACCATCCAATCTACCAACTAGAAGTGTCCAGTCAGTGTCCAGCTCCTGTTGATGAGGTCAAATGGTGATTCAAAAGTTGACAATTCTGAAAAGCCAGAACTGTCTTTCTATGTCTAGTTCAACAGCACTAAGTTTTGCTCAGTGTTACCCAGTGAGTCAATATGGATCACAGTATGAGAAAAAACAGATGTACTCGACAACTGCACTGTTTTTTGAAATTGTTTCTTTTCCTCTAAGAACCAAAAATGTTTTTATAAATTATGTTTATGTCACAGAGAACATGATTGTAAACATAATTTCTGTTTAGCTTAAAAGTCTTGCCAGAATGCAGAACGTGGAGGAGACAGCAAAAGTCTTATTGATATGACATTATGCTAATATACACTTATCATTACAGCAACATTTCCTACTCCCTGAGGAAGTGCTGGAGTGGGCTGTTTCAGCAGGCAGGAAGAAAAGGCTGGCTGTTACGAATCTCTTTGCCTTGCGCTGACAAACCCTCCCTGATTTCAAAGATGGGGATGAAAAACAAAGGTCCAGATTCTTGCGTGTGCAACAGCTGTCTTATACTACTACTCTGGTCCGCGGCAGCAGCGAGCCAGGAAATCCTTCCCTCGTTTGGGCCTCTTCAGTGCCTGGGCTCTGGGACACCTTTGTGCCCTCTGAGCCCCTGTGCCTGGCTAGTGACAGGCTCGGTAGCCAAATGGGGAATATAAAGGTAGTTCACCTTTCCCCCAGCACTGAGTATACTAAACATAGCTTTGTACCAGCTGGGAAGTGAAATTGCATTTTTCCAACAAACCTGGTATCAAAGTACCGCAACGGCAGTGTTAACAGATGGGTGCAGAAAAGCCCATCCTGTTATTAAGAAAATAATATATAATACCTGACAAGCTGTCTGGAAAAGTGGAAACTGAAGGAAAGGTGATGCAGAGTATGGGAGAAAAAAGGCAAATAGCTCTCCTCTCCCATTACTCGCTGACCTCGTCTGGATAAGAGGAGGAGAAAAATGAAAAAGATGCAGTATGAAAAACTTCTGAGTGCAGATGATCATAAAGCTGAAAGCAGTATGAATGGGAACACACAGGCATTCCTTTTAGACAGCTTTAATATGGAAATAGTGCAGCTGTGTGATTTTTTAGAGCACGGTTTATGTAACACCTTCAGTATCACGAGTCTGCAGTTATTTCCAGGCCATATTTCTCTCTCATATATGCCCACATCTTTTAGGTGATACCCACCTAAGCACGAGTCTTGGAAACAAACTAGAAGACTCTTGCCATCTACATGAGCTCTAAACAATTCTCTTGTTCCTGGATGAAATATACAGCCAAGGATCCCTGGGTTTCAGAGAGGTTCACTTTTTCTTGGTTTAAAGGAGTTAACTCTCATTACTCACTGGACAGTTCAACAACAGGTGCTTTTCTTTCCAAACTCCTTTGTGCCTCAACTGTTGACAAAACGTGACGCCCCTCCTGCACTGCAAACCATGGAGCAGCTCACGTGTTAAGTGGCTATCTGCTGGCAACCGCAGAGGAAATAGCTCAGAGCCACTTACAACAACAGCCTCTTCTGCTCAGACTGAGTACCACCATGGAGCCTGGGTGGTTTTTTTTCAGTTTCAAAGAACATTGCTACAATTTTCCGCGTAAGAATCGGTCTGCAATTAGACCTACACGTTTTTAGCAGAGACAAATGGATTATGCCAAAGGACTTTCTTGCAGGCATTTGCAGAAAGTTGTGCACACAGCTGTCTCATCTGCAAAGCACTCGCTTCTATTAACAGGGAGCATAACGTGGTCGTGTGCCTTTATGTGGCAGTAGCTCGCTGGCTGTTTAATCTGTCCCCTGCACCTGTCATATGCCAAGACAGGTCTGAGTCACTTGGCTGTCATAGCAGGCCTGGGACTGTGCTGTGTATCTTGGAATCAGAAACCTGAGGTTGTTTCAGTTTAGGATTTGGTTCGGATCATTAACTACACAACATCAGACCATAAATTCACATACTAAGCTTCCCCCAACACTTGAGGGTTTGTCAGCTTTGAAGAATAAAGTCAGGCTGGGAAGCAATGACCGGCAGCATAGACAAGGAACTGGTCAAACAATATAAAATGGGCAGAAACTGGCTAATATCCTTACAGTAAGTTTAAAAACAAACAAACAAAACTTAGAAGAAAGAGGAAATCGGGGAGCATGACTGAGCATGAAGAAAAGACACAACGATGTTTTGAATTCAATTGGAAGAATTACGATTTAAAAGAAGAACCTGTTGCAGCGGTCCAGAGAACCACAAAAATGATCAGAGGGATGGAACACCTCTTCTATGAAGACAGGCTGAGAGAGTTGGAGTGGTTCATTCTGGAGAAGAGAAGGCTCCAAGAAGACATTACTGCAGTCATTCAGTATTTAAGGGGGTTTATAAGAAGGACAGAGACAGACTTTTTAATAGAGCCTGTAGTGACAGGACAGGGGATAATGGTTTTTAAACTAAAAGAGGGTAGATTCAGACTAGATATAAGGAAGAAATTTTTTACCATGAAGGTGGTGAAACACTGTCCCAGGTTGCCAGAGAGGTGGTAGATGCCTCATCCCTGGAAGTGTTCAAGGTCAGGTTGGACGGGGCTCTGAGCAACCTGATCTAGTTGAGATGTTCCTCCTTGTTACAGGGAGGTTGGACTAGACGATCTTTAAAGGTCCCTTCTAAATCAAGCCGTTCTACAATTCTGTGATTTTAAAAGGGCCACGAGTAGAAGAGTCATAAAAAACAATGAAGGATGATTCTATTAACACAAAGAAAAGGAAGGGTAAAAACAGACAAGTACATATGAGGCACGAGCACAAATTATAGATCTAAACATAGCTGAAATATTTGCTGTCTTTTTTTATTTCAATCTTCAGAACCAAAATTGTGACCCAACGTTTGATAAAATTGGTTTTAATGGTAGGATGAGGGCACAGAAAAAAATAGATAAGTAAAGGCTAACAGAGTAGTTAGAGAATTTTAAATCAGTCAGCCTAGCTTCAACCAGAACAAGTCATCAGACAATCAATAACATATCCGTGCATTTACAGAAGTGACTCCAGCTGTGGAGGCTCACCTCAAGTGAGTCCTGCCATACTTCAGGAGATGAAATTGGGCTGGGGTTGGCAGCTGTACTTACTTCACATCCTGTCTCGGAACTATGGAGAAGCTCCAGCCTCAGTCCTACCTGTTTTCTGCAGGAGCAATAGCAGAGGCATGGATGGCCCTATTTCCCTGTAACGTGCAGTCATACCAGGCTGCAGATCCTGTTGCTAGTCCACGTGAGTAGAAAGCAAAGGAGAGTTGGAAGGAATAAAGGACAGTAGTGGAAGCTGGCCTCATCTCCCTTGATTAATCCATGAACTGTTGCCTCCCTTCCTGCCAGTGGTCAGTCTTGCCCCACACAACATCCCACCAATATCATCCTACTCACCTCAGTTCCCAGCTCCCAGAAGCTACCTGCCACAGCTCAGCGCCATCCTGTCCTCATAGCCTCTTCAGCCTGACATGACAGCCTCCTTCTCGACAGCTTTCAGCTCCCATGATACTTGAACAATCCCTTTCTTACACAGAGTCTCACGGACCAGAGCTGTTGAGGCACAGAGGGAAGGCAGGACTCGAGGGGAATAGAATCAGCCGCTGCATTTCAGGGCTCATGAAAGCCAGGGAAGGAACATGGAGGGGAAAACAGGAGGCAGCAAGGGCAGCAGCACTGCAGCCAAACAGCTTGGAAGGCCTGCTTTAGAGATGCCACTGCAATACGAGACACACAATTCAAAAAGAAACAGTAGCGTCCGACCAATCTCATTTCTGTATCTGATGAGGTAGGCAGCTGAAGAGCTAGACAAGTGCAATACATCGTGATTTATCAAGACTTTGACACATCCCAATGTACACACTCATCAACACCTGGGAAATTGTAAAGGCGTTATGTACTGCTGAATGTGTACATGAGCACGCTTGGAACGCAGCCACCTGTAGTTTACTATTGATCTGGAATGATGGACTGAGTTGAGTTTGCAATAATCTGCCTTTTTCAGGATGCTCGTCAGTATTTTCATCTACTTATAATTTCATAATTTCTATCCTATTCAGAATGCGATAGAAAATGCACTTAGTAAATCATCAAATGATACTGACTTGAGAAGAAGTATATAATACAAACCAGATTTAAGATTATCTTGGTGTGAAAACAAAACAAAATCCATTGACAGCAAATGTAAAATTACTGTGCTTGGAAAGGAAAAAAATTATCAGATTGTCGGTATGCAATGGCTATGCAGCACGATGGATAACTGCACTCAGGTTCACTCTGTACTGCTGAGAAGAAAAGAACTACAGTGGGATGCTAGTACTTAAAGGAACAAAGTCAGGTGTTCTCTCTACTCACCACTGGTGAAGTCTCTAGCAGTTTTACACTCTAAGAGATACACAGGCAAATTAGAAAAATCCAAATCTTTTAGGCAACCAAACTATATAATCGCCATTTCTCTGTCTTCACAAATTCAAAATTATATTCTTTTACAGACAGGAGTTTTCTGAAGGCAAGTGGATAGTGCTCGTGAAGCACTCAAATGCCCTACCAATGACTGCTGTAGATAAAACAAACAAATGGAAAATAGGTCGTTTATTAGAGGTGGAAAAAATTCTAGGAATACTGTATTTTATTCCTGTTCATCACTTGGGAAAAGGCAACATATTACACAGCTACTTTTAGGAGCACAAGGCAAAGCCATGGAGATACACTCAAGCCAGCACTGACTGTTATTTCAGGGACCAGAAACAGCAAAGCTGCAGCGGTGTGATACTTGGCCTGGCAGATGAAAGAAAAAGTGTGCAGGAAGAAAACCAAAGTAATTCCAGTCTACTGCACTATGTTTCTACAAGAAAGGTGCTCAGATTTGACTCAAGCATCTCAGCAGGGCACAGGTATTTTTGAGCTCAGAGGTGGCCTGGCTCATATCGAGACAAGAGTCCAGTATTTAACAATCTATATCATTAAAGATCATAGTCTGGTTTACATATGCAAGTGGTCTAAAAACTAGGTTGCGCTAAGAGATCTTAAGATTTCTAATTCCTGACTCAAGTGTACTTGACTTGATGCTCGCTTGCTTTTAGCGCAGCTAATTTATGTGCATCATTAATGTGTCTTTTCAGGGCATGGATTAATATCTTACTGACCACCACCATGTACTTTTTAATTGGATCAGTTTCTAAACTATTCTCAGTGAATCTGGAATTAAACACGTACTCTTTAAAGGGAGATACATGGTCCCTAAGAATGTAAATTAGAAGTCACTACAACAGAAGTGCACAGAAATGGTGTTTTTGTCAAACCTCTGTGAGAAGAGCAGTTGGCTGCAAGGAGTTTTGTTTCTGTCCTCTGCTGGTTGTGTTGTTTGTAAAGCAGAAAGGCTATTCTCTGCTGTCCTTACTTCCTTTTTTTTTTTTTTCTCCTGTCTGCTTTAGTAAAAACTCTGTATGTCCTTCTCTTTGCAAGAGAGTCTTACTGAAGACATACAATTAAAAAAAAAAAAAAGGACGTATCCTTTAAATCTCTGAAACAATCTTACACAAATGGAAAGAAAAAAAAAAAAGATAAACCTCGATTCCTCCTTAAAATGAATTCCCTCTAAAGTCAAGTCTATATACACCCATTAAGTGTTTGTTAACTTGCAAGTGGACTTCTTCTAACATGAACCTCAGTGTTACAATAATTATTACTCTGTGTATCTGTTTCAGTGGGAGGAAACCATAAAAGTATTCCGTAAATTACAATCACTTTACTTTTGTCATTACTGTATTGACTTCATTTATAAACCTATTGTCAAAGAAGGAAGCCAGCAACATTTTTTTCAGAACCCACATAAAGACTAATTAGTCAATGATGTCCAATTTTCCAATAACACAGACATGCAATTATTCTCAGTGTTGGGTAAATCATCAATTTGCTCCAGCTTTGATACCCTTGGAATTGTCCCAACTTCTTCATTCTGCTTACCAAATTCCTCTGAAGTCTGAAGTAAGACAGTTACATTAAATATTTCCTCACTAAACTTCTGATCCTATCTGGCCCACACTGGTGCAGTAGTGAGGGTTTCATGCACTTGACTTGGAATTTGTCATTAGGAATTGATCATGTGGATTTGAGTAGCAGATTCATGTTAAGATACTTGAATTATGAATTTTTTTTTTTCTCATAGTGAATTTGGTGCTTGTTGAAAGCACTGGATTGGACATCATCATAAGCTGAGAATTTTGACCTGTGCAGTCTAACGTAAGCAGTGTGGGCTGATGAATGCAATGCAGCTAGAAGCCAATGAAGATAGCCCGTATATATTAGCCATGTAATTAATTAAATAATTTCATGACCTCTAAATGTAGTTCAATGTTCCTTTCCCCATCAGCAATGACATGGCAATGTAGTTTAATCTTACAAGTGCCCTGACCTGCAGATCATAAAGCTCTGTAAAGAATAGCTCAATCAGTATGGATCACAAACTTAAGTGTTCTGTATTCAATGCACTTCATAAATCAAACAAACTCACTCTCAATTAAGCAGGAAGCCACCTAGAAAGCAAGTGGCTGCAGCACTTCTGAATGGCCATAAGAGAGCTAAGGTACCACACACCAGGCCTTTACACTGGCAGAGGTCTCAGGGATGACTTGTTGAAATACAGAATTTACATTCCTGGAAGATGTCAGTATTTTCAGAAAAAAACACCTGAATATACCCAGGAGATTATCATCCTAGGCCTCACATCTTTTATTTTAATTAGAGCATCAAGCACCCGGCCTTTCTTTTTCACCTGATGTGCAAACTGCTGTATATGACACATTACATATTCCATATGATACAAGAAGTCAGTAATATAGCATATTCTCTTCACAGTAGACCACCAGGAAGAATGTGGGGATTCCAGGGGTCATATACTGAACTGGAGTCAGCAAACACTTTCTTGTGAAAACACGGAACACCCACCCCCTCATATCACATTGGATGTCCCAGCAGGCTGTAGGTACTACCCCTCCATACTGTGCACCTCTGTAATGCTCTACAGAGGTGCATAGATCCTCTGAGATCTGCTGACTGTGGTCAGGAGAAGTACAGAGGGAAGGTCACGAGGTCTTAGCAAAGCTGAAGACTGACGGAGTCAGGATGCTTAGTCTAAGAAGACCAGATTGAGAGCGAGCAAGCAACAAACTTCAAACTTGTTAGAGATGTTGCAAAGATTAGAGAGGCTGGGTTATACGTGATGAAAAACTTTCAGTAACAAAGGCAAAATGGAGCACTGGGATAGATGGTGCAGGGATGTAGGGCTGTCATCACAAAAGTTCTTCAACTTTGGCAAACAACCTGAGAATGGTTCAGCTGATGCCCCTTGAAGGCCACAGAAAATCTATGGGGCCGGATGAGATCCACCCTAGAGTTCTGAGGGAGCCGGCAGAATTGCTCACCAAGCCACTTTCCATCATTACCAACAATCCTGGCTAACAGGGAGGGTACCAGCTGACTAGAGGTTGGCAAACGTGATGCCCATCTACAAGAAAGGTCATAGGGGAATACCCAGGGAACTACAGGCCTCTTAGTCTGACCTCAGTGCCAGGTAAACTCATGGAGCAGATCATCCTTAGTGTTATCACGTGACATGTACAGGACAGACAGATTATGAGGTTCAGTCAACATGGATTTATGAAGGCAGGTCTTGTTTGAGCAACCTGATCTCCTTCTATGATATAATGACCCGTTAGTGGACGAGAGAAGAACTGTGGATGTTGTTTACCTCGATTTTAGCAAAGCCTTTGACACTGTTTCCCATAACTTTCTTCTGCAGCAAGCTGGCTGCCTAGGGCTTGGATGGGTGTACAATTTGCTGGATCAAAAACTGGCTGGACGGCTGGGCCCAGAGAGTGGTGGTGAATGGAGTTAAATCCAGCTGGCGGCCGGTCACCAGTGGTGTTCCACAGGGCTCAGTGTTGGGGCCTGTTCTCTTCAACATCTTTATCAATGACCTGTATGAGGGGATCGAGTGCACCCTCACCAAGTTTGCAGATGACACTAAACTGGGAGGTAGTATTGATCTGCCTGAGGGTTGGGAGACTCTACAGAGGGACTTGGACAGACTGGATCGATGGGCCGAGGCCAACTGTATGAAATTCAACAAGACCAAGTGCCGGGTCCTGCACTTGGGCCACAACAACCCCCTGCAGTGTTACAGGCTTGGGGAAGTGTGGCTGGAAAGCTGCACAGCAGAGAAGGACCTGGGGGTGCTGGTCAACAGCCAATTGAACACGAGCAGCAGTGTGCCCAAGCAGCCAAGAAAGCCAATGGAATCCTGGCATGTATCAGAAACAGCGTGGCCAGCAGGATCAGGGAAGTGATTGTCCTCCTATACTCAGCACTGGTGAGGCCACATCTGGCATACTGTGTCCAGTTTTGGGCCCCTCACTTCAAGAAGGACATTGAGGTGCTGGAGTGGGTTCACGGGGCAATGAAACTAGTGAAGGGTTTAGAGAACTTGTCGTTTGAGGAGCGGCTGAGGGAACTGGGACTGTTTAGTCTGGAGAAGAGGAGGCTCAGGGGGGACCTTATCACTCTCTACAATACCTGAAAGGAAGTTGTAGGGAGATGGGTGTCGGTTCTCTTCTCCCATGTTTATGAACGACAGGGCGAGAGGGAATGGCCTCAAGTTGCACCAGGGCAAATTTAGGTTAGATATCAGGAAAATTTCTTTACAGAGAAGGTTGTGAAGTATTGGAACAGGCTGCCCAGGGAGGTGGTGGAGTCCCCATCCCTGGAGGTGTTTAAAAAACTTGTGGATTTGGTGTTGAGGAACATGATTTAGGGACCCGGACAGTGCAGGTGGAATAGTAGGACTTGATGATCTTGAGGGTCTCTTCCAACCAGATGATTCTATGATAATGTTTGAGGAGCTCTCAGGACCTTCCCATTCTGTTCTCCAGTATTGTTTAACCAGATGACATGACACAATCATCCCTCTTTCTTACATGCAATAGCACGGAAACAAATCGTTATAGATCTGACACGAAGAAAATCATATCACAAAGGAATTTTGTTCTGAAACAAATAATCATTTTCCAATTATTTTTTATGAAATATTTTTCATTTTCAATGTTCTTTTTCCTAGAAATGAAAGCTATATCAAGTGAAATCTATATGACTTTCACGTGCACAAACTAATACAAAAATTCCATGTCAGCGCATACCATTTTATTTCAGGGTTTTTACACCTTTCTGACTTCTTAGATGAGGCCTGCACATACGAAGGACAATTAACATGAAGAGTAAGGAAGGCAGATATGATAACAAGCATAGTAGTTCCAATATCTCTGACTACTTCTTATTGTTTATCTAGGATTAGGGCCTTTTTACCAAATGCAAGGTCTGAACAATTGGCCAAGCACAAGGAAGTGCTGAAAGAAACTACACTTTGGAAAATCCCTATTTATGGTTAATAAGAAGTTCATACAATGTGTAATCTCAGGCAAGCAGTCCAAGTAGTATCAGGAAGGTGAATCACATAACAGGAATTAGTCATGCCATGGTTGCCTCAAAGCTTTTAAAAATGACCCTCATCTGCCCCCTCCTCCTGCTGTTAAAGATGAGCCAGGTGGATAACATGACCCTTCAAGTATATCACTGCTGAGCTACTGTGACTAGCTCCTACCCACAGAGAACATCTCCCTGAGGCTTCTGGATGACTTGCTTGAATACAGGACAGTGGGTGGAAAAAAACCCATCACACTACTTTCTGCAGAAACCTTGAATCTGTATTCCTCAGAGAACAACTCAAATCTTCCTTTCCCTGCAACTAAAACCTTAGCCAACTGAACCTCCCTCTCCCTCACAACCCTCCTTGACACAGAGGCCAAAGCACTGTCCTATCTCTATTGCACAGGAAGCAGGCAAGTAAATAACTATCAATCATAGACAACAGAACTTCTTATAATCTTGAATCTGTGTACAGATCCTAATTTAAAACGACAACATAAGAAAAGCCAAGATTACACAAGTCTTACTAGATCAGAAGCCACACAAGCCATGATCAACATGCAATATTACTAGTAAGGAAGAAGAACTGAAACGACTGTGTTGTAGGCTGGGATTGAGAAACAGGAACTTCGGCCTTCTGAACTAAATGAGTTCTGATTCATTTTACCATCTATAGCCTTGGGGAAAATCACTCTTCTGATTCATTTTCCCAGACTCTGTATTACTGACTCTTTTGATACTGCAGCCTGCTCTGACACCAGCACTGTGCTCCATCAGGCAAAGCCAGATGTCTTGCATGGAATCAGTGACTAAGGTTTAGGTCATACCTGTACCACATATGATGATTTTTCTCTTCTTTGGTTTGCCAGCTCGCCCCTCTATCCCCAGCACTGCCATATAGCCCCTAGCCCCTGCTTCACAGAGCAACTGCCCAACAGGAGCCATGGCCCCCGTGGGAGTCACCCCACAGATTTCTCAGCAGCCTGAGCATGGCCACCCGTTTACAGCACATGGGCCATAGCACACGACCAGCATCCCGTACTGGTCAGCATGCATGCACCAGGGCTGGGCAGAGTGAGTCAGATGTTGGCCTGTATGTTCACCCAGATGCTTATGGCACTATACAGACATAGCAATGTGTTATATTGAGAACAACTTGCTCTCTGTACCTATATGCTCTCCACAGAAAGGGGAGAGTGCTGACAAGATACAAGGCAGTCCCTTCTGTCAAGCCCTTACATCATAGAATCATAGAACGGTTAGGGTGGAAGGAACCTAAAGATCATCTAGTCCCAACCTCCCTGCCATGGGCAGAGAAATGCTCCACTACACCAGGTGCCCAAAGCCTCATCTAACCTGGCCTTGAACACTTCCAGGGAGGGGCAGCCCACAACTTCTCTGGGCAACCCGTTCCACTGCCTCATCACCCTCAATGTAAAAAATTTCTTCCTTATATCTAATCTAAATCTCCCCTCCTTCAGTTTAAATCCATTGCCCCTTGTCCTATCACTACATGCCCTTGTAAAAAGTCCCTCTCCAGCTTTCCTGTAGGCCCCCTTTAAGTACTGAAAGGCTGCTATAAGATCACCCCGGAGCCTTCTCTTCTCCAGGCTGAACAGCCCCAACTCTCTCAGCCTGTCTTCATAGCAGAGGTGCTCCAGACCTCGGATCATCTTCGTGGCCCTCCTCTGGACTCGTTCCAGTAGCTCCATGTCCTTCTTATGTTGGGGACTCCAGAGCTGAACACAGTATTCCAGGTGGGGTCTCACAAGAGCTGAGTAGAGGGGCAGAATCACTTCACTTACTGGTTACAAGGGAAAACTTATTGTTCAAAAACTAACAAGTTGGAGACCAGAGCAAGGACCAAACTCTCTTTCTACTTGCATCTTTTGTAATGTCACTGCCTCTCTGCAGAACAAAGTATAATTAAACCCAAGTATCAGCATATCATGCCGTCCAAACAGAACTATCTCATTAACCAAAAGTAGTTTGGAAAGCAACCAAGCATCCATATGTACGATTTTTTTTCTCCTCCTTTACCAATAATTCAGTGGATAGAACTGATTTTTTAGTGCTGTTGACAAGCAATGGCTTGGGACATCAATAATCAGTGTTTGACTAATAACTTTTGACAAGTAACAAAGGCAGTCCAAAGGAAAAATTTTACATGCTAGGTGTAACTGAAATGCAGTTGAAACTGTGCCATGTTTAAAGAGATTGAGCACATCACCAGTTCAAGGAGAACGTTAACATTTTCATTATTCCACGCATCAGCAATAATGATACATTCAATAAAGTCATC
The DNA here is from genome assembly GCF_009769465.1 of Tauraco erythrolophus. Lineage (NCBI taxonomy): Eukaryota > Metazoa > Chordata > Aves > Musophagiformes > Musophagidae > Tauraco > Tauraco erythrolophus. The sequence goes on from NC_141470.1 coordinate 54,863,985, forward strand.
TTTCTTTTAAATGCTATTTTCTGCATATATGATTCAGTATATGATTCATTTTGTACAGCAAAGTTCTAAGACACCGTAAAGTGAAAAACCGTTTACAATATTTGGAGATTTTCCCTTCCTCCCTTCATTTTTCTTTGACTTCATTTTTTTCTTGTGTTTGGATTTATTTTAATCAAAGAGACAAAATTTGTCACAGGATAGAAGCCTGTTCAACTGAAGCACCTAACATTGCATGCACTGTCACCATTTAAACCGGAAAAATTCTTTTGTGCCTTTGTACTATGTTTGTGTTTCTGGCTTATACTGATCCCTATTGTGTGTTTCAAGCATGTTTCTGTTCTAGATTCCAATTCTTCTAGTCTAGCACACCATCCGCCCTTCCACACACTGCTGTTCAGCTGTGCTCATTTCCTTTCAGACTCAGTTGAGGCTTTTTTGGCCCCTGTTCTGTATTTCTGTATTCCTTCCTGGATCCAGCATTGGTGTGGGTGTGTGTGCACATGCATTTGTGCCTGTCTTTAAATAGTGCCCATCTAGCCTGTAGAGATTTAACTCTTCCCTCCTTTTTGCAGTTTCCGTTTTGGAGATTAACCAAGTTTCCTGTAGATCTAAGTCAATATTCGCATGTAGACGTGTCTCCAATGTTATTTCTCAGACTTCTCACAATTACGTGGAAGTAGTATGCACTGCAGAAGTTCTTCCTCTGTGCTCTTTCCCTTGTTGCTGCTCTCACTCCCTAGATGACTATTGAAAACTTTGGTCCTTTCTACTTTTTTTTTTTTCATTTGAGGTTATAGGACTCCAACAACTTAGTCTCTACTGGATAAATCGTTCTAAACAAAGTGCAGACATCTGTATATTGCAGGCTTGCTTACATTTTCATTTGCTAAATTTTTATTTCTTCAATTTCCCTTAGTTTTCACTAAAAAAAATATAAATTTTAGTACTTACATGACTTTAAATGCTAGTGTCTTGCATTTCATTAAGATTAAACAAAGTCTGGCCTTCCCTTATTCCTGAGTGCCCTCATTGCTCCATGTATATGAGCCCATGTTCCCTCCTATATTTTCTTTGTCATGCCTCTCTCTATACCTTTGTTCTGGCCTTGCAAATTCTTGAGAAGCCTTTCTCAGCACAGTGCTGCTGAATTCCTGTACTTCAGTGTCCTGCCTAAAAGCCTAAATGTTCTTTCCAGCACCTCTCCGTTCCACTCTCTGGATGACATTGGCATCCACACCAGCAGTGACTGCCCACTTCCCCTGTGTCTGAGCCCCATCAGCTTTGTCAGCTCTCTCCTGGGAGACAAATCCCAGCACTCTGCCTGGAGGCACAAACTCAGCCACTCAGATGGTTGGAAACCTGCTGACCCTTCTTTGGCCTTCTTTTAAAGAAAATTGGGAGGAACAACCTACCGATAGTGATGGTATTAATCTGGACAAAAGAGGTTCAACACAAACACTGAAAAAAAATAGTTGAAAAATCACGACGTCATAGAAATGAAAAATCTCTTCTTTCATAGTATCCAGAGAGCAACTCACAGCAGAAGCACCTTACTGTAAACCATTGTGCTTCCCCATCACACATCTGACTAGAGAAAGGGAGAGAACCAAATACTCGTTACAGGGGAGTTCTGACAAGCTCTTAGGTGGGAGATAGAAAAGCTGGCATAGGAGACACAGGATTCCAAATTTGAGAGCCGTTCAGAAATCCAGGTCCTACTCTGGGTGGAGGTGTAAGACCATCTCTGAAATTTGGACACAGTTCGAACTCCAAATAATAAAGTCCTGACAAGATAAGATTTTAGTTTAAGGGATTTTAGTTTAAGCCTCTTGAGAGATTAAAAGACAATTGCTATTTTGAAAGCTATGTCTGATCACTTCTTTAATGTGGAGCATAAAACAGATATGTCCTCTCATTAGATATGTGCATAAACATCAAATCATTATCCATCACAGAGTAAAAATTCTCCTTCTTCCTTTGGCAGATGGAACACAAAATGTTTCCAGATATAAAACGATCAAATTCTAATTGTTACTAAAATACTGAGTTATAAGAAAACCAAACCAAGAGATCTCTATAATAATATTTCCATTCTTCCCTCCTGATGTTACCCATCTTCAGCATTTTATTCAGATATCATTAAAGTGACTGAAGTTTGATAGTTTGACTGCTTTTGCTTTTGTAACACATTTGGTTTGGTCTCTTCTTCCTCTGTTAGCTATCTAACCTCTCTCCAAAGCTCATGGATCTTTACTGTCAACCCATAGCAAACAACGTGAGAGAAAGTAAGCTTGAAAGCTTGTGGAATAAAGCAATGATGTTCAGAAACGTGAGACTAGGCATCCTAGCAGCAACAAGCTGTCTGTAGCAATTCTGAGTGGAGAACATCAGGACGATGCCTCTCGTGGAGAGACAGCAACAGCAGCAGAGTGCCCTCTCCATTACCTGTAGACCAGAAGACTTTGGCATTTCTGTTCGCCTCCGGCATGATGACAGATCTAAACCAAGCACCCCAGATCCAACTCTGAGACAATCCAGCTGGAAACAATTTGTTGCCACAGAAACAATTTCTAGCAAGAGGGCTCCATGAGAGGAACAGAGTATACTTTCAGTTGAGCCTGTTTCTCAAACCTTCCTCTAACTAGTTTTTTTAAACCTATTATTAGTCTTTTTCTCTTTTTCAGACAGACTAGCTACAGCTTCCAGATGAAGTGGCTAAAAAGCTCTCTTTTTGTTACCTGCTAGATAACTGCGTTCAGAGCGTGGCTTCTAGTGGAGAAAAAGGAATTACAGTGGATGCATCCCTCAGAGAAAAAACTGCAATGTGGTTCTTAGCTGCTGCTGATTACTAATATTTTACTTAAAATTATTGGCCATTTTTTTCTAAACATTAATCTGTTCTGTGTCTTTTCAAAACCAATTGCCATCAGCTGTCAGGGACAGCAGCTCTGCAAATGCTTCAGCTGCAGAATAATTAATAACAAGCATTAAAAGCCACTCAGGATAAGCTTTATAGAAAAAACAAACCTCTTAGAGGAGACGTTCTGCTAATTATAAGGTAATGAGCCTCACAAGGTCACCACGTCTGGAGCTCTCTTTCCACAGTTCTTCACTTAAAATAATTAGCAAGTTGTGTAAATGTCCTTGCAAGTCCAAAATAACTTTTCTTCAGTTATCACTACACCAACACAAGAATAGTCAGTGGGACTGAAGCCCAAGGGTAACGTGAATGCACCCTCAGGTCAGGTCTAGAGAAACTGGCAGGGAAAAAATTTTCTTCTCTTTGTGCTGTTCAACGGAATGCCAAGCAAACTTGCAGTTACAGCATTGGCTGGTTCATCTGGGTGACAACATCCACAGGGCCGGTTAGGGGAGAAAAATTTACATTAACGCCCACAGCTTTGTACACCTAGTCCCGTGCAACTGTGCTCAGCCACAGGTAAGAAGTTTCCAGTCTGTCTGACTTCAGGAACCAGCTGTCCCCCAGGCTCATCCTATTCGATATCTACACCTAGTTCAGCTGGGACTCATTTTCCCCCCCTTCTCTTTTCCCACTGTCTAGTATTGCTTACACTCCTCAGGCCCCAAAACAAAGGAAGTCAATTTTTGCCAGCCACAAAATGAGAGAAATCCATCTCACTTCAGATGTCAGTGAGATGAGGGGTTTTTAACAGGATATTGGAACCTCCACACTTTCATTTAAAACTGTGATATTCAAATCACAATGCTGTGATGTAGACATTGTCACCACCCCACCCCACTCCGGGCTGTGTCCCGCTATCACAGAGCACATACTGGTCTTATCCTATAAATCAACATTTTCTCGCAGCAGAAAGACTCCTAAAACTTTGAGGATGTACATTCTATGTTATCACCTAAATTTCAGCTGTATAACACTGAGCATAAAATAAGCTGGAAACTGCTACCTTCTGCCTCTTCCCTCATTAACAGAAAGACCTTGCAATTGCACGTGTAGAAGTGGTGCGATATAGGGGAACAACAACATACTAGCAATAAGATGGAGAGGCAGAAAAGGATGGGGTGAGGATAGTAAAAAACTTCGTTTCCTCAGAAAGGAATAGAAGAGTGGGTGTTAAATATACAGGATGGACTCACTTGTACTGGCTTCTTGATTAAAGCGAACCCAAAAGAAGAAGTGGTCAGACACCATACTCTTCTGGAGCCAATGTGAACACAGGGTGCTACTGGTGGAAAAAGTCACGGAGGGAGCTGACTAACAGACTGCTTAGAAAGTCCCGTAATGCTCACAATGACAGTGTCACACCTTATGAGCCTACATGTAGCCATTTTTCTCTGCCTCACTGCTAACTTTCCTTAATTTTTATTAATAAATATCTGCACGTGTTCTGAACAGAAAGGACACAATAAGGCTGTTATATTCTTCTATTTTCTCTTTCTCCGCTCCCCTCCCCATGCACACATGCAGCTGATCATTCAGTGATTCACTTTTCTTGTTTCTTTACAAAGGCTGTCAAGAACTGGAAAAATGTACTCGTAACACAGGCAACCTACAATAACAAACAAAGGTTTTTAATCCTATTAAAAAAAAATAATTCATTTCTGACCGAATGGATTTCATTTCACTAAACAAACTTCACATTTCAAGTTCCCAAGTCAAGTCTGAACAGCAGCACGAAAAGTGGCTCGCTGTTTGGAAAATATAGTAATGACATACTTTGAGATATGGAGACAAATCTATATATGTGTACACAGAGCACCCACACATCAAAGTATGCGATCTAGCAGTTTCCTGTTAGGTGTAACTTTTGGCTTGTGTTCTCAGGGGAAATGAGTATTTAAATCGCTCATTAGTCATTCAAATAGCATATATATAGTCAATTTATATAGTCCTACTAAATTATCTGAAATGACTACTGGAACGTATCTACCAGCTACTGCTCTGGTTCCCCGCTGCAAACATGAAACAGTTTCTCAGCGCATCTTAACAATTCCCCTTCATCAATACACTTCAACATTCAGCTCTCCTTGCGGCTAAGTGGAACTCAAGAAAGTTTTTGTGGAAAAACTTTGAATAAAAGTTCCCACTAGTGGGAACTTGCCGAGGAAATTTATTTTGAAGTTGTGAATTTTTTTGAACATGTTGCTTTGTTGAGTCCTCGGACTGCCTCGTTGTTTGTTTTAACGACCTAGCCAAAAAACTGTTCTGCCACCTTTCAGGGGCCATAACCTTGTATAACCTGGCTCGATGGAAAATTAACTTGCTTTTAAGAATGGATGAAAATGAAAACTCACCTGTGAGCAGAGTTTATGCAAAGAGGTTTCCCTGCAGTGTGAAGAGCACAAAACTTCCCTTCTGCTAGCTCCTGCTCAGGCTGCTGGTGAGGCTGTCCTCCTTCCAGCTGTGAGCGAGGCTGCCGGTGGAGCAGCACAGGGAAGGAGGAGGAGGAGACTGTGTTTCAGCTCCTGTGCTCTTTATAGTTCAACTGCGAAGGAGTCAGCCCAGCCCAGCCCTCTCCTCCCTCACCCACTGATTCACAAATGAAAGAGACTGAAGTGCCAAAACAGATGCTAAATACGGGGATGGCAACGCAGGCAGAGTGGTGTTCACACCCGTACCTACGGTCGCAGACACCAACCGGCAGATAACTGCACTGTGACCACAGCAGCTGGTGCAAAGCCCAAATACTGCTGCGTACAGCTTATCTAAACACACACAGATGTTGCCTCATGCAGGCGTACTACAAAGTATACGGACCATTAGTGTTGTTTTTAGTATTATTTACAGTAATTTATTCCTAGAGCTTACTGAGATCAGACCTTCATTACGTCCAGACACAGCAGAAGCTGATCTGTGCACAAGGGAGCATCTTCCTCTGAGTGTGCAAGAGCAAGGGCTGCGAGGGGGGTTTCCTTCCTCTCTGGTCTACACAGCAAGACCGACTGAGGCCCAAACAGATCAAAAGGCTTGTCCAAGGTCATTCAGGAAGACTGTAGCAGATGTAAAGCTGACCTCCTGCTAACTCACGCCACGCTTCTTATTCCCGCAGGAGTGAAAAGCTGCACCATGTGATAGGTATTAAAGTGTCTGTCATTGAAACTGAAATGCGCTACTCTTTAAAAATTACATCCCTGAAGCTGAAAACAAAGCTGTTACCAGTTCAGGCTCCAACTGGTACAATAACTCACCTGATGTAGCGCTCTGCCATGCTGCTGTAGGAACACCGGTGACTCTGTGCGCTCAGTACAGCTCCTAACGAGCGTTCCTGTCTGCTCACTGTAAAGGGGCAGCAGTGCTCCAAGGGTGGTCAGAAACAGTAAATCTGGAATAGGAGTCTTGCGCAGGGCATTCTGAGACATGTTCTCCATTTCCAGCCTGGTGGAAAGCAGAGTGACGTAAGCACAGAAGCAAAATAGAAAAAACCAAAACCAAACCAAAATAAAACAGGGAGAAGATACAATAACATTTACAAAACTTAGAAATATTCCAGGAGTACCTTCAGTTAACGTCACAACCTGTATCAAAAATAACTCCTCTTTCTAAATACAGGCAAAGGGCTCTTCAGGTATGACAGGCTACCAGATGGCAGAGCCTTTCCTCTGCCAGGGCCTTCGGTAGATCAGAGATCTAAAATTATCTGTAGGGTTTAAGGGAGCTTTCTGAGGAGGGACAAGCAGAAAAAAGCATGAAATTCTTTAACATGGCCAGAAAACGCTGCAAAAAGCACACAACAGTCTTTGCAGGCTCACTGTGCTGCTTGGAGGATGGCAGAGATGCAGACAGCATAACTGGCTGAACAGGCAAGGCTCTGGCTCCCAGGAGCACAGCCAGAGGCTGAAAACCCTGTGCAATTTTGAAGAATATGAAGGGCTGTTATGAAATTTATAAGGGGCTACTTGGAATGCTCCCCTCTCTGTTTTGGGTTTTGTGGGGATTTTTTTGTTTTGTGTTTTTTTTTGTTGTTTTGTTTAGTTTTTTGTGTTTGTGAGGGTTTTTTTGTTTTGTTTTTATTTAGTATTCATTTAGTATTTATTAGCATTTACATGTATTTTTGCAAACATATATAAGAATGCATATATCAAGAAAGATGGGGAGAGGCTGTTCAGGAGGGCCTGTTTGTGATAGGACAAGGGTAATGGTTTTAAAATAGAGGGAGGTAGATTCAGGTTGGATATTAAGAAAAAATTTGTTTACCATGAGAGTTGTAGAACACTGGAACAGGTTGCCCAGAGAGGTGGTGGATGCTCCATCCCTGGAGACGTTCAAGGCCCGGTTGGATGAGGCCCTGAGCAACCTGATCTAGTTGGAGATATCCCTGTTCCTTGCAGGGGAGTTGGACTACATGACCTTTGAAGGTCCCTTCCAGCCCTAACGATTCTATGATTCTATGATTCTAAGATCACACAGACTGGGATCCTTCAAGAAGCAAAGTAAAACGTGTTGCAGTGCCTTTTAATATCCACAGTTATGTACTCTTGGATATGGCAGCTCTTTTATGAAAGAATTTATAAAAGAAGACATTAAGAAAATGAAGTGCTGTTACTTCCTTACTAATATGTGCGCCTCTCTTCAGTAAGGAGCAACAGGGCTTTATACTGGACTACTTGCCTTCCCCAAGAGCCTGCCAAGGGCAGAGGTCACTTTGGTAGCCAGGTCTCACTGGTGGCTGCAGGGAAAGCATTTCCACTTCCTGCAGGGTCCAGGCTGCAGATGGGGAACCAGACCTGAGAAGACCTACAGACAGCGATTAGCCCTTTGGGTGCCAGAGACACTGGTGGAAGTGACATTGTGGGCAGTATCTCTTCCCTAGTTCCCACCTTGGCTGCAATTCTCTGTCACACTGAACTGTGAACATGCTCAAAGATGAGCTAGACAGATGCTAGATACAGGTGTCTAGAATATCCACAAAGCAGAGCCAGAGCCTTGGTCATCAGACACAACATAGGCCTGTCAGAGCATGCTAAAAAGGCAGCACTTGACCAGCGCAGTTGGTAAATCAGGCCCTGCAAGTGGAGCAGAAACAGTCACTTCTACAAATCTCCTTTAAAAAAAATTACAGTGTAAGATAAACTCCAGAAAAATCCACATGCTTGTCCACATGCTTGTCTCAGCATGTGGATGCCGTAAAGCAGGTCACTGAAGTAAAGGGATTTGGTGGCTTGGGTCACCCTCTCTTTGTCACTTCCAAGGGGGCAGAACAGAATGTGTTGCAGACCACAATCTCCATCACACGCACTCAGCAAGTACATGTTGGGGTGTATTTAAAACTCTAAAAATGAAAAGAAATGACAGTTTTTGTAGCCTTTTATCTCTATGAATTATACAGCAGCTATTAAAGCTGACAAATATCTATTATTTGGTGCAAGTGGCAGTTGTTGCTTTTCACTCCCTTCAGTCAAATCATTTTAATGTATTTGATGATTAAGTAACTCCACTGAATTGAATAGCTCCTGCCTTGCATGTGTCACAGTCAGAAGCAGGAAGCTTCAAAAAGAATGGAGCTAAACTGGTGCTATAAATGTCACAGATGCCACAGAAATGTGGCAGGAAGAAAGTCATCTAGACCGTCTCCTTACTCTGAGGCCCAGTAAGGAAAGCTAGACTACCTCCTCCAGACCTTTAGCTTTTTCTCTTAAATTGACATTGAGGAAGACTCTGCCTCTTCTCTGGCAATGTCTCCATCGCATGGCTAGGCTTATTCTTAAAGAGCTTGCACTAATATAAAAATCTTAATCTCCCATGTTTCTAATTCATTTATTTTCATAGAATGGTTTGGGTTGGAAGGGACCTCAAAGATCACCTAGTTCCAACACCCCTGCCATGGGCAGGGAAACCATCAACTACACCAGGTGCTCAAAGCCTCATCCAGCCTGGCCTTGAACACTTCCAGGGATGGGGCATCTACAATTTCTCTGGGCAACCTGTTCCAGTACCACACCACCCTCTGAGTGAAAAATTTCTTCCTTATATCTAATCTAAATATCCTCTCTTTCAGTTTAAATGCATTGCCCCTTGTCCTGTCACTACACGCCCTCGTAAAAAGTCCCTCTCTGGCTTTCCTGTAGGCTCCCTTTAAGTACTGGAAGGCTGCAATAAGATCACCCTGGAGCCGTCTCTTCTCCAGGCTGAACAGCCCCAACTCTCTCTGCCTGTCTTCATAGCAGAGGTGTTCCAGCCCTCGGATCATCTTCGTGGCCCTCCTCTGGACTTGCTCCAGCAGCTCCATGTCCTTCTTGTGTTGGGGACTCCAGAGCTGAATGCAGGAGCCAGGTGGGGTCTCAGGAGAGCAGAGTAGAGGGGCAGAATCACCTCCCTCGACCTGCTGGCCACGCTCCTTTTCATAGATTTCATAGATTTTCTAGGTTGGAAAAGACCTTAGAGATCATCCAGTCCAACCGTCCCTAATCTCCCCATTAAACCATATCCCTAAGTAGTTCATCCACCCTTTTCTTAAACACATCCAGGGATGGGGACTCAACTACCTCCCTGGGCAGCCTATTCCAGTGGCTGACAACCCTTTCAGAGAAGAAATTCTTTCTAACATGCACCTGAATCTCCTCTGACTAAGCCTGACTAAGCTTTTGATGCAACCCAGGATACGGTTGGCTTTCTGGGCTGCCAGCGCACATTGCCAGCTCACGTTGAGCTTCTCATCTACCAGCACTCCCAAGTCCTTTTCCTCCATGCTGCTCTCAATCCATTCTCCGCCCAGCCTGTACTTGTGCTTGGGATTGCCCCGACCCATGCGCAGGACCTTGCACTTGGCCTTGTTGAACTTCATGAGGTTCTCACAGGCCCACCTCTCCAGCCTGTCAAGGTCCCTCTGGATGCATTCCTTCCCTCCAGCGTGTCCACAACACCACACAGCTTGGTGTCATCTGCAAATCTGTTGAGGGTGCACTTGATCCCACTGTCCATGTCGCCGACAAAGATGTTAAACAGCACTGGCCCCAGTACCGACCCCTGAGGAACACCACTCGTCACTGGCCTCCACTTGGACATTGAACCGTTGACCACAACTCTTTGAGTGCGACCATCCAGCCAATTCCTTATCCACCAAGCAGTTCATCCATCAAAACCATGTCTTTCCAGTTTAGAGACAAGAATGTCATGTGGGACAGTATCAAATGCTTTGGATAAATCCAGGTAGACGATGTCAGTTGCTCTTTCCTTACCCATCAAGGCTGTAATCTCATCATAGAAGGCCACCAAATTAGTCAGGCAGGATTTGCCCTTAGTGAAGCCATATTGGCTGTCACCAATCACCTCCTTATTTTCCATGTCCCTTAGCATAGTGTCATGGTTTGATGTGGAGGCGGGGGGGGGGGGCGGTTCTGGTGGCAGGAGAGGGGTTTTGCTCCCTGCGACCTCCCCGGTTTTGGAACCGGGTTAGGCTTAGTTCTGGCCACCAGATCAGACTGCCATCCCCCTTGAGGTTGAGCCAATAGGGCGCCTCTGCGAATTGCCCTATTTAAGTCAGGACAAAGGAACCGGAAAAGGTGCTTTGCCCAGGATCGAGGAGAGAAGGGAGGAGGGCACTGCCCCCGCTCCCTGGCTCCCAGCCGGGCAGCTGCCTGCGTCGGGCCGGCGCCGCCCACGGAGAATGGCGGCGGCGGAGCCAGCTCGGGAACTCGGGGGCACCCCACTCCCGGGGTGCCCACTGGGCTGAGTTCACCTGGAGAGGACTGAGATCTGAGAGAAACAGCCACATCGACAGCAGGTCAGTGAGGATGGAGTGGGAAGAGGTGTGCCGGAGCCGAGTTTCCCCTGTGGCTGATGGTGAGATAGCAGGCGGCCCCCCTGCAACCAGGACGGCCTCGGTGGAGCAGAGACCCACTCGCAGCCCGTGAGGAGAAGATGCCTGAGCCTGAGGACGGTCGTGTTGGGATGCATGACAAGGCAGAGAGGCATCTGGAGTCTGCATGACGACCCACGCCGGAGCGAGTGGCTACAGCTCCCTAAGTACCCGAGACTGTGGTAAAGCCCACACCGGAGCAATCTGTGGGGAAGGATTGTTTCCTGTGGGCTGGACTCACGCTGGAGAAGTTTGTGGATTTTTCCTCGTGGGTAGGGGATCCATTGGAGCAGGTGAAAAGGGTGTAAGGACTCCTTCTCCTTTAAGAAAGAAGCAGCAGTAACAGCACGGAATGAACTGACCTGCACTCCCCAGTCCCTGCCCCCTGTGCTGCTGGGGGAGGAGGTAGAGCCGGGAGGAAAAGGAAAGGGGGGGGGGAAGGTGTCGGTTTTAAGATCTGGTTTTGTTTCTTTCTGTCCTCTCGAGTAATCGGTTCTGTTTCCCTTTGTCCTTCTAAGTAATCATTAATAAACTGTTTTGATTTGAGAAAGCCCTGTCTGTTTTGCCCAGGACCATGGTTGGTGGGTGCTCCCTCCGTTCTTGTCTCAACCCTCAGTCCCTTTTTTTTTTTTTTCTCTCCTCTCTACTTTACTGGAGAAGGAGAGACTGCGTGAGTTTTAGTTGCTGGATCAGCCTAAAACCACGACACATAGCCGCCAGGAGGATATGCTCCATGATCTTGCCGGCACAGAGGTGAGACTGACTGGCCTGTAGTTCCCTGGGTCTTCTTTTTTCCCCTTTTTAAAGATGGGAGCTATGTTTCCCCTTTTCCAGTCACTGGGAACTTCACCAGATTGCCACAACTTCTGAAATATGATGGATAGTGGCTTAGCAACTTCATCTGCCAGTTCCCTCAGGACCCGTGGATACACCTCATCAGATCTCATGGACTTGTCCACCTTCAGGTTCTTTAGATGGTCTTGAACCTGATCTTCTCCTACAGTGGGCGGTTCTTCATTCTCCCAGTCCCTGCCTTTGCCTTCTGTGACTTGGGCTGTGCAGCTGTAGCTCTTGCCAGTGAAGACTGAGGCAAAGAAGTCATTGAGAACCTCTGTCTTCTCTGTATCCTGGGTAGCCAGGTCCCCTGTTTCCTTCCAGAGAGAGCCTACATTTTCCCTAGATCTCTTTTTATCACTGACATACCTATAGAAGTTTTTCTTATTGCCCTTGATGTCCCTGGCCAGATGTAACTCTATCAGGGCTTTAGCTTTCCTAACCTGATCTCTGGTTGCTTGGACAATTGCTCTGTATTCTTCCCAGGCTACCTGTCCTTGCTTCCACCCTCTGTAGGCTTTTTTTTTTTTTTTTTCTTCTTGTCCTCCGTGAAGGGACATGAAAAACAGTCTATTGCTACCTTTCTCCATGTTAATCATTTAAATGTCTGAGGATTAATCAAGTCATGTCTCTCAGACTTTTTTTTATAGACTAACATGTTTTTCTGGACCTCTGCTCACTTACATGGGTCTTATTTGCAGTCATCAGCATCCCTCTCTAAACATATTCCAGCAGATGCCATCTCTGGCAGTGTTAGCTCCATTTACTTCCAATTACCTGATCTATGGTTTACCTTTCGGAGTCAACTTTCCTATGTAAGTTTGGTTTAAAGCCTTTCAAGCACCCCTTTTTTGGAGGACAGGAGGAAAATAAATAACTTCTCTCTCTCTTTTGCAGTGATAATCCGCGTGCACATTCCCATTTTGTGTAGCTGAGAAACAAGGACTTGCTACTGCTCTTCCTTCTATCCCCATGCCATCTCTAGAGCCTTTGCAGGTCCGGCTCTTACTCTGTGCTGAGGAGTGGCTATGCAACACAAGGCTTCACTTGTTTCAGCTGCCAGTGCAAGAGGGAACACTGCTGCAGGTTTCACTGCAGCCCGGGCACTGTGCTTAATCTATCTGCCCTCCTCCTATTTTCTCTGGTGTCTGTTCTTGTCCTAGTCTGCACTACATCATGTGTTATTTTTAACCTTTTCCACAGGTCTCAGTTTTCACTCTGCAGGACCCACGTGCGGTCCTCAGATCTGCACTCCAGATGCTTTGGGAACATGCATGGACCAACGTCCTAGAATTTATGCCCAGAATGTGCCCCAAGTGGTGAGCTTGGCTTCAAGAGCTCCTAGTGGAAAATGTCATTGCCTAACACACATCTCACAAATGAGCCCAATCACCCCCTACCTCCAGAAGAAACTTCCGGTGTCTCCCCTTGTCGCTGTGCTGGCAGCTGTCAGGTCAGACTTGCTCTCCTCTCTCTCCATGCCTGACTTAATGAGATTTCCCAGCTCTCCTTCAGTGCCTGCAGGGTTCCTATTTCCCCAGATTCAGCTCAGCTCCATCTTCCAAGCCAACAGAAACGCACCAAGCTCGTATCCCCAAGAAACAAAAGAAAGAAGATCCGAAGTGCTCGCTCAGCAGAGCACCTGTGCGACAGTGATCTGCGGGAAGCAGGGCAGGATTTGACAAAGCCAGCACCAATGAAAGCTCTGTCCTGGAGAAATGCAAGGCCTGTGACTGGAGTCACCTGCAAGTAGCACCCTGATTAATCCTCCTGAGGCCTTTCACGTGCGATGCTGGCTATTTGAGAGCTTCTGTTCTTCAAATAGTGAATATCTGAAGATGTACCCAATCCTTAACTATTTTAAAAACTTTCATTTCTGCTAGTAATGTATGTTGACCATACTTTTATCCTATTTACCGTCATGCCCCACAGAGGAAGAAAGAGTCAGAATATGCATGAGACCCCTTCACAGCCTCCACTGCCAGTGACCAGCACCTTTCGGCTGACTTGGTGGGTTAGTGCCTCAGATCTATCTCACATGGGCTAGCACAACTCTGGCCAGGCATCAGCCAGGTTCTGCAGGGCCAGAAATGCAATCTGGGGCCAGGTAATTTAGCTTGGGGTACTGATGTTTTCGTAATTCAACTTACCTTATCCATTTCCAGGGATCCTCTTTGTTAGAGCATCCTTCAGAAGTTATGAACTCTCTCCTGGCTCAGAGGTTACTAAACTGGCTCTCAATTGGCACCTTCAGCAGCTACTTTCTGGAAGGTGGAAAAAAGACTGGCAACACGTTTGGGAACTCTGAAAAAACGAGGATCTGGTGTCACAAACTAAAGCTCAGCATGGTGACACAGGCTGAGACCATCTCAACTCATCACAGGAATGTGTTCACACCACGTAACCAGCAGGAAATTCTCTCTCTGTCCTCACCATGCTGCTGTTTCCCAAGATCCTTCAGCATGTAAATTCAGAAGTGCTCATGATTTCCACTTCTGCCCACTTCAGCAGAGGTAGGAACCTGGAAGGGCAGCAAAGACTCTGTAAACTAAATGCAGACAGCAAGCCATCCCCATAGGGTTTTTTTGCCAGATAGCGTATACTTGTCTAGTTTCTTCTTGAGGCAGGGAATGCGTTTCGTTTATGCCAAGAGTGTAATTTAACCATCTTTTGCACCTAGACTGCAAACTTCCAGCACAGAGACTTTCATTTCACACACTGGAAATGGGCTTCATGTGGCTTAACTTGGGGCCCTGCTAATACTGTAGGGTGTCTACGTGTGGCTTAGCAGTCACCATCCACAGAGGCTTAAGGACCTGTAGAGGGTGAGTTGACTTGTCCTAGAGCGAGCCTCTGTGGTACAGCCGCAGGTACCGCCTTCTCCCCTTTGCCTATAAAGGGAGAAAGGCCTCACTCTGTCAGAGTGAAGAGTAAGGTGATACAAATATGACGCAGCCATCCAGGAGCTCTGCCTGTTTCTATCCACAGTACTAAACAATGCAAAGACACAGACACAAAGAAAGGTGAGAATGCAGGAATTTCTATGCAAAGACTCTCAGAATGAATTGAAAGTTTTGTCAAAATCTAGGAGGCAGGGGCAGCAAAATCATGTGTAGTCATCTCAGCTATTCCAAAGTCCAGGCTAGAACGTCTCTCTTCTTTCTATCTGCACAACAAGAGACTGAATTCATCCTTCCCTAGTTGTTACGCCTCTAAAGAGACACTGGCTTTGATTGTAGCCTTGCAACTACCAGTTGTGTGAAGGATCCATGGATGATTGTGGATGTGTTGGGAGAAACCAGCTGGACGCACTATGAATACACACAAGAACTTCCATTCAGATATGGAAAAGAAGGTTGGTCACAGGTCAGCGGAGTTCTTCCAGATGGACAGCCATGTGAACTTGAACTCCTGTGCTGCTGCCTTTCCCCTATTAGCATGGATCTCAGAATTTTAGTTTGAGAAGTGTGGTCATAAGGTGGTCTATACGCCGGTGCCCCAATGCAGTGGGGAAGATGAGGCCTGAATGCCCTTGAGCCAGTACTTCAAGGGCAAAAAAGTCCCTGGTCTTCATTAGCTGCAGTAGATGGTCAGTCAAAGCATGAATGTACACAGTTCTCCAGACACCGACGTTTCCTGTAAAATATTGCTACAAAGACATCGTGCTAAAAACAATAGACTGAGGTTACTGAGTTAGCTCACTTTGTGCTTTTCTTCCCATTTTCAGTTTTAGATTCACTTGTAAGCGTACTCTCCTTTTCCCAATTAACGCTGTCTGTTAAACAGATATAACCCGTTAGAGTTTAATGTGGGAGGGGAATGTTTCTTTTCATTTCAGTTACAAAACCTTATGTGGGTGAAATTTGATCCAACAAAGCCTTGTTAGTATCTGTTTTCATTCATTTGCCTGATTACATAAGAAGAAAACAAGCACGTGTTCATATAGGACAGGGTGGGAGACTGAACAGAATTCAGGATCTGCCAAATGGTACTCTGTTGCCATTGATATGGCTGCTTAAATAAACAAGGAAAAGGATCTGCGTTCATGGGAACCTCATGTGGGTAATAGGACTGGGCTTCAGGAATTCAAGTTTTTTTTCAATTAAAGAAGCCAAAGTAAGCAAGGAAGGAAATTCTAAAACAATGAAAATGATGTGGAAACTCGTATTGTTAAAAATACTCAAGACTAAATAGAAACAATATTGCCTCATTATGTAAAAAGTGATATGGACCTTCCTAAACGCATCTATCATCAGTATTTTTAAGGGCTAACAAATTCTCTCAGAACTTTAACCAAAGATATCTGCTGGTCCGAACACATACAAAGCAGATAAGCTTAGAAATTGTTATAAGATCTTGCTGTAAAATCCTGCTACAGATACTAGAATTCTGTATTTATTGTGATGAACAAATGTTTGAAAGACATCTCAATAACTAGTAAGTAGATTTTGAAACTTGAAAACAAGACTGGCTCTAGACTTCAAGCAAATGTGCATCTTCTGCATCACAAATACCCACAGTGGCTAATAGCACACAGAGCACTTCCTGCCTCAAGACTTGGCCATCACTTCTCACGAACACAGAGCAAAATGAAGAAATACAAGTGAGCTAAAGGAGGATGTGGGGAACAGACATGATGAGATGATGATGATCGGAGTGTACGCTATGGAGGGAAGTGAGGGAGGAAAGGCACCTTGAACTGATGGCGCTGGTGTATTTGGCAAAATGTTTGAGCAGTATAAGCAAGGATGAAGCAAGAGAGTGTGGGGAATGTTTGAGACAACAGTGGATGAAGAGCTAAGGAAGCATCAGAAAGCGCCAAGAACAGATACTGCAATCAGGGCTACAAACTGACCTCAATGCTTGAGAACGTGACTGTGTAACAGACAGTATGGCAAGGGCAGAGGGGTACAAAGAGATGACAACAAGAAAAATGGCAAAAAAGTGAAAGCTGGCTGATAGATGACTAAAACCTTTAGCAATGGAAGTGGGCAAGGAAAGAGTAGAGAAAGCTGGAACTAGTTCTAGAGGGAAATGGTGCAAATAGTGAACTCAAGGGTAGGAAATAGTCAAAGATAACACTCTGGGTTGAAGAACAGAAAAGTTTCTAGTGCTGGAGAGAAGTCATGAAGGAAGGAAAGTTGCTGGAGATAAGGTGACCTTGGCCAGACCATAATAGTGCTGGTTACACTATCTGAGCTGTAGGACAGGATCTAGCAAGAAGGCTCCTTGCACATTTCATGCAGAGTTTTCTGCTAACACACCATGTGGTTGTTCTTGGAAGAAGTGGTTTTAAGGGCCATTAATGTTTAATATTTTAAACATTAAAAATATGATGTTCTCCATCAAACATACATTACCCACCTGCTTTAATCCTCAGCTACCCAGGAGCAAGATACTACTACACGGAAACATAAGTAAGAGAAAGTAGCAACGGCAGAGAGATCCTTGTGTCAATGAAGGTATCAAAGCTGCATGTTGAGTGTACATACTGGTGCTCTCATCAGATGCTGATTTAAACCTTTTGTGCCTTAACTGATCTAAAACTAATCTACATGGAGGAGGAACAATTCACCAGATAGCTGGGAGTTCTAATAGAAACGGAGTACGTAATCTGTACTGTCCTTTTGCTTACGCAGTGTAGTTAATACAGCTCTCTAAAAGATTCTACCCCTTTGTCTCAATTACTTATGGACCAAAAAAGCTGTGAGCAAGCTCAAGAGACTGAGGAAATGGAAGGTTACCAACCTTAGCTTAATTTTAGTTAAATCCCAACTAAATCAATAACAGGTCTAACCCACACAGCTTGTGCCTGTCTGTTTCTCCATTTATCTTTTCATAGAATATCTTGGGTTGGAAAGGACCCATAGGATCAAGTCCAACTCCCTGCTCCTCACAGGACCACCTAACACTAAACTGTGTGACAAAGAGCATCGTTCAGATGCTCCTTGAACTCTGACAGGCTTTTGCACTGCTATGAACAAGCAATCTTTGTCTAGAGGATTGCAGTTCTAAAAAGTTCCCAAGATTTTCACATCACAGTCATTTCCCTGATTCTCAGTATTTCTTCTACTTTCACGCACGAATAGCCAGAAGGATGCTATGGGAGCACTCTCAAACTGATTGGAAGTTTTCTGTCTCTGTAAAAGGCTGAGATGCTGCAGCTGAACATCCTCAGATAATGAGCAGCCCTGAAACAAACATATCCATAGATTAGGTATTTTATGGGCTCCCAGTGCACACACAGGTAAATTCCAACATCTGGATAACTAGAGAAAAAAAAAAATCCTTTTGCATAGGTACAAGGAAGCATTTTCCGTGAGTTTAAAAAGAATGGGATAATTTCAGTCAGAGATATTTAAAGCAGCAAGGGAACGTAGACTTCCACATCCTATAACCTTCAAAATACCCTGCCAAACGGTAAAACAATCAGACTAGAGGCACTACATAAAGCTCACTTTGGTTCTTCACAGACATACTTTCCCACTTACTTCTTGCAGAAAACTCCCTCTTTCTTCCAAGGCAATCCTCTAGAGATGCCTAGGCAGTCCACTGGAGAGTTGTGCTTCTCCAGCTGGAATATCCTTCTTAAACTCTCATGATCTTCCTTAGCAGTGTATGCCCAAACACAACCCGTGCTTTACTTGCCATTAATGTGTCTCTCACTTCCAGAGCATGCCAACTACTGAAAAAGCAAATGATTTCCACATGGAGAAGGTGCCCGCTGTTCGTAGTGTGGTAGCCCAGCTCCATCCTGAATCAGAAGACAGCCAGCACCTGACATTGGAGAGGAGGGGAAGCCTCTTACATTTTAGCTGATGATGTCTTCTTAAAGCAGAGGCTGTTTAGCTCTCTCAGAAACTATCTCACACCATAAATCAAAAGCATTAGAACACTATGGTGTGATATTAATCTATTTGACTCCATAAGAGTGTGGTGCAGTAAGTCTCATCAACAGCCTCATTTTCCCCTTCCTAAGCACCCTCTCCTTTGGCATGACATTCAGATCACGCCATAGGGTGTCACTCACTGAAGTGGGAGCTGGGCTCCTTCTGTTTTCCCTTTGTCATGCAACACATGCTTTTCACAGGCTAATGCCAACGCTCAGATCTATTACTCTTCCTCTTTCTAGTAAGCAATACACACATTATGTACTTTGGCATAACCTCAGAGCTACGTATCCTCAGCTATGACAATCTTTGGTTAAAAACATGCAAGTGTTTTAACTAGAGCTGATCAGAACAGCATCTGGGAGGGATAGAGAGCTCACATTGGTTTCCATGGCATTCTGTGTTTTGTTTTGGACATGTTTTAGGTTCCTAGTTTCTGTGGAATAACTACATTTTCATTGTCCTCATTAAAAACCAATTCTGCTCCCCTACCACTACCTCCCCAAAAAAACCCAACAGTCAATAAACTGTCCCTTCTGTGGCTTCAGCAGGGGCAAGCACAGGTATTCTGCCACTGGGTTGCCCACTCCTCTATTTTACTCTTCAGTGGGGTTCTTCACAATCCTCCAAATCTGAATTAACCTCAACTTTGTGTCACACTTCAACTCACATTTTGCTGCCTTTAGGACCCAAGTTAGCTTTTTAAGGACTTTCCCATTTGATAAGCTTTTAAAGAGCTTATCAAAACGGTCTGTTGTGCACTGTTTTCTTCGTACTTTTGAAGAAGTCATTGTGACTGGAAAACATCATTTAGTTTTGCAGAACTTGCCATAGCTTCTCCCAGTCACGTTCAACTCCTGCCATTACTCTCTTAAATCATAATTTTCCTCATCACTTTCCAGCTGATGCCCTTCTCTTAGTTCTAATGGCAGCCTCTAGTACCGGCTTTCAAGATAGACTTTCACAGTCCAGTATTTCTCCAGTCTAGCAACCCTTCATAGCAATAAACTTCATCTGTAATTTTTAGTAACTGAACTATTTCACTCCGTACTGTTACATCAGATTAATTCTGCCTGGAACTGGCGATTTGTAAAAACATTCCCAAGTTTTCCATCTTGCCTTGAACATCTCCAGCACTGCCAGGATCTGATACTCCACAACTCTGAGAAGCAGAGAAGCAATTTTTACGATACAGTTTTTTGGCAAAGCTTACCACAACTGATTTTTTTCTTCCCCTTTCATTTACTAACACACAGCTAGGCTCATGTTTAACCCCCCCAAAAAAGTGTTCATCTCTTTACATCCATTTAACACTCAGGTTTTAGTAATTTCACATGAACTAACGATTTCTGGAGCATTTCTTCCATGTTCTATCTTAAAGTCATTTACCTTTGGCTGAACTTCTAATTTGACCCCAAACATCTGGATGATCAGGAATAATTTCCAACCACATGGTGTTCCTTCATGCGTCATTTTTCTAAGCTGAGTACTAGCCATTTTTACAGTGCACTTACACTTGGAAATGCCACTGTTACAGAAAAATGTAAATTCTATATTTTAATTCTTCTTCTAGAGATTTTATGTTCTGAAATCAATTAACTGAAAACAGAAGAGGTCTGTTCACTTCACAATCAGCTCCCAAGCTTGAGGAACAGCTGAAAAATACCTAATAGGAAAAAAGTTTCCATGACAAGGTGTCTCTGTAGAGGATCTCGACTTCAGATTTCCTGGCAAGGAGACACTCTGTCACTGCTGAGCATGCAACTTCTTATAAGCAATTTCCACAGTATTTCTTTTACTTCAACCAAATACCATCGCCATGCAGCGCGAGCAAGCTTAAGCAAAATTTGTTTCCTCACGTTGAAAGGCTTCACTGACTTCAGAGTTCGAGCATGCTGCAGGGAGCGAGTGTTGCCAAAGGCACAGCCCCCCTTGGCTTTCTCAGAAACCCACTGGCTACTTAACTGCCTCCTTGGGATGGGATCCCCTTCAAAAATCTGTCCTTTAACAGAAAACATGATCTAGAGAATTAAAAAGTCACACATATAAACTGAAGCTTTCCATTATTAAACAACGTTACTTGAAGTGTTGTGTCCAGAATAATTTACAGCACTATTTAGCACATGTAATTAGCAATCTTCAGAGACCACACGCTTCCCCCACGTCAGGTAACACCAGCATCCTACAGCCCTTTGCCACGTGGCAAAACCCAGGGTTCTTGTGGAGAGGTCTCTTTTTCCTGGTGCTCAACCCGTACCGGAGCACGGCTGTTCACTGCCTGCTGCCTGCACTCCCAATGGCTGGGCCCAGCCCCCCACCCACACATGGCAGATCTCAGTAGCCTTCCAAGTTGTGCAAATTGGAACCACCACTATTTCATTGCAATTCCCCTTTTCTTGGTGGAAGGAATTGAGAAGCCTGAAATGCTCTGGCAGCTCTGCCCCCTCCACCTGCCCAGCTCCACCGGCAAAGGCGGGAAATTTGCCCATTACTTTCTCTCTCTAAACACAACTGACTTCTCTGCCATGTTAGCTTTGACACACAGAAACACCTGTTTATCCTACCAACAACTGCTCTGGACACCCAGGAAGGCAAAGAGCAGCAGCACCTTTGCTGCAGGCAAGTCCTGTTCTCTCACCCGCCCTGGCTCTTACCTGATGGCACGGCACCAGTGGGAGCACACCAACCTGGGAGCCACTATGTTTATCAAAGAACAGTTAAAAACAATTAATTGAGCAGTCTGCAAAATGACTGCACCTGTCACAGCAGGACAGGCATCTACATCAAAATGTTCCTTAATGTTCTCAAGAATGTCCAAGTGCCACAGCATCGTGTGCTTCAACAGTTGTTCCAGGCTATAACGTCTGTACTTAAAATTACGCCATACTTGAAAGGTATTATGTAAGCATTAAGTACATTTTTTTTATTCAAACTCATTAGAACTGAGAAAGTAAACAATTGTAAATAACTCAAAAGAATGACAACTAAGGTGTAAGTGACCAGGTAGATATTTATAGCAAAAACATACCTACAGTAACTGACAACCTGCAGATCAATTCCTCAGCAGTGCAGCCTGCGGGGCGATTGAGCACAAGCCTCCAAAAAGGAGCTGAAACAAGGGAGAAACATCAGTCTTTAGTGATCTGGCCAAGAATCAATGTTGAGGGAGAATTTCTGAAGAATTTGTTTATCAAAAACACTCACTATGTTCTAAAACTACTCTAGTGCACATAATTTTAAAATTGTTGCACAAACTATGGCTTGCAATTAAAATAGCAGAGAAGGCAGAAAGTTCCCTTTTGCCATTCTCTTCAGGTTCAAAGATGAATAATTTCTCACTTTTGCAAGGCATCCTGAGAGTTAAGCATGAAACAGATTGTACAAAATGCAGGCTTGGTCTAAATTGACAGCACGCTTAGCACTGTCTGAAGTGGTCTAAGAAGCATAAAATCGAATGGTCTGATTGTAAAGCAACCTGTAAGTCATGTGATGATCAATCCTCCTGAAGTCTTCAGCAAGCAGGTGACGACCAAACAGAAAAATTTCTGATACTTCTTTTCTGGCAACATTACAAAACCAAGCACAACTCTGCCACACAGAGACGCAAATCAAGACTGAGGCTTACACAAAGCTATTGCAGACAGATCTCTACCCAGCACCATGAATCATGGGTGGTTGTTTTGGTGTTGGTTTGTGTTTTTTTTTTTTCTCCCTAAGGGAAAAAAGTACAACATCCATCTATTTTATTTTAATCTTTATTATAAACAATTTTGTAGTTTCCAGAATGGGATTACTACATACTAGATAACAAAAACATCTTCAGTTGAATCAGTTTTAGCTTTTACTAGATTAAATCAGAACCAGCAAAACAAGTATTATTTTAAGGATTTAGTCTATTGCAAGAAAAACAGCTTTACAAACATGAAATAGAAATAAAGATACAAATTTGATCATATATACATAAAGCAGCCGATGACGCTCTGGACAGAAACATACAAGGAACTTCTTTGAACATAAATAGATTTTTAAAAAGTATATTTCTTTCACATGTATACAAAATTATTTGCTTTCTATACTGAGCAAAGTTCTTGGAGACATAAACAGGGATTTCTAAGAGACAAAATCTCACATATTGCTTAGGATGTGGGCTGTCGTGCACACAAGGATGTAATAATACAATTTACACAGCATTCCTATACAATACTTCAGCTTCTTATATACATACAAGACACTTTTGTACACGAGATGCCACCTTTGCAATTGAAATGGCATCTCCCCTGAAAGGCTGCATTCGTTCCAGTGTTTGTATAAAGATAAAACAAGTTTCAAAAGGCAGCACCACTTGGCTTGCAGAGTCAAGGATCCACTGCGCTGCAGCTGTAGCGAAGGCAGTGAGGTAATTACACTGGCCTCTCTGTGTTTACACAGTCCCAGCTGGGAAGCTTGAGATGTGACCCTTGAAGTCTACATGCTACTCTATAAAACATGGTTGTGGCAAGAAGAATTGATTTTAACAAATCCGCACACTTTTGCTCTTCAGCTTTCTCTTTAAGCTACTTAAGCCAAGTCTGGTTCTGTCTTTGGGGGAGAAGTTTGGCTTTTATATGACCTTTTCAGTATGGTTAAGCTACACACCAATGGCAGGGCTGGGTTCAGTGCACACACATGACCTGTGAAACTCTTCTTTAATGCAGGTAGGAGGGGTGCACAGTGCAGCAATGACAGAGGACCCTGCTAAGCTTCTCCTGGAGTAGGGAATGCTCAGCACCTGTAAGAACCAGGTGCCAAGCCTGCTGTGGGATTAGGTCAGGCTTCCACTTTCCTTTAGGCACAACAGTGTCAAAAGAATGGCTGGGGTTTTGCTCCTTGTTTCTCTTAACCATACTTTGTCCAACTAGAAAATAGTACCCGGAGAACACTCAGATCAACAGGCAGGTGATGCCTTTTAAGACCTGGCACAGTGTCTAGACAAATGTGACCCAGACGTCAGCAATGCCAAACACATACTACTAGCTGCATCCGCAGGTTACACACACCCATATTCATACCAAACTGTCTGCTGATCCCCCTGGGTATCTGCAGACCCAGGAGTGCTGCTGGAGCTGCTTCCTCTCATGGGCTCCTCCACAGCCCCAGAGTTGCCTTCTGGTAGTTTACCCTGGCGCTTGGTAAGCAGGGTATCACCGTGGCCTTGCCCTAGGGAAGTATTTCCCTCAGTGCTGCTGGAAAGAGCTCTGGCAGGGGCCACTGTGGCCACCTCCCCAGTACGAGGGGCTGGCTTGGGTTTGACTTTAGAGGGAGCGTGTGATGTGGGTGAGTAGTGTTGCCCAGGGTTCACACGCTCCTGTTGCTGCACATTCAGATTGCTGGTGGATGCAGTGGGTGAGGCAGAGAACTGATGGAAGGAGAGTGGCCTCTCATCTTTTGGTGAGGCCAGGGAAAGGCGCCTTGCATCAACCTGCCGACAGCGGGAATCGACACCTTGCAAGGAACCTGCCGCCTTTGCAGACTGGGGCCTCTCTCTTAAGGTTGCCTGGGAGCTCATCGGCGCAGAAGCCCTAGCAGCCTGACTGACAGTGTCCTTGCCCCCACGCAGGTCTGCTGCTGACTTCTGAGGGCTCTCCTGCCTGTATGCCTCCGGGCCAGTGGCTCGGAGAAGGTCTGCAGAGGCTAAGCTAAACGCCCTGCTCAGTGACGTACTCCTCCTGCTTGCGGTTCCATGCTGCTGAGGCTGTGCCATCTGCCACGTACCACTGGTGGGCTGGTGCTGTGCTGTGTGAGAAAGCTTAAGGGACCCCTGGGAGTTTGCCAGAGGCTCAGGTTCAACTTGTCTAAGGTTTGGCTTCATGTAATTTCCAGACTTAGCTGTTCTTCCTTCTTCATTGGCGATGGTCATCTTCACAGTTGGAGCAACAAGACTAGTGGACATCTTAGCAGTCTCCTTTCTGGACGGTTGAACCAGCAGGTTCCCAGCAGCTGAAGGCTCATTTGCTTTCCTAAAATAATCGCTGAGCAAGTCATCTCTGTTACTGGAGGTGTCCTGGTGTGAGAAAATATGCACATGACACATTAATGACAACATTTTTTGTTTAAAGAATCATGCAGAGCTTGGTGTTCAGATGATCTTCCCACTTAATTCAACCCAAATAAAAACATAGATTTTATATTTAAAATGGAGATCAGAAGCTATAAATGTTTACAATGAGTATAAAACCAAATCAAGGAGTAATATGCTCATTATAATTAGATCATGACAGCCTTGTTTGCCAGACTAATGGTCTCAAATTTAAAAAACTTCACCTCACTTGCAACCTGGGCAGTAGCTCTCTTGCTTCCTTTCACATCAGCCACTGTCACTGTAACATCAATATCACATTAACGACAGCCATTGGTACCAGCAGATATCAATGATGGTCTGTCATCTAGCAGAATACAGTTCATCTGGATAACTACTGTAATTTCAGGGATATAACAGGAGAGAACACTCTGTGGAGATGTGCATTACAAGAAAGTTGCATTGCTTCTCCATTGATTTCCCTCAGCTCTCCCAGTCAATATACTATATATGTTAAAAGCTGGGTGTACAATATAATAAAATGTACAAAAAAATCATTAAAAATATGGAGAAATTATTGCTTGCCCACAATTAACTTGCAAATTTCAAGTCAGACAATTAACCTGGCAGTAAAAGAAAATATACAATAAATATTTCATGCGGATGGTCCATGCAATCCAAAAATGGTGATGTTTGATCAGCTGCCATTGGACTATTAGTAAAAGGCATGCTCAGAATAGTTAAGGAACATGCTGCCTTCACGAAAAACGTGCTGAAACAAGCTCATGGAATTTATTTCTTTACTCTTCTCTAGGGAGTATGTTAAAGCTTAATATATTCATTTCGCTAGTGTTCCAAATGTTCCAGTCACAAAACTCGTTTGCTAGAAGTGAACACCATCAATGGTAATAGCGCAGCGGGAAGACTTCTATGCTCAACTAAATGTTAAAGCGCTAAGAGTTATTTTTAACTTCACTTTAAGCTTCTGTTACACACATTAACATCACAGAATGACTAGTCCTCCAAAAACACGCATGATATGAACAGGCACTGGAAATGTTTTAAGCAATTAATGCAAGTGATCTGGCAGCCTTTAAAATAACAGCTAAGAATTACAGTATGCTTCTACAGGTATTAAGATGCTAGCAAAAGCTGTGGTAAGTTGGGAGCTGTTGCCTTCATAGCAAGAACAATGGATACCCTGGGGATATACAGTGAAGCAGATCTCCTATTTCCCCTGCCTGTTCTGTGCCTCAGGCTGTCGGGACATGAATGATTGAGGACCGATTCGAGTGACTGCGAAGGTTCCTGATGGAGGGAAGGACATAGGGAGTAGCAAGAGTGATACAGTGCATCAGCTTCTAACAGAAATTGGTGCAACGAAATCATTTCTCTCTCATTTAAACTGCGCCGATGCTGAAAAGGAACAAGGATGACAGAAAGAATGAAAATGGAGACATGGTCAGGTAGTTACAGACAAAAAAACATATCAAAGTTTAAACATCTCAAAGCCACAAATTGTATTTAGAATGAGGGAACAGAAGGTATATTTGAATATTGCTCTGAAAATTCAAGGACCAGAATTTACTGATGCCATAGAATAGTACAGCTCTGCTGATTTCAATAGTGTTACCAAGGCATTCATAAAACAGAAACATCTGTTCACTTACACTATGAGTGAATTGTTCTGAAGATATTAACCTACTCCATACTGCACTGCCTCACTACTGTACAGCATGTCCTAGCAGTAAAAGACAAATGCCATCTAAAACCCAAACATTTAATTTCTGACAAAACGCTTCAGTGTGTGGCACGTTCTTGCAGTCACTGAACCAACAGAACAGTGCCAGTCAGCACACAAACGTGCAGCATGGTGAAAGCATCGAGAACTTCCTTCGGCAAGGAAAATATTCTCTCTCAAATGCACTGATGGTATTTTCAGGTTAGGAGGTGGTTTTAACAAATGAGTATTTTGCACTTCAGTTGAAAACTACTGTTAGGTTTCACTTATAAGTACAGATTTAGCAGCTGAAAATGGTACAGAAAATTTATCAGTTTATAAATAAGAACACCTGGAGCTTAGAACTAATGACATAAAACGAAACCTTGACCACAAGTGTTTGATATTAAAAATCCCTAACAGTCCAATACATAGTACTTGCAGCAAATTATATGCCTGACTTGCCATAGCTGATACACCAAAATAAATGAGCAGAGTGCTGCGTGGAAGTTAATCTCGCCTTAGTTGTTGGAACTATTTCATTCATTTTGCAAGATTCGATAGTTCTCTGCAAGTTCCACACGTATGAACAAAGATCTTCTTGTCTTTCCCTGTTTCCCTATGCTCTCATCCCCTTGGATCAGTTTTGAAGAGTTTTTCGACATCTGAGATGGGCTATCTAGCTCTATTTACTTACACTTGGTGGGGACAGCCTGTTGCTTTCTTCCAAGAACTCTTCCAAAGTTACCATCTCACTACCAGGTGAGGCAGACCGTTGCCTGCCTGCGTAAGACTGGGATGGAGTACTCTTCTGAGATGTATCATAAGCGATCAAACCATTCCTGTGGGAGGAGGACTCGTGCCTGCTGCTAGGGCTTAAGACAGCAGAAGCAGAGTGAAAGGAATAAGCATCTTGGAGCAAGGCTGGTGCCTCTCTGCTTGGCACCATATCTTCACTGCTGAGGCTCTCGGTTCTACCATGGATGTGATCTAAGGAACCTGAGAAGAAGCATAAATATCATCAAAGACATTCTTCCTACCTCATTTCAGGAGATTTCTCACTGAGGTAGGAAATTCATCATCCAGGTTCACTTCCATGCAGACTAGGTGGCATTTTTGACCTTACTTTCTTCCCCCATAGAATTCAAGGCAGTCAGAACTTTGAGAAATCAGGCCTGGTAAATGTCTTAAAGCACATACTTTGAGCCTCTCTGTTAAAAGAGCACAACTACTTGTCCAAAGAATAGGACTAACACAGATAGTAAGGAAGCCTCTTTACAACCTCTGTGCCACTGGAAGATCTCCTAGTCTTGGCTGTGTGTGATCTGAGAGCCAGAACCTGCCAGTGGGAAAGCAGAAAGTGGATTTTTCCACAGTGCCAGGTCTCCCGGCATCCTTCAAGGATGCATAATTTCAGCAAAAGCAAATCTACAGAGCACAGTGATTCCATACACAAGCTGTGTACAGAGTACGAACAGCAGACACCTGTTGTTGTATAAGGACTCTAAGAGTGGCCTGATAATTCCCACAATATGCCACCAGTCAGACTGAAGCAAAACTGGACTGCCTGCCTAGAAAGTCACCCCTTGCCAGAATCGATCTTAGAAAAATACTTCTTGCCAGCAGTTTTTATTCTCAAGACAGACATGTCCAGATTGCATAATCATTACAATTTCAAAACAGTCTTCAAATTTAATTGGAAGGAAAACAGCATTTTGCACACTGTTTCATGGAATTTCACTTCCTGTTTGTCAGAACTCGGCTGTAAAAGCTTTACCTTTCAAATTGAGAGGTGAACTACTGCTGGAAGCATTTCTACTGCTCTCTAAACTGTTTGGCCTGGACACTGAAAAACACAAAACACACATTGAACAAACAAATCTTAAGTTCCTCTGATTCTCTAAAAGACTTGGCTACGGTCTGCCTTCTGAAAATAGAACCTACGCAACTAAGTCACTTTGAAAATATTAACAACGTACAACACAAAATACACAGGATGCCAAACTCTGGACAGAGTAGAAATCATTTTCACATTTCAAGTTGCTCAGGATCCATGTTTTTCTCACTTATTTGTTGCACAAAGAAACATGTTCTAGGTTTTGCTTTTACAGCAACCGTAAACAAAGCAATGTAAAGACTGAAGTTTCTTTGGAAGGAGCTGGTAACCAGCCTGCAAATTAAGCCTTCCACAAATCTCTAAGCAGACAGTGCTGCAGTTGCACCAGTGTTCCTGCTGTGCAACCACATTCCCCACTCCAATTTTTTATTTTTTTATTGCTGATTCACTCTTTAAGGAAGGAATTTAACATTGTCCAGAAAAATCAGCAACAAATCTGCGGGACATACATTAAAGGGTTTGTTGCTGGGGCAAAGCAACTCATTTCAATGTCAGCATAGTTTTTTAAAATTTATTTTGGGAAAATGTCCATTAAAAGCTTCTCAATAAAAAACCAGAAGTACTTAAACACACATTCCCAAAACAGTTTTGTGTTACTACATCTCATCCTATCATGTTAATTTAACTAAAACGCATTAGGACAGTTCATGTGGATGCAACGTAACAAATGTTAATGTAGATGTTTAGAGCATTTGCATATACTACAAGCTTACCGTGCTTTCTGGCGCATGCAAACTCTAGCTCAGGGGACTGTTCACATAGATTATCTTCTGAATTATAGCCTGTAAAGAACACAAAACTTAAAAGGCAATATTAAACACAGGGAGTTAATCCTTCAGGTCAGTCTCCAATGCATTCCAGCAGTGTAGAAGACTGAAGTGACCAAGAGGGGTTGGTTTTTTTAATAGGGACAACATTAGAAGAGAAGCCATCTTCTAATCACTGCTGTAAACCACTGTGCAGGGAATCATGGGAGAACTGACATCCAAATGTGGTCTGTTAAGTTGATGACATTACAAGAGTAAGGAAATCCTGTATCTGATCAATTAAACCATTGTAGGAGTGAAAACACTACTCCTCTGGTTTTGTACTTGAATGCCACTAGAAGCCGTGTCTCACCCAAGCAGGAACTACACAGTAGCCTTATCTGTACTAACAGCTGGTATATCAAATGCACTGCACACCTTTTGGTCTGCTCTGGAGCCTGGAGATGGGAGTGGAAGTGTGCAGATGAATGGCTGAGGTCGAGTAAGTCCTGGGACCCAGCTCCACACAGCAGTGTTTTGTCACCGAGTCTGCTGAGATTTCAACATTATCATTGCTGCCTCCGTGATGGGAATTCCTCTTTTGCTTTAGGTCCACTAGCACTGAGGGGGAGAGAGGTAAATAAATATGAGTCAATGAAAAACAGCATTAGGAGATTTGTATTTATCTGCCCATACAAACATGACAAGCAGGCACAAAGAAACTGCACAACAGAGGCACTAGTTTTGCAAGCTTTTCCATAAACAGTTCAGTATTGGATAGGAAACTTCTGCCACCGGTTTTTTCAATCATGTATGCTCTCTGTAAAGTGTGGGAGTGACAAGGGCTGCTTAGTGTCAGTGGGAGGGTTGATATTATACATGCAACAACTACCGTGAAAAGAGGAAGAAAAGGAGCAAAGACATGAATGCAGAAAAAGTAAGTGAGGTGTGAAATTGTCATAACGTTATTACTTGCAGGTACATTTTATAAGCACTTCCTTCAGTAATAAAATAGAATAAGTAAAGAGTGACAGAAGTCATGCTCTTATTCAAAGAAAACTAATGCTGATTTGGAAATTATCTAGCATGACCCGCACGCTAAGCTAATTGCTTTCAGGTTTACATATTCGCTGTGGTAAGAGCTCAGTCTCTACAAGGTTAAACTCTGCTGTTCTTAGGATGCTCTGGTGCAATGATTTTTAAGTTGAATTCCTGGGATCTTAGCATGAGAACTACAAAAACTACCTGCTAGAATATTATTTAGATTCAGAAGGCTGAAGACATCTTTCCTAGTGATGAGGTAAGTTAATTCATTTCTTGTAACATGAATGTAACACTTTAAGGCACACAGAACAAAATCTAAAGAATTTACTACAGGAAACACCCTTAATGAGATGCAAGATTCCAGTTTTCTGTATCTTTCTATGGAGTACTTGCTTAAGTAATTGTAACTAAATGCTGAAAACACAGCAGAGTGCAGTGGTAAAAATAAACAGCTTGCAGAGACAATGGACAGACGGTTAGTTCAAAGCAAGAGCAGCAGCAAAGCTGTATTAGAGAAATGGACTGAGTCACTGTCATCTTATACGATCCCTGGAAGCTGACTTCAGAAAAAAAGTTTTCTCCCTCAGTCTGCGTGTGCTCCATAGCACCGGGCTGGCACTCGCTCTCAGAATTGAAGTTTATGGCACACCAGTAGGGGCAATTACTGGCTAAAGCTTGCCATGCAAATCCGTATTTCTAATTGACTCTGTAGACGCACTTAACACCTTCCACAGATGCCAGAACTATTAATTGCCCTGGAGACAAATGTTCTCTATAAATCCCAAAACAGGCAGCAACAGGCTGCTGCGCCAGTGTCCTTGGTTGTGCCACAGAGGGACCACATCTCAGAGTCATAAGGGAGATGAGATCTTTTGGCCTCTGCTGAGCTCCCTGAAGCATATTGTTGGTGCTGCATGCGTTTCGCTAACACAGAGTGGGGACTGGACCCACACATGCATTTCAGAAGCCACCAGGTCATGACTATCAGGCAGTAAGAATTCCGGGCAATGGATCCACAAACAAAGTTATACCTAATCTTAAGAGAATAAATGTACTTTCTTCTTCTTCTTCTTCAAAAAAAATTCATCAAAGCTGAAGCAGCTGAAACTGAATTTTTAGCTCAATTCAAGATGAATTTTTGTAGCTGGAAGTGTAAAGCCTTGCTAAACAGTGGATTTGAATGCAAACATCAAGACACTTTGTGGAGAATAATTTTCCCAGTACCTTCCACTCTATATTCAAAGCTAGACTACTTAAAAGTAGACAAAGATGTTAAAAAAAATGCCATTTTTAGCATTTAACGGCACAGAATATTGGGAAAATCTCCAGGATTTGAGACTGCTTATGTTAAATTTGTATTTTAGTAGGACTACAACATTGCACGAAGCATAGCAACAGCAAATCAGTTCAACACTTCAACTGGACACGATGCAAGTATGTGATTGCAAGGAAATATCAAAGCACATCGCAACTTCACTTACTTATAACATGCACCACAGCCAATATACATACGCAAACTGTATGCCATGAGGTCCCCTAAAAATGTGCTGCATTGAAGAAATGATCCACAGTGTGCAATAGTGATTCATCTTCTACAGGAAAATTTAAGTCCATGTTCACTAATCTGTGCTTGTATTTAGAGTATTGTAAAGACATGCTGAGTGTTTCTATCAAGGTGTGTGTTGTTTTAAGGCACGTGGGATTTTTTTTTTTTATTTAAAATATTTGTCAGAAATAAATGAAGATAAATGCTAAAGAGAAGGTATTAGAAATCTCCCAATTCCGGGAAAGAAAGAGGTTCATTAGGAGAGGATGGGATGTCGGAAGACGACCAGAACCGGAGTCGATTAGAGAGAGATTGATGATTCGATGGAGACTTAGGAGACTTTTCTTTATCCTTGATTTTGCTTCTCAAAAAGGCAATCTTTTTGCGCTGCGCAGCTAAATTGTTATCACCCAGGTATCCCAAAAAGAAGAAGAAGAAAAAAAGTAAAAAAATCCTTGTAAATAAAAATTAAAATGTCTTAAACCAGATTAAAGACTATGCAACCAGTAAAAACGAAAAAGGCTAAACAAAGACTAACACATACATTTGGAAGACTGATGAAGTCATAATTAATGATAGTTTATCTGACTCAGACTAACGCATAGATTAACACATATACCCAAAATACATGCAAGTCCATTAAGAAATTACTGTTAGGCTACCCAAAATGTTTTTACTTAATAAAGGAAAATCAAATAGGTGTGAGTGTTACTCGGTGATAATATACTCAAATTTCCTAGATGTCTTTTAGGCTTTAACACTAATGCTCATCATCTCAATGTAAGCATGTTTCATATAACATCAAAAAGACTGAAGTCCCAGAGACTGCGTTGTCTCTGGTACTCCACAAGGTCCTTGTTCTGTGGAAATCCAAATCCAAATTCCCAGGTTGAATTTGGATACACGTTAAACATTTAACATCTTCTGAAATCACACAGATGATCCGAGACATGCATTTTTATTTTAAGTGAATCAACGACACTGAAGAATTAGAATGGAGAAATGGAAATATAAAACCCAATCAAACCAAAACTTCAGCCAGACTCTTGCAGTAGTTTATAACAACAGTTCTACCCTCCCTCAGCTGCTCCTCTTCTGTTTCCTACTCTCCTCAGTGGGAAGACAGGAATTCTTGTTTAAGGATTAATTTCAAAACTGCTTATTGAAAAGTATTTCTGGAGGACAACGATCTATATAGAAGCTGATAGAAGTGATCTCAATAGAATAAGTAAAGCTTGGGATATATTTTACCTTGAATAAAGATCATAGGTTATTTATTTTGAGAAGCTTTATTTCAATTTCCCATAATTGGGAACACCTGACTTACTATATGAACTAACTAGACAGAGAAATAAATAATTCCATCTTCCTTGCGTTCACTTTAAGTGTTAAAAAAATATCAAAACTTTACATTAACAAATTCTTAGTTTGATTCAAAGTCAAAACACGGAATCATCCTCCAAAATAATTAGATTACAACAAATTAGCATTTCCTGTTATTTCTTTTGCCTGTGCGCCATCTCCTGGCAACGGCTGTAAGACCAGCTATTACCCATTTGAAGAATAGTTGCTAATGAACCATAACGCTATGTGGTCCAACTTTGAACTGATTTGTTGCAAAACCCCAGTAAAAGAAGTATTTCCACCAACTTATTCAGTAGCATGCAATATACTCAGGCAAACCAAGAAACTATGTACAAAAGCTGAAGGGAGTAGTAGTAGATAAAAGGAATAAACCAAACTAAATACAAAACAATACAATCCCATCTTTTAGCTTACTCAGTTTTTTAGTTTGTTTTTTATTTTTGCTTACTAAAACTTTTAGTTTACTAAAAAAAAGGATATAAACCAAAATGTGATGGAGTATTAACATATCATATATTATTTAAAAAAATATTTTAAAAATATTTTCAAAAAATACTGTTCAGCTCATGAATTTAGGCTGGGCGTTCCTTACCTTTGTTTGAAGAACCCCCAGAGCGTTCTCTCTCTTCCATAGAGTTTGACCCTTGAGAAGTATTATCCTGAGTCTCTTGTTGATGTTTCAGTTTTTGGGAGGCAGATGGAGAGTTTACCATCTCTGCGGGCTCAGAATGCCATGGAGGGCTTTCTGCTGCTGGTTTCAACCGCTCCCTTGTAGTCTCCTTCTTTGGCTTGATTAGTTTGACTAAGGCTCTGGCACCAATCCAGTGGTTTTTCCTGATAAAGCAGGTTTTGTGAATGGAATTCATTAAACACTACAAGAAATGTTCCTTGAAGTTTACAGCTGTGCTAAAGCCATCAAGTCATCCTACGTTCTTATTTGTTTACTGTCATGATTTGGTTGGAAAGACGCAGCATGAATTTCACAGAGCTTGAGATCCATTTCTCTCTCAAAGTCAAAATTATTTTACAGAAGTATTTCTTCAGCATGAGAAACGTAGGAAAGACAACCATTCCCTCTGCTAGAAATCGAAACTGTACATATGGATCCACATAAGACATTGTAACAGTATGAAAAGCTTTACTACAGAACAGACTGAGAAGTGAAGAAACTGCTTTAAAGATGAATCCCTCTCTCTGCTAAGGCTACCAGTCAGAACTATGCGTGGTGGAATTAGTTTGGCTCTTTTTTCTTTTTCTTAATATAATTATTTAAAGTCCTTTCTCTCCAGTGGACTGCTTATTCCCTTTGAAAGAGCAGCTCTGGAAGCTTCTACTGCTGCTTAGTCACCACATGGGGGGTGCTTCCCCCCTGCTAGGGACAAGATGATATTCAACAGGGCAAAGTGGCTTTTTTCCAATACTGTTTCAGATTCCAGTATTAAAACAGTGGGCCCCACATGAGGTACTGTGCTCTATATTAACACAACTCCCTGCTGCTTCAGGGAATGGCTTGCAGAGTGACAATGAAGAGAGAAGTGGAGATGACATTGTCCTTATTTCAGACGAAACATCTGTTATCTCCAGTTATGGAGAGCCCTTTCTCACCCTCACAAATCTGTACAACAGTAGCAGAACTCAATCCACATGGGACTTACTTTTTTGGAGCAGGATCATAAAACTTGTACTGATCCATTATTTTCTCTTCAAGTTTTTCCTTATGTCTCCTTAAGGCATTCAATTTATCACTGTGAAGGGGAAAAGCACACTCTGAACCATCTGTATGAAATTCAGCGCAATCAAAAAATTGAACACCAAAAGCCACCAAGAGAGGAAAGAGACTGAAATGTCTTCCTATCCCATAACCTTTCGAATCCTACTGAGCTCATTCACTGTCTGTTTTGATAGGGCAAATGCAAAAGCCTACCAAACTTGCTGATGGGTGATTTTGCGCAGTACGCATGAAAGGTTAAATAACAACGGTAGATTGGTGCTAGATTACCCACTAATAACTCAGGCAGAGTTAGTTTGTTGGGTGTTAAAACTAATCTTATTTTGCTTTTTGAAAATTTGTTTGCTGATTGTTCAGTCTTATTCACAGAGCACTGACAATTACTTAAAGGTTAAGATCTTTACATAGTCTGAACTTCTTGTCTACATGATAACTGGGTATTTTATTCCTGTTCTGCTTACTGTCGTAACTAGAGAAATAAATAATGTTTCATCTTTTTAAGACTACTTTGGTCTCCTGCAAGCAGTGCCAAAGCACTTTGAGCAGTGCCATGTAATTTTACTATTTTTTTTTCACTCATTATTTTATTAACCTGCACAGTGGATGTTCATAAATCTTTTTTCATTCAAGTAGTAGGTCTAATGCACCTCCACCACAGAACTGTCAGACACCTGGGTAAATATGCTTAGAGTACATTTGAACTGTATTCAGCCAATTTCAGCAAACAACTTCTAATGTTTCAACCATATAATCCAGTACTGAAATAAAACTCAAGTCAGTAACTCCCACATCCTCCTGAGGTGCTTGAATCAAAGTTCTTGGTATTAAGAACACTGTTCTTCCTTCTTTCACACTTGTAAGAGAAATTCACTGCAGTGAGAAAAGGATTCTTTGTAAATGAACGATCTGTTTAAACAGGGTATCTCACTTAAGCACATCACCCTGTGCATGGGGTGTATGTTAACACTTACATCCTTAAAAACACCACCAAAGGAAATATTTCTTACAATGCAAATGAAAAAAACTACAGGAGTATGAATATTTGCTATTCTTCAGGAATCTAAACATCAAATAACTCTAAGACTAAATTTTTGTTCCAACTCTGCTCTTCTCCAAGCTCTTCAGAAACCTTTGAGAAGTACCATTGGGTACATTCCAGCTTTTATAACTAAGTCTTCCATATAGGTTCATCTATATTATTTGAAAGAAGCTGTGCTTGTCCAGGTGTCTCTTGAACATCCCTTTGTGGTAAGGCAACACAAAGAAATTTTGTAGCTTCTCCTCATTACGTATATCTTCTCCTAAACATCCCCTTTACTAGCCAGGTATCAAGTAGACCTACCATTCCCCTGCCTGTCTTTCTACTCCTGATAGATGATTTGTATCCTACATTTGTCTACATGACTCTTTTAGGTTTCACAATTCAAATCTCCAGTTTCTTACATGTACTGTTTCTGTTCTTCATGATACTGCTCCTTGTTCTCCATGTTCTGCTCCAGTAACATCTGATTCTGCTGGCTCAGCATCTGAATCTGACTCAGGAGATGATGGTTTTCTTCTTCCAGATTTCCCTTTAGACGGGACAGCAGCTGTTAAACAAGAGAAATTAATCTCTCCTCTGCATCTGGCTTCCCTCAAAGCGCACCATAATCAAGCTAACACAACAGCATAGCAACCTAGGGTATGAATCGATAAACTTCAAAGTATATAGGGGTGTTATTACAACCATATAGCTTGACCTTCCATACATAGTGTGCCAAAAACTTCACACAATGAATGTTAGCACTCCCACAGGAACCGAGCAGTATACCTACCTATAGCTACTCACCTCACAGTGGTTATCCAGCTTGGTCAGAGAGATATCCATAGACTGGTGCTGTTCTTTCAGCTCATCATAGCGAGCCTGCCAACGATTCAGCTCCAGCTGAGAGTTGTTCAAGGAAGTTTTCAGCTCTTTAGTGTGTGAATGCAGGCCTTCATATTCTGCCTTTAGTTGGTTGTGCAAAAAATTCACCCTAAACACAAAGCAGCCAGCAGGCTTATGAAGGACACTTCATAGAAAGTACCTCACATTCAAAGACCACACCATCACTGTGCAGCTGTCACCAAATCAAACATTAAATTCCAAAGACTAACTAATAAATATGTTTTCTATTCTAAGCATGTACTAAAATTTTATTAAGAAAGTACTAATAGCATTATAAAGTATTTGAAAACTACAAAAGAACTGAAAGGAAAGCAGATGAAACGTAAACCTGCTGTTTCATCAATGTAAAAAACTCAGCACAAATTTCTGAGGTACAGTGTATTTAAGTGTGCTTGGATATAAAGGCAGCTCTATCTTGAACAAATAAAAAACACTCAGAATTTTTCTCCTGATGCATGAAATATGAACATTAAAGTGTCCTGAGCTGTGAGACATTGTAATGTTGTAAGATGATACTGGGGCATTCTTTTATAGCTCTTGGTAAATCTAAAAATGTCTACAAATCATGAAGGTATAAAATTAAATAGAGAAATAAATTACAAAGATTAAGTTCTGTATCTGCTGACAGATCAGCTAAGCCTTGCTCTCTGCCAGCACTGCAATCAACATTTTGCAACACCTTCCTTTGTCCTTAGAGAAACAGAGTTGAAAACAGCAAGTTTGAGGAAACCTCCTTTGTGGAGCTCTGCAGTATTCTAAAGCACATTACAATCAGGACGGCATATGAAACTTTCGTGACTGAACTTAACATGTGATTTTTAAATATGATTCAATCTGACATTGCTTTACCTTGATATGACCTTAGCCCCTTACTTGTACCAAACCATTTCTCAAAACGCCTTTGTAGTATGAACAGTGGCACTGAACTGGTTACAATGGAGAGAGCCCCAGCAGGGATACAGGTTGTGAGGGGGGGGTGTACGTTTTACTGCTGCATTATGTAAAGTTCAGATGCTAGCTCACCAAAGGGGTTTGGACATGAGTTAACAAGTACCCAGTGATCATACAAATCACTAAGCCCAATTTTAATAACACGAATCAAGTCTCTCTAGTATTAACAAATGGCAGCTTTCTCTGGGCAGCAGAAAATAGATAGCAATGGTAACTCCTACAACTAAATCTTATTGTGTAAAAAAAATAACAGTTCCCCTTAAGGGAAAAGAAGCTGGGTAGCATTTCACACACCTCTAGATATTACTGGGGTTTTGTAGTTTTACTTAAAGACAAGTGCTTGGAAACAACTCATTACAGGAACACTTGTGAACTGAATTACACATGGAAGCTTGTTTTCAATGAGCAAAATTCCCAGCATAAGACCATGTCTGAAGAACTGACTAACTGTTTGTTGGCAGTGTCCGTGAAGTTGATAATCTTAAATGAGTTAAACAAAATGATCAAATTAACAAGACAGAAATTGAGAAAAATTAACAAAACACATTAAATGAAGGTATTCTGGAGCTACAGTTAATACAACACAGCAAAACATCTAAGTGTTTTGCATAATTGACTTTTTAATGATGTATACAAGAATTTAGCAAGGGAACCATACCTGTCCAGTTCCTCCCTCAGCTTCTGATTTTCCCCAGTGGTTATTGCATTTGACCTCCTCTCTTGCTGCAGAACCTCTCTCTCTGTTTTTAAAACTATTTCCAACTCTTCCAATTCCGCCTTGTGTTTCATTAAACTGTTGTATCTGCAAAAAGAGAAGCAGCATACTCTCAGCTTTCATTTAAACATTTTTCTTCCTCTAGTTTAAAATTTTTAATAGGTAATACCACAAGGACCAGAAAGGATTTTTTTTTTCCCTGCCTGCTTAGTTTCACACACATTTGTGTGGTTAAACATCCACTAAAGCTGAAGAATTCCACACTACGCATGGAAATTCAGTTTAGTCTCTAAGTCAAGATGGAGGCTCTTACAAAACAAAAAATTAGAAAAAAAAGGCATTTTTTAAGCAAACTGGAATGCAATTGTTAGAACCTTATTTCAATTCCAGATTCTGATCATTTGGTAAAAAGAACGTGAGTCTCCAGGGTGAGTGAAAACTGCACCATTAAACTGAAATCCCATTCACAAATAATTGTCAATGGCAGGTTTCATAAACCTGACTAAGAAGCGGAAAGCATCAGCCAAAAAGCAACAAGAAAGCAGTGGAATGAGCAACAGTTTACTAGGTAACAACCTAATATATATTAGCTTATATGCATAGGCAATAGCATCCTGCATAGGTAACAATCTCCTGCTTATTCCAGGCAGATGATGAGGCTAATATCAGTGAGTTGACAGCAAAACACCTTCAAGCAAGGGCTGACCCACCTGCTTGAGTGGCTCTGCTTGTTCTCTAGTGAGAAACCCAAGAGCAACACTGGTGTTCACGTTCTGGCTTCCACTGTTATCTGGTTTGTACAATTTGTGCATAAACCATTCAGAGCTGGGAGACAGGCAGAGACAAAGGGCAGATGCCATCAACTATGTCTTTAATTTCCATCTCTGGAATGCTAAAATAACAGAGACATGGAACAACTCCCCTGATACTTGGCACAGGCATCAACTACGCAGGCTCAGCCTCCCTGAGCTGCTACACCATCTGCCTTTGGAAAATGCTGCAAAGAACAAAGTGGTTTGAGATCACTTTGCAAAACAGCAAGTAGTTCTGAGAAGATTTTTTTTTTTTTGTTCTCCTCTGGTGGCCTCTGTTGGGGTCTGTGTCCACACACACGCACCAGCAGAAGCCACTGGTGCAGTGAATGTCAAAAGTCATCAGCACATTTTTCTGTGACTGTGATAAAAGGATATTGACCCAAAATACCCCTGAGCAGATACACTTGTTCCAGTCACAGAGAAACATTCTTCTATGCAATTTTAAAACAGCAACCAGGTGGAAGATGCAGCACTGCTTGAAAAAGCTAGAAAGAACAAGCATTCATCTCTCTGCGACTCTCATCCCAGCAGAGATGAATGCAGAGCACAGTTACTCTGCAATCACAAAAACTTCAAAATAAAAATAAAAGCAGCAGACAGAACTAAGTACACTGACTCCTGCCAACTTGTTTTTCTTTCAGGCTACCATTCCCTTCATCCCAGGGTCAAATTACAATTACAGCCTGTCCCAAATTCCAGTCCACTGAAGGGCCAACACAGAAAAGTACCTGTCTCCCAGACAAAAGCGGCTTTTTGCTATTCATTCCCAGTGACAGCAGTGGAGTTTAATGAACCTTATTTATTTGTTTTCTTCTTCCATTCAGCTCCAGGACATTTCAAATTCAATGTCCATACAACAAATGGAAGAACCTGAAAACAGAGGAAGGTTTCACATCCAGCTCCAAGAAGGATTTAAGACAGACTGCGTGCCAATCCAGAGTCTGCGAAGACAAACTCCACAGTCAGTCCCTTGGCAGCAATCACCATAGCTGTCTCTGCAGAAACTGTGTTGTGAATTCTTTTGCCATTTCTGTATGATAGGGTTACTCTGTTCATTTTTATCCAAGCTCTCTATTTTTTAAAGAGGGGTACTCAGAAGCAAGCAGTATACTGGCCCAGTTTTAACCAGATTGGCCCAGCTCCACATGCTACCTTTAAGCATAAGAACCCCTGACGCAGACCACAGCTGCTTCCCTAGACATTAGGTGAAAGGTAAGAATGAAGAGATTGTTTTCAAAAATGCAAGTGATTCTGCATCTCTGGAGCCCTAATGAAATCCCTAGGCAAAATTTTCATATAGTTCAGTTTCACCATGGAGTCTACCATTTGAGTAGGATTTGTGCAACCTGACAAGCTCTATCACCAGCAGCAAGGTTACCCATCCTGTAGGCTCTTCAACACTCTTGTTCACCTCACTTCTTTAAGCATCAGACACTGACAGAGGAGTTTTTAAAAAGATTTTCTTGTACATGCAAATAAAATCCATTTTGGCTCTGATGCAATCATTCCTGGGATTGAACAGTCACATTCCTCTTTACTCCTTTTGGCTTTCACTCCTTCTGCTGCTTTATTAGGAGAAATACTGTGAGTAGGTATTTGTGACTAAGAGAACATTTTAAATGCTCAGTTCTGATAAAAAGCATGTGGCAAGAGGAACTCAGAAATATAATTACCAGCCAGCATCGGCAACACAGTAATGCAAGTCCTTGCAATATGTAACCCTTCACAGCAGGGATTCTGTTTTTTCCAGTGTCTCTGCAGGATTAGACTTCTCCAGAGTAAGCCACAAAGAAATGCTTGAGGATCTGCTAATCAATTGTAGCTATTAAGTTATTACCTCCCCTTAGTAATGTGCAGTACGTAAAGCAATTTAAAAAACGAAGCAAGAGTCCAGCCTTTGTGTTCACTGAGATGGTCAGATAAATACCACAAAGTCAAGAAACTGCTATTAACGGTAAACAATCCTAACATACAAACTCTCCTTTTCTTGCTAAGTCAAATGCACAGGTCTGTGGTTTGCTGGGCTATGACAGGCCATTTCACTGCAGTCACACATAACCCGTTATTAAATCCCCACTGCAGAGTTAATACTGTACAGATAGAGCTGAGGGAGGTTTAATGAAGTTTGCTCAGGTGCAGAAAACATTCTGTGGTTAGAACACATCAGAGTGAACTACACAAACCTTGGCTGTACACGATGTTAAGAGCCCACAAGCTAACTAAAGCTGTTGTGGATTTTTCTAGACGACCTGCAATCATAGGTTTGTGCAAGAGCACAATCTTGCCTTAAGCAAAAGAACTGTAATCACAATGCTGTCACCAACTGAGAAAAACCAATTATGCTGGAGTTGGGACAAGCAAAACTCGGCTCTTAGACACTGCACAAGCAAACTACTTGGCTGCACCAAGCTGCTCTGGAAAAATTTAGCAGGTGGTGCATTCTAGCTGAAGTAAAAAGTGAGCTATTTCACCTCAGCAGTTAAATGCCTCAGAGTAGCAGAAGAAATCAGTTTTCTTAAAACTGTTTATCTAACTTTCTCCTCTCTGTTCCCTAAGCCAGCTGAACTGCACATAGCACACGATGGAGGGAAAACAAAACACACACAAAACCAGCTTTTCTCTTTTTTTCTGACAGCCAAATGAAGACACAGACTGCCTTTGGACAAATCACCTTGATAAGTATCTTTTCAGACTGATCTCCCAAAGAGGACACTGCACTCTTAAAACTGCCAAATCAACCTGCTTTGAGTAAAGAAAAGGCCACCATCTGCTCCCCTGCAACATTTCTCACTGGCAGTCCTATCTCAGTAACAGACAATCCAAATTGTTCATGTTTACAATGGTTATCTGAGCACTTATCACCAGAGATAACCTATTTTTAGAAAACCACTTTATGCTTTGGCTAGAAATGTTTAATAATTTGTACTTATCGAGAAATGAACAAACTCAGCTAACTGCCTCAACACACCACAGTGTGATAATCTCAAGTAAAGCCTGAATCAATGAGAACCATTAATCAGTCTGAGAGAGACTTGGTAAGCAGGAACAGTGTCTGTGTAATCACTTACAGCTCATTTAGTTGACAGCCAAGCAGCTGTCCTGTCACACAGTCTTGGTGGATATTTTAATCACAATAGGTTTTTTTTCTGTACTTTATAAAAATCTACCGCACATTGTATTGCCAGATCCTTAGTCTTTGGAAAAGAAAAGTTGTGTGCCAGTTTTTAGTCCACCCTCAAAGATCACCACTGAGTTGCTCTGAACCCAACTCATGGTCTTGCACAGATACTGAACCTACATTTTGAGGAAAATCACTGAAGTGCATAAGAGAAAGTTCTGAGAGGTAGGCAGAGCGGCACTTATGTAGCAGTACAGGATATAAATTGTTTGATCTATGCACAATTGTCAAAAAATGACAGTGACTAGAGACTAAACAATAAACACATTACTCTGATTTCACATTTCAGTTGAAGGGCCTGAAGCAAAAAGCCTTAGATTGTGAGAACTAGAAGAATATAAATAATACATCACTGTCTCATAGTTAGCTCAATACAACTTCCTTCAGAGAGCCTCCTTTGTTACGAGGTTTATACCACACACAATCTTCAATGATTTAAATTTATCAAGATACATACTAGTCACAAGAGCTAACTACCCAGGTTTAGGTACTAGACTTTATGACTAGAAAAGATACCCCACACAGTAGAACTGGCAGAATCTTTTTAAGGCTGCACGTTATTACAGCACAGATCCTTAAACATAGTAAAGGCATTTAAACTACTTCTGACAAAGCATCCCCAAGACCCAAACCCATGTTTGCTAAGTATCACCTGAGTCATCTGTGGTTTGTCACCTTTAGAGGTCTTTATAAAGATAGAGTTTTGCATATATTTTTATTTATTCTCCTAATGATACCAAGAATGAGAAGACACTTTTTCAGGGGAACAACTTAGTAGCTTCCATTTGTAATCAGAGACCAACATTGTAGGCTAAAATTATAACAGGGGCACATTCTGGCTACACGACACTCCTGAGCAGGGAGCATACCTCTCACCCAGACCTTTGTGCTCCAGATCCAGGTTTTTGTGTAATGTTTTCAGGCAGCTGTGCTGGTTTATTAGCATTTCATATTCTGCAGACTGTCGTTCATGCAGTGAAGCAAGGTGTTCATGGTCCTGAAGCAACGACTCATACTCAGCTTTCAGCTGTTCCTTCTGTTTCAGTAGATTTTCATTCTCATTCTCCTTGGCTGTCTGTTGATTTTGGAGTAAAGCATTCTGGGCCATCAGTGAAGCACTTTGCGAGTTGAGGGTTGAATTTTCTACCTAAAGTTTCTCAAATGAAAGGCACACATTACTTATTTACACCTACTGGTACATACAACAAACCCATAGTAGCAGCTTGTATCTTTATAGAGTTAATCAAGAATGCATCCATTGCTTGGTAGACCTAAGGCCTCTGTGGACAATTTGGCATCATTCTGGTATTATTGTTCATAGCATGCACCATATAAAGCCATGGTATCAGTGGTCTGAAAAGTATCAGGATAACCTCCAAACCGAAAAAACACTAGTAGAAGCTCTTGAGCCTGAAGACCAAGATGAGCTGGAATATTCACAACTCAACTGCATCTCTGACAATCACATATAAAGCCAAAGCAATCCCATGTTTACACGCAAGTAATGAAAACAAATTCATCCAAACTCAACAAAATTAACTGCACCACTGTGTTGGGGGCAGCACTCCTAACAAGTCTTATTTCAGTAGATAGATACTGTATTGATTCTATATGTCACATATACTTCAATTACAGCTGAGAAATAAGTAAAGAGAACAAAAAATACCTGTGAAAATGTGAGAGGAAAAGCTTAAAAAGCGACATTCACATTAAAAATGTGTAAGTAACGTTTAAGAGTACTTGTTTTCCACTGGCAACTTTGACATTTTGTCAGAAATTAAGAAAATTGTGATTGAAACTCATTGCTACAATGCCTTTTGGGAGCTGACTCATGTCCTCTTCCCATTTCTTCCAAGCTCTTTCACAGGCATTGTCTTAACAGGAAGAAAGAGCAAAGATCTTTTATTCCAGAAGTGCAGCTTCTGGAACAACACATCTGGATTTTGCTGCATTGATTTTAAAAATTTCCCTCTAAATAACTACAATCTTAACGAAGACAGCTACCAGACATCAGCTGCAGAGCCAATCTCCTTCCTAGCTTAGAGAAATTCATATCTCAAACTAAGCTCCATCTTATGGGTCTCATCTTTACATGACTACATTGGCCTATCAATACAAACATTTTCTTATCAGCTGCCATTTTCTCCACAGTACTATAATCAAATCCAGTCTCCTGGCACAGAG
The DNA here is from genome assembly GCF_009769465.1 of Tauraco erythrolophus. NCBI lineage: Eukaryota > Metazoa > Chordata > Aves > Musophagiformes > Musophagidae > Tauraco > Tauraco erythrolophus. The sequence goes on from NC_141470.1 coordinate 54,908,356, forward strand.
ATGCAAGGTTGTCCTGACCTGGAGTTTGGCTGTCTGTGTCTGCAGAGTAGTGTTGTGCTCCTGAAGAAAGACATTTTGCTTCTGTAGTGTCAGGATCTGATTGTTGAAGGAGACATTCTGTGTTTCCAAAAGCTTCAGCTGCTCTTTAAGCAGCTGCTTCTCAGTATGCAGGGCCGCATTCTGAAAGAGAGATGGCATTGAAGGGGTGATAGGAAGAAATGAAACAGCTGTCCTGATCATTTGGAGTCCTATCAAAGATGAAAACCAATTAGTGATGATCATTCTGCAACAAGTGTGCAAAAGCAAACTCTTCTCAGCATTAAACGAAGGTAAGAACGACATTATACACAGGATTAGTCCCTACAATTATGTTCTACAAGACATATATAAGCATCAAAATCCTATGCAGTCCTAAGAGATACTCAAGGATTTTGGCAGACGTGCTCCAGAAAACCCACCAGAACCCTATATGCTCAAACTTCCAGTTCCCAGCAACCCACTCATCATCGCAAGGGAAGTCAGAGAGAGAGGAAGTGGGAGAAGGCTTACATTCCTTTCCAGTTCAATTGCCCTGTCCTTCAGTTTCAGCAGCTCCATAGTAGCTTCTCGGTGTCCTGTTTCTAATTTCTCATTCATCTGGTGGTTGGGAATGAGTTTCTCAGCAGAATACCTCAGTGACTTCTGAGCATACTGCCCATCCTGGTGAGTCTGCTTAAGTGCATCAAAGTCTTTCTTTACCTGCAAAGTCAACAAGGAACAACCTTCAACACTGATTTAACAGTGTGATTTTATATCAATAATGATGGGATATGCAGTTTCTTTCTTGCACTGTAGGGACTTTAGGGGATTCAAGAACCACTACCCTGACTTCACAGATGGGGAAGCTGCGATGCAGACAGATAGAAGAATCCATGTCTCTGCCTCCAGTCAGGTGCCCTTTGACTCAAGCTCACTGTCACCTAACTGACAGGCTGATTCTTAGAGATGTTTCAACTACAGCTTTCCTCAGCCTATGCTTTCGTTAAACAAGGTAGAAAAGCAACACCATGGCAATGAGAAAAAAACACGAGAAGAGAGATCTGCGAATAGTCATTATGTAAAAAACACTCCTGTCATACCTCCAGGCCAACAATTTTTTGCTGAAATAGGTGCCATTATATAGAAAGGGACAAGAGAAAGCAGTCCAGTCAAAAAATGTTTTTGGGAAGTGCATGCAGGGGTGAAGCAGAGATAACTTGGTCTTGCTGGGTTAAGAAAAACCTCACACACATGTGAATGTGCAAAACAACATCATGAACAATTAAAATTCAGTTAAACCCTCTTACCTTATTTAGATCATTCTGTAACTGCTGGTTCAAGTTCAGAGAGTCTTTCACTTGAGCTTCCAGCATTGCGATCTTTTCCTCTTTCACAGCTAGTGTTGTTTTTAGTGCTGATTCAGTTTTGCTCTCCAGAATCTTGTATTTTCTGAAAGACATGAGAATAGCTTTCCAATGTCTGCAACTAGGACATGAGCCACCATCTCTGTAGGAGACTTCACTTTCACCCATTCTGAATCTCACTACGTTACATCATACACGTCTGCTTCTTCAGGAAAATGATTTCCTCTACCACCACAAATTGCTACTGATATATTATAGCTGGGAAACTTGCTTTTGGAAAATCAAATCAATTTTAATAGAAGTAACGCCAGCATGGTTCTACAAAAATATCTAAGAGCTATATAACTTAAAAGTAAATTATTTTTTCTTTTTTCCTCCTAATTATGCTACAGAGATTTCTTCTCATGGCTCTTTTGTACATTCTTGATGAAAAAAATCTGCAATAGATTCTAAAGACTCCTACAAGATGGATATGTTTCTCTAATTAAGTGTTACCAAGAGGTCTATATACACATGGGTTGTTGGGGTTTCTTTGTTAATTACTATAGGACTTTCAAAGGAATTTCTTTCACTCAGGAATTTCTTAGGCAGCATCTACATTTATATTAACTGGTGGTTGGATCACCAATTACATGTAGTAATGACAGACACTGTTTAATAGACACTATTCTTACTTGTAAAGAGAATATATGGAGGAACATACACACTGAAATAGGTACTCAGCTACTCTACTGGGGAGTAGGGAGGGGCTGTAGTAATCCTGGCTAGCGTGGAGAATATGGCATTTCTTCCTTCCATATAAGAAAAAGTTTTGCAAAGCTTGCAGTATACTGCCATGCTTGCTACAGAAAAATATGTTTTATGTCCGAAATAGATACGGGTAATTGGAGTGAGACAGACAAGAACCAAAAAGAAAGCCAAAGGGCTTGAGTTAGGCTGAGGAAGAGCCTGCAGAGTCAAAAGAATGACTAAGAGAGCTCAGTTTCCTTACGTGTCGTCATTGCCGTTGTCATCCTGTAGAAGCAGCTCTTTGTTCAATCCTATCTTCTCCAGTTCCTGGCTCAGTTTGTCCAGCTCACTAGACAACTGTTGACTTTTCAGCTTCTCCAAGACCAAATCCTGTAACAGCACTAATGCGATTAGTGGCTGTGCAAAGGGTGGTGACAATTACCCAGCACCATAGATTTAAAAAGTATTGAAAAAGTCATTGGATAGAATCCCAGTTCCAAGAAGGTCAGCTAAAATTCATCAGTGGCAGCTGAGTGCAGAATTAAAATGATTGGTTTTACTTATAGTTTACTTGGAATAAATTTGAAGAATGCTTCTTTTGGCCTTTGTCTCACTCACTGAAATGAATCATTTCAGTCAACACCGGCATCCTGCCCGCCTGCCAAAAGAGGGAATGTGTGCAGGCCAGGAGGCATTCCGCCCTTGTGCCACAGAAGGGATGTATGCAGGTCAGGCGACACCAGCAGAGAGAGTTCCCATCTCTCAGCTAGGACAAAAAGCCCTGCTGAAAAGCCCAGCCAACACTGGTACACACACAGAGGAGTGACTGGATTTCAGTATGAAAGTTTCCTGAGATAATATGGCTAAGATGTTACTACCAAGGGACTCGGTAATAGTGCATTTTCACTACTGACTCTGAGCTCCTGACATATGGTAAATTAATGTCAAAATTAAAAAAGCATAATTACATTGTCATGTAAGAGAGAGGACAGCTCTGGAGACTACAGGGCTTGGTCACTTACTCTGGTATCTACTGACCCATTCTGGTTTCATTTAGGTTTCTTTGGAAGAAATTTAAGCAGAACCAGACAAGAAAGTTGTACGACAAGGAGATCTGACAGAGTTGTACCAGAAGGTATATTGGAACAACGCTTTGCTGTTACGCCAGTAAAGTGGTCTGTGTGGTAGCGGCCTGAGAAAACACAATGCCAGCCTGCATGTTTAAAAAGGACAAATCATTTTTGGTGCACAGCCGAGTTCAAAGATTCCTTCCATTCAAAATTCTCTGAAATGCAAATGTACCACAGAGAACTACATTGCTCACGTTTCTTCTCACAAGTTTTCTTAAACAAGGCACAAGGAAAGAACAAAGTTACTGAAGCACTTCAAGTAAGAAAAAAAAATTGTCCTCGATATCAAACAGAAGCAAGAATAAAATTTTGAAAAAATATTTTGTTGAACATAAACTGCAGGAATTCAATAGTGCTCTTATATCACAAATTTAGCCACATATGCATTCGCATGGAAAGGGAAAAAACCGTAAGGTTAAGGTCAGTGCCAGTCCATGGTCTATAGACAGGTCCCTTCAACATCCACAAACTCTTTCTGCAGAATCTATAGAAAGTAACTAAAAAAAAGAAGATACACTTCTATATGTGTCTGCATCACTGGAAATTTGCAGAAGTCTGAGAAGGGAAAGACTAAAAAGGAGCCTTCTCAGAAATAATATTATTTTATTTATTTTTAAGACAAGTTGGATAGAAACACTACTTGGGACAGTTTCAAATGTTTCTGATCATTTTTTTTCCTCCACAAAAATCACACTAAAGCTTCAAAAACCAAAATAACACTGAATTTTCAAGCAATGCTTACTGCATTAGTCTTGCTAAACTTAGTTATTTCACCAAGCTATCGCAGCATTGACCCTTTTCCTTTGAATGCTCTTTCACAGGAAATCCTTTTTCCGGCAGGACAACAGCAGCTGGGGCAGGCAATGAGAGCAAGTTGTAACAACCTGAATCTGCTCATAGGCCACTTATAAAAGTATCAGGTTCTGGCACACACATCATTAGTTTGCCAATGTGCTAATTGTGTATTTTTAAAAGATCACTACTAGGAAAAGTGCCATCACTGCATTCTGCAGTTGAGTCTGCTGTTTAACAGAGCTGCTTAGCACGCTCTCGCTCTGCACGGTAAATTTTGGGGAAAAATGCTGTAGGCAGTTGTAAAGCAAAAAACTTGCCGTAGTTGTTTTTGAAAGCATTAGGTTGGTCACCTGGGATGGTTCCTGTCTTAGCTAAGATTATTTTAGAACACGGATGTTAATCTGTCCTTAACAAATGCTCTAATTTCTAGGCTTAAGAGTCCATCTCCCCTGCCGGACCTCTCATGTTAGCAAACGATTTTGTGGTCACAGGGTTAGAGAAAGTATCAAAGCCTTTGGTTTACAGCTACTATGTGAGAGCTGTGTTAAAACCCTATTCTGCATGAAGAAAGATGTCATTTGAAAATGTTTTGTTTGTGGACACAAAGTGGTACATGGCAGTTTTTAGCAGGTTCCACTTTCCGAGGTAACACTATCCAGTGATGCCTGGTAAGGCGGTGAAGATCTCCTAGCTCATGTATTGAACAGTCATGGGATAGATGTTTCCCTTCACTACTTCACAGAGGAGAAACAAAAAACAGTATCGTACCGAAAACAGTATTTTGCTTACCTCTCTCAATGTAGCTAGTGTTCTTTTATCAATTGTAACTTGCTTTATGAGATCTTTATTGTCCTTTTCAAATTCTTTCAGCTTAGTGGATGAATCTCTGAATCGAGCAATTTCCTTTTCTAGTGTCTTGTTTTCTTTCTCGGCAACTGCCAACTTTACTGTACTATCATCCAAAATAGCATCTTTCAGCTCCACTTGCTGCCAAAGACGTTTTGTTTCCTTCTCTAGCATTTTTTTGTCTTTCTCAAGCTGTGACATTTCTTGTTCCAGGGCTTTGTTCTCCTTTTCTAACCTCTCTAGCCGTTTGGTAGAAATCTTTAGCTCCTCAAGGTTTCTCTGGAGGACTTGATTTTCATTCTCCAATCCCTGTACTTCTTTTTCTAGCTCCTGGATCTTTTTGCTGCTGTTTTCCAAGATTTGCTGAAGTCTCTGATTTTCAGAGTTGACACTCTGATAGCTTAACTCCAACCTCTCTGATTTCTTGCTCATTGCCTTTAACATTTCCACATTCTTCCTTAAGTCCTCTTTCTCCCTCTCCAAATCTTTATTTTCTGCTTCTATTTGTGCCATTTTTGTGCTAGTAAATCTCATGGTCTCCACCACTCTCCTAAGCTCCAGATTTTCTTCATCCAATTGCTTATTGTCCCTTTCCAGGTCCCCTAGTCGGATGGAAATATTCTGCAATGTGTCCAGGGATTTTCTCAGCTTCCTATTTTCCACTTCCAGATCCCCATTCTCCTGCTCAAGAACTTCAACTTTTTCCGTCACTATTTTCATCGCTGCTGCCTTCTTTGTGAGCTGTTCATTCTCTCTCTCTAGCCGATGGAGTTCTTTTTCCATTTCTTCCACTCTTTCCACTTTTTCTTTAACCTGGTCAAAATCCTTTTGTAATTGTTTCTTCTCAAATTCCAGCTTGCTCAGTTTGCTACTAGTCTCTGTAACCGTTTCATGGAGGATCTTGTTCTCTTTTTCAATATCTTTTACTCTTGCCTCGCTGCTCACTTGAGATCTTTGTCTGAGGGATAAGACCACTTGACTAAGGTGATCATTTTCTTGTTTAAGGTCCTTTATCTACACGAACAATAAAAAAAAAAAATCAGGTAAATGTTACTCATCTACCTTTCAATGTGCAGTCCTTACAATTAGTCCTGAAGCAGACAGGACAAAACTATGTCCATTTAATCCAAGACAAATTCCTCAATAGTTTTGACTAAAACCCACAACACAAACATATAAAAAAAAAAAGTTACCTCTGGTAACACAGGATTCTAACAAATTAAAAATAGTGCTATATTCCTCCTACCAGCTAAGAGGGTCGAGGCACAGGGAGACAGTGAACAAGTGACCTTCAGAGAACACTGCGGAGAGGATGCTTTCTTAAGAATCATTCCTAATAAGAGGTATCTTTCTGTTTAGGTTTACATTCGCATCTTTGGGATCTGAAGATACAAGTTATCTCTTGTTATGGTGTCAGAAACCATAACACATTTGAAAATTTATAACAGTTATAAATCTCAAGATTAGGACAGAATATAAGATAAGGACACAATTTCTGTAAAAACAGTACACTTACTCTACTGGACAAATTTCAGCTGAAGCAATTGTGATTCAGATGGCAATTTGCATTTGATTTTTATCTAGACAACATCCACAGAAATCAAGAAGGATTTATACCTGAAAAAAATCAGAATCTGCCCTTTTCTGATGATTGAGGATACCTCTGTTTTTACATCCTGCCCTACCTGTGAAGCATTCATTAATTCTTACCACAAAGAGTCTGAATGTGTTCTAACTGAAATGTAGGACTTTGGTGGTAAAGTGCAGTTTCCCAGGTAGAAGTTTGGGTAAGAATCCTTCAAGATGAAAAGCACTACACAAATAGGACATTTTGTTGTTAATCTTCACAAATCTTGCAATAAATTTTAATATGTGTTGAAAATACACAGACCAGTCTCCAACAATTTGTGTATTTTCTTCACTAGTCTAATTAATACAGATGATATCTTGCACAAACCCATGATAGGACAGTTTCAAGGCATTGTACATGAACTGCAGCACAGTAGTAAAAGCTGAAGGGCATTTAAAATATCAATCCAGAAGACATAAATGCCTTCTCAGCATCTTTTTAAAACAGAGCAAAAAGGTTGAGTGTCTAAAAACACCCAAACCACCCAATCAGGACACACAGCTGGCAGACCACTCTTCTGCAATAAAATGGGGTTTTTATTTGTACATTCTAAATCCAGTTGGTATCCCATTCAGTAAGATCCAGTGCTTTTTACCCCAAAGAGGGAAGGTCTGTCCTTACAACAGCCTGAAAATCCCTCTATGGTTATAGAAGCAGTGGCTACCAAAACATGTTGGGCTTTTTTGCTCAAAGAAACCTTTTACCCACATTTGAAGAAGTTCAACATGCTCTTAAATAGATCTCAAATTGCACTATCTCCCTGAGAGAACCAGATGCTCTAAATGGCATCAGTAAGTTACCGTTACTGAGCATACACTTCTATATTACGTTTGCACCTGTCTGTCTTTGTCAGCTTTTAGAGTCTCCATGACAACCTGTAGCTGTTCCTTATCTTTTATCAGTTCCTCGCTCAAGGTCTCCAGATCTTGATTACTTTGCTTCTCTTTTTCAATTTGATTTTGCAGCTTCTCAATCTGCGTGGAGAGAACACACCAAAACACATCAGCCACAGCTTGACACAATGACCGTCTGCACTTTAAGTTACTTTGAAGACCAGAGGGGAATGAGATGGGGAATATGGCTGAAAGATGTAATCCTTCCCTTCTGCAGCTTGCCAGTCTCAGAGAGGGAAATGGACGGTTTTGTTTTTCTCACATGCGAGAAATCTCCTTCATGCCTATTAAGATTAGAGCATATAAGGCAAAATATTAAGAAATGCTTCACCTGCCTGAATGCCCTGTTGTCACTGATTAAGCTCTGATGCCCACCTTGCTGAGGGACGTCCCTCTTCCTAGCCTCTCCATCACTGACTGCCTTAATCTACCAGTGAATGCAGAAAAAGTTATTAAGATAATTCAGTGAGCAACAGAGAACAGAAAAATATTAAAAAAAAACATCAGGAACAGGGGAAAAGCACTGGAGTTTCCAAGCTTACATTCCCTCTCCCTGTGCTCTGTTGGCCCTGTTTTCCCCAGCAGGTGACAATACTGGATTTGAAATATTTGTGAATAAGGTCTCAGTCCTGGGGGGATGATGAATAATGTCGTCTTACTCCCTCCTTTTGAAACCCGTATTCATAATGCACTAAGCAGAGAAAAGCAGTAGCTTTTCAGTATTTAGAAGCAAGAGGTTCAGAGAACTAGGCTCCCCAAGTCAGGAAGTATTCCTTTTTATGCTTGTAAAGTACTGTGAGCACCTACAGCTCTGCACAAGTATCAGCTCATTTTTTTTGTGTTGGTATTATGAACTTTGCAAACAGTGAAAATGTCAATGAAAAAGGTATTAACAATAATTCTTACAAGTGGGAAATAGCTGCAGGCTGGGCTCTGCCTATGTCAACATGTGCCTCATTACAGGAAGTGTTTAAACAAGCAGGGACTGCTCAGATTGGAGATAAGAAGGGCTTAACAGTTAGAAATGTAACCACATTAAGGCTCATTGGTCTCAAAGCAGCTGTTCAGAGAAAGCTGGAACATAAAATCAGTAGCTCAGCAATAGTTGGTCTTCATTAGCACCCCCGGAAAACGAGAGAAAAGTGAGAAACTACTGTTACAGCCTGTTTCAGTCCAAGAAGTTAGGAATGCAGAGGAAACAGACAGGTACTTGGACTGCTGCTACTCAACTGTGCCCAAAAGGAGGGTTTTCTATCATTAGCTCCTCTGAAAACCTTGCAAGAAAGGAAAAAATATGTACATGATTTTTCCTTCTTATCATCTCCTTTTGTACTACCTGAATAATCCTGTTCCAGCTACATGAAACTTCCGAGCACTAGATCAGTAGAGAGCCAAGCATATTGGGACAATTTTTGAAAGTCTCAGACAGTGGATGATATCTGAATCCAGTTAAACGACCTTAGGGAGGCAATATTTTACTAGGAGTATCTCAGGAAAAAGACATAGGCATATAACATTTGAGAAAAAAATATTCTTTATCTCTTGTCCTCTTATTATATGTGCTTGTCTTTAACAGCCCTTAAGACCTGTTGCCCCCTCCTCTGCTTACTGTACAAACCATTCTGCAATGAATGAGAGACTTCCCTATTATCCCCCTTTTCCCTAGCACAGGCCCTTGTGGACACGCATACCATACCCTCTAATTAAGGGGATACATGTGCGAGAGAAATAAAAAAGCATGTTAGAAGAGAAGATTTAAAAAATTTTTCTAACATCACAAAACTAGTGGCCTTCTATGATGGAGTGATTACATCAGTGGACAAGGGAAGAGCTACGGATGTCATTTATTTGGATTTCTGTGAGGCCTTTGACATAGTCCTCCACAGAATCCTTCTCTCTAAATTGGAGAGATACAGATTTGACGGATGGACTGTTCAGTGGATGAGGAATTGGTTGGATGGTCGTATCCAGAGGGTAGTGGTCAACAGCTCAATGTCCAGATGGAGATCAGTGATGAGTGGTGTCCCTCAGGGGCCTGTATTGGGACCAGTACTGTTTAGTATCTTCAGCAATGACAGACAGTGGGGTCTAGTACACCCTCAGCAAATTTGCAGATGATACTAAGCTGAGTGGTGCAGTCAACACTCTGGAGGGAAGGGATGCCATCCAGAGGGACCTGGACAAGCTCGAGAAGTGGGCCTATGTGAACCTCATGAGGTTCAACAAGGCCAAGTGCAAGGTCCTGTACCTGGGTTGGGGCAGCTCCCAGTATCAACAGAGGCTGGGGGGTGAAGGGATTGAGAGCAGCCCTGAGGAAAAGGACTTGGAGGTACTGGTAGACGAAAAGCTGAACATGAGCCAGCAATGTGTGCTCAGAGCGCAGAAAGCCAATCATATCCTGGGCTGCATCAAAAGAAGCATGGCCAGCAGGTCGAGGGAGGGGATTCTATCCCTCTACTCTGCTCTCATGAGACCCCACTTGCAGTACTGCATCCAGCTCTGGAGTCCTCAGCACAGGACTGAGGACTTGTTGTCAACATGGACCTGTTGGAGCAGGTCCTGAGGAGGGTCACAAAAACAATCAGAGGGATGGAACACCTCTCCTACGAGGAAAGGTTGAGAAAGTTGGGGTTGTTCAACCTGGAGAAGAAAAGGCTCCAGGGAGACCTTATCGTAGCCTTTCAACACTTAAAGGGGGCTTGTAAGAATGACAGGGACAGACTTTTTAATATGGTCTGTTGTGACAGGGCAAGGGGTAATGGTTTTAAACTAAAAGAGGGTAGATTCAGACTAAATATAAGGAAGATTTTTTTTTTTTTTAACAATGAGTGTGGTGAAGCACTGGCACAGGTTGCCCAGAGAGGTGGTAAATGCCTCATCCCTGGAAACATTCAACGTCAGGCTGGACAGGGCTCTGAGCAACCTGATCTAGTTGAAGATGTCCCTGCTCATTGCAGGGGGTTGGATTAGACGACCTTTAAAAGTCCTTTCCAACCCAAACTATTTTATGATTCTATGAAGTCAAGACTATTTTACATATCATGTATCAGGTCTCTGTACACTGAGAGACAACTATATCTCACACAGACCATAGAATACTGTCTACTACTTCCCTGAATGGGAGGTGAAGTCCGTCAACAACTTGACTGGCCTGTGGTATTCAGTCAACAGCTCCCATCATATTCTGTGTTTCTTTGGTGAACAGTTCATGCATTTCAACTGTTCTTAATAGTAGTATTTTGAACTGCCATTTTTTTCTCCTTGGTCTGATGCATACAGTGTGCCCCTTTCACCTCGCAGGCATTCCTCACTACCGTTTTTTGTTTTATTTAACTACCAGACCTGGAGGTGAACCCACTATGTCAACACGTTCATCATCACCAAAAACATCAAACCAGTCTTGGAATCACAACTGTTTGCACCAATACAGTGCCATAACATGAGGTGCCCACAAGAATGTGCCCGGGGCAAAGCCAAAGGTTGACCACAGTTGTTCAAGTGACTCAAATTGCAAATACACCACAGGTATCTGCCGAGTGCTTTATATGCCTTGATCTCAATTTTTAAGTACGTAAATTAGAGCTGAAGTGAATTACTCATACAGAACAGGTCATAAATGGGAGTGTGGAAGGAGCAGTACAGTGAATTGAATTTTTGCAGTTTTCCTTCTTCATAGAAAGCCAAGAAGCAGAACTGGTCTCTCAACTTCACAAACGAATTTCTCCAGAAGATGGAGCAATCCAGTGATGGATACCTGTTCTCCTTGGCAGAGAAACTGGCACTCTGCTAGTTACAATGTGGTAATCCATGACCAGCATTTTGTATCCAGATTCTTTCTCCCCTTGTCCTTTAAAGCATTCAGTTAGCCCACAAGCAGGTCAGAGAAGACGGAAATCTTTTTATCAATGTCTCAGACACACAGCTTAAAGCAGTAATGGCAAAAGGAGAAATGAGCCTTACATTCTGGACAATTTAGCAAAGGCATAAATGTGGAAAAAACTGACATGGAAATTTTTTATACTCAGACTAGCAAGCAGCCTCTTTCCTTATTGGCACTTGGCTCAATCAATCAGAGTTCAGGATGCAAGTTACTAGCCAGACAAAAATAAAGCTGGTGGTTGGAGGCGAACTGAGCACTATGTCTCACAAGGACAAGCACTGAGCTGGCATTTGAGCTAAATGTAATCACAGTTAATAATAGAGTGTAACACACATATATATAAATATAAATATAAAAAGTGATGACCTACATGTTTGTTTGTTGTTTTTTTTTCCACAAAGATTAAAAGAACCCAGATATTTGCAGAGGGGGAGTCTCTACAGAACTTCTAATAGTCAAAAGGACAAGACAGAAAGAGCTGATCCAGGACTATGGACAGCAAAAAAGACTTATTTAAAAATATACTAAACTAAATTCACCTGTGTGATTTATTTGACTTACGTGGAAACAATATTAAAAATTTCAAACAAACAAAATAGTTCAATGTGGCCATGGTTTCCTTGTCTAGTAGTTACTACCATAAGATGACAAAAAAGGACACAATCAACAGTACAATCTGACCAAGGCAAGCGAGCACTGAAAGTCAACTTTTATGAAAAAGGAACAGTCACTTTGGCTTACAATGAGGCACCTAAGTAGGCAGTGAAGTAGGAGGCAACAGAATAAACCAGTGTTAGAATGCAGTTAAATAGATGGGCCCCAAATTATGCCCAGTCTTTTGGGGAACATGGGTCAAGTCCTTGCAATCCCTCATTGTCCAGGAATGCCATACAGTCCTGTGCACACCATGTTTAAAAATCCAAAAGCTCTGTTTGTTCCTGTGAGCAAATTACCTTTTTGCTAAGCTGTTGATTTTCCTTTTCCAGTTCCACAAACTTTACGCTGCTCTCTCTGGAGGTCAAGGAGGCATCTCTCAGCTCTTGGATTGTGTTCTGCAAGCTCTGATTATCCTTCTCTAACTTCAGTATGCGACTCGAAGCACATTCATTCAACTCAAACACAAAGGACTTTCTGGCTGTTGAAACATGAGAATCAGAATGTGGCACTAACACAAACATCTCCCTCCCTAGGTCTTTAAGATTCACTTGTATGAAGATAATTGCATTCAGATCCTTATCATTTCAGCTTGTCTGCTAAATAAACACTTTGTTAAAAACAGAACCCATTTTCACAGATAACAATTAAGACCTTTAATAAATAGGGAAGTATCTAAACAGATAATCATCTTAAAAGTTATTTCTTAACCCTTCTTAAAGTTGCTTTAGCCATGTTAGTAGCATGCTTAATGTTAGTATGTACTTTGATATCATCTCATACTTCCAGAGGAAATAAATTGCAGTGGTTTATTTTCTGCCTCAAAGTGTTTGCTAAACAGCAAGATGGTGCACTTCCAAAAGCTAGTGAAAACTTAGGTATTCGATCATATTTAGTCACAGAAAAAATTATTACAAAAGTGAGTTTCAGTGCGTATCTTCACAGCTACTTCATCAAGGATAAGCTGAATCAGGGAAGATATTTCACTACCAGGTACCTTGGCAGAGGACATCCATCAGAATGTTGATCATAGAGAAGCATCTGAAGTTGAAATCTCAGAACTAACAAAAGTTTATGCAAGTTTTACAGGATAGGTGCTATTTTCCTAGAAATGTTTGTAGATCAAAAGTCTCACTACCTCTCAGCCTTAACTGCCAGCACCAAAGTCTCATTGTTCTGTTCATTTCTCTGCTCAGCACCTGCATAATTATAAGAGCAACCCTCTGTTTCACATGGAATGATTGCTTCCCTTCACCTCAAAACAACATTTCGCATGAAGTTGACTTTAACATTGTCTTTAAGTCTCAGAAAATTATTCACTCCTGCTAAGTAATCCACACTATTTACATACAGCATGGAGTACTTTAGAACTGGCAAGTTTGAGACTGGTAAAATCCCATTTGTCTCTTTCATGAAGCATCACCTGGAGAGTCTTGCTCAAATGACGACTTGAATAGTAAATATTAACTAAATACTCCAGTTGAGTTCTGTCCTGAAGCAAAACCCATCTAAATGACTTCTTCCCATGCTTATTTTTTAAATTATTTTGAATGCAATATTCTGAACTAGCAAGTAAAACCTTCTGCTATCTGCCACCCTTGCAGACTCAAATTGAAATCCAGGAACAGGAGGTCTTCCAAAAGAGCTTTGCAGACTGACACTAGTTGTACAAACAAGCTCCATTCAGAACAGCAACATGCACTGAAATAGAGCTTCTTAAAGAAAACTATTGTAAAAGTAGGACTGCACTTCTGTGAAATAATTTAAAATTTAAAAGTTTAATGTTCTTATTTTTTAAAAAAAAAATCAGGCTTCTTTCAATATTTTTTTTTTCCTACTGAATACAAGAGATTACTGATGTTCAGTTCCTCTAAGGTAAACCTGCTTTGCAAGATTATTAATTAAAAGTAACAATTAATTAGCCATTAATCTTAGTAAAGAGAACTCAGACCCTAGACAGCAAGTAGATTTGAGAGTTAGTGTCAGGCACATTTGGTTATTTTACAAAAAAAAGCTATTCTTCTAGACAGCTTTCCTGAAAATTGAACATCTGCTTACTCTAGTTTATTCCTTTGTCTTCAAGTTAAACTGTTGCTGGTACACAAAGCCAAACACGCAAGTCTCAACAGAATCAGGTGAGTAATCAATAAAAGCTGCACACTGAACTGCACAAAATAGTTTATATTTCCCAAGTTCCATTTTAGCATTGTTATTTCGGCTGGCATTATAGACTGGTATTATGCTAAAATTTGACTAGTGAAGTAAGCATTAGTTATGTTTGTGATGGTTACAGAAATCAAATCAACCATTCAAAAAAGTAATCAGCCAGTTATTTTAACTGTACACATTTTTCAGTATCTAGTAAAAATAAACGACTTCAGCATATGCTACTTCCTGAGACTTAAAAACCAGCTAATTGTCTGTACTAATTGTACTAAAGAATCCTAAAGATCACAGACTCCTTCCAGCCATTCAGTTAGAAACATCCAGTGTTTGGTGTGACATTTCTGTTGTCGTTTATAAAGCTTTCTTTTATAAAATTTTTATCAAATTACTTAAAGTCACTCTCTCAGTGATGAAGAAAGTAAAAGGAAAACATTTTAACATTTTCAAAAGAAAGTGAAAGAAACTAGAAGGAATACATTCTAGAAGTTCTGAAAAACTAAGTTCAAAGTGAAGTGGCTGAATGAGAGAATTTCTCCAAGCTCGGACTCAACTTCTGTTCCCATCTCAGTCAACGAACCCATCTACTCTGAAAGAGATCACAAACACAACAACAGCTACCGCAGCTGGTACTTACTATCTGCAAGATCTGTGCTCTTAGACAGTTGTTCTAGTTCCCAGCCTAGGTGGGCAGACTCGTTCATGCTCTGTTTCTGTGCAATCTCCAAGACCATGTTCTCTTCCAGCAGCTCTTCAATTCTCTTCTTGTCTGTGTCTCGGTCCTGTGCAAGACACACATGAAGGAAAATGCATATATTCAGCTTATCCATAAGACTGTTCTGTCAGTTACGCTGCTACAAGCACAACACATATTGAAGATAGAAGAATCTCCTCAAACACCATGTGCTTTTATACTGAAATACATGTAGAGCATTAAACGTTTGCTGTGGGCTACCATACATGCCACAGAATGCAGTGCAGACACCCAAGTGGCCCTGTTTAGAGTCAGCTCAGGTCCATGATACACTTGGAGGCAAGGGACTAGAATGAGAACATGCTGGGCGATGACAGGGCCAGTACAAGGCAGGACTAGTAAGACAGGCTGGATTCAAGCTGTCTCCAGAGCGAAACTCTTAAAAAATATGTTGCATCATGCACGGACAGACTAGAGACTGCAGATTCAACCTTGAATTCTACTGAGCTTCTTGAACTCATCACGTCAAATTCGGATCTAGTCACATGGATCAGCAAGTAACATCTGCCTCATAACCTGGATTTTAAAATATCCGCAAAACAGATTTGGAGAATGGTCTACCATTGCTTCTTGTGATTATTTTAGTCATTTGCATTTGTGAGAGCTGAAGTGGTGCCTCAGACAGTCCCATCCAAAAGCATTACCCAAATATTCATCAAGTCACCCAGAAACACATCATTCAAAATCACCAGTCACTTTGGAAAAGCTGGAGCATGACATGACCCTTATAATGCCCTGAATCAGTCACTAAACATAACTCCACACAGCAACCTCAACATCTTTGTTTCCCACAGACCCTGTTGGAAAGTCTATACAGTTAATCCCACAAGAATTCAAACCACAGAAGGATAAGAGGACTATTAAATACAAAAGATGAAAGAGCATTTATTATTTCTAGTGGAATTATAAAAATCTAATGTTGCTTTTGTTTGTACACAATCATCTGTCACTCCTTATATTTCCTTGTCTATGAAGCAATAAGCCATGCCTCTGATTTAACCAGAAACAAATTTTGGAATTTTGTGTCTTTTACAGCAGTAATGGATTCTTACATACAGTGTAATGGCTGGGGGTTTTGTTTCCAACAAGATCATTTACTACAGTAGATTTCACTTCTTATATCTAAGAGATTTCTACTTAACTGACAGTTTTTAACATCTCCATTAAGAATATATATGACAGCAATCTGCATTTTGAAATTGTGATACACCTTCTTGCATAAAATTAATCAGTCTCACATAAAGTAGAATTGGCAAGATTTACACTATCAACATGATATTTCAAGAATTAATGGACACAAAGTTCAAACTAAAGACCTCTTTCAAAAGCATGTAGAACATTTATTGGCCTGTCTCCATTGGTTTCTGTGGCATGAATCTGTGACCTAGCATAAAAACAGAAGTTAAAAAAATTAGCATAAAGAAAAGGAGAGGGCATACCAGCTCTACATCATGAAGTTTGGATTTCAACTGCAAGTTCTCCTTCTCTAATTCATGCAGTTTATCACCACGAGCTCTTGCCATTGTTAGCTGTTCTTCTAGCATGGCTTTTGTTTCAATCAATATGATGTTGTCCTCTCTTAACTCCTAGGAAGAAAAAATAACAATGTTAATCTCTTTACATAAACTGACTTTTCAAAGACCAGGTGACTTTTTAATAACTGAGATTGCAAAATACAAGAAATTTGACATGTTTCTGTCTTTCATAAAAAAGTTTTTACTTGATATTTTAATGTGGGATTATATTATGTTTAATTATCTGTGTCGTTAATGCAAGTAAATCTAATATTTCTTTTTGTTTTTCCTGAATTTTAGAAGTTTAATGGAGTTCCTTTGCTTATATAAGGCTAGATCAAGAGGTGCATCAAAGAGACTCCAAACACAGAAGAGTAACTGTTCAATTCCAATTCCACTGTTGTAATACCATTTCCTTACCCGACTCACTGTAGTTCCCAGTTTCAAAATAGGTATTTATTTACTTTTGAGAGACGTTATAGTGTATCCAAAGTATGCTGGGGAGCATTATCCATATCCCTGTTTCAGTACACTTACATGTAAATGTCTGTTTAATAAAGTTTCTCATGAATAGAATTTTAATTCACTTAAACAAGAGAAGTTGTTTCATACTTATCACTTAACGCACACCCTGCCTCATCCCCAATAAACACATAAGCATTAACTGTACAAGCCATGTTGCTTATCCATTACAGCTTTTGGATCTTTCACTGAGTAAAATCTTTCACTTATTCTGCTGTAGCCACAGCATTAGAAACGAGTTAATTATACTGCACTCCTAACATTCCTTGCAAAGTGACAAACGAAGCCCTGTGCATTCAAGTATTTTACCTCCAGAAACACGAAACATCCAAAACATAAAATCCAGCCATGCATTCTTGGTCATGTTTTAAGTACATTTATTAAATTATGTTGTATTTCAAGTTATAATACCTCAATGTTAGCTTTTACTCTTCTTGATCCTCAGGTAAGTCTTGAGTCAGACACAGAATTTTCTGTGGCAGGAATGTATCAGCGTTTAAAAGACTAAATGGATACAGGACAGATTTTCACCCAGAAGAGTTACAGCAAGGCATGAAGCAGATTATTTGATTCTCTAAAGAAAATTTCTTTTCTTTTTCTTTGCTTTCCTCTCTCCTCCCCCCATCCCTTCCTCTGCTCCAATGAAATATGCAAAAGCAGAACACGCGCACACAGGCAGGATGAAATGCTTATGGCTCGACAAGTTTATTTCTAGACAACTGTCTTCAAAATGTGAAATCTCTGCTGACATCAGTGTTCATGTCTGCCCTCTGAGACCACAAACATCCAAACCAAATAGATTCCTGAAAGATCACCAGGCATGAGCAAATCGCTTTCACTGCTTAATCAGCAACTACCCTCTCATTTTTAGGGGAAGAATGAGCCTTAAGAAGCCTTATGTGGCTCAGTTATTTAAAATAAACAAACCACAAAGAAAAAATGAAAAAAAATGATGATAGCTGTAAAGCACAAGTTGCAGGTATCTAATGACAGCCACTCCCCTTGCCTTTTGATGCTACAGAAGACAATCATTTAATAGTCTTATATAGCAAGTAATCTTAGTTGTTTGCTGCGTCTTGACTGTAGATGGCATAATATGGAAAGTCTACCTTATGCAGTATATATTGTCCTTGATCTCTCAGTGGGTCGGCTACCAACTTGCAAAATATGAAAGGAAAAACTTCCCTACTACAGTAGCATTAAAAAGACAAGTATGTTAGTGCTTGTGAAGTGGTTCAACTACTGCAATTAAAATGTCTGAATGTGCAATAATAATAATATGGAAACATTAATTTTATAGAACCAGCATTTTGGGCCAAGTCTGACCTAAGAGGGTCACTTCAGGGTGGGCAAACTAAAAAGGCTGACGCTAAACAGATGACAGACCAGAGGAAGTACACTACACGAGATGTGCTGGGTGTCATGTAAGCTGCCAGAATACCTGTAACGAAACATCAACATGAGAAGAATTTACTTTGCTAGATCATCACACTCATTCTGGACCACAGCCCTAAGTAGTAAGGTGGTGTCTGACCTCAAAAACACAGCCTCAGAACTATCCCCAAAACTGCCTACCAAGCAGGAAATAGTTATTTTAGCATCTCAGGAAGAGTCAAGCTACGTGCCAAGCACATACACAAAGCCAGGCTCTGGTACAAACCACACATCACCAGGAGATGCAACATATGGAAGACTGAAGCACTTTCCATTGAGCGCCCAGGCAGGGCGGACATGTCAGTTCAAAGCAGTTCTGATGAAATCTTAAATTAATAACCTGGTGGAAATGGCTGCTATGGTGAGCTCAACATTGCTCACTGGTGTACCCATGATCTGAGGTTGTCTTAATATTGAAAAGTTCATATAATTTAAATAATTACTCCATGGGAGCTTTGTAGAGTTATATCTCAAGGCCTGGAAGGTAAAACTGTACTAACTAAAACATGTCAGCAACTAACATATCCCAGAAGTTGCTGGGAAAACACAGGTGACCTAAAAATTTGTCTGGCTACAAATGGCACTTGTTAGACAATCAGCAGGTGGTGGCCACAGTATGGTAGTGCTTCCATTGAAATTATGGGGTTTTTTTTAATTGACAAATTCACTAACATTATTTTGTAATTATGAGGGTTTTTTAAGTCGACAGCAAAAAATAGTTGGCTGTGGATTTTTATGTTTTTAAAACACACTGAATATACTAGGCAAGGGATTAAAAAAACATCTTTGCTTTACGTCACTTAAATTGTGATGGTTTAATATCTAACATATATAATTCTGTTTTGTAATTTCTAAAATAAATTACATATTGTGGTTTGATCCTGCATCGCTATGCCTTGAAATAGCTTTAAGAATGTGCATTGTGTACACATACGATTACAATTAACTCTGTGGGTAAGCGGTTGCACAATCAGGGTGTGTTGCTACTGGAAAACATTTTCAGAAACTAAAGTAGCAATCAGATTGTTTAAATCTGAAACTAGAGAATTTGCACACGCATCCAGACCTAGCTATTAAACAAAGTTCAAACCCCTCCCTTCTGGCAGTTCAGAAGCTGCCCCTACTGAGCCAAGACAGTTAACATCTTGTGACAATCAAACATTGCCTTGGACAGCTATATGAAAACATACAAGAGATGCTTTTGCTTTTTTTAACATTCACAGAAATTCCACCCGCCATCTCACATGGAAACGTGATTGCAGTGAGAGGAAGAAGAATGAGCAAGGGAGACTCCCTGGCCTCAGAAAATAACCTGAGCTCCTGGACAAGCACAAGGTTCAATGGAGAGGCATGCCAGAGGGAATCTTTACATTGGAGAGAAGCACCTTGGACGAAAGCGCTGCACTAAGCCTGCTCCTCCACATTCACTGTTACGACCTCATTAAGCAAACCCAGCAGGAAGGTCTCCAGAGCATATTCATCTCCATCTTCCTTGAACGGTGGTCAAATTAAAACGTCATTTCTGAACAACTTTGTCAAGACAAACAGAGAAGGAAAACACACACACATGCCCACACGTTATATTCACATAAAGACTTGCTCCTTTTGCACTCGTTCTGCAATAGCTTCTTAAATCTCTTCCTGTCACCACTGCTGATTTATACTACATGCCTTCAGAAACTACTTGTTGTAAGCTTGCTCACAATTCCTAAAGCTTGTCACAGTATCATACACAGAGCACATTCGGTATTTTTTGCTCAAACTACCAAACGTGTATGTAAACTACAAGAAGGAGAATATTTTTAAGTGCTCATTTAGTAGCTTTCTGCATTGAGGCACAAAGGTAAACCCACTTTTTCTTCTCACTTACCAATTCAGCACTGCTTATGAACAACCTTGTCAAGACCTTATGGGTCTTAAGGTATCACACTACCATAGAAAAGTGGCTTACGCTGCACTTTACACACCTACATTTTCACTGCTGTGCTGAGATTTGTTCAGGTTTTACTAGACTTAGAGCTGAGGAAGCCAGCCGTAATGAGCAAATGCCACAAGACAAATCAGCAATGTACTGTCTAGTGGTAAAATTCTCTACCATGTTACATCCCTGCATAAATCTTACAACTTGGAATTGTAAGCCAAACATTTTTTTGAGGGAGTGGGAGGAATCTGTGCAGACACTGAACTGACTCCAGCCATCAACCCTTCTTTTGGAAGGGTGGAGGACTTGAGACAGGTAAGACAGAAAACTGTGGGACTAGGGAAAGTTGGATACTGGCTACTATGACAGCCTTTGTGCTAGTCCATGACTATAAAAGACAGAATAGTGCCCTGTGGAATCCTCTGAATATATCAGCATGACACCAGCAGTTTGCCTGACGCTGTGACTGTTCAAAACTGACAGACCATGGATGTGCCAAGACTTGATAAATGATGGAAGGAGTGGTGAGAATGTGAAACACTCTGGCTATCCTAGACCACAGAGCAGCCTGCAGACAGCTGCACGATCCTGCTGCATATTAGAAGAGCTCAGCCCCTACAGCAGCAGCAACTTTTGTTAGAGGCCACACCATGGCCCAGAATTAGAAAAGTGTCATATTGATGGGAAATATTCTTTGTCTCGCTACCATATTTCAAGGAGGTATCCTTGGAGAGTCAGCATTCATCTCTGATGTTCAATACTTTCACTAAAAACTGGCAGGGTGGAAGAGGGAGTGAGGAAAGTTGGAACAAAATTGAAAAGGAAGTGGAAGCCTCTTTACTGAATGATACGTTAAGATTAGCATGCAGACAGCAGAGCAGGAAACTGCTGGCTCTAGGACAAGCAAGGAGGCTGAGAACTCAACAACTGAAATAGCTACTCCCTTGATCTCCGATGAAGACAAGACTAAAAAACTGTTCTCTCCCAGCTCCAGTTAAATTATCTGTGTGGCAGGTAGAAGCTAAGTGACTCCAGTGCACAGCCAAAAGGGAAATGCCAGGATACCATGCCGATAGCTAGTGTGCTAGGTTAATGCACGGCTGATTTGCCAGCTTGAGGGAGGAAAACAGAGTCAGAGCTTCGTACTCCCTAATGTAAACTGGGAATTATTGAGAAAGACGACAGGCTTTTATAGTCTTTTTCTACATTTAACAACTATCCATTTTAGTGAACCTATTCAAAAGCAGCAGCAGCTAGCTGGCCCCTTAGGTTAAGGAGAAAAAAAAAAAATAAATCTACAAAGTAGAGTTTATAGAGCAGAAATAAGGTCTGTGTTCTCAGCCACAGGCCTGGCAAATGCGAGTTTCAGCACTGCCTCTTCTACCTCTAGTATCAGTGCAGTTGTCAAGTATCGAACCTCCACGTGTTCAGCAAGCCTGGATACTTATTTGACTTTGGCTGAAGTGTTACACATGTGCGTTACTGACAGTTTAGGTGAGAATGGCTCAAAGAACTGAAAGGACAGAAGATCAGAGCAGTCTGACCTAAATTTAAGGTCAGCCATGCTGTGAGCAATGAATATATCTAGATGATCTCCAAGGTCCTTTCCAACCCAAGTTACTTAATTCCAGGATGGGCACAGCTGCAGGTGAATAAGCTGAGTAATGGCATTACTACTGGAACAGAGCTATACATTTCTCATTGACATACTCTACTGAGGGCACAAGGGAAGATCCAAGTTTTCTCTCCTTTCTACTACAAGCAACAGTTGCAAAGAGGAGTGGCTAGAATTTGTCATCTGAGGTCATGCTTAAAAATGCCCAGCCATTTTAACAACAGTTGCACCTGCTACAAACCCCTAAGGAAAGACACTCAGACATTTATTTGGCTAATTTACACATGATAGTTTAAATGTTGGCCAAAGGAACAACTCTGGAACACAGGCGTTTCACCTAAGAGGAAATTTTCAAGGCTAGACTAAAGGTCTGGATTCTCTAAAAGAAGCGTCCAGAAAAGGTCTGTCCTGTTTAGCCACATAATGCTGAACTAAACAGAGTTTATTAAAACTAATAGGTACTTATTTTTGGCATGCACCAAGACTTTCTTGTCACTGAAAGAAGCTTTAACACTGGTAAGTCAATAACTATGGCATATGTTATGAAATTTCTACTTGCTCTGATGTTTTGCTACAGTCAGCTCAACGACAAACACCACATGAACTGGTAACACAACATATGCCGAACATTAAGGATTACTCAGCAAATCTCTCTCCCAATTTTCACTTGCCTCCATGCGAGCTTTGTAAAAATCCACATCATGAAGTTTCTCTTTGCACCGAACAAGTTCCATCTCAAGTCTCTCCACACGATTTGCCCTCTCTCTCAGAGAGTCCAGTTCATCTCTATACGCTCGGGCAGAGCGAGCATCTGAGGCCAGGTGGATATTCTGTGAAAAGTGAGGATAAGCAGGGAGAAAAAAAAATCTTAGTTAATACTTGAAAGCATGTTCTTTAAACTTGATTTTTATTTATTTACATATTTATTTTAAGCACAGGAAAATAGCATTCTCTTGGTAGAGGAATAAGGGAATTCTCCTACCAGCCAGTAAATTCTCTACAAGACAGGAAGTTCTTCAGCCTGTTGGGACTCTGGCATTTCTAATGTCTGATGCTGCATAAGCTTCAGGCATTACTAGGCTATTTGTAAGCTAAACAGATGAGATTGCTCTCACCAGTTAAGTGGAAAGCGCAGCATTGCTATGTCATAGCCATAATCATCAAACAGCTTGCTGGAGTAACTTGATTTCTGCATTAAAAAACAGGCATAGTAGTCTTTTTAGCCTCACACTGAAAGAGGCATTTTTAAACACGGAAGACTGTCACAGTAAAACAAGCCCATCTTACCTCTTGTTTTATTTTTTGCAGTTCTAGGGTGAGCTGCTCAACTTCATGCTTAGAATCTACAAGCTGCTCAGACTTCTCTTCTCTAAAAAGGGTTAGAAAAAAACTTTGTAAATAGGGACACTGCTGGAAATCTGGAAAGGAGGACAAAAATCTCCTAGCATATTCTGCACATAAAGTCTCTCTGTCATGCCAGCTTCATAACAGCAAGAGTTTTTTTTCCCTCATGATACCACACACATAATGGATCCAAGTTTGCAACTCTAGTTTTACACTAAGTACCTCAGTTTAAATCTCATTGGTGCTACTGCTGTCATAGCTAGCTTCACTAGCCTCTGGACTTCTCACTAATAATTAGAAGTGCAGCTAGCAGTTGGCATTTTGAAGAAGGGAAGAAAGAGATGAGACAAAAATAAAAATGGAAGTAGCCATCACTCTGTGTTTAAAGATCAGTTAAGAAAGAGAAAAGATGGAATATGCACACTAGCTTCCTACTGCTATGAATTTGAAAGACATGATTCTGAGAGCTCCCACAGAGGCCAGTGTACCAAAGTCGACAGGCAACTGCATTTTCAGGATGCACAAGACTTAATATACAAGTCTGTCTAGAAGTACAAATCACTGGTGACTCACAGCTCCTGCCGGATTCTTCTCAATTTAGCCTTTGTATCTGCCAGCTCAACTGCAAGGTGCTGCTTGTCTTCATTAGAAAGAAGGTTGCCTGGATTTGGTGAAGAATCTGGACTTGGTGCTTTTATAGGACTTGGTGGTTGCTGAGACTGCAGATAATCTCTCTCTTGGGTGAGATCTACAATGACCTGGAAATACAGAGAAGTGTGTAGTGTCTAGAGATAAATAGATCGTTTTTCAAATATCTAAAAGTGATGTATAAATGTAGCAAATTATTAGCCTGACATACAGAATTCAAGCGATAGCCAGGAGGGAAGGTTACACAGAGGAGAAAAGGAATCTCCGCTATGCTCAGACCACTATAACATTCTCCTTCTGGTGCTCATAAAAAGCAGTCTATTTTGCTTGGAGAATTCATAAAAAACAGTAACAACTATCAGTTTTAACTAACACAATCACAGTCAAAAGCATGACAGAAAATTAACAGGTTGAAGCGGAAAAGCCTCCTCCAGAGATCTGAAGGAAAAGGAACTGCAGAGTCAGCAACAGATGGGATTGTCTTCACATGGAAAAAAAATAATAGACACTTGAACCCATAATGGTAGATACCAATTGAGAGATAGGCAAGCAATCTCTCAAAGATGAATGACTGAACAGACTTGCAGAGACAAAAATCTCAAGATAAAGTCACAACTTCAAATATTTAGGTCTCTCCATGAAGAGAGCACTCCATTTCTCTTACCAAACATTTCACCACATCTTAGTGTTTACGTGAGAATCAAGGGAAAAGTCAAAATCTTTCTACTGATTTTCAGAGGTGTAGTAGAAAAGTGCAGAACAAACAGAAACCCAGCGCACAAACAAGACACAAGAGAAGGAACGCAGCCTGCATCTGCTGCTTCAAATGAGCTCTATATGGCAGAGACAGGTCATCGTACTTCTGTGCATTCATCTCTCTCATCAATGAGTCTCTTGAGGTGGAAAACCATATTCCTGGAAAGAGACTCAAGTTCTTCCGGGGCCATATCTGGGAGCTCCAGCCACTGCAGGTCAAAGACATTCTCTTGGTTGTGAGTCACCTAGGAAAAGAAAAAAAAAAACCAAAACCAAAAAGGTCTTTCCACTGATTGATTTGTAAATCTGTTTGCTGTATATGCTGTGTCCCCCAGGATCTTCTACTCATCAGTTAAAACACATACCACATCTCAACAAAACCAGGTGGTAAATAACAAACACGATGACCTTAACTGTAACATTACCCAACAATTTTTGGTATGCAATTTTTGGTATTCAATTTTTTTTATAATTATTAAAGTTTGTTTTTGTAAGTGATCAGATACATATGATCATCAGGAGCACTTCTGCTTGCATATTAGAAGCGTGCAACTGTCTTACTGCAAGTACTGAGGTCATCACAGGGATTTGAAGGGCTTGATCTCACACTGAACAGTTAGGTTGATGTCTCACTGAGAAGAAGCCCTGCTTTCCATGAATTTGCAATTTGCAGCTGATATAGCTGGAAGGAATTGCCTTTAGCAGAAATGTCTCTGGTTGCTGCTAGCAGCTATACCTTTCAGCTGCTATCTTACCCAAACTGAATTCCTCTCAATCATTTAGCAGAAGTGTCAGGCAAGTCTCTCAAGCTTAGTTAAAGACTGCTCCTACTTTTGTCATAACCATGAGCTTAGTTCAACACAATGTTTTGTTTTATTTTTTTTAAAGCAGAACTTTTTTCAAGTGTTAAGAAAAAATTCCTGTCTTAAAACTTTCACTGTTCCTCAAATCTGAGCATATGAGGCTTTCTACACCTGCATGCACTGACAGCCAGGCACAGCCAGTGCCCACTCCTGGCAAGGCACACCCAGCAGGGGCTGTTTCCACATGGTTCTCCTTTGGGTCTCGAAAGCAAGGTGGCTCCCAACGTCTACACGTATTCCTTCCTGCTACAGAAACCTTAGAAGTCCAAGAATACTGGTCATTGGATCAAACTTCTCTTTAAAAATAGAATATATGTCCTTTTTCAGCTGCAGAGTACACTTTTCAAGACCACCTGAGCTCAGCGGCCACTGTTCAAAGCAAGCCACTGAGAAGCCTCTGTCTCTCACCTACCACGGGACTTGCGGACTAAGTGCCAACACCATGGCTGCAAACTGCACTGCAGCTGCTAAACCATACATGCTTTTTGAAAATATTACACTTACATCCTTACAATAATTCCTTCTACATTTGCTATAACTGGCTAGCAAGGCATTTACCACTGCATCTCTTTAAAAGACCACTGAGCCAAGTAATGATCCCAGCACCTATCATTTTTATCCTATAATTGGATTGCAATCACACATTCAATTTTTTTTTGTGAAGTTCATGAATCCATTACGAAATTCCATGTATTAATATTTCATAGCAAAAAACTCTTAAGTCAAGGAAGGAAGAGGTAAAAAGTCAAAATAGACAATACTGAGAGTCCCACCTCCTGAATGTGTGACACAATGGCAGCTTGGGTTTCAATATCCAGTTGTTTTATTCTTTCAATAAACTCTTCTTTTCTTTCACACTGTTAAAAGAAAACACACCCTGAAACAGTACTACATATCCTAAAACTTACTGCACCATTTTTTATTTTAAAAAGTTTTTAAAATACCCACATTGCTAAAAACATTCAAGATCTACAGTTTGTCACACTAGAAGATATAACATGTCATTGCTCCATAGGGTATGAAATGAATTATGCATGAAATTATTGAAACTTTTTACAGCCAGTACTTAAAACTAAGTTAAATGGCTGGTTTTGTTCTTTAAAAACAAGTTCAACGTGCAATGAGATCAAGAGGTGGGGCAACAGCCAGAGGAAGTCATCGAAGCTTCATTAATGGAGGTGTACAAACGTAAACCTACATTTACATTGCATCGTTTAACTTGTCTGCTTTGCTGTTTGCATTTTGTTTGGTTTTGGCAACAAAGAGATGCATCAATTTAGATAGTGTTCACATCAATGCATAATGTTGCTTGTTGGACTAAATCAACATGTGCTTTAGATAAAAAATGGAGTTGGAAAACATTCCAGATAAAAATGAGTGACATTTCAGACAAAGAGATTTTAGTAAATCTTTTACTTACGGCTTTTAAAGAGGCAGACATCTGCTATCTGTGTATCTGTGATTGTACACTAACAACATTATTGCCTTCTTGTAACAACTCTGCATTGTAGAGAAGTTAAGTATTAAAGTTTTTTTTTAAACTCATTTACAGTGTCCCTTCAGGGCCTGGTCCTGAGTCTCACCATTCCTTTCACTGGGAAGAACTTGAGGACTGAGGATGCACAGCAGCTTGCCAAATCAGACCTTTATTCTTTGTGCTGCAATGCAACACCGCGATAGTTCAGAGCAGGCACATGAAGACAGCTTTACCCTGACATAATTGACTTGACACAGCTGAGCAGGGTAAGTGTCCTAAGGCATGACAAAAACACTAGGCAGACCTCCAAACAAGGTCAATTATAAGCAAAGGCTAGCCTGCAACACGTCTATTGTTTACCACCACAGAGGTTTGGTGGGCAGAACACTGATTTCTTTATCTGCTAACTGTCGTGAATTTCTGAGGAGTTTCCTGTTTAAATTGCCTGTTCATTTATTTTAACAAATGCCGCATAAAAATCCTCACATGAATATACAAAGTATCTATTCATTTCTGATTTTCTATACGTAATATTCAATCAAAAGATTATGCAAATAAAACCAGGATTCATTAAACAAATTTTTAGACTGTTAGCTTACCTATTTGTTTGGCATTAATATGTAGTGTTACACTCCTGTGTATTTTAAAAACAATAAGAACATAAGCCAACACAATCTTGATATCAAGAACACTGTTAAAAGCTTATCTCTTCCCACTTTGTTATCAAAGTAGATGATTAAGTGGCTGATTAAGCAATGGCAACAAATTGAAGCTACTGGTATCACAAAGCGTGCTTCCCTTCCCTAGGCTGTCTTTTCCCCTACATTTCCTTCATTCACCTATTGTGTCTTCTCACAACATCAGCTCAGAAGCTGTCTTGAGATGAAGATTTGCTCACACAGCACTGATCTTTGGGTGGATTTTCTCAGCCCAGAAAAAAAAAAAACAAACCCACAAAACAACAGATTAAAAAATATTATTTTTCAAGCCTGTAACGAATGTTCACCTGCACAGCACATCCCAGAACCAACAACAGCAGCTTCTTAATTTCATCCATGCTTTTACCTAGAGAGGAAAAAAGGCAATCAGTACATATGCACACCAAATTAAGTACTTGCAAGTGACTCTCTCCAAAATATCCACCTGAAAAGAGAAATAAGACCTTTGAACAAGTGCCTGAACAACATATGTGTCCATTATGATGTTACCATACTTTCCATGTAACAATACAGTTCTTATGGATTAGTTTAAAATCTCATATCTAGCAAGACTTTCTCCCCCCCCACCCCTCAATGCGCTATCCTCACCTACCTTTTCTGAGGCTTTTCTGATCAATGCAGAAAAATATATCCTTTAAATAGTTCAACGCATATGCTTAATGCCTGTCCCTTCTTTTGTGATTAATAAGGGTGCAAAAAAACCCTACCAAACCACCCACTCCCCCCGCCCAAAACAAAACAAAAACCACCCTGGGTAGAAGTGAAGGAGGCTTACTCTCAAAGAAAGAACTTGTCTTAAATTCTCTGTCTGTAAAATAGTTGCCACTCAGACTTCCCAAAGCTGAATGCCATTCTGTGCACATAAATTCTCTCTAAGATATGTTTTAGTAAATAAATTCCACCTCTGTTCTGCA
Organism: Tauraco erythrolophus; assembly: GCF_009769465.1. NCBI lineage: Eukaryota > Metazoa > Chordata > Aves > Musophagiformes > Musophagidae > Tauraco > Tauraco erythrolophus. The sequence goes on from NC_141470.1 coordinate 54,936,939, forward strand.
TCAAAGCCTGTTCACACTTTGAAGCATAAACCCCATGTGCTATGAGAGGGATAAAATATGAGTGATGTCAAAGGGAGAATATGCAGCTAACCATATGCTCGGAGAGCTGCAGGGAGGGAGGAGACACACGCAGGTTGTTACTGCAGGGAATCCTCCTGTGACCAACAGCCCTGCCGGCCACCTCCTAAGGTTAAAAGATAAAACCACACAAGGGGAATCGGGGTGGCTTTGAGCCAACTCCAGATCTTGTTTCAACAAAATTAATGCAGGGATTGTTGTGTGGTAAAGAAAATTATGTGTATCAAAGATAGATAAAGGAGAAGGAAGGCAAGGAGTTTCAATGAGAAAATAAAAAAAATCATTATGGAGTTAGGTTCAGAAAAAGCCTGTCCTCATCCATGCTGGAGGAAGAGAAGGAGAGAGGAACAGGCCACATGTAGTTTTCCCTCATCCCTATACAGCTGGAGGCATCCCTGCATGCCCCCAGACATATATATATTACCATGGGACAAACGTTTTCATTTTATATCCTGCTTTATTGGGTGTTCAATTGCTCCTATCAGTAAACAGGGAGATAGTAATTTCTGAGCGCAACTGTGTTGCTCCACCAACACCACCACCCTTGTAAGGCTGCACTGGCAGAAAGTTAGAGGCATGTGCAGGACCCAAAGCCAGGGAACTGGAGTTAAACTGACACACCAATTGAGCTGCCGCAGCTCCATGGATGCATGAAGGCACACTGACCTAAATCACAACGGGGGTTACCTCCATTCTCAGAACCTTGCAAGCCAGCGCAGCCACACGCGGGCAACTTCAGAAATAACTTGTTTTCTGATTACCTGATTTTAGGGCACAAAAATGCCCTAAACCGATCTTTAAATGTACCTTAGTTGTTAAACAATTTTTCAACAACTTTTAGGAATGTTGACCTTTAAAACGTTTCAAGAACACCCTATATAAAATTTTAGTATACTATATGAATCAATAGTAGAATTCTCAATATCCAAATCCCATGTTATTAATCATTAATTCTTCTCTTCTGCAGACAGACATATTTAAAATGTGCTAGTTCACACTTCACCCTGTAAATACAATATTTGTTCATTTCCCTGCAGAATATCTAAAAACTGTTTTTGAAAGACGTACAATCTTTCTTATTCTTCTCTCCTCATCTAGCAGCATACATGGCTTGCTCTTTTCTGAAAAATTACTATTTAAGATACAAATAACATTTCCGTCAGATTGTTCTGTATGATTCTAATAACACAAGCTTAAATGTAGACAGCATCACAAAAAATCCCCAGCAACAACAAAAAAAGATCTGTTACTTCACGAACAGTTCCTTGGAGGGCACTACTAGCTCAAGGAGATACTTAGTCTGGTCAGAAGAAATTTTTTTCACTAAACTGAATTCTCATTAGAGTTTCAGCATTGGCTTTCATTCCGCATCAGCTTCAGAGCAGATCCAGACCAGGCATTAAACACAGAGCAGGCCTGTGGGACACGAGAGCAAGTTGCTAAGTTATGGAAAGCAAGTGACTCAAGTGTGTGTTTCATTCTCCCAAACTTACTCAGGGCAGAACATCTTCTCCATGAGAAACTGAAGGAGCAGCCATCAGGCTGCTTGCTCCAGATTACTAGACAAGTGTTCTAACCCTTGCATGTTCTGGGCACCTCCACCTGTTGACCATAAATTCCAATCCGTGCACCATGGCATCACAGTTACCCTCAGGATGAGCCTAGTGGCTTGAAATCACTCATTTTGGAAAACATCAGGGCTGCTTTCCAACAGTGGAAGCATCTATACCATCCTAAAGACATGCAAGCTACTTAACCCATTCAAACCACACTCTACCTCTCTGCACCAAAGATAGGAGGCTTTGCTATTCTCTCCATGAGATAACAGATGGGCATCGGTGATGCTGCAGGACCCTGTGAGGAGAAACACCTTCAGCTATTACTGCAAAGTACCTTAGCAAGGTCAACCCTGTTCCACCAGGGACTACCTTGCCTGGAAAAAACACTCCAAGACCTTGCCCCCATGCGGGTCCTCCCATCAGAAAGGGAAGGTGAGGCAGACACAGCAAGCCCCTTTGGCAGAGAAGGCCAAGCCAGAGTTTATAGAAAGGAGTGAGAAATTAAAAGACAAGATAATGAGATTTTTAGTTTGCTACTGTTCTAAAGATAACATTTGGCAGCCTGCTCTCCCCACTGGCAGCTTTCACAGAAAACTTAGCTGTCAGTATTTTTCCAAGATTTTTTTTTTAATAAATTATTTTATGCTTGCAGACATGCTATGCACATGTAATTAAAATGAGATTGTACTGCCTACTAGAAACATTTTTAAGGTTGAAGGGTCTACTTAGCAGATCTACTCTGCCAGCCACACAAGTGTTTCTGAACACCATGTGTGACTATTTTAGAGTTATACTTTTCTCAATTCCTTGGGGTTTCATTCAGAAGTCATCTCCCATTCAAGCTAGGTTTGAGTAACATTTTAAAGCCTCGTGGAACAACCTTATTTACAGGAGACATTTAGAAGAAATAGGGTATGAGTATGAAAAAAAAACCTCTACTAATCTGAAGTGCTTTAGTTTTTTCAACTAAACCTCAGAATGAGCCAGGAAGGGATTAATTACTCCTCTCCCCTTTCATCTCACCCACAGGAGGGCTGAGATACCACACACTTAAGTGCAGTGCCCAAGGTTTCTAAGTGAATCGGAAGCACATCTAGGATTATTACACAGCGCAGCAGCTAAGTTCTACACTCAGGACAGAGCACTTATCCTGTAAAGCACGTCAAACAAAAGCAAGCAATCTTTATTCCAAATTCAGTCATGCCTCCTGAACAGTCAATGCCTCTGTGGCATTATTCAAAAGGCTTGATTTGTGCTAATTTAGTCAGGTGGTAAAGTTTCTCGTGCACTGCATAAGCAGGAATGGGTAGGCTTCCCTGTGCTGGCTTACTGGGATGACTCAAGTCCTTCCTAGATGGCTGGGAAAGATGTCCACCGGGTCCACCCAGGGCTTATTAATTGACCTTAACAAGACAGCATCCTCCTATGACCTAGGATGCAAACGCTTCAGTGTGGGGCAACTCCTGGCAGACAGTTACCCACATGCTGAAATGAATGGATGGGATTCAAACTAGCACTTAAACAGAAAGGTGCTAATTCAAAAAAAAACCAAACTCTCTTTTTACATCTTTTTGAAAATTCCAGAGCAGCTGCTCTCAGGTCATGTTTGTGCCTGCAAGGGAACCAGCCACCTGGAGGATTTGCAGAAAGACCACCTGCTCCCAACTGCGAGAGAGAGCCAGGGGAGTTTCTGGAAAATAAAGGGAGGGAAAGCCCGAGCACCACCTGTGCATCCTAGGAGCCTCCCTGTGCCAGAGCCAGGAGAGCCCTCTGCTCTCACAGGGAACAGAGGGTGGGAAACAGATGGCAAGACTCAGGGAGAAGGCAGGCAGAGGGATTAGGAGAGACAATAACGAAAAAGAGGAGGGTCAAGGTACAGTGAGAACACAAATGACAAAAAAAAAAAATCACAAAATGAGAGGAGTAGGAAAGATGTCGGAGAAAATGGAAACAACAGAGCCCAGGGAGATGAAATCTTCAGCTTATGCCACTTCTTTCTGCACATTTCAACTTTGACGCTCCTCCAGCGGAGGAGATGAAGCGCCAGCACGTGTAATCCTACACGGGCGGCCAGTGGATGTGCAGACAAGGTGGGAAGGGGTGAAACACGCAAGTGCCATTTTCCCAACTGTAGCAACATCCCGTGTGAGAAAAACTTGAATGCTAAATTTACACTATTGAGGCAATGTTTTGTTATTAACTTTCTATTTTATGAACCTTTGTGCCTCTGTAGGATTGTAAAACAAAATGAGGAAGGAAACCAGACATGAAAAAATACCCCAGTGAGAGTAGACATCTTATGATTTTAAAGAAAAACAGCTTCTATAGACACTTATTAGCAGGGACTTTGGGCTCTCTCATTCATAAACTTAACAGGTCATTTGAAAAGGGGATCTAAATAGCAAAGTTTTTTTTAAGAGACAGAAATGAGCCTACTTCAGGCAAATAAACGTCATTTCCATTCTTGGTCTGAAACTACTCTCCACTCTGAAACACTCCACTACTCCTGGTGCAGTGGAGGGTGTCCCTGCCCATGGCAGGGGGGTTGGAACTAGATGATCTTTGAAGTCCCTTCCAACCCTAACCATTCTACGATTCTATGATTCTCATATTGAGCACAGGGGGGGTTGTGGCGCAGTAATGAATAAAAAAAAAAAAAAAAACCTGTTCAGTAAGTAAAAATATGGAAGACGACAAAAACAGAAAAAAAATTTAATGGTAGTAGCTGCCTACTGTACAGTGCAGCAAAGAGAATAAACCCTGTAATGTCAGCTGCATCATTCTGCAAGTCAGATTCCTGGGAAAACTTTCTAAATCCTTTAATTAAGCTTTCAAGTTTCTTTTCAGCTCCCTATATTCTAGAAAACAGTCAAAGCCTTTATCTTCTTACAAATATTTTTTCAACTTTTATGCCCATGGCCAAATGAACTGAAGTAAGCAAAATTGCCATGGCCTGGAACAAAACGATTTAGAGGACATGAAAGGAAGGAAAGCTCCTAAACCAAGCAGACATGTGCTCTCTCCTATGCAAAAGCCCAACTGCTACAGCATTTTTAGTGGTGGTAGCTCTGTTTTTCCAACAGTTTCGTGTTTGAAGTAGAGCTGCAGAAGCCCTCAGTAGTCCCAACTTTTGAGCGCCAAATGGAAGCTAAATAGCAAGAGCAGCATTCTCAGCTTTAGAGCTGTTCAGTTTATAATTTAATGCATGTAACACCACTTTTGGCTGTGTTTTAGAAGGAAAAAGTAAAATTTGCAGTTAGCACTGGTGAAAAGACAGCTCTGAAAAAACTCGCACTGCAAAACATCATGTGGGCTTGTTACAAGAAGTAAGTCACTGAAATTGCTATACAGTGTATCATACTGAATGATCTAACAGCTCTCTGGTCTTGGACCTATGGAGTCAATGCAATCATTAGGGTCTTCCTAGCTCAAACAATGCAAAGTAACATTGTATTTATTCCAGGAATGTAATCATGGGATCAATTTTTCCTCTAGTCAAGAGGGACCTTTCCTTCTGATAACCTATCTACAGAACGAGGAAGGCAAAACTGGGATTTCATCACTGCCTCTCAGATCCACCCCAGTCCTGCAGACCACCTGCACCTCAGTCTCCAGCTCCTAGTGCTCCCCACATTGCCCAGCACTGTCTCTGCAGATGCCCCCTCCAGGACTCTCTCCTTCCCTCTCAGTCTCTGTCCTGGACTGGATCACTGATACAGACAAAGAGGTTTCTCCTCTACCATTCTTGCCACTTAAATCTCCCAAATAACCATCTCCATCATCTCTTCTCCCCATAATGCTGTCAGCCCCAGCCTCCTCACTTCTGTCAGCTTTCCTTGGGGCTTCTCTGTATTCATGCCAGAAGCACTGCTTCCCATGCCGATGACTGCTTTGTCCTCTCATCTCTATTTAATCTGCAGCCCTCCTTTAGCTCTCTCACTGACAGAGAAAATCTCTCACTTGTTCTTCCCCTCCTAAGTCCCCTTGCCTTCCTCTCACTCCTCTCTGCAAGACACTGAGTAACAAAAGCATCAACCTGACAGTCATCTGGTCATCGCTCACCCACATCGCTCATCACAGCCTGCTCCTTCACTCAGCTTTTTTATTGGTTTTACCAGCTTCTCCTCAGCCTTCTCCTCCCTGTTCCCTCTTTCCAAGCTTCCTATCAGTCCTCAGCCAGGTTCCTCTTCCTGAAGGAAGTTCTAGTTCTCCACTTCTCTGTTTCTTTAACACATCTTACCAGTGTTCATCTACCTAAGAGTAAGATTAAGATGAGCATCTCTTGAAATCCTATCTCTCAGGCACTCTCCTCCTTAAATACATGCTTTGGAGCAAGTACATCTCAAGTCTTTCTTTGTTCACCACCTTCTACTGTTGTGTCTAAGCTGGAACTGGTTCTCAAAACCACTATATAACATGGTTAAACAAGAACTTCATATTTTTTAATACACACATACTCCATTAATTTTAGACATCCAGAAGTTACTTTCTTGCATTCTTCATCCTCTCTTCGCATGTGCAACAACGCCAATGATAAGTCAGTAATAGATAAAATAAATTTAAAGACCATATTAAAAAAAAACACCACACAAAACTAAACAAAATCAACCAACCACATTTTAAAAGATGTCAGAAAGTGAAGCAAAATTTCTGGTTGTAATTAAATGAGCTGGAAGATGGGAACACATGGATGACCCATATCTTTCCTACAAGAGACACATCAGGTACTTTCTTCAAAGAAAGAAAGATCTAAGGTGCTGAGAAAAAACAGCAAGTCAATGACAGGAAATTATGGCTAAATACAGGAGAGCTTTCAAGTGTGCAGCTTCCCCAGGAACCAATGCTGTGGTTACTGCACTGTGAGTCTCCTGCCCAGCTGTTGCTCAGGAAGGGCCATGACAAGAAACCAGCCTGCCTATTCTGTTGACACTTCGCCAGCACGGACACTGCCTTGCTGACCCAGATGTCTCTGTTCACGAGCTTTCTTGACACTAGTAGCCCAGGCTCTGCCCGTTGCCCATATGACAGCAAAAAGCAACCGCTCTTGTATTTCTGTTTTATTCTTCACCCATAATTCTCCTGTACAGGCCACTGTTAAGACTGGCATTGCAGGCTTTAATATGCTTGCTGAAGCCATAGGTGCCTTACTCTCAGTTTGATTTTACTGCAGAAGTGCCAAGACTATGAGTTCCAGTGATCTGGAAGTTAATATTCTTTTCTGATATAAACCCTTTTTTGCACATACACACATTACTGCTGCGAAGAGCAGCAAAATATGATCTTCTGCCAAGCTTTCTGCATTTGTTTGTTCTGGAGATGCCGATTACCACATCATTCCCCATCAGTGCTGACAGTTCATCCAGTTTTCCTTCTTTGGTAAAAACCAATACATTGTCCTTGGCACTGGCACGGGGCTAAAGCAAAGATAGAACGAGCATGCAAAAATAAAAAAAGGAAAAACCACAGCAACAAACCCTTTCATTTCAGAAATGTGGTTCTAAGGAGAAGTGAACTTTGCTTTCAGGCTAAACAACTTTCATTTTGTCTCACCAGGACACTGGACACGATCTCATTGGCTTCCAGGTCACTTTAGATGTCATACATCTCATGTGACAGATATCTTTGCCTAGACAACATGGCTAGCCAGATGTTTTTCTCCTTGTCAATTCTCTTTCTCACTTTTTCCAATTTGTCATATATGTATTTTTCTTTCCATCCTCATGTATTTTTCTTTCCACACTTCATTAGCAACAGTTCCTTCACAAGTTATGGTAATTCTGCAAGACTTTTCTGGTGTGTATGTACTGCCACAGCTGAACTGATTTTACAGGCACACAGGACAGAAAACCTGGAGCACAAATGATTCTCCTATGGCAGACTGTATCCTGGGTCACTTGTGGCAAGGAATGAAGAGACGTGGCTTTCAAGCAAACAGTTACTGCTCTGGCTTTGGCAAGAACTAGCTCACTATCACATGTGTATGATGTGCAAACACACATATATCAGATAGTTTATTTGTATGTATATAAATATAAGTGTTATGTACTAGAGACATTAAACTGTGAGACTCTGAGGTACTCAAATATTTGTGCTTTGTCTACAAATACATAGTTTGTTTAAAAGCATGTTTGTTATTTAAGAAAATTAAAAAACCCCACAAATTTTATTTAGCATTTCAGACGAGGAGGGTAGAGAACCCAATAAACTACTCACCACTAAGAGGATCTTTGCCAATCATCAAAACATTTGGTAAATTCATTACAATCAGCTGCTGGAGGACCTCCTAAACAAAAGAGAATAACAGGCAAAGTTCAGTGTGAAGGAATTCCAATCAATCACACCACAAAGAATACAGAGCTCCATCGATTACAAAGCTTTTAACGTGCTGGCAGGTCAGAGGTCACAAGAGGAAGCCCCACTTGAGAGAGAAATCACTATTTGAACATGGCATCAGGTTGCACAGCTAACATAACACTAACCACCTCTTTTAACAATGGCTAATATAGAACTTAAAGGGTCCCATGGCACTAATCAGGATAAATGCTCAGCCATGCCAGGCACACCCATCAGTCATGCCTTCACCCCAGGCATGACCTGTATTCATTTGATGCTCAGTATACTGCAGCTGTCATGTTCCAGGGCGTACAAACGCAGTGCATTCATCAGTTACCTAAGCCATTCTATGAAGCTTGCGTAATTCAAATTATTGGTCAAATTATTTCATAGGTCTGAGATTTTAATGATTGGCTGGGGAAGGAGGCATGGGTGAAAGCTATTGAACAGACACCTTGTACTGCTCAGAGAAACTGAATTTAAAGTTCTAGATTTGTTTGCATTGTTTTTAATGGGAAGTAAAACAGATTTAAGTATGTCATGAACCTTGTTTAAAGGTCATTTTATTTTGGGGGAGATGAGAGAAAGGAGATGCATTGCTTGGTCAGGTTCAATATTTAAATGTCAGCTGACTGAGGCTACCCTGAAATGACAGAATGGGCTTGAGGGACAGGAAAGGCTACAAGCCCTGGGACAGGAAAAGTAAAGGTGGACAAATAAACAGATTGCAAAGGGGACTCTGCATAGTAATATGCTCAGCCATGCACCCCAGTAACACATAGAGCACAGGACTACAGTTGTCAGCTTCACCCTGCAGTTACCAGCACTCACTTGTGGCGATGTGAATAAAACACTTTGCAGCCAAGCACTCATTTCACATAAAAAGTCTGGGAGGAAAATGGTTGTGTGGATTAAAGCACTGTGCTGGTATTCAGGAAACAAAGGCTTGCACATACAACTCTACCAAATGTTTGGCAGGTGCCTTTTCCCTGCTTGCCTCCGTTTCCTGGCCTACCTCTAGGCCACTGGGAGGGCACATGCATTGATACTTGCAGAGCATTCAGAGCCAGGGGAAAAAGTACCGCAGCTGAGCACAGAAACACATTTCCTGAAACAATCACCCATTCACCCAAACACTTCCCCTCCAAGTTATCCCATTGTTATTTCTCTGCTTTCAAAGTTGCCATAGAAAGAAAATTAAGCCTGATTGAAAGAGGAAATATTTGAGTGACCCTGCAGCATTTGATAAGTAATCAGAGTGGAAATTCTAAAAAAAAAAATTAAAAAAAAAAATGTTTGGAACATAACACATTTCGTTTTTCCCCCTCTGATCCATACCCAAAACACACTCCTCAGCAGCTTCTCTTTTGGACAAAGCAGAAATATCTCAGTGTCACAGCTGATGGGGTTTTTGGTGCTGCTAAGAAAGAAGGCTCTATAGACCTTCCTGCACATGAAGTTTGGCTACTGTGGATGAAGTATTCGCTGAGTCATTAGCCAAATGTGTTAAACAAAAGTTTGTTCACATCTGTTAAAACAGGTGCAAAACCTATTGCATTTAACAACACATGGCTGGACTGCAATATCTGCTGTGATGACACAGCATGGCATTAAGGCTTTAAAGAAACAAAAAAAAATAATCAGAATTTGCTTATACCAAAGTACTGAGCTTTAATCAACAATTTCCATGGCAAAAAAAAAAAAAAAAGAGAAAGAATTGTGCTTCCAGTCACCCAGCATGCGGAGCAGCACTGAGGCAGGAATGCATAAGGAATTTGCGTTGTCTTTGTGTAATCATCAGATCACTAGCTATTTAACTGGCAGACACAAAGATATAACAGCTAAACTTTTCACTGTTAACATTCCCAAAAGCTCCTTCTGCAAAATTATTTGAGTATACTATCCAACACAACCATGACTGAACATCCTCATAGCTGTCTGAACTTAGTATTTTCTGGTAAGAATCCGACAGTCACTGAATACATGCAGAAACAGCTCCGAGCCTGCGAAGAGTGATTTCTTAATTCAGATTGAAAGATTCGAATTGTTGCAAGAGGTGATACTCTGATCTGTTTATTTTTAAAATAAATTATTTAAACAGATAACTATCTTTATTGTTCTAATTGCCTTCACTGTTATGCAGTGCAGCTCACCTGTAGACCTCAACACTCCATAAAGGAAGGTCAATGTCATTGCCCTCCTTTTTCAAGATAAGGAAAGTGAGTCACAGAAACAAAGTTATTTCAGTTTAATAAACTATTCTCTGTTAACAGAGATCTACCAATGAATCATCCACTTGTACAGCTACAAGCGTGAGATACAATGCATTAACTGAAAGCTCTTACACTGACACTGATGAATTTAGCTCAGATTTTGTCCATGCTAAAAAACACAGAAAGTTAATAAGGCTCAGCTGACACCCAGTGACTGACTCAGTAGCTGGAATAATGTGACTGTGCCTCAGGTCCATTGTTTCAAATCCCACATCTGGAAATACAACCGAAGTCTCCTCCCCTAACAGCGAATCAGAAATTCTTCAAACCTCTATCCACTTATCTATATTTTCTTGCTTTTCTTATCTGAAGCAGCAATAACACAGGTTGAGATGCAAAATGCTGTGCCTCAGTCTGGCCACTCTGCTTCCTTCACATCTTACCATCTCCCCAAATCTGAAGACCCCAAGAAGTCAAACTTGGGCTTCAGGCAGGGAGCTGTGCTGTCACAGCTTGTAAACGGGTACCAAGGATCAAAGGGCTCCACGGACCGGACATCTCCCAGAGCACAGCTACACTGGACATTGGGTTAACCTGGACACACCACTGAAGCCCAGTCAACAACAGAAATGGTAGATAAAATGCAATGTTTCCCCACAAGGGCAGCAAGTTATTGTATTATATAAAGCGATGCTGCTATGCTTGAAATCAAACACAGCTCTGAGACACCACAGCAGAGAGAGAGAGTGTGCATGTGTCCTCCTGCCTCCAGCAACCGGCATGGCTAGGGGCAGCACACCCAGGTAGGAGCTGCTGGAGGGCAAGGCAGGGTTTTTAAACATTTTAAATAACCCACAAAACCCCACAATATTCTGGAGAGCGACTGTGCAAGCAAAAAATCTAACTCCTCCTGTAAGAAATCTTTTAATCATTTTTACAGCACAACTAAAGCTTGGTTTAAACAGCAAAGTTTACAGCAACAACATATGGTAACAATTTCCCTGATTATTAGAACAATTAGGATCTAAGCTACCAGCTTTACACCTAGACCATTAACTAAGTCAGACACCAGCTACTGCAAGTCAGGTGCCACCTCCCTCAGACTACCATTTGCCTTTTTTTTTTTTTATTGTTGCTAATGAGATGTCCATGAAAAAATAACATTGGTATTGGAAGTGTTATTTAAGGAATCCCTTTCAAGCACATCTCCACCAGGCATTAGCGCAGCGTCTGTAGGTGCCTGAAATGCTTCTCAGCCAAAGATCAGGACATTTTAAGTTTGAAGAGATTTATCCATAATCTCAGCTCTTTTGACAGCAGTAATGGTCACAAGAATGCATGCTTCTAGGTAGCAGGTCCACACTACCATCACAAAATAATAACATCAGCAGCCAAGCCTTATGCTACGTGAGCCAGACTCCCAAACTCAGTAGATAAAGCCCACGAAGATTTCTGCATGCAGTTATGTGACCCTGTTATTGAGGGCTTTCTAAGTGAAGGTCAAACTGGATGTTCAGTCCTTGATCGCTCCCTCTGCTGTGCTTGCCTGCAGAGATGAAGAGCACGAAGCAGGCCAAGGCAACCAGCAGATCTGAGCAACAAGAAGGGTACCGCCTAAGCCAGAGGTAAGTTTTGCTGAAAGCAGCTAGGCACTCCAGGACTGGACTCAAGAATTCAAAAACATCATTAATTTACCTAGAAATCATGAAGTTAAGCATAAATAAATAAATAAATGCTGCATTCTCATTAGCAGCCTTCTGGCATCTAAGCCCTTGCTGCACACTTGCTTCACGTTTGCAAGCTCTTTGCAATCACTTTTCTGAGAAAGGAGCTTAAAAAAAAAGACACAAGAAAAGCCTAAATTCCTCCACATTGATTCTTGCAGTCAAGGGCTTTAGCAAAAAAATCAAGATTCAGGATAAACTTCTAAGCATCAAGTTAAGCACTTAGGCTTATTAAAAGCACAAACAAACATACTCATTCCCTCAATCTAAAAGTTTCTAATTCATCTCTGGAGTGCTGAGGCGCATATTACCCGTGCTTTTTATCCCTCCAAGATCACACACCCCGGATGTTTGTTCTCTGCCCCAGACCATCAGGAGACATGCAGTGGCAGCTCTCGCTCTCAAGTCACCATGGTCACATATTAACGTTTTATTTACCTGTAACAGGCCCCTCGTAATTTTGTAGGATCAAAGTCTCCTTGGTCCATACTACACTTCAATACACATTTGCTTCTTAAAAATACATATGCGGGGGCATGGAATAAAATGGTCTTAAGGTATTATTCTTGGCTGCATTTTTAAGTGCCAATATAAGCGTGCCAACAGCTCTTGCAAAGAATGCATTGCTAGAAAAGGAGTAGGTAAAACTCCACGGCTGAGAGACCACACACATACAAGCTCTACACAGAAAACTTCCCCCTGCACTGCAGTACAGCACAGCATTAATGTAGAGTAACTACTAGCTTCCCATGCAGAATTAAATTAACCTCTGCCTGAATCCTAAACAAGAAGTGAGTACTAAATAAATTATGTAAGAGCGGCGGGAGTCTACCGGCCATTGTAATTCAATGCTCAAGCCAAGCAATTCCATTTAAGTATATTGCTTAGCTATAAAATGCTAATTGCCCAGCTGACTGGAAGCCAAATAGTGCTTTCCTACTTAAAATGCCCATGAGGAAAAACTATCACCAGCTTTATTTATACCAGCAAGAGCAAACACTACGTAGCCAGGGAACCTGGCTTACATTTCAGCTGCAACTCAGGCCAACAGAGCAGGAAAGTTCTGCAGAGTCCTATCTGTGCACTACAGCCAACATCTTTCTCCGATAACCTCAGTATGGATCTGATCTCACAAACATCACGAACATTGTTGGAGTGCGAAACATTTGGTGAAGGAAATACTACATGCTTAGATAAGGTCTCAGCAGGAGTCAGTGGCCATCTGCACCAGATGGGAGTCTTCCAGCAGCAGGATGGGGTGGCAGCTTTGTCCCTAAGCGTCTTAAGGTCCCTTTGGATGCTACCACAAAGACAGGCAAGGTGCACAAGTCCAAGGCACAACTGAACTCAAGTTTTTCTGGATCACAACCCTAAGGAAGAGTGAGCACTCAGGTTAATGATCGAGTTTTAACATTAAAACACATTTTAAACAGCAGACTGAGACACAGAGTTATTTTTTAAATATGGTTTTTCAAAGTCTCCAATTTTTTTAAATATAATAATGAAAACAAGTTATTCTGCAGCCTACAATAAGATTACGTTTTAAAACAAAAAAATAATAATTGTCTTCCATACATGTAAACTATTTTTTAAGTTGTTTGTTTGTTTTTATTTATTTAGCTATAATTATTTGAGGAGTTATTAATGGTGTCAGGGAAATAATTTTCTAGCAAGATTCTGTAAACTGTACAACAGGGTCCCACAAAAGATTAGTCAAGATGAAACAAGTTGCTGCAAGGGAACGACAAGGAAGCGAAACACAAACAGATCTTTTATTGAGATGTCTTCCATGTACATCTTACCACGTAAGCACGCCTGATGACACTATGCATGTGACTCAGTACTCACTGTTTCCCTGCCAACACATCATATACATGACAAAATTTGATTAAGAACTTTGCTCATCTCTGCAACAATTGTATTCGTTATGTGATGGACTAGAGGATTAGCTGTCTTTAAAGAGATTTTTTTTTTTCTGAAAACCAGCAAATTACAAAGCATGCTTCTAAAGACCCTTCAAGTGGAAACCCAAAAGCCACTAAAATAACTGTTGCCTCATCTGCTGAAAATAATCAGTTCTGACAATCGTATAGTGGAATCTCAGTGGGAGGGGATGTGAAGGAATCATACCTAGTCTCAGCCATGCTCAGCCTGTATGGGGTGCAGATGACAGAAATATACTCAATGTAGAAATATAAGATCAAGTTTTATTTAAAAAAACCCACAACAAAACCCAAAACCAATACACACATGTGATGTGGATGGTATATAGCAGAGTACCATTATTAAAAAACCTAGAACAGACCCAGGCACAATCATCCACCTAATTCATTGTTATGGCTCAGGTTTATTTATTATTATTATTTATCTGTTTATTACTTGTTTATTTTTTATTATTATCACTCCAATTCTTATTAGAGTAGTGCAGAGGTCACAACCAGGAGCAAAACCTTATCTGCTGCAAGCTATACAAATACACAGTGAGACATCCCTGGAACAAAGAGCTTGTCATATATATGCAAGACATCAGTAGGCTGATGAAAAAATTGTAACAAGCAACGGAGGAAGGAAATGAAAACAAGATTCCATGGTTATAATGTGATCTATTGTGTGCACTCTCGCTGCTTTATGAACTGGTTAAATCAACTGCTCCAGGCTGGCACAGAACTAAATCACTTCTGACATCAGAGGGCAAGGCGAGCAAGGCAAGTCCTGATAAAAACATTTGCTTTAAGATCAATTCAAATTGTTGACAGCGCACATTGTTTTCATCACATAACAAAAAAAAATATGTATATTTAAATGAAGGTACTTTTATATATGTAAAAAGTATTTTAGGACATAACTAGTTTTATTTCTAGCCCAGTAGAATAAAGAACGGTGAAGCTGCCATCCTCCCCCCACGCACACAAGTTGCAGAGAAAACAATACTTTTTAAAATCAAACTAAACGCACAAGTATACATTTACTTCAAAAATAAGAAATGAAATGTTCAATGGCTATGTAGCAGCAGATTTCCTACCCTAGTTTCGCTGACTTCAAGATGAATCACCTATGCTAATACAACAAACAGCTCTATGGTTGTGCCTAGTGGCAATATTGATTTGACCCAGAGAGGAGAAAATCCAATTGTGGAGCACTGTGTTCTCCTGCTTTTATTGCCAGCAGCACCTTTGACTAATTTACCTACTTTGCTGAAAATAAAAAGCCTATTGATTTATCCACAACCTCTGTCTTCAAATCATGTGCAAGTGACTTCACATGTTCGTAACAGCATCCAGACAAATTACTCTCGACTTCCATTTTATTTCATCTCAGATTTGTCCTGGGGTGGTTCATGCAGTAACAGGGAATAAGAAGCGTGCTGTGTTAAAGGCCTGTCGCTTGACATTACAAATAAAACCAGCTAAAATGCAATCCATCTGTTCAACACGCTTCCAGCTAATCTATGGTGGTCTCTAAGGACCATAATAATTTAGCCTAACACACATTAAAAAAAAAAAACCACCACACAGGCCATCAGAACAGACTTGAAGCACCTCTGAATTCTCCGAAACTCATCACCAAGCACACTCACTTGTTTTAAAAGGAAGTCAGTTTTCCCATACACAGTTTGAGCATATTTTGCTGGGATAATAAAGCCAAAAGTTTTCACATCAAACTCTAGAACTGAGCAAGTATATTTCAGCTTTCAACATCGAAGCCTGATACCAAAGCACGTCAGCCCTGCAGAGCTCCAAGGTACAAACTCTGCTCCACTGCCCTTCTTCAATGAAATGAAAAAATTTACAATATTAAAATACAGTTTGAGATAAAATACATCTTGAAACAAATACCAACTCAATAAAGGCATTTCTAGGAAGATTATGTACATGTTTTCTATCATTTCTCTTATTACAAGTATTTGTAAAGCTTTTTTTTATATGTTTATATGGAATAGTCACAGTAAACACCTAACCAGGCACATGATACTAGTTCATACAAAATACATTGAATTTGTTAACACAATTTCTACACTGCCATCATGAAGTGCAAAAATAATTAACTCAAGGCAAGCGTATGGTAAGTTGCAGGGCTTATTTAGGGGTTCAGAGCTAGAGCTCTGCATTGCAACTTCAGCACCGCACAGAGTCCCAGGCTCTGAAAGAGCACCAAGAACTCCAAAGAAGCAGCCGATCACTGGAGTAGCAACCATAATGCACTGTCTGAAAAAGCAGCAGCTGAAAGTACAGGAATATAAAGGAGTTAGAGATAGGAAGAATAGGAACACTGGTTACACATCATAGTAATATTGCTTTCCTAAAGATGAATAATGAGCAGAAGCTAAATAGTATAAACGTACACACATTTTGCACTTTCACCAGTATCATCAAGTCATTTATTAGTATAAATGTTGCTTGAAAGAGAATGATGCATATTGGGGAAAACAGCAAAACAAACTGTTAATTCCAAAAGGCATGTGTGACAAGAACTATTTTGAGATTCTCTGGTATAAATATTGAAAAGTCAAACCAAAGCCGAAAGTTTAAATAAGAAAACAAATCTGTGAAACTAGGAAAAAACCTTACAAAGCAGGGGAGGGTCACACACAAGAATGGGATACTTTCAGGATTTCTAATTAATTCCTTGTTACGAACAATATTTTACTAGCAAACAGAAGGCCTAACAGATGCGATCGAGTTTAACGTGAATGTACAATCAAATTTCATTGGTGACAGATAACAGAAGTAAAACAAACATCCAGGTTGGCTGTTACAAATCTGATACTCTTACATCCTGTTTGAAGCAGGAACTCACTAGTAATCTTCAGTCTACCCTTCAATACTCAAAAGACACAAGCTGCTTTCATAGAATCATAGAATGGCATAGGCTGGAAGGGACCTTAGAGATCATCTAATCCAACCTCCCTGTCATGGGCAGGGACGCCTCTCAACTAGATCAGGCTACTCAAGGCTTCGTCCAACCTGGCCTTGAACACCTCCAGAGAGGGGGCATCCACAACTTCTCTGGGCAATTTATTCCAAAGTCTTACCACCCTTGTACTGAAGAATTTCTTCCTAAGATCTAATCTAAATCTGTTCTCCTTCAACTTAAGCCCATTTCCCCTTGTCCTATCTGTTGGGGAAGTTTTCTGGCTGCTACATGGGCTACTACAATAGAAAGCACCTGTGCCTCGTCAGGACAGGTGCTGTGAGTCACGTTGGTCAGCCGGAGACCACGTGACTCATGGATGGTTAAAGGCGGGGCACTCCCAAGAGGGAGGGGGGCAGTTCCCTCCTGGAGACTGGAGTGGTAGGAGCCCCTGGAGAGCAGTGTCTTGAAGCTCTCTGTTAGAAGCCTTTGATTGCGGTATAGACCTTTGGAGCGAAACAAAGCCTTCTGATATACGAGGGGAATCACAACAACCTTCTGGGTTGTGATTCCTGAAGAACGAGATACCAGCGGTCCGCGACACCTATCAGTGGACACTCTTGTAAAAAGTCCCTCCCCAGCCTTCCTGTAAGTTCCCTTCAGGTATTGGAAGGCAGCTATTAGGTCCCCCCAAAGTCTTCTCTTTTCAAGGCTGAACAATCCCAGCTCCCGCAACCTGTCCTCATAGCAGAGGTGCTCCAGCCCCTGGATCATCTTTGTGGCCCTCCTCTGAACACACTCCAACAAATCTATGTCTCTCTCATGGTGGGGACACCAGAACTGGACACGGTATTTGAGGTGGGGTCTCACAAGAGCAGAGTAGAGGGGGAGAATTACCTCTCTTGACCTGCTGACCACACTTCTCTTGATACATCCCAGGATGCGCTTGGCCTTCTGGGCCACATGAGCGCACTGCCGGCTCATGTTGAGCTTCTCATCTATAAACACCCCCAAATCCTTCTCTTCAGGGCTACTCTCAAACTACTCTGTGCCCAGTTTGTATTTGTGCCTAGGATTGGCCTGACCCAGGTGAAGGACCTTGCATTTTGACTTGAAGCTCATGAAGTTTGCACTGGCCCAATTCTCAAGCCTATCAAGATCCCTCTGTATGGCATCTCTTCCCTCAAGTGAGTCCACGGCACCACACAACTTGGTGTCATCAGCAAACTTACTGAGGGTACACTCAATGCCGTCATCCATGTCGCTGACAAAGATGTTGAACAGCACTGGACCCAGAACAGACCCCTGAGGGTCACCGCTTGACACTGGTCTCCATGTAGACATCACACCATTGACCACAATTCTTTGAGTGCTTTACCTTGTCACTCACTAATGCTGAGTAACATCCTACTGTCTCAGTAGCCCTCTTGAGTGCTATGGGGTCAGCTCACTGAGAAAAGTATTTCTCATTAGCAAAAGGTGCTATCCCTTGCCTTTACTACATCCAAACATCCTCAGAGTTGTTCAAATACAAGTTAGTTAAATGCTTAGAAATAAGCATAGACATGCTCAGTCTTTCCAGGATAATGCTTCCTGAATAAACAAGATTTAATTCATGTTACATTGGTAAATTATTTTGAGAAACTTGAATGGATGGTGCTGGAGAAATGCGGACAACATCACCTAGAAACTGAGGAAGAGTAAATGCATGAACAGTGATGACCAACTGGGATTTTATGGGATAAAACACAGAATCAAAATAGTTTGGGTTGGAAGGGACCTTTAAAGGCCACCTAATCCAACCCTCCTGCAATAAGCAAGGACATCTTCAACTAGATCAGGTTGCTCAGAGCCCTGTCCAACCTGACCTTGAATGTTTCCAGGGATGAGGCATCTACCACATCTCTGGGCAACCTACGCCAGTGCTTCACCACTCTCAATGTAACATGTAGGTTATTGGTTAACATCGCTTGCTTTGAAATGCATGAAAATCTTTCAGTCTGTAACTCAGGAAAAATAGTAATTCCAAGACAATTTTTTTCTCTCAGTGAAGTAAAGGGTTGTGACAGGGCTTGAAGAACACCACAGAGAGAACTCAGCAATAGGTCTGTTAGTACTCGTCCTACTCTCTCCCCCACACTCCCCTAACATATAAACGTGTGCGTGTGTGGGGAGAGAAAATCACTTAAGTTCAATTTAAATTGACCGATTTCCAAAAGCTTAAAGATTTTTCAACCATGAGTTTCCAACAAGCTTACACCTTCTTGTGCTTGGGCAACTTATAGGCAACCTAATATTGAACAACAAGTTAATGTTTCAGAAAGCATGTGAATAGTCACTATACCATTGGTTTATTATCTAACTTCAACAGAGGACAGCAGCACAGGCAAGAGAGCAGTCCTTGAGCCATCTGCAGACAACTGTGTAAAAATCATGTTGGATTTACAAAAGAGGGAAGCTTTCAGCTGGTCTGAAGGGAAGACAATGAGGGTGCAGGGACCAGCTAGCCCACCCTGCAAGGATGCCTGACCAAACAGCAAGATGCTATGGGACATATGAGGTGGCTGGGGAAGTATAGGGAGGGAAAGATTTTATTGATAATGTCTGTAGGTTAAAACAAAACCAAAGGAGCTCATATTGCTATTCATCTGATTACATTAGCTGCTTTCTCGTTCATCTCCTGCAACAACCAGACCTTCTCATCACTGAAAGCTCTCTCTTGCAGGCAAACTCCTGTTACCAATCAGTTACCAGGGGCATTAAAAACTCAAATACCAGAAATGCAGAGTCTTCACAGTTCACTCCTGTCAAATACACAAGAAAACTTTGAGGGATACTATTGTAGGTTAATGTTATGAGCTTTCCAATTGTTTTGAACTAGAATTTATATCCAACATCATTATCTCAACATATAACTACATTATCAGTATCATCTATCTAACATCAACAAGTTCAACAAACACCCAGGTAGTCCCTAGCCAGGAGATTTTTCCATTGTAGCAAGTCTGCAGTTTTTTTCCTTAAGGCAAGTAAAAGCGAGAAGCTTCAAGTCTGACCAGATAGTTTTCATGCACAGATGTACTGGGGGGTTTCTCTTTATAGCCACCAGGTTGCCCCAGGCAGGTACCATGCAAGGGATTTCAAAGGCCGTCAATGTTTCTTGCACCGTACAGGTGGAGAAGCTGCAGTAAATTTCATGTGGCTTTCCTAAAGTAATCCAAGCACTCTTGTGAAAGAAAACACTCCCAGCATTTACTGTGTCAATCACCAGTTTTACCATTAGCACTGCTGTAGTTTGGAAGGGGGAGGAGGGGAGGCACGGAGAAGGAGAGGAAAAAAGAAAGTGAAAGAGACCATGGAAACTAGAAGCAGTAAAAACTAACAGTGAATAAAAAGGGAGAGAAAAAGGGAGAGGGCAGGGAGAAGAAATGAGGGCCATGCCCTCAAAATAGCCTCTGGGCCTCTCATCATTCCCTTTCTGGATTTTCTATGCTCATTTGTTTTCAATAGCAAACAACCTTTCTATCTGTAGAGTTAGTGTGTCCCCCTTAGAGAGGGGAACAGTTACCTGCAGGGAGGGGATGCAGCTGAGCTTGGCTATTCACAGAGTTTACTGCCAATAATTTGAACCTCGGCAAAGCTGAGTCAGGCATAACCCAGGAAATTACCAGGTCATGCTGCCAGGAACAGCCTCCTGGGCTTGCCCAACTTGTTGCCTCCCCCTCGGACTCACCTCAAGAAGACCTTTCACTCGCATCTGATCACTTTGTAAACTGCCAGCCTGGAGCTACCATGATAAACAGGGATGGGGTTTCACGACACAGCCCTCAGCAGCCACCCAAGGCAAGAGGGTCCAAGAGGGTACCTGGGGCAGCCCCAGTACATCCTCAGCTTCAGGACACTAGGGCTCAGGTCCCATCCCGTGCCATCCCCATCTCAGCCAAGTTCACTCGTTGCCCTTGTCTTTTGGACATCCTATAATAACAGAAATACTACACTCTAGAAGAAATGAACATACACATATGTATATATATATATGTTTCTGCCTCTTCTCCCCACTATTACTATACCTGCTCAAACCTGGGACAAGCAAAATCATTCTAGAAACATCATTAGATTTCCTATACATAAGACTGCCACGTTCGAACATTCAGAGTCCCATGGCTCAGCAGCGAGAGCATTAGGACTTTTACCCCACACAGCAACAAGCTGGCTTCTTAAACACACACTGAAGAGTCTGCAAAAGCGATAAGAAAAAGTACGACACTTTGTATACTTGATAAAATTTAAGGTTAGTCTTTCGGGGTCAGGAAAATTCAGCTATTCGAGCTATTTTGAGTGTGAAATTACACAAAAAAAGAGTTACTCCAACACTTTTTTTAAAAAAAGAGAAAGGGACATCTCAAACATTTTGAACCAGTATGGAAAAACCACAACACAAAGTGCTGTGATACATTAAGATTTTAAATCTGCAATCACTAAATCCTCCCTTATGACAAATTTATCCTCTACACACTTACAAAAAATCCAGTTACCTTCCATGTTCTATTTCTACTTTATGTGCAAGGGAAAACCATTAAAAACTAACAGTGAAAACTCACCAAGCCACAATGAGTCCACAATTAAGATCTCCTTACTGTTGCAACTGCACAGCAGGAGAAATATTTCATGTTCAAGAAGAAAGAGTTATGGTAAAAAAAAAAAAAAAAAAAAGAAAAAGACACTTCCAAGAGCTGCCATAATTTCACCTATACACAGAACAGGAAATAGCCAATGTCCCTCTGTGGCAGCTGCTAGGCAAAATTTACTTAATGGTAATCCAGGCTATGCATTCACACACACACGCATACTTGCACATGCAAACATTCTCTCAAGAAGAATTTTCAGTCTTGCCAGTCCTTAACAGTGCTTCTTTAAGTATCTGAAATGACTGATTAACCCTGCTTAATACAATCTGTGTAATCTACTGTGAATCTTGCAGATAACTCATAACTGTTAACATTAATTAACTCAGCAGAGCTTTACCCTTCTTGCTCCACCAGCCTCATACCACAGACCTCAATTTAAGAGTTGTCTTTCACAACAGCCCCAGCAGACATCTTAGGCAGAGTTAAGCAGCAATGGAGAGATTCCGATGTAGAAAACCTACTTAAATAATTGGTGTGCATTTTTAAAGACAACTATCTCCCCATCTTATACTTTTCTTCATCAGTACTCACTGGTAGTCAGGCACACATAATGCATACAACACCCTGGGAATATCCGTAACATCTTAAAAAAAATGTGAAGGGTGCAGTTGCATCCTAGAAGATCCTTTCTTAATGCCATCTGTCACAAACAGAGGAAAGCTGTGTCACTGTTATTATTAACATTCAGGAAAGATTAACTTCTAATACTCCTGCTATGCCAGTTTTAAGGCTTCTGATCACTGGATTTTCTATGTCAATAAAATACAATTTCCTTTTAAGCTGTGATGTTTAGTATTTTCCTGAAAGTGAATCTCATCTATCATGCTTATACAAAAGCCTCACCTATAACCAAAAGAAAAAGCAACTTTCAAGACCTTATATTTACTGAGCAAAAGCTTAAAAATGGTCACAGAAGTTTCAAAAAAAAAAACAGCCAAGAGCCCTCAAACACAAGGAGTTGCTCTGGCTACAGGCAGAAAAAGCAGAACTGTGTACACTACCAAACCCCTTTTATATTACTAGTGTCATTTTTCAATTATGCTTCTTAATCCTCAGTGTCCTTTAACAGCACATGAAGGTGGCAGGCATATACGTTCCTAGGCAAGTTCCAAGCTGCCTCACATGTGGATCCTATCTCTCACCTACATCAGCAGAGCTCAGGTTTACTATTTAAGCAACATAATCGAGGGAAACTTAATATGACATATCAAGTGACTTGCACTGCCTATCAACCAGATCACTAAACAACAGCAGTGCAACCGTGATGGGCTGGCCTCTCAGCCAGCTAAAAGCAGAAGAGGGGAGGATAAATCCCCAGAAAGGTTGCTCCAGGCAAGAGCGATTCAAGCTTCAGGCTGCAGAAAAGAGCAACACCTCTTCCAGTCTAGCACATTTGGACTGTGTTGCTCTGTAAAAATAAAGATTATTAGAATTTTAAAAGATAAATGTTACACAAAAGTTTATATTGTTGTTGCAACTACTCAGCAGCAGATCTAAGCCTAGCAGCATTCAAAGCATGCTGAACCTCCCTGATGGTCTTGAAGAAGTCTGACTTCTAGAAGCAGCCTCAGTATAAATTTTAAGGGGCACTACAATCAGGGAAAGGTAGCACAAGCCACATTTTTATCAGCAGAGAGCATTTACACCCTTCACCTCAGTGAAGCACAAAACCTTGCAAGGACATCTAGCTGTACAACAAGGAAAGAAGCAATGTTAGATCCATTGCAAACCCCAAAATGTTGATGATGACAGGTGCTGGACTAAGGACTCTCTTGTCCTGGTTTACACATAGCTTTTCACATAACTTATTAAAATTGCTCTGCATCATTGTTTAAACATACTTTGGTGGAGGCATTGAGTTACTTTGACAAACCTGTTTTTTTGCTGAGAGCATTACGAATTGTTTTGAGTGATGAATGGCCGATCAGAAACTGGAGCTCCATGGGAATTAGTGCAGCCACTCACCAAAAGAAAGGCTGCAGTAAAACAAGTTTGCTCTTCAAACCTACAGGAATAGTTTACATTTAGAAGCTGGGTGTCTGAACTAATGGTCTTACTTATCAGTGCTCAGAAAACATGCAGCTCCCACTAATTTTAAAGAGAGAAACAGATGCTTACTATCTGGAGCAAATAATGAAAGAAAACCCAGCAGTTATAATACAGTACCTGAATCCAAGTCTAGATGCTCTGGCACCTCAGTAGCACTACCTGAACCCACCATTCCTCTAAATCTCAGCATAAGCCAATGTGTTTATCTCCACAACATTAAAACACATGGCAAATACACGTACTTGGTATTTAAGTTTCAATCTCCAAGTTAAGCAATTTCTGCTGACACTGTAAACATGCAGAAGATCTGCTAGGTCTCCAAAACTTACTACAGAACATTAACACACAGCAGCAAAATCCAGAATTTCCCCTGAGCTAATCTGCAGTCACTGGTGCCGCTTTCTTAGCAGCAATATAGAAACAGGCACAACCGAAACTGAAAATAAAAAGAGCGTTTGCTGCATTTCAGATTAGTAGATACATGATTCCTTGTGAATTTTGACTGAAAGTCATTCTCACGAGGTAGAGGCAACAGCCCCTTTGAAATTGGCTCAACACAATGCAAGCAGGAACTAAGCAAACTTCTTCAAACAGCTCTGCCAACACCATTCAGCTCCAAGCTGCAAAACTCCTTGTGTTTCAAACTCAGGGCCTCCTGTGAGCAGACTGCTGATTACACCAGGTTGTATAGCAGGTTTTTGATGCATGTGCAGGGCAGAAGAATGAGAATGAAACCTGCCCACCAGTCATACTAAATACAAGATTCCACACCAAAGAAAAGCACACTTTGCCCTCTATTCTTTCCCTTGCCCCCCATTAAAAAGAAAATATGTTGTAGTACGCTATACACATACTCAGTGTGCAGAACTCATGCAAGTATGACTGGACATGCTGCAATCACGAAAGAGAAATGGGAGACAGCACAATGCAAACACTATCTCCAAAGCAGAAGAGATGCGCAGTCAAAACAGCCAGAATGCCGAAATACATTGCTGAGGCACATTTAATCAGGCTCTTTATCCCCAGTTAAGCTTGTACACAGGAGAAAATTTGGAGCAGTCAAGGAAAGGGAACAAAAGCAATTCAACAGGCGCTTTTCATCCTGATTTTTATGAGAGGAGTCCAGAGGAATCAAACTTTTACAAGTTCCTGTGAAATTCTGATAGGGGAGGACCCCTGAGTATCTCTCCCAGCAAGGGAAGAGCAAGGGCTACCATACCAGGCAGCTGCTAGGTCAGCATACACCTTGCTCCATACACACACTCGTACCTACTGTTAGTACAAGCCATGGGAAAAAAGCAGGGTTTATGGAGGGCACGGGACCTACAGAAAGCTCTCCCCTGTTCCCAAAATAGTTGTTTCTATTTATTAATTTGAGCAAAGAGGCCTTTGCTGCCTAATCAAGTGCAGCCTCCTTGTTATCTTCTAGCATCACAGCTGTGAATCTTCTAATTGCATCTTTGGTAGGCAGAAGATGTGAAATCTTCATGAAAAGATGACACAAAAGGCTTCTCTGGTTGGTCATAAACATGAACATCAGAGTCTTTCCTCAGGGAATGGCCACTACAGAAATCAGATGTTCAGAATATATTTCTGCCCATATGGTTCAAAGTGATGAATAATGCACTTTGTAAAAGAAAGATGACAAAAACACAACACTGCAGTAAAGCACACATCATATTAAACAAATAACAGGTGGTGACTAAAAATGCATTTTTAATGAGCGCCTCTTTATGAATGCACACAATGCAAATTGGTTTCCACTGCTTTGTAACACCCCACTCCTCATTATGGATTAAATATATCTCAGTTATATAGAGCTAGACGTGTAATCTCTTCACTTTCTCTTTGGAAATTAAAAAAAAGTATTTAGCAACCAAACAACATGAACTTTAAATTCTGAACTCTTAATACTCAGATTCCTTAATTAACACTTTTTCACTAGGTAAATTTGTAATTAAACGTTAAAACATATACTTTGATGTGTGTTTTCAATGCATCTACCTCATCAAATGTGCCGTTCTTCACATGTGTACAACAAACTGAGAAAGAGGGCAGTCCAGTGGTTAATGCAGAAGACTGTGTTTGAATTCCTGGGTCCAGACAGGCATGAAATAGATCCACAACAGTTCTTCAAAGTGAAGTACTGCATGCCCAAGCTCTTCCCAAACCAGTCTGCATGAAATCCAGTGGCCAAGAATGAGACACTACTCCGTAGCAAGAGGTGTTCCTACACCATAGGGTATTAAAACATCGTAAGAACCATTTCACCAGGGTTACTTGTCTGACAAGAGAAAGCTAGAGAAATTATTATAGAATACTGATAACCAAGATATTTAGAAAGCAAAACTGGTTTAATGGACTGTTTCTGCAATAGAAGAAATCTCAAGCAGTTAATACAGCCAAGAAGTGTGACTTTCTGCTATCAGAGCTACAGCATAATAATGCATGTTATTCTGTCTCAGCAGAAGAGCCATATTATATCAAGGATTGCAGCAACAGTTTAAGTAGTTACTCAAGCCTGAAACTTCTTGCATGAAGGTCAGTGCTACAGAACATGAAAATAAATTTATTCATCCTCTCTCAAGTGCAGCTGTCTTGTTAATCTCAAAGATGACATATTCCTCATATATCAGTCACCACTTTAAAGCCTTGATTCATACAGAGACTAAGGAGCACATAGCAGGTTATTATTTCGGCAGGTTGCTTATTTCTACGAAGCATAATGCTCCCTGTAATTCTTAACTGCTTTCCCCCTGAGGGCATACAGCATATGTCTTGGGAACTGGAACAGACTTGCTCTGAATATCAAAGGAAAATTAATGATTTGTCATTAAAAAAGGTGAGAGGAAGTAGTTAAACTTTACCTCCTCCTAGTTGGTTATTTAGAAAAAAAAGATAATTTTTTAAAATGTCATTTTTCTCTTTTAATAGTTTAGATGATATGCTAAGAAAATAAACAAAAAAGGCTTGTCTCTGTAAACAGAAATTATTTCAGGCTACTGCATATCATATATATTACATATAATATTGTATTACATTAGTCAGCCTGGGAAGCCATCGAAGTTTGTGCTTAACAAGTGCCAGGAAACCAGTTCACTCCATTCATAATTTCTCTTTGATACAGCAGCAGCATGTGCCAAAGACGTGGAACTCAAAAAGGATCCGTATCACATGGAGCAGATGATGATTAAACAAACTGAGAGTGCTTAAACTGACACAAAAAAAACTCCCTCTCTCCCCATCCTCACAATAGTCAGTGCAGTAAGCAGATGTCAGTTAATGTTAAGAGGCAAATTCTGCCTTTTTATGAACACACAACTTCCCTGAGACCTTGAGATTTGCATCACAGAGTATAAAAATCTCTTTAGAAATCCTTTCTAAATTTAAAACTCGCGTGAGAAGCCAAGAATACCCCTCTAGTAGACTTTTCACAGCATCCAGCAAAAAGCACTACACTAATTCCAACATGGCATTTGAACACTTCTTTGCATATCGAGAGAAATTAAATTACATGTCTTATGATAGCCAGCTAGATACCAACAGTACGTAGTAAGATACACTAGTGTAATGAGCCTCAGAGTTTGTGTGAGTAAGAGCTGCCTCGTTGAAGAAGCTGACTGTGACTGCAGTTCCCAACCACCATACCTGGGGCAAAAAATAGCTTCTGCCACTGTGGATGGCCCTGTCAACTGCAGAAATTCAAGCCACCAAGTACAAGAGTAAAGTCTACTCAACGGGAGCTTCCTTTTGTATTGCAAACCGGCACGAGTCCAGAACAGACAGCAAACACTCCTCCGCAAGGTTCTGGTCTCTGAGGAAGTGTGGGTGTAAGCGTTCACACAGGAATGCGTTCAAACCAAGCTTACTGCATCCGATGAGAAGTCACCACTCCTGAGGCGGATTCTCTACTGCGTTATGTCACATGTCCTACACAGGGTGAACTGACTTGGAAACGCTTTAAGCCCACCACAGTTGCAGCATATCCAACAGATAGAAAGAACCAGTTCTTAGAACCCAGCACCCATCTGATAGAAGACACGTGCTCCAAGTTTCGGAAATTTGAGAAGCTGTACATATCAGTTCATATGGATTCATGCTTTAGGTAAGTCAAAGTTGCCATCAATATCAACAAATCTATCCGGCAATAATGCAGAAATTTCTAAGTTGTTGATGCAATAACTGCCATGAACCCAGCAAACAAGATCATATCTCAGATTTCCCCTTCTCCCAAGTAAATCTATCAACATCTAGAATGCAGGTATTCTGAGGCTAGGGTATTCAGTCTTTTCCTCTTTCAACTGTTCCATTTAATTTATTTCATATTCTTATCCTATTTCATAGAAGGCACACAGATGTGCTTTGATAGCACCCTTTCTTGTTTTGTAAAACTAGCTCTGCTCTCCTTTTCATACAAGTGTCCCAAACAAAACATCTCAGGCCAAGTCAAACGTTTCACTTGGTGCTTGGGAAGGTAGGAAGGGGAAAGAAGGATTTGGAAAAAAAAAAAAAAAATCATGGTTCTAGTTGAAAAGTGGAATAAGACAACAGTTAAAACAACAAAGAATTAAAAAATCCATACTATTTATTCATATCTGTTTTTTGTTACTGTAGAATCAAACCGATGTTTGAAATATCAAGCAACTATTGCATTAAACACCTTGGAAACATCTTACATCTAAACTGACTGCTAGGAAATATTTATCAGTATTTTTCTGCAGTTTCAGCTCTCGTCCTTTACATTCAAGTGCACTTTGTTATAACTCAGACTAACTTGACAGTACAACAAATCTCCATGGTGAGAAAGTTGTTACAGATATCTCCAGACTCGTACACTTGTCTCTTTCACAATTTGTTGGTACCACATTAAGCTGGAACTACTTCTTATCAACCCAGCAAAGAAAAAACAATGGTTGTGCCTACCCCAGCAAAAGAACACTGTGGTAGTCAACAACTCCCCTGCATTGGCACCAGCAGACAGAGCAGATAAACAGGGAAGAAATTGTAAGGTCACAGCATATACCTGCACAGTGCATTTACTTTTACCTAAAGAAAAAAAAAAAACACAATGCAAAGTCTAAAAAAGTAGTCTTTGATGTAAATTTTTGATACAGGGGTTTGGGTTTTTTGTCTGTTTGTTTCAGGTTTGGTTTTTTTTTTTTTAAACATGGCTTTGTTTTGGGATGAAAAACACAAAGATTGAGTATTACCCAGCCTTTTCTTTGCTCACGCAGATGTATCTTTCAGCAGCACCTCTCTACCAGTTACACAAACACAAAACACACAAATGGAGAACTGCAACACTATACACTCAAAATAAAAAAGATTATAATGAATTAAATCTAGGGCTATCCCAATAACCTCCTTTAGCATGCTGGTCAGCTAGCTGTTTTAGCAGCTCAGATTCAGCTGTGCAAAAGTATCAGACACAACCAGTAAGCTATATCCTCTGGTTTCATGTTGCTGTAGAAATTAATTAAAAACTGCCACATAAAAAGCTTATTTAAAACAAATGTGCTGAGTGCATCTGCTTGTCACATCCTTTGCATATTAAACATGGTTGGTGGAAGCACCAAGACTCCAGCATATTCTGAAGTTGGGAATTATATGCTACCTGACTGCAAAGTCTGCATGCTGGAAAAGTAGAGCCATTCAGTTCAGATTGTTAGAGAAACAACTGCTTCTTACTCTGTCAAACTCAGCTCTCTCATCTGAGTGCACCTCTCTTACTAGCAGGTTGGGCAGAGCATTCAAAACCTTCGAAACTAGATGTCCTGCTTAAGCTCAAGAGTGGGAAAGCAAGTGACGCTGAGTCCTTCTGCAGGTATTCAAACAGTTGCCATAAACACTGCAAAAATCTCTAAGTACTGATAAAGTGTGATAAATACCTTGACATTGGTAAAGGCTGCAATGTGCTGTCAAGGAGAAGAGCCAAAACAAACCATGATCTGGCAAACAGCTCTGGTTTCACAATATCCAAGGGTTTCAAAGCAAAACTGTTTAAAGACCCCACCATGCAAGATGCTCAGCATCTCAAGTTGCATCAAGTCACTCAGAGAAAGTCAGTGCCACTTCAAAATCATGTCCTATGCCATACAAAGAAAGTGCAATTGCAAGTTAACGGAGATGCTTTAAGAAACAAGAGGCCAAACTGCAGCTGCGCCTCAGAGAGAAGTCTTCAAGCAATAATAAGTGATTTGAAGTTTGAATCCCTCAACTGCATAGGATTTGGACCCAGCAATCTATAAAGAGAAAGGGCTATGTGAAAAAGGGAGATAAAAAAAAAACCAAAATCACTTTTCCAACCAAGATTTTGGCTCAGGATACAAAGGAAATCCATACTGGAAGAAACACAGGCCAGCTCAACCAAGAATTAAAACAGAGCACTCTGGTTTAGTTTCTTCTGCATGACTGGAAGCTGGGAGCTAGATTAAGTGCCAGAGCACTGAAGTGTAAGCAAGGCTTCTAATAATGGCAGCTTTTGTAGTCCTCTACTACAGACTCATTCTTTCTGCATGTAAAACTGTAAAGATACATCCACGTGTTGTTCAGATAAGCATTTGCCACAAACTTTGAAAGCAAAGACAAAACCTTCAATACTGACATATAGCTTTCTCATATTCAGGAAAACACAGAACACAGAGGGTGGGGTTTTTTTTTTGTTTGGTTAGGGTTTTTTTTTTCTCCTTTTTGAAAGATCAAAATTGAAGAAGACATTTATTACATTAAAAGGCAAATCCTTGTAGTTGAATTGCAGTTCTGCTTTGAAGTAACTAAAGTCTTGAAAGACTCCAGGTAACTCAAATAAGTAAATAGTCCATTTAGAAGTCTTGGGTTGGTTTAGGTTTGTTTCGGGTTTGGGTTTTGTTGTTGTTGTTTTGGGGTGGTTTTTGTTGGGATTTTTTTATTTTCTTTGGGGGGGGTTGTTGGGTTTTGGTGTTTGTTTGTTTTCCTTAAGTGAAGTAGGTTTTACTTTTAAAAGGTAACTAACTCTCAGGACTGATTCTGTTTCTTTGGAACCTGCATTTTGACCAACGAGCCTTTTAACACACATAGTAATTCTGTATTAAAATCAAAACTTAAAAAGAAATTCACCTCCTTCCAGTTTCTAGTGGTAAAAATGCTTATGCCTCTCATGGGACTCCACCCACTCAGCTTTACTGTAACACAGCTGCTCCAAAATAAACCAGGCATTAACCTCAGTACCACCCTCCCCTTTTCTTCTAATATACACTGCATGCCAAACAGGTCTTTACGATACAAATTTGATGCTGCACTCCCTTACAAATACCTTTCCAGTGGATATATTACACATGGGATCACCATTAAAAAAACAAAATTTTAATAATGGAAGAAAAAAAATGACGAACAAAATAAAAGAAAAAAAAGAAACAGCAACCAACTCTTTAAAGTGCCACAGGGAATTTACCTTTCTTCTTTTGCTTCTCAACCTTACAGCAAACTTAGATGTTTTTGACATCGGTTCTTTAACATCAGGAATATAAAGGTGACTTCTAGAGGAAGAACACCATCTATTGTAGTTTAGAAGTTTTAAAAATATTAATAGCTCACGAACTAATAATTTTCACAGACAGGAATATATTTAAACAGAATTCATACAATATTTTTCCTTTGTGCAAAGACCACAAGTCTTTTCTATCATCCCTCAAAGGCACAGATGTCTATTACTTAATCTTGATCACCTAAAAGGCACTAACGATGTCACTCTAAGTCTAAAAACCAAATTAAATCAACATCTAGAGACTTTTAATAATGCTAATTACAAAAGAGAACAGAGAGTGACAGCTCCACAGAGGCCATTTCAGTCTGCTGAGCAGATTTTTACTTAGGCACTTTTACTGGCCATATGAAGACTCACCAGAATCTAAATACTTAACTCTCCTTCAGCTCCATCTCTTAATAGGAAACAGGAGAGGCATCAGCTCACACACATCTTATATTCAAACAGTCCATCTAAACAGCTATGAAAACAGTCATTCTGCTTACTTAAAGTACAGTGCACACATTAATTTGGTGGTTTATTTGCTCTTTAATAGAAAATAAAGTTAGCTATTTTAAAAATCCTTCCTTTTAAAACCCAGTATGTTTGCAAGTGGGAGATGTATGCATCAGTGAGTGACAGCATTTCAATTTCTGTGCATTCATGAGCAGATGCCTTCCCTAATTTGTGTTGTGTAAAGTCCATACACTATGTAAAGAAATGCATCCCTTCCTGCGGTTTGTCTTCGGCAAAGAAGCTAGTACACTAAAACTTCCTCCTGGGTTTGTCGCTTCCTCATGTCCAGAGACCCACTCAGAAGGGTAAATCCCATCATTCTTAACCAGCGTAGGTGACTCCACAATGTCCACACACATTTCATGGCCCAAGTACCAAAAGTACTGGAGGTCAACATAAGCTTGAGCTGACCTTTACAATGCAAACTGCATTTTGTTTTCAGAAGTAAATACAACTCTGCATTTGGACACAACGCTCTATCCAAGATCTCCCACATGTTTCTGAGACTAATAACCACCCCTTCAAAACAACAGATAAGGACCACTTCAAAAGACATCGCAAATATCCATCTCAGATGAAAACACACTGTGGAAGAATTGCTTACAGGTCTAATAAGTTACTAAAAAAAGAAAAGCAGTGTATGAAAAAGTTAGAGTTCATTACAGACCTTTGTAACAAAAGCTAATTACCAGGCTGTTTGAGCAGAAAGCCTAGGCCAGCTGAGTCAGAGGCACAAAGAGACACCTTTGCTCATTCCACACCACAGGGTCACAGATGTCACTGGAACTGACAGGAACAAGCCTTGACACCAAGCCTTAATCTAGAGTCAGAGTTGTGCAAAAGCAAGACTGTGGACTGAATCCAGTGTGCCACAATACACCATGTGACAATGTCCTCAGTAAAAAGTCACACTGGATTAAACATTTTCACAGACAGAACACGCAAATAAAATAAGATAAATCACTTTCATTTGCTACCTGCCATTAAAAAGCAGAAATTATTTGCTTTAGGAACTAGTACACGGTGAAGAGGTTTGTTTTGCAATTATACTTTATACATTTGTGAAATTCGTCTTCTTGTCTCTTTAAAGACTTTTTAATGAAAATGACTAAATTACATGGAATTCATTACAGAAATACAAGCAATAAAGCTATCTAGCTTTCATTTATTATTATCGCAAAAATAAATCCCAAAGCTATTTTTAGCTACAAGTGGCATGTAGGCTATTTTCTAAATTACGCAAATTGGTAGGGTCTACAAAACTGTCTGAACAGTGACTTACATCTTAAACCTAACATACAAAAATACATACATAGTAGAAGACTGAAATACTCTGTGGCTTTAGCAGTGGTAATCACAGCAATAGTCTAGAAGATTAACATTAGGCCTCATCTTTCATTAAGAAAAGCCACACATGCTCTCTTTTTTTTTATTACCTTTTTAAGCCATATAAAGGATACAGTGCATGCATTCTGTAATTCAGACATCCCAAGAACTGTTTTCATTTAACACATCAGAGATTAATAAATACTGCTGTGTGGGAACCAAACAGCTGTTCCATATTGTAAAGTTTTTACAGGTCACTTCCATTTGCCTTCATATTTTAGGACACTGCTCCTCTCTTTCTTGGCTCAGTTTCTTCATTTTTCTGCACAAAGAATTCACATCCCTCTAGCTTATTAAGCAAAACAAAGACAGGACTACACAGACACATGCCAGCCTATTCTGCCCTTTCCCATGTTCTAGTTTCAGGAAATTACAGGCAATAAAGTAGTTTAAAAGCCAACCTATTCTCTTCCATCTGTTAGAGGTCACTATTTCATTCTGTATTGAAATGCATCTGGAGCCTCAGAAGAAAAAAGATAGGACTGTTGAAGCTCAGTCCATTAAACTTCCAGACATAATTCAATATATTAGTGAAATGTATCCTAGAATCACATCCAGTAATCTCAGTCAGGTGTCCGACAGCATGGTACTAGCCACTTGAGATAGTAGGTCTCACCAACCTGGGAACACTTTTCAAACTGACCTCTGCAGAAACTTACTTCAACTCCAGGGCAGAAGTGTTTCATTTGTCTAGTTCTTCCAGAATTGAGCAAGACAATTCTCACCAAAAAAAAGCATAGTAGTGATGAGCTATCTGTCTCAGCCTCTTTCTTACTCAAATGATAACAGGACATATGCAGAAAGACCATGATCTTTGAGATTGTTCTTATGTTCGTTTTGCTTGCAGCAGAGTGATACCACTATTTTCAGGCAAAGGGTTAAATCAGAGAATAGCATTGCTGATTTGGCATTTCCCAGAATGTCTGTGCCAAGGTCAGTTATTTCCTTGCCCTGTAGCCACCACGGCAGTAACTGAACGTCTTCACAGCATCAGTCTTACATGCAACCTTCATGTCTTATGATCATGCTACTGCAGAACAGGAAACCTAACTCAAAATATTTTGTCACTGCAGAACCAAGAAGGCCTTGTTAAGCTAAGTATTGCATAAATACATATAGACAGTCTGTGCCTGTAGCAAGTTTCAACTAATTAGATAAGTCACTCCTGAAGAACAGGAGTGGAAACAAATACAGAGCTAATAAGGTCCTACTCTAGGTTGTGCCTGTGGCAGAGTAGCAGTATCTCCCGAGTCCTAGCCCACTGCCTTACTGAAACACAGAGCATCTCTGCAATAGTACCTTACTACTATGTCACACCAACTTATTTATCGTACACTTGTAAAAAAAGACTAAGATACAGAGAGCTTCAGTGGCTGCTCATCATTGTTTCTACATGCAGCTGCAAGAACCTGTATGCTACCTTTGGCAGGTACAACACCACAATTCCCAATGGAGAAACAAAGCAGGAGACAGTACGCATATAGCCTGCTCAACTGTACGGGAAGGGGAGAGAACATACTCTTACGAATGCATGAGATGAGCAAAGTATTTGAATTAGAACTTACCTGTTGAAGTTTCTGGTATACTGCTTGAGAAAGTGGATATTCTCAATTAATAATCTTGGAATTTAAAACTCAAGATGAGGAAAGGTCCCCTTTAAGCCAAGCTGCTAAATTAAGATTTTCAGGGAACAGGAATCAAAGGAAAGCAGTGATGCAGGCATATTGTAGTTTAACACACCAAACAGACAAGGCTAGCAAAAAAGTAGTTTAGTTTTATCACCTAATTCAGTAAGTCATTGTGGGTACGAACTCCCTCAGAACAGAGGAATGCTTTTTGACTTCAAGGAGTGCACATTTATGTGCATTTCTAGCCTTTTGGTGTTTACTGTGCTAAGGACTGGATTACTAGCCCACTAGAATTAGCCTGCCTAGTAGGGAAATACTTCAAGTCACAGAAGAGGACATTGCTACTTCCAGAACTTTATTTATAGCTTGAGTACAGTTGCCAGTTCATAACTTGTGCCCAAATCTGGAGCTCCAAGTTTGAATTCCTCTTTGCGGTCCAGTCAAAAGCTCTAAACCTGACTCAATGCTTCAACCACAGAAGCAGGAGTTGTTCATTGATCTGGAAGCTGCTGGTATTGCAAGACCTTTGCTGACCTACCCAGAGAACCAGCTTTTGCCTCAGCCTGAAGACAAAATGGTCTCTCTTCTCCAGAGGCTAGAAACACAGCACCACCGCAGCCCCAGCACCAAACCACTCACAGTGACAGCCAAACTCACAGGCAGCAAACTCCCTTTAACACGTCCGATAAAAACCCTGCTGTTTGTACTTGTTTTACACAAATATAGAGCAGCCGAGTAAAAAGAGAAGGACACAGGACTGAAGAAATATGCGTTAAAAGTAAGGCATCCTTGCTTACCACTATGTCTGAGCCCAGCTAAGTGAGTTTAGGTGGGGAGGGTAGGATTTTTGGTGATACAGTCTCTAAAAATTCAGTGAGTAGTTTCATCTTTACTCCCTCACACCCTCACTTTAACATAAACGCTAAGAGTTTTGAGTTCTTACTGAAGCTGCCCAAGCCACACAGTTTCAGAACTACTTCATTTAAAAAAGCGTACTGAGAAGAGATTTCCAACCTATTTAGAAACATGAAGCAATCTGCTAGGTATTTAGTGCCCACAACTGCAGGAAATACAGGCAACAAACATACAGCCATGACCACATTGCAGCATTTCTTCCAACAGCACTTCTCATCCACACACTCCAGATGTAGCCATAATACCCATGCAGAGACTAGCCAAGCGATGATCACATTCTTTTTTTCTTCTCTGCATCAACCTTGATTTTTTCATGCAAATGGTGGGAATATTTGCTTGAGTGTGCAGTATTTAGTGTTGGAGTGATTACTGGCAGTTTTGAAGGTTAGGAAACTAGCTGACATCAACAGATCCTTTCGGATACTTAGGTTTTTTTATAAACTGGTATCAAAGTGATTTTTAGTTCCGTAGAAAAACCCTAAACACAAAGATTGACACATGAGCAGAAGAAGCACAGCAAAGCTTCCCCTGCCAGTCTGCCTTAGGCCTCTTCCAAAACTTATTGGTCTGAGCATATTCTCCAAATGTTGCAGACATCAGTGCAGCTGCTCTTACCCCGACAATTCAAATACCAGCACCTACAGGATCTAAATATCCTCTACAGCACAGCAAAGGGATAGGCTAACATCCCTCAGATTTTCTACCTTTCTTCTTCGTTCATCAGAAGTGACAGAACCAGCAGCAATAGTAGTTCTTGAACAGATTGTTGCAGCTTAAGGGGTTTTTTTTGTTCCTTTTCTTTTTGGTGGTTGTTTGTTCTTATTTTTAAAACATTACCAACAAACTCTGACAGAAACCGGGACAGTGCTACACCACTGTGAAGATAGTTGCCACAGCTGGGATTAATCATCATTTGGAAAAGAAGCACAAGGCCCAGGGAAATTAAGGCCATAAAAACTCACTGTCAACAAGGGTCAAGAGTGCTTATCTCAGTGAAGCATCATTCAGTCTTGCAGTACTCACACCTAAACTATTGTCAAGCTAATTTAATTGGACCAGTAGATAATCCTTAGCAGAGCTCACAACAGAAGCATTTCGAAGTGAAGGCAGAGCTCAGGGGTAGCAGGATAATTTAATCTATGTTGCACTGGGCTAGCCAGCATTACCTTAAGGACCAACATTCCCAACCATGTTCTCAACATAAGGTAGCAGACAACAGATGGAGGTCAACCTGTTTCATACACTCTGATGTACACTGGTTAGCTGTAATATGTGGTAAAGACTTCACCCTTTGAACAGGACGCACAACACCTGCACCAGTGAGAAGTGGATGAGCATCTTTTCTCCAATACACTCATTTCTGTTGACACTGTAAGCAATATCCTCGCTGCAGTTACAGACAGTAACCTGTAATTCTCTGTATTAAACTATTCCTTACAAAGCCATTTTGAATTCCAGTTTAAAAGACAGACAACTGTCTGAATTCATTCAGAGCAAGAGAAACACAAAACTCACATTATGAGCAGTGAACACATTCTGCTGTGCTCAGCCCTTTTCAAAGATATGGCACCAATTCCAGAAGTTTTATGACCAGCCATTTCTCCAGCGAACATTGCTGTAACAGTTATTAAATGCAAGTAATGACAGATGCTCTTGAACGCTCATGAAATCCCACAGCAAAATGAGTCATTTGCCTGGTTTCCAAAGAGGGACCTCACAAGCCAATAACAGATCTGCAAAGGTGCAACTGCTCAGCAAGCAGGTCATGCAGAGATGTTGCCTGCTACCACCAAGAAGAAATATTACATATCAGTTACAAAAAAAAAAAACAACACCAAAAGCTGCAGCAACCAATGCTGTCTCCCATTTTAAGAGTCTTGACACAATGTTTTTTTATGCAGCTAAGAGTTTTGAGAAGGCAACTCTTCAGAAGGTTGTTAATGAACAAATTCAGTTAGCAAACTTCTAAAAACGAGAAGTTATTTGAACTGGAAAGAGGCTTCTTCATTGCATTTAGCCCTCACCCCTCCCAATTTATGCCTGCTAAAGCACAGATAGGAACTCACCAAATGAAAGTCAAAATTCCACCAATAACCTGTTTTGTTCATAGTCATTCCCAGCACAGACCCTCAGCCTAAGAGGTCAAGAAAGCCCCAAAACTGTGGTGAATACCTGAATTCATCCATCCGGATTAGACCTGTCCTTGTTTTCTGAAGTAATATTACCTGTATTAATGAGAATTTTGTTTTAACAAAGAGATTAGCTATACAAATATATGAGAAATCAGATATTAGATACAGATATACTAGACAATTATATGGTCTGAAATGTCAACTCGCTTCTGAATATCAGAGTTAATTTTAGTAGCTGCTTATGTTGCCTTCCTCAGATACGGTTTACAGTACCACAGTTTATGTCATATCCTCAGTCACTCCTGTCCAGTTCAGAGAGGGGCAGGTATTCTTCCATACCCAGCAATCTCCTTCAGTAAAGCATGAGGTGGCACTTTCCACATTCTAGGAGATCTGGTTACCAAATTCAATAACTAAGCTGAAAACTTGACTTGGGTCCATTAAATGAAAGGGTAAGTAAAATGTCAAGGCCAACATTGTATTTTTAGAGCTTTGTTTCTCTTGAGGAAGCAGAAAATACATGTTCCTATTGTTTGCCAGGAACTTTTCCCTCCAACTTCTAGTCTGCAACTGAATTTGATTGTATGGTCTCAGTCAGTAAGTCACGCTACTCTCATTTTAACTTAAGCTAATGTATTAATACTACTTCAAACAATGATCACAACTTCAACCTAAAAAAAAAAAACGCTAACATTCAGGAGAGAAGAGGCCTAACAATATTTAATGTATTCCCTTTGGTTGCATGTTGAAAAAAAACTAGTAAAAGCTACTTATATCTGATCCTAAAACACAAGAAACCCTCCTAATATCTAACAGAGACATTAGTACAGATGTGACGTTACACTCAGCATTAATCACACAGAGCTCAGTTACAGCACAGGCAGCCTTAACTCCTCCAAGACTATGGGAAGTTGAAGGCTGCACATCACCACTCAAAAGGGAATCTCAGATTAGCATCAAGACCTTGCATTTGCCCTGAAGATGTGACTGTGACAAGGAGAAATACGTTTCTATATAATGTTATCACCACAAAAAAAACCGCTGATTTTGTTTTAAACTTTAATTGTACATTTTCAGGATCAAACGCAAAGAACAACCAGCTCTCATGACTGCTTTGTTTACATACAGTATACACAGTCTTAAGGCAGCAAGAT
Source organism: Tauraco erythrolophus (assembly GCF_009769465.1). Classification (NCBI taxonomy): domain Eukaryota; kingdom Metazoa; phylum Chordata; class Aves; order Musophagiformes; family Musophagidae; genus Tauraco; species Tauraco erythrolophus. The sequence goes on from NC_141470.1 coordinate 54,975,666, forward strand.
TCATAGTACTTAATTTCTGGACTACAACAGGAATATTGCCGTTATGCCTGCTACTGCAAGCCTCAACTACTGTTTCCCACTGAAAACTCTGTGTCTTAAACTATTTTAGCTGTTGCTAGCTTTATTGGATTATGATTACACAGCTCACCAGCTAAGTCAGGACAACACCAAGCAACATTATCACATGATTCTGAATCACACTTCTCCTGAATCCGTTTTCTCTTCAGGTACTCTTAAAAGAGGTCAAATTAACAGCTCCAAGACAAAGAACTCACATGAAGAAAAAGTTTTAGAGTTTCAACATCTGAAGGACCAGACTCTCAGACTGTTGATCTTGCAGAGGAGAGGACAGAGGGAGAAAGACCAGTCCTGTCTTTGTCCTTAAACATGGTCCTTTTTCCTTGTAGACTCCATATACATCTACACTGTTCAGTGGGTAACAAGGCAAAAAAAACCCACTACTTTCAGCCTCTAGTTATGGCCAAATGGAATCTCCTCTTAGAAGTCACAAGTCTCAGCAATGACATCACACTGCATCAGCATCTCCAGTTCTCAACAATCAAGACACAGGTCAGCTGTCTTCAGAAATACATGATACTCTTCTACATCACCTCAAACCTGAGTTACACACTCAATTTTTCTAGCAGGCTGCTGGAACTTGCATGGATGAGTCATCCACCCCATCTGACTTATTCCAGAAGTCCCTCTCTTTTAGACTTCCCTAAGCAAGCCCAGAAGCAGAGCAGTGGCAATAACATGGAATAGCAATAGGCAAGCTCTGGAAGAGAATGGCATCAAAAGGCACTGCTGTAATTAATCATTACATCTCTTCTGTATTTTGAAGACAAAGCCAATACACAGTCTCCTCTATGTATGCACAGAAAAGATGAAGTCCAGGATGAGCACACTGACATCAACTCCTACAGTTTAGCTGTTTTGTCCATTATATGATTGAGACCCATATGCAGAGGAGCATTTTAACAGTCCTCAGTGGTTTCAGCCTGGTTTATACTACACAGCATTCAAATCTGGCAACAGACCTGTAAAAGGAAACAGTTACCCCTCTCACTAAGGGGTCTAAACATACACAGCAGTCTGTACACAGAAACTCTATTTAGAGTAACTGAATTCACTCTAATGGCTTTTCAGCAGCATCCAACATGCATCTAAGTCTGCAAAAGTGCTCAGCTGTCACCATCCTGGTTCTAGGGGAGCACTATTACCGCAGAGGAACACTGATGGTCAGTTCAAGGATGTCACCTAAGTAGTGCACCATTGTGAGAATTTGCAGTCATTCCTGCACTTAAGTCTCTTAGAGAAGGAGATGAGAAAAAACGCCTGCTTTAATATCTACGAACAGGTACACAGCATGAGAAATCTACCTTCAAGATAAGCACAAGTTTATTTTTCTGAATTAACAGTGTATCAATTTGAGGTTTATATTCTAGCATTAAAGGTATTTATTGATAACGATTTATTTGCTGGCACCCCCTTTAAGAGAATGGTACTTGTTTTAAACAAATTTTATGCTCAAAAACATTATTCCAATTTCAGCAAACCCCTTCACATACACACCTCACAATCCCACCACAAAAGAGCCTTTTTGTTACATGTATCTTCAAGTGCTATCGCAGCCTTCAAGCACAATTTCTTCTTTAAAAATAAGAAGGAGGCAGGGAAGCAGCCTTTGGCCACAAGGGATAGAGAAGGTGGCCATATTGTCATTTCATAAGGAAAGCATGGCTGAAAGTACTTTTACACAAACACAATTTCCTCTCCATTTCCTGTAGCAAGCTTCTTTTTGAGCCAGTCGCTGCATTAGCTGAAACATTATAGCAATCACCACAGATCAACAAGCAGAGAGCAGAAATCTCACCTGATAGTAAGTCTTAATGTTTCTGACTAAGATGGTCAGGTTTTGAACCCGAAGGTAAATATCATTATTTACATGCTTGTTGACGCGCTGGTTGGTTGGTCGAGGATCTCTATCAAAAGAGGAAAAAGAAAAGAAAGTATTAGTAGTTTAGTCAGTGCTAGGACTTAGCATCTCAATGACGCACCACCAGGAAAACCCTTAAAAACTTACTCGTTAAATGTGCCGACATAATTACACAGAATCCATATACATTGATTCATGATAGAATAAGCTCATTACCTTTGCATCTATGCATAACTTGAAATCTTCCTGCGCACCACAAAGTAACCTACTTTAGGTTAACTCACACAGCAATTCAGGGCAGCTTCCCTCCTTATTTATATCTCCCTGAAGCAAAGAGCATATTTAGTTTGTGCACACTAGATCAAAGCAGTTTCTGATAATAAGGGGTTTATCTTATTCAAACAAAGGGAACCCTAGGAAAGACTGCCTTAGCTTTGGAGTTTTCTGACAAGAGGGAGGGTGTTAACACTTGATCAACGATCACTGCACAAACTGCAAAAGCCAGGCATATTATACACTGAAACAAAGAGAAAAAGGAGCGCTGCACTTTTGTTATACTTGTATCATCTAACTAGATCTCTCTCATATACTCCGCGTCACAAAAAAACAGCTCTACTAGGCTTCGAGATATGAACAAAATATAAACACAGGTAGGCATATAAGCAAGACAGTGAAAAAGTTGGTAGAAAGATTTTATGGAAAGAATCCTCGAGTTTTTGTTTTATTTTCAAGGACGCAAATCAAAATTGTAGCTGAAATACTTTCCTTTCTAAAATAAAAAATAAAACAGGAAAAAGCAGCAAATAATCTAATATGAATGTGCACCTTCCCATTCTCTGTGTACACCCTAATATGTTGCAAAAAAAGGAAACTGAAAACCTTTATCTGCCAATAGAATAGATCAAAGCCTTGCATTTCTCCTCTAATAAAGACTCTTATCACCAAACTCCTACACAATCCAAACACCTGCCTCCCAGAGCTCTGCTTTGGCTGTTAATTAAGCCATTCACAGCTCTTCCAGGGCCAAACATTGAACCCAGGCGTTGACACGGAAATAAAAGAGGAACTGATCCAATATTTATTTTTAAAAATATATCTGCCAAAGTTTACATAAGTTTGTTAAAGAGCTTTTTCTTTCTCTTTTTTTTTTTTTTTTTAAATGCACAACCATCCCAAAGAACATCTCTAGAAAAAGTAGTGCTATGTGTATAAATATGACAGAATACATAGATATGCCAGAGATGAGAGAAAACTGACTTGGCAGCAGACAACATCAGACACAGCATTTATGTACCAGGGTTCAAGCAAACTGAAGTACAGATGACTGAAATCGCCACTGACATAAACTAGCAAGACCCTACACAGCCTTTACAGCAGCAAAGGATTCTGTATACTGATTGGCACTGTAATAAATTACAAAAAAAAAGAGAACAAAGAGAATAAACTGCAATACACTTTTAAAGTAAAATCTGTAGTAAGTACTCCATTTCACTGATGCTCAGATAGAGGAGTGCAGAAGCCATACCCATACACAGTTTGACAGTATGTGTCTTCAGCAACACAGCAAGTTGGAGAAGGGTAAACGGCACCTGGGCTTGAACTCAGAGAGTACCTTGCTTTCGGTACTCCCTGAGCAGACGCTGGATCCTGATGGAAGCTAGATGCTTAGCCTTTTTAAGCAAGGTCATGACAGCAAACCAGGAAGCTAAAAGGGAAAAAAACGTAAAGAGAAGCTGGCCAAACAGAAAGGTCAGCCTACAGTTCTTGTTTCCACATGAAAACTCATGTAGGCAGCACACTGCCATGCCACTGTCTGGCAGCGACCCAGGCCTACGGCCAGGAAGAAAAAGCTTTGACTGTACAGTGGAGCAATACTCCACGACCCTTCCCAAAACTGCACAAAAATCCACATGACGCACCCACCAGCCACAGCAAAGGAGAGGCAATCTCTTCAACAGCTGTAGGCAGTGTAACTGCCGGACTTGGATGAGGTTTTCAAAGGTGCGTAAGATGCAGAACAACTCCTCCTTCCACCTTTTGGCACAGTGGAGCGAGTCATCTGTTACAAGACCATAAGCATTGGCAGGACTGGGCCCTCAGAAGCAGTTTCGGAGCTTTTATCCTGTCATCTTAAGGGTAGTTGGTTGCCCCAAGAGCCCTTAATGCCACCAACCTCGGGGTCCTCTTAACCCAGAGCCCAGCCACAGCACACAGTGCCACACTGGCAGTCCTGCTGCCTCCTCCTCCTCACAGACAAGGAATTTGAAAGCTTTTCAGAAAACAGAATGTAGCTCAGAAAAACGATGGTTTGGATTTCTGAATATGTTGTGTAACCAACTTCATCCAGCACCTCAGCTCACTTCAGAGGGGACCCCTTGCACAAGACGTGAAAGTCCAGCACAGCCTACGCCATCAACTGCCACAGGGCTGACTGTCTCCACACAGAAAACTAAACCATTCCTTCTCAACAAGCAATATCCCATCTCTTCTTCATTTGTTACCATATTTTTTCCTAATCCTGGATGAGATGAGCTCAAATACTGACTACAGCTATTCTGGCTCCACAGCCGAGAAGTTGGAGGAGCTGCAGGAAGTCACTCTTGGAGGCTGTGGGAGGGTCCCAGAAAAAGAGAGATTTATTCTTTTCCATTTACCAGGTAAGCTCCGTTTTACCCAATTGAACTTGCAAAATATCTTTTGTCCTAATAAGCACGGAGATGGACACTCATAAGAATCATGGGTTCGAGGCACATGTTTACTCAGAAAGAATATCTTTGTTGCATTTTTCAAACATTTTCTGCGTCAGACCTCCTGCCTAGAAGAACCGTATCATTTTCTGCAAGGTCAGCTGGATCCCTCCTGCTGCCTCCTCCATGCCACTCACCCAGCTCCTGAGGCATCCCAGGGGACCTGGAAGAGCCAGGGAAGGGAGTAAATGGGCCTCCTGCTGCAGGAGCAGACCCCGGCCCGCCCGCTGCTCCCTCCCCAACAGGGAGCAGAGCGTCACCACCGCAGAACTGGGCAGCACCCCAAGGCTGAGCAGGCTGAGGTTACAGCGCTCAGGGAAGGAGCAAGCTGCCAGAAAACCCACAGCCACACGCACCTACCCGTCTCAAGAGAAGCGAAAGAAAAAGGCTAAAATCCTAGAGAGAGCGAGGTACTCAAAACACTACAACCCGAGCAGCCTGATCTACAGCAGTGAAAAGCAGGATGGGGAAGTAGAGTCCTCAAGGAAAAAAAAAAAAGCACCTGAGTAAGAGGCAAATTCTGCGTTTAAAGACACTTCTACCCTGAAGAAAACAGAGCTGTTGGTACCACACTCTGCACGTCATAGCACCTGTTTGGCTGGTGACACTTGTTTATCAAGAATTTTACAGAAAGAAAGTCTTTCCAAGGATCATATTGAAAATTAAAAAGATATTTTTTTTGCAACACTATCCAGGTAACCCAAACAAATTCCTGTCTGGATGTATCTGAAAAATCCCTGAATGCAACCACAACGAGATGCTTTATCAGTTCTTTGATGTTTGGTCTTTCCCTTACACACGAATATAATGAAAGCTACAATTCTCTTCTTCAAAAACCACCTACTCCTCAAGATCAAATAAGTTATCTAAATAAGACTGAGGCAGCATGTCTGAGGTGTGACTAAGGGAGGCACTTTGCAAACCATAAAAAACACCCAAGCCGAATAAACAGAAGGAAAGTTTTAAACCTCACTATATACCCAAACATTTTAAAGTCCTCCAGTTTGTACACCTTCATGACTTTTACAGGAGCACAGAGGAAAGGAAGGGCCAGGAGACAGAGGCCAACTGATGAGTTCAGCAGGTGCGAGCTAGCAGCACAAGTGCTTGAAGATGCAACTCCTTAAGCCACCAATTAATAAAAGTAAAAAAAAAAAAGTAGTAATTTCATTTTTAGAACTCAAAATGACAATCCCATCTGAGTAATTTCTGACAAGTAATTTTGATGAGTAAGGGGGAAGCCCACAAGCCAAGCCCAAGGGTTACGAGACACCAGAAGGAACTGGCTGTGCCCAGCATCCTGCAGCACTTGGCTCTGCAGGTAACTAGTTAACTGAACACACATCACTCTTAGACCAGTCTAAGTCTCCTGTCATCCAACTTTTTCCTCTATCATCAAGTGGGATACACCACTAAGGCTGGCAGGGTTTCTAAATTGCGTGGAAAATGGTAGAAAAATGCACCTCTAACTAAGATTTAAAGTTAAACAGAAGCATATCTTTAATCTTCCGGTATTGGTGCCATTTGCTACAAACCACAAGAACCAGGCACTCAACACGTGGCTGTTCCTGTCACATGGTCTAAATTAAAGACGACAGATTGACAGTACCATGACAGCTGCGATTCAAATGCAAAAACCTATTATTGTGCGTTTTTATTACATAGTTTTAATACAAGTAGTTTTATCAGCTGTATTCCTAATACACATTCTTGTCGGCTAAATGCTTTAACAGAAAAGCAGAGCGTACTAACAACTAGAAGAATTAGAACAAATCAATACGAAAACACTTATGTGCCTGCATGTGTAAACCCCCACACCATTTCTCAAATAAAACTTTTTATAAAAAGTTAAACAGGGCAAATATTTGCTTATGCTTGTAGGCATTATGCCACAGCTGCAACCGTAGCACTGAAGGCAGTCTATGCAGCCTGCGCCACGTGCTAGCTTCATACCAGGAAGTGACACACGAACATCTGAAAAAGTTTCTTCAAAATTTGTCTGCAGAGAAGCTCGTTAACCTGATACACATAAATCCACCAGAAACACAGAAGCTCAGGACACAGCAGTTCCACTTTCAAGATTAACAAGTATTTTGCATGCAGAGTATTCAGTATTCAGCCAGTACTGCAAGTCTGCAAATATCAACGTGTCCTTCATGCATGATCAGGTTGGGGTATACACTTCGACAGAACACAGGAAAAGGAAACCACTCATTTACAGCAAAATGACTCGAAAAAACATTTGACTTATTTTAAAATATAAGTGGGGAAACCAAACTCTGCTGTCCATCTCTTCCTATTAGATTTAGCTGGTTAAGAGGCTAGGCACCACTATAGAGAACCAAGCAATTCCCAGCTCTCTTTTAAAAAGGGTCTTGCTTTGTTAGTGGATCACCAGCAAAGCCTGACAGCTGGTTACCTACCAACCACATTGTGACCAGAATCTGCTGAAGCCCAGGCTGGGTTCCCTTCCTCCACCCTTGCACCATAGCTACATTTGGTGCACCTGAGCAAACTACATTTTATTCAGGGATAGCATTCCCAGGGGTAGTTCATTTCTGAAGAGGATGGAGCAAAGGCACAGCCCTATTTTCACCTCCTGTCATGCAGCCAGCAGGGATCTGGCAGGCAGGAGAAGTGATAGATGTCACATATCTCTCTGGTGACACAGCTGCCTTGCTGACACGAACTCACCACTTAAAAAACGTTGATACCACAACATCAAGCAGTTGGGATATTCTCCACCCACTCTAAGTTGTCAGACAGCACTTGGGCAAAATCCAACCTATTACAACAGAAACTAGAGGCTGACTGAACTCATACAGCCCACTCATGCCTCAAACAGCTAAAGTCTTACTTTCACTCAGCAATCTCCTCTCAACATATACCTCAGTTTCTTCACAGGTCCATCTGTCTTTTTGGCCATGGATTAAACTTAAAATCTACTTAGCTGCAGGACAAAAACGTTTTCTTTTTAATAATGAAATTCCCAAAAATTTGGCTTTTGAAATCTTCACCAAAAGAAACCTGTTGTTCTGCAGCAAAGTACTGCATCACACCTAGTGCTTAGATGCAAACTCATGTGCCTGTGTTATTTGTGTTCCAGGAAGCAAGCAAGCAAGCAAGCAGGATATTTAACCTCAAAAACTAAAAGCCAAATAATACATGAGTGAGGAAACAGCTACCCACATCGGGAGCCCAGCTCTCACTCTGCTACCCACTGCTCTCTGCATGTGTGCGCGTGCATGCACGCAACTGTGCTTTCAGGCAATCAACACTATCACAGCATGGCATATCAGATTTGTCAAAGGCCCTCATTAACACAATTTCAGCAGGAAGAAATCTCAAGCCAAGCACTGAAAGTCATCTTTAGGGACCATGACTTGAAAAACTGATGAGTAAGCATTTAAAAAAAAAAAAAACAAACAGAATTATTTTTCTATTCTGAAAGCTTTGCGAGGCAGAAATACATGTTGCAAGGCGCTCCTGATTTACAGGCAAGTAGTAATTGCATTGCAATATCTAAAGGTTAAGCCAGGAAAATTGAAGGTCTTAACACCTCTCCTGAGCACCTTGCTGGGTCACGATACATAAATACAACTATGATCCTTCCTAAGCTAAACAGTTTTGGGCTCTCAGAAGAAAGCTCTTAGATTCAAGCTCCTTAAATACCACTAGAAGCACTGCCAAAGCTGTCTGAAAGGCGAAAAAAAAAGCCCCGATTGTGTTTAATGGGATAGTTTCCTATTCCGCACTGCTTGTGCTTCCCTCACTTTCACTTTCTGCGACATTGCTGGCAGAGGTGTCTTTTGGAAGAAACAAACTTACTTTCCTGACTGCACAAGGCAAGCAAACATGCCAGGACATTTCTCACAAACGCATGATATCCAACAAAATGCCAACTAGTGTCACTGCACTCAGTCAGCTTATACGCTCACCTTCCTTATTTCAATGAGATTTTACTGTCCACTCCTTGTCCCCAGAGCGTTGTTAAGCTGCTCCATAGACTTTAACAGTTTTATGTCTCCTTAGACATATTTCAAGGACAACTACAAAATACTTGTTTACATACACCACCTGACAAAGCACTTCTAAAACACATCACTTGTAAGAATGCCAGTGATTCAAAAGTCACATAACTTCAGCCTATTTAATAACAAAAATCAAGAGCAACTAAGCTCTTTTTCTTGTTTTGAAATAATAAGATTCTTTCACATATTAGGTAACAGTGATAGTTTAGCTAGTTAAACTTGCAGTAGACTCAACTGCTGCTGTTTCTTGATAGTTTGGTTGGTCATGCCCATGCCAAACACAACGGCCATAAATCAAAATCCAATTTCCCACATCTTGGAAAAGAATTAAGAATTTAAGAATTACACATAAAGATTCTGATATGGAGTCTTCATTGAAGTGCTTGGACTTGGCCTAACTTTGCAAATCACTGGTCAAGCTTCAACTGATTTCATTCAGTGAAAAAAGTGCAGTGCCAAAATAAGTGATTTCCAAAGTCTCCTCACCTGCAAGTCAAATACTGCTCCCTGCAAAGTCTTTATCAGATGCATTTCAGAACACTTAAAAGCAAATGCAGAGAGGATACAAAACAGTCTGCACACAGCAGACTGGCAACAGGAAAGGATGTGGTTAAAAAACGTAAGTTTTCTGAACAACTCCAATGCTAAGGTATTTGCAGTGTTTGCTCTTTTAGCCTATTTATAAGTTTCCTCAAGGCATACCCTTACAAAGCTGCCCAAAAACGATATTACTGAAGTCGATATTAAATATATAATTTAGAAAAAAAAGCCACAAAGTTTACAGGATAACATAGACACACTTCTAGATGAATCTTCCCAGTAGAGCTTCATATGATGAAGTACTTTCATTTCCCTATTTGTACTGCCACATACCTCCCCCTAAAGCGTACACGAACAACTAAGTAAAAGTAAACGGGGCAGAAAAAAAAAAGCAAAACCCACCTACTCAAAAAAAAAAAAAAAAAACAAAAACAAAAAACCACTAGAAAAACGGTAAAGCAGATTTTACAGAACTGGATGAGGGTGTTTTTCTCCCCTCCTTGTCTTGTTAATTTCAAATAGCAACCAAAAGGAAAAAAACGCAAAGTCGATGCTTTCGCCCTACACCGGTCCTAACAGCCTGCCCGCTGCCACCAAAGCCGCGAAGAGGCTGCCCGATCCCAGAGCCACGCGCAGCACGGGGAGCGGCGGCCTCTCCCCCCGCAGCCCCGACGCCGGCCACGGGGGAGAAGCCGCGGCGCGCTCGGCGCTGCCGCCCCGCCCGGGCCACCGTCCATCCCTCCCTCGGGAGCCCACTCACATTTGCAGCATGATTTTGTTCAGGACGACACCATCCACCAGGTCCATGTAGACACCGAGATTGTCCCCGTCCCCGCTCCCGAGGGCCCCGAAGGTTTTCACCTGCCGGGATAAAGGACAGCGTGGTTGGGGGTGGTGAATGGCGGGAGGGTCCAGACTCCCCCCGCGCCCCGACTGGGCCGGGTCCGCCCCGCCGACAGCCTCCCCGCTCCCAGCCGCCCCCCCTGCACTCACCCAGGTCACCAAGGGGCTCTGCAGGAAGAGCTCCAGGAGCTCGGAGACGGTCACGTCCATGTCGCCGGGGCCCGGCTGGCGGCGGCGGGAGGCTGCGGAAGCGGGGCAGGCTCACTCGGGAGACAAAGGCGCGGAGCCCATGGCCCGCCGCCCCGATGCCCGCCGGGCGCTGCCTACAGGGGAAACAATGCGCGGCTCATCGCTCCCCCGCCCCTGCGCCGGGGGGAGACGCGGGGCCGCTCGCCGCCGCCGCGGTCCCTCCTCCCAGCCGCAACAGGCCGGTCTTCCCCCGCCGACTTCACCCCGCGGCCGCCCGGCCCCCGCCGGCAGGAGGGGCTGCCCGGGCAGCAGAGAGCTGCGCCGGGAGAGGGGAGCGAGGCGCGGCGGCCGCCCGCGGCGAACTGCCCCGCGGCCGGGAGCGGAGGCGCGGAACTCCCGCGGGGCGGCTCCAGCCGGCTCCGAAAGGCGGCGCAGCCCCCCAGGCGGAGCGGCACTACCTGCGGCGGGGCGCGCCCTCGCCCCGGCGGTCAGACCCGGGCCGCGGCAGCGCCGTGACGGGCACGACCCGCCGCGAATGAGAGGCGCGGAGCGGGCCGGGGCCGGCCAATGGGCGCCGCCACTGGGCGGCCGCGGGGAGGGGGCGGGACGCGGTGCCAAGTCGGCTCAAGCTGCCGGCGGTTGCCGTGGTGCGCGCTGCGCCTCCCGGGAGCGGCCGCCCCCGCCCGCGGGCCGTCCCGCCTCCGCGGCAGCGAGAGCCCTCGGCCCAAAGCTTGCGAGAGGGGCGCCGGCGGCGTCTGTCCGCCCCGGCGGGGCGCGGCGCCGCGGAGGCGGGAGGCAGGAGGTAAGGGCAGCCGCGCTCCCGCCTCCTGTCCCTCTTTGACCCGCGGTGGCGCGGGGCCCCGCGGCCAGGTTAGCCCGCGCCGTGGGCGGCTTTGGGATCGCGCCGTGGGCGGCTTTGGGATCGCGCCGTGGGCGGTTGTACCTGCGCACCCGGCTGGGCCCGTCGCCCGAACCGGCGAGGCGCTGTGCCCTCCTCTGCTGGGCAGCAGCGCAAGTGCAGAACGCTGACCCGCGGTTGTAAAAGTTTTCGGCTTTAAAAAGCATGAGGCGACCCGTAAAATACTTCAGCAGCCAAGAACAGATTTTCTTTTAGGGACGCTTCAAGACGTGCAGCGCAAACCCCTTCTCGCAGCACAAAAACCTAAAAAGGAAAACTTGGAAATGACGAGAGGCACAACCTGCTGCCTGCGCGTTCGAAATGAAATGCGACGAGGTGCAAACGGCGTTCCTCATGGCTGCTTTCCAGACTTGCCGTAGCATTGCAGGTGCTGTGGTGGGCTCGTAGTGCCGAGCTGTGTGGTGCCAGCTCTCCGCAGAGGGACGCCGTTCGTTCCCGGCTGGCGCAGCTCTCAGCGCGCCGGCTGCGCGGTTCAGGACCCGCCGCCCGCGGTGCTTCCGCGGCGCAGGCAGCTGTGGCGGAACAGTCGGGCCGACAAGGATGTGAATTATTTTCCTACGGGGGGAAGAATTTATTCCATCTTCAGTTAAAAAAAAAATGTCCCAGGTAATCTGGATGATTACTCCTTTGTTTATCAGAGCCTCAGATTTTGGTAATTTAGTCATAAAGTTGAACCGTCACATGCATGGTGTGACGTCGGGAGGTTTGGTTTTGCTAGGGATTGCGTTTGGTAGTTCGCTCTGTTTTTCACAGATGCGGTCTTTTGTCTCTGGTGTTTGTCAGTCCTTTCGTCAGCCACTTCTCACTGCCTTTTGCCTATTTCTTGCTTGATTGCGCGAAACTCACAAAATTTAATTTGGCTCTTACATGGTCAGGCAAACCGCATCTGAAATTCTGCGTATTATTAACCTCTTAAGTCGTCCGTATTTTTGGAAAGGGAGGGGGGGATATACGTGTGTTTTCGTGTCAGCCGAGGGATGGACAGCTGTTGTTTTGCCCGAGGGACCTGAGCAGTTTGTAAGCAATCCATCACTAAGCCATAGGCACTGGTGTCCCATTGCAACGGCCTGTTTTGTCCCACTAAAGATCGGGTTTCATGATTTGCTTCCTGGAAATCCTGATTTTAGGCAGCCCTATACATACCAAGGAGCCTGCACTTTTTTTCGTGGTAGCATCAGTCACCGATGCGTTACTGGGGTCAGACTCTGTGTTTGCTTCTGACAGACTTTACGAGAGCAGAAAGGGAAACTCGCCGCCGTGTCCGAGTGCTGCGGTAACGCCGGGTCCGGCTCCCTCCCGCAGCCGTCACTGCGGGGCTCGGCCGGCGGAGGGGAAGGGACTGGCCCCTTCGCACCGCCCGTGCTCACGGAGCGCTCGCCTGGGTCAGCCCCGCGGCGGAAGTGTCTGGGTTCTCATTCAGCAGTAGCCCAAGCCTCAGGCTTCGGATTTGCGTTGGGATGGATCCCATTGTTACGCAGGAATGGCCCGAAATTATCTGGTGAACGTGCTGTTTGAGGCATGCGATCTATTTTTGATCCTCAAACCTTTAGACCAAGGAAGGATGACCCCTGGTTGCTAGCTGGACCTGGCTCATGTCAACTGCTGCTTGTTTGCAAGCCAGTACGGCTGTTTCACCCCAAGTTTCTTGAGAGGATGTACCAGGAAGGTAAAAATAGTTAAATTCACCCTTTATTGTGTGTCATGTAGTCTAAGCGTTTCTGAGCTTGGAAAGAAGGAAGGTTTGCAAGGAAACCATCTGTTGTAGTTGGAAGAGGAAGATACGCTTCTGAATGTAACAGCTGCTGCTCAGTTGTGAAGAGAAAAAGAAGAATGGTTAATAATTTCTCAACGCTTCACAGAGATGGACTGCTATACTTGTTGAAGCCCTGTCATCTCCTGTTTTGTGAATAGATTTTATTAAATAAAATTTTAAAGCTGTTACTGCGGTACTTACAAGAGAGGACGGGCGTGTTAATCAACAGAGTCAAACCAAAAAGAACTTAATATTTGAAAAACACATAATCAATCTCCTTCGGAGAAGAAAGAATACAAATGCAAGAATACTGTCCTACTTTTCACACCTTGGATGCGATTCGTCTGTAGGAGTATGCCTCTACACACTCCTGAAATGGAGCCACTGTTGCATGGTCCCATCTCCGTGTTGCCAGCGGTGGGATGACTTGAGAGGGAGGGCGCATCGTGGAGCACAGTTATAAAAGCCCGAACTTCTATTCCAGGAAATCTTCCTGGGGATGCTCTTAGGTGCCAAACGCTCACGTGTTGTTCAAGGGCGTCGCAGAAAATAGTTGGCCTCTCGCAGTAGCAGGAGGGGAGCGGGGCCGGGGCCGGGGCCGGGGCCGAGGCCGAGGCTGCCGCGGCGGCGGGGGACGGGCGCCCTCTGCCGGTGGCGGCCGGCGGCGCAGGCGGCGCGTCCCGCCCGGGCCGGGGTGCCGGAGCGGAGGCCGAGGGCGGGCTGCTCCGGCTGCGGCGGCCGGCTGTCTTCTCACCTCTGGTGCTGAAAGCAAAACAACACTAGGAAAAAAAATAAAATCTTGGTTTGAAAAACGATATCACTGGTGGAGTATGTAAAATATCGGTAAATTCCTTCAACACGTGCGAGATGGGCGAATCAAGCGCTGCGAGGGTCTGCAGCCCTCAGCTGAAGTGCAAAGCGCTGAAAGAGTGACACGCTGAGAAATGCTAACTGGGAGTCTTTTAAATTCCCCGAGACTAACGGCTTTCTTGATCCGCAGACTTCAGGCTGGCTACAGAAGAGCGCTGCGTGGTGGGAGAACCTGCTGACCTCAAGAGGAAGACGACCAGGGGTGTCCCAGAGTCCTGCAAATCCCACTCTCGGGTACACAGCGCAGAACTCGAGGAGGTCAGACTGCCTGCCTTGTGCAAAAAACATACGCTGGCTATTAAACCCCCAAACTGAGTATGTTGGTTTATTTCTCCTCAGTAATTCTGTGTCTGTCAGCCCCAGCTAGGTGTGTATTGCTTCCTCTATGTTCTCTCCCAGCTGTGACTTAGCATTTATAGTATGAGGGCTTTTATTTACCCACCTTGTGTTTCACCAAATATGTAGCTGGTAAAACCTCACCTACTTACTATGGGTCAAGTTCCCATTTCTGGTGGTACCTGCAGCTGCCGCCTTCACACAGCAGACAAAATGAAATAAATGCCTGTGAATATAGCCAAGAAAATTCAGATCCAGACATGTACATGCAATTACATTTGGAAATCATGCTTCTTACAGTAAAGAAATTATGAAAATGCACAGTGTTTAATTTTAATGTGATTTGCAACAACTTTCTTTTCGTACCATTTGCACATGGTCAGCTTTTAACTAAAAACATAATTATCAAAGAAGTAAGAAGCACCAGAACGATTTAAAACACATACAAAGGTACAAGCAACTAAAGACACCAGGATGTTTAATACCTCCGTTATCATGTGTATTTCTAACGCGCTCTTCACAGCCACTAAGCACTGGACTCTCGGACTCTCAGCAACACAGACAACAGAAGGAACTTTCTAAGCTCAAACATTTCCAATATTCCTTTCGGCTGACTGTAAATGGCATGATTCACCTCCCTCAGACTGTCCCCTAGCAACAATTACAACCATCAACAAAGCTCCACCATTCATCTGCTGTCTGAAATGTAAGTTGCCGAGGGATGGGAATAACAGAATTCACGAGGTTACAATACAAGAGTTAAACTCATGGTAATCAGGAAAAGGCTTTTTCTCCTCCTTTGCTTGGGACTGTCGTTAAGCAGCTTTCTCGTAAATATAACTCTACTGTTCATCGACCAACTTCTCAGCTATGAAGCAAGTTTACTTTAAATAGACTCTGGAGCTGTAAACAACGGGTGCCAGGAAAAACAAAGGTGGCCAGAAGATAGCTTTGCTCCTTGCATTATCCGATTCTGAAATGCTGTTTTCAGTATTGTTCATTTTGTTTGGACAAAGGTGGTAAAGAAAGTGTGTGAGAGAAATGTGAATGAAAATAAAAAGAAGCAACTATATGTGCTACCAAGACACAAACAAAAACCCAGAAGTATTTGCTTACGTGCCTTAGATCAGTCTGAACACAAGGGAGATGATGGTGATTTACAGTATCTGAAAGAAAACACTCGGAGAAACTTGGAAAATTTAGCATTGACTTTGATACAGAGTGGGATGTTTGTTCAGTGCTGAAATTTAAGCCAGCTGCATAGGCTCCTGACGTGATTAACATAATACAGAATCTAAAATACAAAGAGACAAGAGTTTTGGGCAGAATATCTCAGAAACATCTGACTCCATAGAAAATAGATAAGAGTCAAATACACGAGGCAAACAATAAAGTTAATGCTGAGCAAAAGAGATGGGGAGAAGGTGAAGGGGCAACAGTGGGATATGGCTCTTCGCACGGACTTGAAAGCAAGGGAGGAGTACTCCCATCCCAGGCAAACACAGGAATGATGGCGTAACCTCCTTGAATTGAACTCTTCAGAGGAGCAATGAGTGCCATAGCAGCGGAGCAATGCTCATGAGCCTGAAACAAAAAAGAACAAATTCATTTAAGTTAGACTTACAAGCTAGAGGTGCTAGAAACAAAGGCCGATCGTGGTCATCTAAAGCGTTGAGCTCAGGTGCAGGAGTGTGGGAACTACACGTCCAGCAAATTGGGAAAGATGCCATGTGAAGTAGCAGCAGAGAGGGGAAGGTGTCTTGTAGGGTTTAAAGGCACCGGTCTGTTCAGAAGGTGATTACTGAAGAGGCAAGAACCAAAATAATTGCGTGAAGGTTTGGGGATGTCCAAAAGCTTGGGTTCTCATCAAGGCACAGAACATAACCGAGGCAGGTGATTGCCATGTGTGTTCCTCAGTTTCTCTCTCTGGCAGTAGGTACAAGAACAACTACACCAGCAGTGTTAACTGGCAATCACGAGATGAGTAGAAGAACCAATAGGACCACTCTAGGGACTGTTACTGGCCACTCTAAAGGGATAAAGGGAAGTATAAAAAGAACTAAACTGTATCAAATGGAACATCTTTTGATTATGTTAAAGATTCAAATCAATCATCACTAGCAAACGTCCTTATAAAAACAGAAGGTGATTTTGAAGATCCAATGCTTCAGGCAATCATTCATTCTTCAGACCGCTGTTTTGGTGCTTTAGTGACACAAGAGTGTATCGATATCTATACTGATGACATTGGGGACTAGGTAAGAGTAACAGGCAAGCACAACCAAAGATTTTATAAGTGGCTTTGGAGAGTACTTAGGCTGGCTGGAGTTGAAGAAAAGTGTAAATTCACGTGCAAGGAAAACACTCCAAGGAGGAGAAGTTAACAAAGCCTCGCAGGGAGGTAGGTGACAGTAGGGCTGGGATCTCCACCTGAGATATCTACCAAGAGGAGAGCCGTTTCTTGGAACACTGAACAGTGTGGTAAAAGGGAAAATTTGTGTCCATGCTACCTGCTCAAACAGCACCCTGAATTCACTTCCGTGTGCAAGAGTCAGACGGATGTGGGAAGATGTGGAAAAATAACAGAAACTGGGGGAATGGGAGAATATTGTCCCCCAAAGTTCAGCTTACATCTTAAACAATGAGCTGTAATACTAGAGCAGCTTTGAGGTGTTACACAGTTGCTGTTCCAAGAAACGGAGTGCCGGGAAATGGTTAAGGCCTGCATCTAGCCGGATGGAATGTGCGATATCCCTGAAATGGGGAGTAGAGTGGTGCGGAGGTACCACGGCTCGTCCCTGTTATCAGAAGATAACAGCACAACTGCTGTCAAGAAAGATGGACTGCAACTGCCTCCTCAACCACAATGGTTGGATCGTGCCCTGAAGCTGAACTTTGCTCATTATAATGCCATTGTAATATGTATGACTAGAGTCACTCAAAGCTCCACCTAAAAGTAAAGAAATAGTATAAAATGGCTAAAGAGAAGGGGGATGTTAGGGGTGAAGACTTCCATCGAAACGTCTGGGATCAGTCGACGGGCTGAACCTCTCTTCCCCCCCCCAAATTGGGACACCTATTGGGTGAGAGCTCTGTGTTATGCGCATTTACTTACTAACATTTTGCTAGCTAGTTAGTATTATCACTGATCAGTTCTAATTTAAATGGTTCTAAATCAAATCTATTTTTGCAGTCAGTCCCTATCACCGGCTATCTTTGAATCTGTATCCTGTCATGAGCATCAGTATTAAAATTTGTTGTTTTAATATAAGTTTCTGGAAACTTTAATATAAGGGAGGATGACCCATTGCGCTGCCCATGAGGTCCCTGAACAGGTTAGGCAAACACCCTCCGACTGAGCGGGCTGCCCAGGGTGGGCAGGCGGGTCGGGTACAAGGGTCTTGTCTTTCTTGGGAAGCTGGTAGACTGGTCGAATTGCTCCTGACTTTTATTGAACTGACCTCTATTGGTTGAATACTGTGTCATTCCGTGACAGAAGAATTTGAGGAACTAATGAAATTAAAGACTCCAGTTTTGAAGGGTTGTGACAGAAGGCACGAAACTAAGGTTGTCCACTGATAACCCCAAAGAGGAGGTTAGAGACAGATGTTTTACAAGAATAGGGTAAAAATTGGTGATCAGTAGTTTATGTATCATGTGCACTGACTTAAGTGTGCTGAAACACAGAAGGTGGTTTTGATTCTAGTTGAATTATGTAAAAGTTTAATCTGATTTAGAGAAGGTTAATGGGAACAGAAACTGACTTTAAAAAATCACATGGACTTGGCTCACTCTCTTAGAAGTGAGATGATTTTTCAATTACAGATGCTTGAGAGAATTGTTACTTGCATTGTAACACTGGTGTTTCACAGATGCTGCAGTGACTGTAAACTCACTGTAGAGCATGCAAGGCCTCTAACTTTGGTGATGCTACTGTTTAAAAGCCATTCTCTTCCTCGGCTATACACGCCTTGTTCCTCTCCTCATACTCTGATGCGAGACTTGTAGGCAGATTCTCAATCAGCGTAACTCAGTTCTCTCACTATTTGGTGTAGCAGTAACTGGGGTGTCCAAAAAGCGCAGAGAGAAGATCAGACACATTGTAGTGATTGTATTCACTACACTGTACACACTGTCATATCTGATCTACATCAGCCATACTTCGCTCATGTTTTACAAAGGCTGGTAGTATACTGCAAGCTGCCAGACACATTTTGATATTAGCAGCACCCTAAAAGAACCATAGCATATTATTACTGCAGTAGCGGAAGTCTTGATGCTCACTGGGAAAGGTTATTAAGAGGTGGGCTACATCGTGATATGGTAGATTACCTTTCAAATGCCTGGATTATGGCTAGAAATAGATGAGGTGGTGATGTGAATGGTTTAGCTATCATCATCACACATCTAGCTTGCAAAGTTTCTCCAGTCGCCAGGTATGGCTCTGGAGAAGGACAGGCAAGCTGAAGCTTGCTTTTACATTTGGAGCAGGTAACGCCAAAGATGGCAGTGAACCACAAATTCAGGTCTTGTGGAGTGAGATGCTATGCTGTTCTGGTGAGCAGTTTTATGGCCTTAGTTATAAGATGCTGAATGTGGCATCTCCTGTCTTGGGTATCTTTTGGTATTCTGGATTTTAATAGCCAGCACAGCCATCAAGCTGTCTGTTTTCAGAGCTCTACAAGAGGCTTCCCAAGGGCACTCTGGCAACCACCTGGCTTTCTTTGTCTACTTTTTATTCATCACCAGTAGCCTGCTGATCCTTTCTGTACCAGAAAAGCAGGTCCTGTTCCATAGCCTATGGAAATTTGTCACTACGCTTGCAGTACTCTTAGTGATAGCCTTCATTCCTGAAATAATTAATCCCTTTAAGAGGATCCATATATTTAGACAGGTATTTAATTTCTTTTTCGTTAAAATGATATAATTAACAGCAATCTTGAGTTTGAGTAATATTGCTTCACTGTGAAGGTAAGTTGCAAGATGAATGAGATTTGTAAGAATCTATCGAGGCTTATGGCACACTGAGAACGGGAGCAATTCTAGTAATCTCATTAGGGATGATATAATCAAAATAAACACACACACAAATCTGTATAATTTCTGCTGTTGTTCAGATGCTTATGATAAGAACCAAGAGATCCTGCAGTCTTTTACAAAATCGTCAGCATATGGCATAGGGGATAGCATAATTGCCTGACGATACACAGGTGATTTGGCTTTTGATGGAGATGCTGTAACTAGCCTCCTGTTCCGAGGTCTAGTGTGCAAACTTGATGCTCTGGTTATTCCTAACTTTGATAGCGAGAGTGGGAAAAAGTCCTATTCTTGGATATCAAGAGAAGATATGGCTGCATGTATCAAAATGACTCACCCCTTGCAGCTGGATACCCAAAGACTACTATCTTGCTTCTCCCTTACACTACGGTCATGCAAGTGGTCTCCCTCCCACCTTGACCTCTTTGAGTCTGTCTCAAAAGGTAAAAAAGCAATACAGTTATTTGGTGTCAAAAATAAGGATACTTGGGCAGTGATTTGGGTAGAACCTGACTCAAGTTGTGCCCAGGGACGAGGGGCTGAAGTGTGTTCCCCATAAAGCCATCAGGCACTTCATCCAGCACCTAGTGCTGCCAGGTGAGGAGGAAGGAATGTGTTTTTTCCTGGGGTTACAATCAAGCATCCTTACATTAGCAATAGGCTTCAAAAGACAGCTCATAGCTCCACACTACACAACTAGCACAGCCTTTTCCTTCAGGTATCACATCACATGATGTAGCCACAGTCATATATCTCTCAGCTAAGGAGCTGAGAAGGTAGATTTGCATGCAGACGTATCATGCAAATGCAGCTCTTCTTTACTACAAAATTAACATGAATTGGATACCATTCAATCAGGAAAATGAAACATACTAAATGCGTGGAGTTCAGATCCTAGAGGCTTGAGTTTAGCTTAGGTCACTGCTGTCAGGCACCTCACTCTACAGGGAGGTCTTTTGAACATCCAGATATAGAAAAATCATCTTAGTCACCAGACTAAGCAAGAGAAAAGTCCGAAGGTCAGCTAATTGCGTACTCCAGAGGTTCTACCTGTTGTCCTGTCTGTCACAGTGAAGAGTGAGGACTGTGGTTATTCTCACTCTGCTGTGCAGAACATCTGTATGGCCCTGATGGACAACTTTATCAAAAAATAAATCTCGCAATACAACTAGTCTCCATACTTGGTTCCAGAGGAACACATGTTCTGAAGATGAAATAGTGCCTATACATTCAGATAAATATATGGCTAGCTATACAAATACTGCGAAAATTTGAAAGGTGCTTTATAAAGAGCATACACATACAAAAAATTCTGAAGACAGATAAACACTTGTATGACTCTCTTATTAGCTTTGGTACTCAGTTCTCTTGCCCATGAAAAACAAACATTTACATCTTCCTTGTTTCTTACTGCAGCTAATCTAGACCTTGAAGAAGTAGATTTATTTCCATTTTGAGGCTAAACTCTAACATGCTAAAAGCTGTGCTCTGTTGTTGGTTTTAATCAGCATTTATTTCTTCAATAAGAATTGCAGCTTCCAGCTCTCCTGGCTAATCTACAAAATTCCGACTGATGGCAGAACAGGAAGTCACTTCTGTTTTGGGGAATCGTGGAGGTGGGAGGAGCCAGGGAGAGGAAACAAGCTTTTTTCCAGGATAAAATGGTCTAACTTAGCACCATTTTCAGACATGTAAAAGTAGAAGCAGATTGGAAATGTAGGTTTTTTTAAGCTTCTCCCAGATGTTCATCGTTGTTAGCATAGACTCCTGTGAATCTGTTCATCAGGAACTGCTTCCAGTTACCTCCACATCCTTAGTCACAACATTGATCAAATCCTGCTGAATGGTGAGCTGAACAAATTGCACATCCTCGATCATAGCTTCTTTTGGGAATCCTTGACCGTTCAACACCAACTCAGTGACAGAGTGAGGGTACAGTTGTTCTGTCTCTGGCCTCAGCAGGAGGATGGAAGACTACTGAACTCTCCAACCTAACAGCATCAAACTCCCATCTGAACACCACAGCTGTCAAATGGCCAGTTGACATCAGCAGGTTTAAAATAAGCCTTACTGAGGCAAGCACACTTTAAAATAAAATTTCCAAGATTTCAGGCGTTAAAGTGTACATCTGAAGCATGAGAGAAAAGATGAGCCTCATCTGAAAACTCAAGAGCATGATGTAAGGGCTCTGGTATGCACATACTTCCAGAAGCAACGCTAATGAACATGATACACGTGACTACTGAATGCTTCTGAACCCTCTTTTAGGTGGACAGCCCACATACAGTATCTTTATGCATGTAATTTAAAGTTGCTTACAAGCAGAGTATAAAAATCAACGTTATTCAGCCCAAATGATCCCCAGTCTATATTACAGGTGCACATTTTGTGAGCATAATTCCATCCTATACTGAGAAATTTCCAGGTTTCAACCTAAACCACCAACAGTTGTTCACATAGAGCCATTTCAGAGGAGTTCTGAAACAGATACCTCACGTCTGGGAGATCATAGAATTGTTTAGGTTGGAAAAGACCTTGAAGATCATCAAGTCCAAAGGTTAACCTAGCACTGCCAAGTCCACCACTCAGCTATGTCCCTAAGCACCACATCTACACGTCTTTTAAATACCTCTGAGGGTGGCGACTCCACCACTTCCCTGGGCAGCCTGTTCCAATGCCTGACAACCCTTTCAATGAAGAAATTTTTCCTAATATCCCATCTAAACCTCCCCTGGTGCAAGCTGAGGCCATTTCCTGTCATCCTATCACCTGTTACCTGGGAGAAGGGACCAACACCTCACTACAACTTCCTTCAAGTAGGCTTAAGTCTCCCCTCAGCCTCCTTTTCTCCAGGCTAAACAACCCCCATTCCCTCAGCTGCTCGTTGTAAGACTTTTGCTCTAGACCCTTCCCCAGCTTCATTGCTCTTCTTTGGACACACTTCAGCGCCTCAATGTCTTTCCTGTAGTGAGGAGCCCAAAACTGAACACAGTGTTCAAGGTGTGGCCTCACCAGTGCTGAGTACATGGGATGATCACTTCCCTAGTCCTGCTGGCCACACTATTTCTGATACAAGCCAGGAAGCTATTGGCCTTCTTGGCCACCTGGTCACGCCGCTGGCTCATATTCAGCTGGGTATCGACCAATACTCCCAAGTCCTTTTCCACTGGGCAGCTTTCCAGCTATTCTTCCCCAAGCCTGTAGCATTTCATGGGGTTGTTGTGACCCAAGAGCAGGAAGGACCCAGCACTTAGCCATGTTGAACCTCACACAGTTGTCTTCGGTCCATCGATCCAGCCTGTCCAGATTCCTCTGTAGAGCCTTCCCACCCTCAAGCAGATCAACACTCCCCACCCAACTTGGTGTCATCTGCAAACTTACTGGGGGTGCACTCAGTCCCATCATCCAGATTGTTGATAAAGATATTAAACAGAACTGGCCCCAGTACTGAGCCCTGGGGAACACCACTTGCAACTGGCTGTCAAGCGGATTTAATTCCGTTCACTGCAACTCTCTGCACTCGGCCAGCCAGCCAGTTTTTTAACCAGCAAAGAGTACACCCATCTAAGCTATGAGCAGCCAGCTTCTTCAGGAGAATACTGTGGGAAATGGTGTCAAAGGCTTTACTAAAGTCTAGGTAGACAACATCCACAGCCTTTCTCTCAAGCACTAAGTGGGTCACCCTGTGAGAGATCAGGTTAGTCAAGCAGGACTTGCCTTTTACAAGCCTGTGCTGACTGGGCCTGATCACCTGGTTGTCCTGTACGTGCCTCTTGATGGCACTCAAGGTGATCTGCTCCATAACCTTCCCTGGCACCAAGGTTGGACTGGCAGACCTGTAGTTCCCCAGATCCTCCTTCTGGCCCTTCTTGTAGATGGGTGTCACATTTGCTACCTTCCAGTCAACTGGGACCTCCCTGGTTAGCCAGGACTGCTGATAAATGATGGAAGGTGGCTTGGTGAGCATTTCCACCAGCTCCCTCAGTACCTGTGCAGCAGTGCACAGCGAGGCTACCAGCGTAGTTCTCAAATCACAGCAAATGAGTACCTACTTCAGTCATTTGCCAGCAGCATTCTACCTGCTGGGTTTGTTGTTTTTTTTTTAAATATTATCCACTGGCTTGTATTATTTTTACATTGTTCTTAAGTACAGTTGCCATACAGAAGACTACATTTCCCCCATTTTTTAGATTGCCTTTTTTTTTCCAGCAGGCCACAGGGTTTCATTTCAGCTTTGAATAGTTTTTAAATTTCAATTTATATAAAAACCCCACAAAATTTACACGCTCCAATGAACATGATTGCAACTAGAGCAATATTAAATCAAGATATGAGCAAGACAGCCAGCCTAAGTTATGCCTCCCTCACATGAACAGCAGACTTTAAATTGGTAGCTATGGTTGAAGGCAGCTATTAGAAGTCTTT
The DNA here is from genome assembly GCF_009769465.1 of Tauraco erythrolophus. NCBI lineage: Eukaryota > Metazoa > Chordata > Aves > Musophagiformes > Musophagidae > Tauraco > Tauraco erythrolophus. The sequence goes on from NC_141470.1 coordinate 54,999,295, forward strand.
CCACAGAAGGTTTTGTTGTATCTGCAGCATGCCCACATGCCCTGCCTCCTTTCTGGCCTGAAGTATACACTGTATATACCTCCATTTCTTCTGAACTCCAAAAAGAGAAAGCAGTAGGAGCAAGTGGAGAACAAGCACAGGGACAACTTACCTGACAAGCCCTCATTTGTTGCTAACTTCTCTTCTTTGAATACTTGCCTGGTTTTACACTTACGCTGCGGGTGAGCCTGAGCAGTAACCCATCTTGCTTCCTACCTTCATAACTCACCAGGAATGGGTCTCGATACCCTCACGGCAGGGGAACTGCAGTACTACTCCAGCACAGACAGCATTGCTCCAGGATGCCTCTGCAGCTGTAAAACGATGCTAGGAAACATAATTTATTAAGGCAACCAATGTAACTTGTGCTGGGTTGAAAGGAAGCTAATTCCCTAATGAAGCCACCACAGCAATATGAGAATAGACTCTTACCAGTTATCTAATTAAAAAGTTTCTGAAATTTGCAGAGATGTAAAAACACAGCCAAAACTGATCTGAACAATTTCATCCTTGGTATGTTAGAAGGACTGGGCCTACTTGACACTCAATCCCCTAAGAACATGACGTCTCACCTGGGTGGGCTATGAGAGATGGATAACAGTCAGATCTTGTTTACCAAGTCGATGTTACAGACAGGTACATTTCAGAGGCAACTTGGTGTTAAACACACCAGCTTTCAGATCCTTTCACCCTCATGACACAGGAGATCTATTTTTTGGTGATGTGTAGTTACCTGACTGCAGCCACCCTCGGTATACGTGAAAGAAAATCGGGAAATAGTCCAGATTACCTGGAATTACTTTCATCAGCACAAGGGTCTGCTTCCATACGGGATCAGGTACTCTTACATACTTTTGTCTGGTATCCCCAGCGAACCCAGGCTCAAAGCTGGGAAGTGTCCATCAGAGTAACCAGCAAGTCTTTCAACCACTGAAGGAACACAGGGGCCTGTACTGATGATTCAAGCACGTTCTATCTTGCCTGTACAATACTTAAGGGTTTACCCTGTAAGCTGTGTTTAAGGATACAGTTAAAACACAATTAAGACAACTGAGCCATGTTTAATACAATATACACGCAGCTCTGTTGGGATGCGGACAAATGGTATTAAAACTAAGAATAAGCAAGCCCCATCAGCCCAGAGAAAGATCTAGAATGGAACACGGTTTCATAATTTTTTCCACCTCTTAACTCATACCCACTTTTTTTTTTTAATCATAGAATGGTTCGGGTTGGAAGGGACCTTAAAGATCATCTAGGCCATGCCATGGAACACCTTCCACTAGATCAGGTTGCTCAAAGCCTCATCCAACCTGGCCTTGAATACTTCCAGGCATGGGGCATCCACATCTTCTCTGGGCAACCTCTTCGAAGTGCTTCACCACCCTCAAAACGAAGAATTTCTTCCTTAGATCTAGTCAAAATCTCCCCTCTTTCAGGTTGAAGCCATTGCCCCTTGTCCTATCACTACATGCCCTTGTCAAAAGTCCCTCTCCAGCTTTCTTATAGGCCCCCTTTAGGTACTAGAAGGCTGCTAGAAGGTCTCCTTGGAGCCTTCTCTTCTCCAGACTGAACAACCCCAACTCTCTCAGCCTGTCTTCATAGGAGAGGTGTTCCAGCTCTCTGATCATCTTCATGGCCCTCCTCTGGATCCACTCCAACAGGTCCATGTCCTTCTTATGCTGGAGGTCCTAGAGCTGACCACAAGTGGGCTCTCACAACAGCAGAGTAGAGGGCCAGAATCACTTCTCACAGTCTAGCTATTTCCCTTTTTTCCTGAAATATGTTTCAAGATTTCCATGAACACAAAAGTGAAAGTCACTGGGCAAGCTCACACCCACTGCTGTCTCCAAATTAACCTACTTTCTGACTACTTCCAACTTCCATGAATGTATCATTTAAGCGAGATCATCCAGTCCAATCATCCCTAATCCCCCATTAAACCATATCCCTAAGCAGTTCATCCACCCTTTTCTTAAACACATCCAGGGATGGGGACTCAACCACCTCCCTGGGCAGCCTATTCCAGTGGCTGACAACCCTTTCAGAGAAGAAATTCTTGCTAACATCCAACCTGAATCTCCCCTGACTAGCTTATACCCATTTCCTCTGGTTCTGTCACCCAACACTAATGTAAAGAGCCCTTCCCCCACTTCCCCACCATCTTTTCTCAAGTATTTGTAGGCTGTAATCACTCTCCTCAGCCTCCTCTTCTCTAGGCTAAACAGTCCCAATTCCCTCAGCCGCTCCTCATAAGTTTTCCAGCCCCTTGACCAGTTTAGTCGCCCTTCTTTGGACTCGCTCCAGGAGCTCAATATCTCTCTTAAAGCGAGGGGCCCAAAACTGGACACAATATTCCAGGTGCGGCCTCACCAGTGCCGAGTACCGGGGCAGGATCACTTCCCTGTTCCTGCTGGTCACACTATTCTTGATACACGCCAGTATCCCATTGGCCTTTTTGGCCACCTGGGCACACTGCTGGCTCATATCAAGCCGGTAGTCAACCAACACCCCCAGGTCCTTCTCCGCCAGGCAGCTCTCCAGCCACTCTTCTCCAAGCCTGTAGCGATGCTTGGGGTTTTTATACCCCAAGTGAAGGACTCTGCACTTGGCCTTATTAAAGCTCATGCCATTGGCCTCAGCCCAACGACCCAGTCTGTTCAAATCCCTCTGAAGGGCCTCCCTACCCTCGAGCAGATCGACACAGCCTCCCAGCTTGGTGTTGTCCGCAAACTTACTGAGGGTACATTCAATCCCCTCATCCAGGTCATTGATAAAGAGGTTAAACAGAACTGGACCCAGCACTGAGCCCTGGGGAACCCCACTGGTGACCGGCCTCCAGCTGGATTTAGCCCCATTTACCACCACTCTTTGGGCCCGGCCATCCAGCCAGTTTTTAACCCAAAGGAGGGTGTGCCTATCCAGGCCAGCAGTTACCAGTTTCGCAACCAGAACACTATGACAGACTGTATCAAAGGCTTTTCTAAGGTCAAGGAAAACTAGATCCACAGCCCTTCCCTTGTCAACCAAAGGAAGGAATTAAATTCAGGCTAATTAAGAAAACCTGCAAAATTACAGACTTCCTTGTCATGATTCTGCTCTGACACCAAAGTTGCAAAAATCAGGTTTCAGACAGGTCACTGACACAGTGTGGGGACTCTCATACTGCAGTAGAAGACTATCTAATCTTGTAGTGACCAAGTGCTCAACTCTTGCCCTCTGTAAAATTTATTGCTGAGAACTGCCCTGTCATGGACATTTCAAACACATTGCAAAAACTCAACCTTGGAAAGTGATTTCATATGAACCTTTTGAAGAAAAGATGGCAAATTATTTTTCCCTAATGCACACTCTTACTTAAATCTGAAGTTACTGATATGTATTCATAAAGTCCGAGCACAAAAGCTTCAGCTTTCGTAGTTAACAATCTGCCACGCAATGCACAATTTTCAGAAACAAAGTGCTAATCTACACTTGGGTGTGATCACGTATGATCCAGCCTCAGACTTCCATCTCTCATTTCCATTCGTATGTGATACATTAACCTACAACATCACGGTCGTTGCAACATTGGTGCTCTGAATGTCCAAAAGGAAATCAACTATTGCAGAAAGGGTCTCTTGTTTGCAAAGGAACTGAATAAACTCCCCTTCACAGGAAGCACTGTGGTGCAATCAAAGCCATCTTCTGTAAATGCAGTAAGGAAGCAGGACATAACATTTAGTATCAAATTAATAACTAATACTATTTAGATTTTTGGAAAAAGGGGAAAGAATGTAGTCACTGAATTAGACCCAAAGTTTAATTGCTGTTTTTCAATTGAGTATTAGAATAAATTTCAAAAGATGGTATCCTTGTAAAGAGTTTATTTTATAACCATCTTTGATTCACTAAAAGTGGTATTCCAAAGGGAATCAGAGGTTTCAAAAAAAAAAAATACCACTAATGCCATCTTCCTTTAGCTTTAATTCTTTCTTTTTTATTTTTGTAAGTCAAATGAGTCGATATATTGGTATTCCTAAATTGTCCATCTTGCATTTTGATGAGTTAGTCCATCATCATTGTTCTGAGTTATGAAATTTCAAAGTCTCTTTGGAATACTAATTTCATATTTATAGGTTTATTTTTTTTTATTCCATCCTATTTACCTGAATTTGTTCTCGACAGTTGCTGATGTAAAATTTAATATAAAATATTTAGTCACAAAATAGTATTGCTTTTATGCACATTGTGGTAATTATTTTTTTTTCCAATAAAAACTATACCATCTTCCATAAAATCCTAAACATATTAAGAACTGTGATGCAGAACAAAATTACACAGGGTGAAACAGGTACCAGCACAACAGTTGAGATTATATTACATCAAAAAATTTTAATGGTCCCAAATATATACTCAACAACTAAGCATACACTCAGGGGGGCAAAAAAAAAAATTATGACACAAAAGTGACCACATCTAGAATTCCACTCAATCTTTAATCAAGAAGGGACAAACAAATCCCCCACCTCCAAAAAAAATTCTGCAGTTTAAAGGGCAAAGGGAACAGATTAAAAAAAAAAAAGAGGAAACTTTATATTCGGCCCTCCCCCATAGAGGTTTTTAAAACCTGTTGTAGCTTGACTAAAATGTTCAGAATGTACGATTTCAAAGGCAGGTCTCTTTTATACAAAGAAACTGCTGGCATTCTCAACTAGTGAAGAATTATGGCAAAAACCACCTTTTCTTCAGAAGTCTCACACCTGGTCCAAGAAAGCATACTCTGATTGCAGCAACTGACCAGCCAATCCAGAGTTCCACTAACAAAACTCCTGCCCTGTTGGCTTTTGTTTGTTTGTTTGTTTTCCATTTTTCCTTCCCTGAGAAAAGGGCAACATGTGGTCCAAGCTGGAGAGCTCAAAGGCGTAAGTCTTCCCGCTAAACAAAGTATTTCCTCTCCTTTTGCTCCTTTGAATTGGCACTTGATTGGCAGAAATCCGTTTGTATAGGTTGGTCTGTGTCACACACAGTAATTCACAAAAGATTGCTGCTTGCTGTGGGTTTGTTTTGTTTTTGGAAAAAATATCCTTCCCCCAACTCGTAATGTTCTTCAGCAGTTGCCATTATGATGACTCAAGCTTTGCTTTCTTTGACAAAGGTAAAGTTTCCTCTTTATCTTCATCTTCATCATCCTCTTCATCATCATCAGGATAATCTACAAGCCCAACGAGGCCTCCCTACAAAGACAGACGCAATTACTATAATTAAGAAAACGTTTGCACATTGATACTTCACATTTGTATTAGAAAACGATGCTTGCACACAATATTGCCATAAGCATACTGATTCATGAAGCTTTGAACAAAATGAAGCAGAACAAAAATAAATCCTTCAAAATGAATGAAAATGACATTGTCTGAAAAATGTTTAAATGAATAAATCCAAAATTGGGTTTTACCTATCCAACTGGATAGAAATATTTCCAGTTGAAATTCAAGAAAATCCAAAAATCTACTTAGTTTTGCTAAGTGTCACTCCAGCTCTATCTGTAAAGATGTACTTTTTTTTTTTTTTTACTGAGCATAGCTGACTGCAGCAACGAGCAATCTGGAAGCACTTCAGAAACAAATACAGAATATCTTTCAATTTGAATTACAATACTTTCAGAACACTGTCTTCGCAAAAGATTTTTTCATGTAATATAACTGAATGAGGTGTACAGGTTACAAAATTTAAACGACTTGGCGACTGAAAATGAAAGCCTATCTAGTAATATTAAAAACTCTCTTGTATTGCAAATAACCACAAATTTTAAGATAGACAGCTCTGGACCCATGAAGAAGCAGCATGAACTTCTAAAACTTCCTCTAACTACAGCACGTTGCAATTTCTGAAGCTTAACCATCATTTGACTACAATGGCACTTACTGGTACTTTACTCAAAGATCACATTACTTATTCAGGTGCCTAATGATAGGCATCAAAATCAGAAAATTTCAGCCAACTGAAATACATACCAAAATACAACTCAATAATTACACCCATTCTATACAGTCACAGACAACGTAACACTGAGTACACTACACCTAAAACAACAGATCAGATAATTAATGAAAAACCCAATTTCAACACTGTTTCTAGTTTGTGACTGTGGCACATTGGCAAACAGTGTGCATTTTAGCGAAAGAGGGTAGCTTATGCCCGAATCCATGAATGTTTTTTCAGTGCACTGCATACCCAGTATAACGTGAGCATTGCTCTTTTGCCACCACAACTTGAAATTTTGGAGCAAATACTGTATGCGATATACTCCATACGTAAAGACTCCATTTCAGATTAAAGGAATTATACTGTCTGGGAGAGAACAAGCCTCCAGCAGAAATTCAGAATAGACTGAACTAAATTCCAAGCCAGTTCTATCCCTTTTAAAAGCAGCGCTTGACTAACTACTGTATTTTTTTTTTTTCATAAATGAAATAAACCTGCCTCACTTTCCTCCACAAAAGGATTTAGAGGAAGCGTCACTTAGTTCTTCCATGGGCCAAACTCTTCTAGTTCAGGTGTTTTCAACAGAAGGTAATCCAAACACAAACTACAAGAAATAAACTAAAATCCCATTTGCCTTTACTTGAAGTTAGGTGAACAAGTAGTATGGTGGCACTAAAAAGTAAGGATGAATCAGAGTTATTCCAAGGCTACCTGAAAACTGAGATACATACCTGACCTTTCCTTTGGTAGGAAAGTAAAGTCTCATTATCCGAACTATGTTGTACCAACACCACCTTATCTGACCCCTAGTGCTGAGAAAACACGTCACTCTATTTAAACCAAGTCAGGGAAGTAGAGCTTTAGCCAAAAAGCTGATAAAATCCAATAGCGTCCTAAAATGTATTTTAAAATGCAGGTATTGGATATTCACTGCAAATTAATACTGACTCATTTAGATGGGCTTTCTTCTTCTACTTCAGTATGTTCCAACCCAAAACTATATGTTATTTCAAAAGGTAAAAAAGTCAGGCTAGGATATTAAAAATTGCTTACGTTTTGGCTTAAAGCAATCACCCCTCCATAATACAATTTATTTCTTTCATATGCGCCAGATATCATTCTGAACAATGTTAAAAATGGTAACAGTAGAAAGTCTCAATGGGGGTGGTGGGACATCATGGAGTCTAGCAAAATTTGGCAACATTTCCAGAGTATTTCTGTATTTCTACCTGCCAAATATCCCTGTGCAATTTAACAAAAGTGAAGTGTGGTCTGCATTTCACAGTAAAGATCACTGCAAACAGTAGCTAGCTGTATGCTTCATATTTTAAGAGTTTGGGCAGTAAAAGAGCTTTTATTTCTTCTTTTTATATACATGTCAGATCTTAAAAATGCTGAAGGCCAGACAAGAAGTACATGCAAACCAGACAGTCCATTACTGCTTAACATAATTCACACAAACTTCAGAGATGCTAAAGCAAATTCCTAGCCCATAACAAAGAAGTCAACCTATGTCCATCCAAAATTACCTTAGTTGTAATAGCTGCCATCTGAGATGTGCTTTTAGAAACTGATCCTGGAGACCCAGGGGACCCTGGGGATCCAGGAGACCCTGGGGATCCAGGCAGATTACTTGCAGATGACTGGCTGGTAAGGTTAGATTTTGTACCACTGGAAAAGGAAAGCTTGAAACTTGGGCTCTGACGACCTGAAAGGTTAGTTTTCAGAAGAACTTCTTTTTCTTCACTCTCTTTTACTGGAGAGAAAAAAATAAACACCAAAAAAAAGCAAAAGTAAAGCAATATTATTGAGCAAAACATTTACTCACAAATCACTTTACTGTGTGGGAAAAGGCTTAATGCTTTATGTACAACTTGGTAAAGTGAGTTATCATGGACTTTTTTTTCTTCGTATTATTATACCACCTACCAGCTCTTGTCATTGGCCAGGAATGAACACTTTTTTTCTACCAATGATATCACCTGAACATTTACATCAAAAATTTTCAATTATAAACCCTAATAAAACACAAGAAAACTTGACTCTCAAGTTTGGTAAACTACCAAGATTATAAATCAAATGCTTTAAGAAATCAACGCTATTTTGTATCACTCTGCTTTTAAAGAAAACAAAACTTCTTTTGAAAGGGTGGTCCACCAACTTGGTGTCACAATCTCAAAATCTAAGAACTTCAGAACAAATACATGCAAATCCTTCACTGCAGTAGGACTAAAGACTTTAATGCAAGTTATAGCTTCTGCATAAGCCACATAGCACTCTTCTCATCACTTACATTTTTTCCTTTCCATGAATTTACTGATAGGGTCCATAATATCTTCATCATTTTTAGTTTTGTCAGAAGGGGGCACCACTGCCTCTCCATCTTCCATATCGTCTTCATCAGTATTGAACCACATTTCCTCCTCATCCTCCAGAGTTCTTGCATCCCTTCTGTATCTATGGTTTCTCAAAATGGAGCGCATGCTGCAGAACAGTAAGTTTTAAAACTTTTGATTCAAAAACCAATTCATATTAATAATAAAACTTCTACACGACATTTACAGTGACAGCTTACTGATACAAATATTGTAGATCAATAAAAATACCAACAAATCGTTCTGTAACGTGAATCTTTGTATTTTCAACGCAAATATCATCAAAAGCTTTTCTTTATAAAGAATCAAATGAAGTACAACTCTGCTAATAGCACATGCGGACTACTCTCTGTTCAAAATCCTGTAGCTTACTAATTACTAATTACTAATTAATTACTACTAAAAGTAATTTTAATAAATATCACTGAAGGGTTGCATTCGGGCTTGGTTTAACAGTTTGCACTGGTAAATAAAAAGTTATAAACAAAGAGTTTGGAAACTACAGACTTCTTTCCTGAAAATACTTCATAACTTGTCAGTATTTGGGGTCCAATGTGTTAAAAAAAACCCACAACACTCAAAATCTAATTTAAAGATGACTCCAGTTTAAAACAGATATATTAGTTACACAGCTATCTTTCTGCAACATCCATTTGTTACAATTTTTGGTCACTATCAGTACTTTTCGTTCTTCAGAGCCTTGGATACAAGTGCTACTTCTCCCTCTCCACTTGATCTATTATTAGTGTTGGTCTATCTCAGCTCCACCTTCGTTTTCTGTTTTCTCACAGAAGCAGTATTATGGCCTTGGAGAAGAGAGAGAGTGATGTGTGCTTTGAGGAATGGGGAGAAGTGGAAGAGAAGCTGAAAACACTCTGTTCATTGCTAGATGTTGATTCTAACAGTCAGTTTCTACCGAAAGTGTGAAACTCTTGACAAATTTTCTGTAGCGGTTCTTCACAGTTTACTGGCCACAACGTAAGTCTGAAATTTAATGTTTTTCAGAAAGTCTCTGTTACTGGAATTAAAATGTTTATAATACAACCTAGGCTTATTCTGTTTAGAGAAAAGGTCTTGCATTACTGATTTCAGGAAAAAGCTAGAAGGGAAAAATTAGGAAATTACAAGGTATTAAATAAGAACACTAAATGTACTTTTAAAAATAAATCTAATTCTGAATAATTTGCTTGCCAACACTATCATCTGGATCTCTACATACTGCATCATTTTACAGTGCATGCAAATTCAAGTTCTGCTAGCAGTGTAAAACTATTGCTTAAGTGGCACCCTTCTGTGTACTTTTGTGGCCCATGTCAACAACATTTTTGGCCTCCTTCCTTACTGCACTGTTCTTTGCTAAAATGCGTAAACAGATTCTTGTTATTTTTGCGTTTTATTATTTCTGGGTTTTCACTTAAGAAATTGCATGGACTGTGACAAGGCTTGAGCAGCCACTATGTAAGATGTACGAAGAAGGTAAAAACTGAGCTGGCTGAGCTGCAAACCTCTGGAAGCTATAGTTTTCTGTTGGATAAACTCATGTGGTACAACTATACAAAATCACTGAGCTCAACTTAAGCCAAGAAAAGACTAATGTTTTACTTCCTATACTGGATAGAAATTACTGAAGGAAGTGGCTGGGTGTTCTTTCCAACACATGCGTTAACGTAAGAATCGTAGGTTTGAATTTCACCACTGTTTAAGTGATAAGCTTAGCTGATACGAGCCAAATAACAACATCCCACCTGTAAAACATTAGTACTCAAAACTGCATATCTCACACATACTCTTGAAAATGCTTGAATATTTTAATATGAATCTAGGATTATACTCTCATTTTAGTTGTTCAAGTCTCAAATTTAAATATTGGTTAAGAAATTTTGTGGCAGGAAATAAAATAACTTAAAAGTCTGAAATTTCAAGATGTCCTAGTCTTACTAATCAGGATAAATTTTTTTAATGTTTTCAAACTAATCCAAGACAACAGAACAAGAAGAGGTCTTGATAACAATTCTAAAGAGTAACTCACCTATTCACACAAGCAGTCCATTTTGTTTTAATGAAAATAAACATAAAAGTAGTATCACTTGCCAAAAATAACTGGAGTAAAGCCCTAAACTTCCTGGTTTTATACACCCTAATCTTTTAACCTTCAGTAACTATGTACTAAGGAAGGAACTTTTGCTCTGGCAAATAGAGTGATTCAAGTGTTACATCACATTGGTTTTTACTCCATCAGCAAATCTAACAGTGAAAAAGTATCCTCTTGAAAATTTCTTCGTATGTTTTATTTGTCAGTCATTTTGGTAGAGTGAAAAAGTATCCTCTTGAAAATTTCTTCGTATGTTTTATTTGTCAGTCATTTTGGTAGACCTTATCTAAATATATATTCTCAAAACTAACTAAAATAAAAGGAAATATGACGTGAATTTTTGAAGGAAAAATCCACAGAATGATAATTCACAGCTGAACAATCTATCAAATCAAACAGTGGGACTCTGTTATTTAAGCAAGTGAGCTTCAGGTACTTGATAGACTTCCAGCTTCATTACAACAGTGTACATAAGTTTAGGCTATGACAATGTAGCATTGTTACTGGGGTCCAGCAACTCATGTTAGCTGAAAGCTGATCAAGAGTTTGAAGCAACGCATCTGGAAATTACACTTTTAATCAAGTAAATTCAACAATACAAGCAGTAGTCTAAATTATTTACATCTCCCACTATCACAGAACAACCCACCAATATTCCCAAAACAGAATTAAAGCACTAATATAGTAATAAGGAGCATTTAGTGCATTTCACCTGTCAAGTTTTGGATTATCTTGTCTTTCCCTTTGTTGCTCAAATCGCAGTTTCAGTCCTTTGAATGTCTGCACATAATCTACATCTTCCAGTGCCTTCCAGTAATTTTCAATTACATGAGCCGTTAATGATTTTATATCTTCCTACAGGAATGAACAAACGTAAAGTGGCTTATTTTCATTCAAATGAATTCATTAAATATAATCTAAAAAAGTAACTGAGAGATTATTTTTAAACATTGCATAGGAAGCATCATATTATTTATCTTATGCAAAAATTAGAATTATACATACAAGTGTACGTAAAAAACTAGAGCTTCAAATATTTGATTAGCAAAACAGGCGTAATAGCAGCAATTTTCTAGCAATATCTCCTTCAAAACTCAAGTAGTACCTAAACCCCTGGTACCAAAACTAATTCTAAAAGGTCTTTCCCACTGCAACTTATAAATATTTTCATACTGATAGATGAACTGATATCTGTTATCATCAGTCAACTGAAAAATATGTTTACAAGATACAGACTTGGAATTTGTATTGTTTCTTTCCTCGCTGCAAATAAATTATTTATGTAAAAATAATTACTCAATGCACTTGTTTAGGATGAGAACAAGGAAGATATTTTGCATCAGAAACTACCGTCGGGTTTTTCCTTTGTGGCCACACAGTGCTGGTCAAGGTCCTTTACAAAAGCCTCCCAACTGTTCTGCTACTTCAGTTGTGGCTGCCCAAAGCCACTCTAGACAGCTGAGACTACCACAGGTCTGCATACTGCAGCAGGAAAATTGCTTCTGTGCATTGTTTGGCTTTCTTAGCAGTGCACAGTCCCTGGAATACATTACAGAATCAACACCTCAATTACCACCTACTAAGGACAAGCAAAGCAACGTAAATCTTAACACACTGATTATCTTCCTTTTTGGTTACATGCTCAAAGGTCATCTCTTATGACTTGTAATACATCAGTAACAACAAAAGCACACTTTTTTTTAAATTTTCTCTCTTTAAAAACAAACTTGGATGAAAAAAAATGACAAAAATTATTGACAGATATCAAGAAGTATTCTTGAAATGGAACCTGGGTATCTATGCAAAAAGGAGGATAAGAAATTACAAGATGATTGATTTCTCCATAGCATGAACTGTAGAATCAGCACCCAATCTCACGGAGTACTGAAAGACCCCAGCACTGAAGTCAGGGCTACCTATATAGATTAACTTTTTTCATAGCTTCAAAACCATTCTTAAATCAGTGATGATTCTACGATTATCAGGTCATCTCAGTCTTGAATTACCTTGAGTCTCAACTCAAAGACAACAGAGGTCATCAGCACAAAAGACTGAGAGGCGACAAAGCCTCCTTCCTTCCTTCCTCACCCACTTACTCTGCACCCTAGCTTGGCCCTGCTTACCACATTTACAGCTTCCTGTCAGAATCTGGATGCAAACAACAGTGAGAAAACAGTGCCAAACTGGCATGAATATTTTAAGAGACTCCTCATGGAAGGAACTTTGTAGCTCCCCATTAATATAATCAAAGTTAAGACTGGAATCTCTTCTGTATGTTTCCACACTCTGTTGAACTGACATTACAGAGCACAGCTAAATTTGATGTTTTTGTAGCAGTAGTTTCAAATTACATTCCTGTCATAACAGGCCCATCCAATCTGCATGATGAAACTTGATTAGTGCTGCCTTTGCAGATCTGTGTACTGTGAGCACACTATTGAGTTTATTTAATTTTCAAGTCACAGTACTATTTGAACATAAGAACTAACAGGTACAAATATGTAACAGTGATATAAAAGAAAGTTCATTTAAATACAATATCATATGGTCTCATTATGATAGCACAATTTAGCGCACAAGCAAAAAGAAAAGTCATCTTAAGCTACAAGATTAAACAACACAGTAATTATCTTCAGCATATAACAGCACTCACCACTCTGATAAATTCAAACATCTCTATGATGGCAGAGTTCATCAGATTATAACGGGAACCATTATTTAGAAATGCTTTGACCACAGGTTCAAACAAAAAACTTTTCATTATGTAACGGTTGTAGAATTCATCCTTTAGTCCAATTATCTTCCTCTTGAAACGGAGGGCACCTGAAACAGAAGTGTTGTCAAAAGAATTTTTAAATTTTTAAATTTAAAATTAAAAAAAAAAAATCCAGAAATTACTCAGCATTAGTTAGAGGAATTTGCAACCTCAGTTCTTATACAACATTACATTATGAGAACCAGGTAATATTTTCAGCTATTCTCTGCTTCTCAACAGTTTTGACTGTACTGCTGAAGACTACTTATCTATTTTATCATAAAGAAAGCCTCCATCATAATTGTACAAGTGAAACCACCTCTATGCGCTGAAAAAATAATATGCTACTGTTCAACTATATTACTACTAACATAAAGGTGTATTTTCAATTTTTTAAATTACTTATGATAAAGGTAAAAGATTTTCTCAGTAGAAGAACTGGGAAATTTGCTTATCATTACTATTATTAAAATGCAAGTTTGATTACATTTAATTAAGTCCTATTTGATTAGGATGCAAAGCATCTCGTTTTAAAATTGGTAAATGCCATTTTCATCACACACATAGTAAAGCAAAGACTTAATTTGCACCCAGTTTAAAGCTCTTTCTGAAACTCCAAAGCGTATGCAAGTATGTGACTGTCCATGCACAACCAGGAAGGAGAGTGTCATCTTGCTGTAAAGCAGCACATTTTGGTTAGCAACTATGGGTCCATGAAAACAAATTATTCAAGGGTTCTAAAACCAAACTCAGGTGATTCCATTACAAATTTAAAAGGTACTACTTATTGTACAGTACTGCTCAGTCAACTTTGGGCTTTTACTCTATATGCACAACAGAATCATGGAAAAAAAAAAAAAATCTCTTACTTGCCTTCAGAATTAAGTCACAATGCTTTGCTATTACTGTGCTGAGCATCGTCAAGAAACTACCAGAGTTTGAAGAGCAGCACACTGAGCTTCTGTGTGTTTAATGCAGTCAGATAATCATATCTCTAATTAAATATCTCTGATAATTTCTACTCAAAAAATATCAAAACTTACAATGGCTTTCTTAGGATATTCCATATTGAGATATCATCTTTTCAATTCACCTCTAGATCAAGATTTAAAAAAATCCTTCTGCGTTTTTGAAAAAAAGACATCTATAAATGCAAAATTATTTACTCATACTCACTGACGTATCTACAAATTGGTATGAGAAACACAGTTAATAGTAGAATTTCTGTATTCGGTCACAAATTGTCATCATCTGTGAACAGTTTTCTTCCAGCAGAACGCAGATAAATAACACTTCACATTCGCAAAACACTGGTTTATTCTTTAGCTTTCAGACTTACACAATGCCAAGAACGCGTGCTTTGAGGCCATGAGAACAAGTACCCTTCGCAGGATATCTTTGTTAATGATGTAGTTCTTTATGTGGTAAGTGTGATGTTCTACACAGAAAGTTAGCAATTCCAGTATTAATGCCAAGAGCTGGGCTGTCTGAAAATCATCTGCAATAAAAAGACCCAACAAAATAATTAAACGTATCTAGGATATTGCCTTCAGAAGCTAACTTCAAATATCCAACTGCAGTCTGGTAACCTTTTCCAAGTTCTTGTATATTCCCACAGATAGTTTAGGGAACATGCTGAAGGGTATGTTTAGTCTTTAGCTTTAGGTATTGAACAAGCTTGTTATGGACTAAGTATTTTCTATTTATACACACATGGCAGGAAATCCTCTTAAACTATAGAAACAATTACATTTTGTCTGTCTTAAATCAGTGTTTGAAGGTTCAGAGAACACAGAACTCAACACTAACACAAGCGGTCAGGCTTATTTAACCCGATCTCATGATGGTGTCTGCACGCCTACATCAAAGTATTGCCCTACATGCAGTGCTTTGACTAAGTCTGCACCAAAAACGTGATCTATCACGGCTTTTAACAAAAGTACTATGCAAGAAATATCTCAAATCTCTTTTAAATACTTCTAGGATATAATCATATCAGCGTATACAAAACATAAGTCAAATCTTGCTTTTAAGTAGACAAATAATAAATTGAATACACTTTAGACTTAATCTTTTTATAAAAGGTACTGCTTTTTAAATATTGCTAGATTGCTGAGCATTAAAGAACACAAGTATTTTAAATAGTAAAAATCTCACTTCCAATCTATCTGGAAGTCAGCTGAGATAAAACAGATTAATTTAGCTAATCCCTTAGAAATCTATGCAATAAATTAAAAAGTCTACAGAACATTTGTGTATTATTTACTTACCTACTTTTACATCCATTTTGGATGCATTATTCTATTAATAAACAAACAGCACTGTTGCTAGTAGCCAGCAAGAACAGCTACTTCATCACTGATCTCTGCTTTCTTAAGTCTGTTGCAGAACCAATACTCTAGTAATCCCTGACCTTAAAACACATTTACGATATTTACAAGTCTATGTCACTGAGCAGTCCCATGACTTACTAAAAATTACACAAATATTTTAATTTTTGCTGAAGCAAAATCTGCAGCAAACGCTGTTCTCTTATTGGATCAGGTCTCTGTTGAATTTTATACTTACAAATTATTCAAATGACTAAATCACGAATCAACATTTTACTTTTAACTATGTATCATAGTTTCAGATTCCCTTTTAAGATAGAAAATGTCTTTTGGCAGTTATTCTATTTTAAACATTGACATTCAACAGCCTTGATGTGCCCAAAATCCAGAGTGGCATTACCTTTGCTAGGTTTGTCCTCTGTAGTATTGGCCAATAAAGGGGCTGTCAGAACATGCATACAATGCTTGTAGAAGAAACCCAAGAACTCTGTCTTTTCTGTTTTCTAAAGAATGGAGGGGAAAAAAATTATATATGTAACACATATTACCAAATATTCTAAAAAAACAAATGTAATTTCATTTGGAAGTATTTTACTTACATTGGCAGTGGCAAGCATATTTTCTGGATCAACTAAAGTACGAAGCAAACCCATAAGTAGCACTGCCCCTCCAAGTTCTGGATCTGTGTCACAAATCATGTGTTCTATAATAAGGTTAATGAGCAATATATCCTGACGGGAGGAAAAAAAAAAGCAAAAATCAATTCTAATGCTACTCCCTTGCCCCAAATCTGAAATTATCTTCTAAAAGGGTTACTGTCGGATTAAAAATAGTGTTCTATCAAAATTTTGCAAAATGTAAACAGCTACCAAACAAAAAACCCCAAACTTAACAGAAACAAATTAACTTTACATGCCAGTGACACATTCTTGTCAGTGGTTCAACAGTAAGAAGGCAAGCAGTGAAGAAGACTCTTTCAAAGCAACTAAAAATGGTTCAAAGGTTAACAACCTAATTTAGAATTTATCTTCTGGCATTTCAGTTCAGACTAAAAAGTTCAACTGATTTCTGGAAGCGTTTTCAGAGTACAGATGTTTTAATTTGTATTCCCCTTTAGAATACATACTAAGAGTTTTATTTCCACAAAGACACATCAGTAGATTTTATAATGCTATTGAACTTGATAAGATTATTTTCACCTAGAAATAAACCCAATATGTTTTTGCAGAAAACAAGAATAACACATAAAAGTACAAAATAATATTTACATTTACAAATCCCTACACTAAATTTGCTCAGTGACCACTGTCCCTCCTATAAAAGACGACAGTCATCCGATGCAAGTGGCTGGAACCACCACCCCTTTCTTCCAGTACAGAAGTAGCAGCACCAGCAGCTTCCTGTTCTCTGACACGGTTTAGAAGATACAGGAAAAAACATTAACTGTCTCCTCTATGGAAAAGGCAGCACGATGTTTTTTCTCCACTGAATACCGCTTTGAAATACCTTTCTTACTACTAGTTGCGTGCTAGCAGTTTGTATTAATCAGCTACAGAGGATCTCTGAGAACGCAAACAACCTTCGTCAAAAAGTGTTCGTAAACACTTAGGACTGTAATTCCACTTTCAACGCGTGTCACAGTAAACCGAAACAGGTTTCTTACAAGTAAATTAAAAACACACGTACATGCTAGGATCAAGACTGAAATTTGTATTTCGCATTTTAAGGAGGCCATCTTTCAAAACCAAGTTTTGCTTGTGTAACAGCTGATGTTAACCAAACAGTGGTGTATGGTAACTTGTTTTACTTCACACACAACAGAATCAGAACATGTAAACAAGTAAACCCTCATGTCACCTAAGAGAACTTTTAAAAACATGGTACTTCAGCAGCCCGTAACCATCTGGACTATATTCCATACTTCTTCAGAAGCTCTTGTCATTAATAGAATTGTAAATATAAAACAGCAATTTCAAAAAACAATACACACATTTCTGGGGACCCTCTACTTACATCATCATTCTGCTGCGCCTCCTGCATAACAAACTCTCGTACCATGGATGGGTTGTATTCAACCAAATATGAGAATATATCAGTGGCCGCACTTCGTACTTGTGCATCATCCATACCCTGGAAAAGTGAAACAAAAATAATTTGTTTCCTTAAAAGAAAAGGTTTAAATGGAATGAAAAACAGCAAACATATAGCTTTTAATTCCTACTTACAAGTCATACATAACTATTAATAAAACTGTATTCTAAAACTGAATTGCCTGTAACTTCTTCTTTGTACATTTGACAACTGTTGGGCAGAATGAATTTTATTGTTTCCCTGCCCTTTGGTCTATTTCCCTATTTCCTTACTTAACTGTGCACCAAGAAGCATGTAAAGACAGGAAAGTGAATAATAAAAACATAAGAATGCAGGGCACTTACCAATGTCATGTTGTAACTGCCTTTATAGTTTTACAAAAATATTTTACATGTTCTGAGTCTCAAGCTAAGACAAGACAAATGAAGGAAACGCTTCAGAAAACCATGTGACTGAAGTCTGGCATACTTACTTTTTTTAAAAAGTCTCTCTGGAGATAAACAAAACTGTTATCACAAATAAAATTGAACTGACTTACCAATATGACTTCTAGTGCTGGCAGTATGCCCATATTTGACAAGGTTTTGAAAAATGCATCTCTGTTTTGAGGTTGCAGTGTTTGAGAGAATGCACAAAACTCTTTCAAAAAATTTACCTGAAAAACAGGAATAATATACTAGTTAGCAATTAAAAAAAAAAAAAAGGCACATATCTCTTTTTAGTAACTGTCCCTTTCATGTATATTTTACAGATTTCTTACCAATTCCTGTCTTTTCTCCTCATCTGTGGCTTCATCTGTTAGTTGTGCAAACAAGTCTGTCAGAAATTTTTCATCTTCCTACAATGGCAAAACAATACCATTTGTTTATTTGACAATATCAAAAGGCATCCAAGTATAAAAAAGTTCTTCTAAACCATGCCTCCTGCAATTAAGAAAACATATGCTTGTGTACCGTAGTTAAATCACAGCAGCATCAACTTTCTAATTCAATTTTCAAACCAATTAATACCAATCTTGTTTTTGAGCTTTTACCATGTTCAACACCATCCCACTCTGCAGCACTTCACTCTCAGTTACGATATATCTTGTATTGCCTTTTTGCTGTCCTTTTTCTATTTTCTACTGCCATTCTTATCATTTTGCCTATGATTTCTTCTCTAACTTCCTTCCTCCTTATATTGTGATTTAGGGAGACAGGCATGTGACAACACCCTTGCTTCAATTGTTTACATATTTTGATAAACATGATCTTCCAACTCAGCTCTGTACACACACATATCTTTGGAACGTTATGAGATCTTTGCAGCAGAACTAAAGCAAGGACATGACGAAGGGAGAGCTGCCTAACAGCAGGAATGAGGTGAGATTCTTTCCCCGCAATGTTGTGAAAAGGGTGAATTCTAGAAAACAAATCAAAATAAGTGTTCCTATTATGTACAGCATCTATTGGGCATTCTGGCTGGCAGCAATCAAAAACCACTCCGTTATTTTTCATGCTGCTGTACCTTAGCAAAACTACAAACAGCAACCAAGACATGACAAACATGCATTTAGACTTAAAGAAGCAGCAATACTTAGCTTCCCATAACCTTTACAGTCCTAAAAACTAGAAGATTATTTGAACAGAAATAAACCTTCGCCCATTGTTTCTCCAATACTATACAGCAATAAGACAGCACTTGCTCGAAAAATACAGTACAAATAGATTTTTTCAAAAAGTTGCCAGTGTCATTTCTTGGGAAGTCAGTAACACCACGTGCAATATCCCTCCATTCCAAAACCACAGTGCTAGAAACCGAAGTTGCCTTGCTTGTGCTTACACAGCGTAAAGCAGAACCATTAAAGGACTTAAGACACATTCATGTAAACTTTCTTATTTTGCAAATTATCTAGGTACCTCATCCAGGCTCACCTTGCAGCCTTGCTGAGAAAACACATACCTCAGTTCTGACAGCCCAGCATGCTAAAGCAGCCATGACACTGTCACAACCCAGGCCAGGATCTCTTCATGGCACTGCTCATGATAAACCCAAGATAGGCTGGCATGAGCTACTACCCTACAAGGCACTTCACCACGCTATAAGGTAAACCCTGTATTTAAGATAGGTCACGTGTTTCCTCTTGTTTGATGCTGTGCTGTGCTTCTAACCTGACCCAACAGCCTAGTGACAACGAAAAAGAATGATTTCTGGACACAATTTCAGGTGCTATTTCTGTGACTGCTTCAAAATCAAAACAAAAAGAGAGCAGAGGCCTTATTTTAAGTTTATCAAGATTCACTCTGGAGGATCAAGCATGGGAAATTTAAAGTTTGACTTTCAGATTTAACAGTCAATGTTCAAAACAACTATTAAAGTCTTTAATTTCAAGAAACGTAACTTAAGATGTGATTAAAGAATACAAGGATATTTGACTGCCTGCTATCCAGCTGTTATATGGCTTGCTAAGTTTTCTGTTCTAGTATTTAACTCGTCAGACATTACAGGTAACATAACTAACTCACAGTAGAGATACTGACATGCTTGTTTACTGTAATAAGAAAAACAACACAAAACAAAAAAACATAAAGAACAGTTCTTCTGAAGAACATGCAAGTTATTCTCCACGATTAGCAGTGCATTGAAGAACAGGCTAAGTAGTTTGCTTTCATTTGTCTTTTTGCTATTTTGATCAAGATGTAAAACTAAGCTCATCTACCAAAACTATTGAGAAGATGCATACTTTTCCCCAACTGGTAACCCCTATTTCCATTCTCACCATGAAACGAACTTTTCACTTCCTTCATAACACCTGACAGTAAGCGCAAATCAATACTACAAAAAGATCTCAGAATGATCATTGGGAAAAAATAATGGAAATTTCAGCATTTAAATACATCAGAGCCCTGGTTAGTGTGCTTCTGCATAAAGGAAGGTACACAATACTACCTAAAATATCAAATTATTTTTCTTAAGTCAAAATGTGGAAGAAGAGAAGACCGTGCACTGCTGGTGATACCTGGGTCTCATCTGCGACCCACTGCAGAACCCCAGGGACAGAGGTGGCCGGGGAAGCTGCACCTCCAGCCCTACATGGCAGAGCACAGCAGGCAGGGCCTCGATGGGCAGGAAGGCGCAGGCAGGACCCCAGCTCAGTTCTCTGACCAGATCCTGCCACATCCCTGCCCACTTCAAGTTGTGGTCATTGGCAGCGGAGGCCAACACACTCACCCTGTTACTGGGCTTGCAAACATCTGGGACTTGTAGAGGGCACTTCCTAACATTGGGAAGCAACGAAGACTTCAAATGCTGACATTTAATGTTTCAGAAGTTCAGTATGTAACCATTTTTCAACCTTCCACATACATACTACAATACAGTATTTTACAATTCTGTATCAAATACAGTATCGAAGCATTTCCCACACCATCTCCTCTCCCCAACTCCATTAAATACATGGTATTTTTAAATTAATAGGATTATTTGAAATCTCTAGGCTTCAGAGCAACTGTGATCTATTTAAAATCAGATGAATTGTGATGGATCTGAGTGATTTAAAACATCCCAGCCTTACATGGGTAATATGCAATAAACGGTAGTTATTCCAAGAAAATAAAAACAACCTACTAACTTCACAGTCTTAGCCCTGAAATGCATTTGGGCGTTATCTCGTCCCAGATGCTTAAAGAAAGATAGATGGGTTGTTATTGATGGGAAAACACCAACCTTCTCACATTTGCAAAAAAACTGTGATTGCAATGAAGATTCTAAATACAAGATTCTCTCTCTAGCTGTAAAATTGCTGAGAAGAGCAGCATATCTAAAGATACATTCCTCACCAACACTGTGAGATCTATGGAAATGCACAGTCTGAGAGCAGAGTTTACACACTTTAGAAGTCAAAGCACCAACATCAAATGCTAGAATTACATGAGCTTAAATGTTTTCCATTTTTTTTCCAACTTGCAAAAATTCCCCCAAATATGTCTGTGAAGCAAACACAGCAGAAATGCATAATTCTTTGCAGTATCTGGCCTCTTCATGCAGACAAGTATCAAACCCCATTTGGATGCATCTTAGAAGCTGCGAAGGTTTCCAAGAAAACAAAGCTGCAAACAATAGCTTATGGGGTAATTGTAGAATCTAGCTATTTTCCCCATGCACAGAAATTATTAAACATGCAATACTTAACTTACGAATTTACCAAACACTAAGTATACTCATTTATGCTTTTGCAAGAACTAAGTACATGCTCCTGGGATTTAATACCTTTCAAAGTTCTTGAAGACAAAATTACACCAGGCCATCTGCTCACTCAATCATTTCATAGAATCATAGAATCATAGAATGGTTAGGGCTGGAAGGGACCTTCAAAGGTCATCTAGTCCAACCCCCCTGCAAGGAACAGGGATATCTCCAACTAGATCAGGTTACTCAGGGCCTCGTCCAACCTGGCCTTGAACGTCTCCAGGGATGGAGCATCCACCACCTCTCTGGGCAACCTGTTCCAGTGTTCTACAACTCTCATGGTAAAAAATTTTTTCCTAATATCCAATCTGAATCTACCTCCCTCTATTTTAAAACCATTACCCCTTGTCCTCTCACAACAGGCCCTCCTGAACAGCCTCTCCCCATCTTTCTTGTAGGCCCCCTTGAGGTACTGGAAGACCGCTATAAGGTCACCCCGGAGCCTCCTCTTCTCCAGGCTGAACAGCCCCAACTCTTTCAGCCTGTCCTCAGAGGAAAGGTGCTCCAGCCCTCTTATCATCTTCGTGGCCCTCCTCTGGACCTTCTCCAACTTGTCCATGTCCTTCTTATGTTGGGGGCTCCAGAACTGGACGCAGTACTCCAGGTGAGGTCTCACGAGGGCAGAGTAGAGGGGAAGAATCACCTCTCTCGACCTACTGGCCACGCTCCTCTTGATGCAGCCCAGGATGCGGCTGGCCTTCTGCGCCGCAAGAGCACATTGCCGGCTCATATTGAGCTTCTCGTCCACCAGTACTCCCAAGTCCTTCTCCTCAGGGCTGCGCTCGATCCATTCACCACCCAGTCTGTATTTGTGCCTGGGATTGCCACGACCCAGACTTATGACTGGGTTATTTACGACTTTAAAGACTCATTATTTATGACTTTATGACTCATTATTTATGACTTTAAAAACAAGAAAACCCACAGACAAAGTAGGATCACAAAAAAAGACACTATTTACATTTGCGATTCAATTCTCAAAGCAGTTCTCGTCCCAAAAGGCACTTAAAAAAAGCATGCTTCAAAAGCAGGCCTCTTAAATATAACTAACTTTCAGTTATCAGATACTTCATATGTCCGTGATTACAGATGAATGATCAAAAACATCCCTTCTCAAAAAAACATTCAAGAAACTCAATGACATCTAAGTTGAAAAAAAAAAAAAAAAAAGAGTATACCTTCCATTCTATTTTCCACCTCCATATGCATGTCAGGCAGAAATAATACTGCAGCCCAGAAAGTGGAAGTTTCATAAAATGTTACCAGCAAACAGAGAATTACAGCTTCAAACATACATTCCTTCCTGCTATCATCCCAGAAGATTTCATAGCTTACAATGTTTCAATCTCCTTTAGCTCACCCTGCCTTCCCACGCATGCCTTCATTTCACTATCAATAAGCTATTTCCACTTGAGACAACATGCAGAAACAGCAGCGGGATCCACCTAATCACATTTGGAGTTTCCGTACATTGAAAATAATTTTCTACAATGAAGAAGTTAATCTCAGAAACTGTTAGCATCCACCACTTGCAAACTTCCTTCACGAAGTCATTTTCCCCATAAAGTGTCATCCTTTTATACTTTATTGCAAAGTAAATTCTGCTGAAAATAAATCTCCAGAGTTTTTTCCTGAGCCAACTACTCCAAAACAGCAGACTGGCAGGAGACATTCCAATTCTAATACATCTGGGCAAAACTATCAACATGCACTGACACAATTCTTCCTCTAGAACAACTACAGATAATTACATTTACATCCACGGGGTTCTGTTAAGAACAACTATCTGTAAAACCACTTTCAAAATTAAAGCGCCTGTAGTTACATATAAATCCAGTAAAATACACAAATGTTCCTAAATGCCTACAATTTTTTAGTTATTGAAAAGGGAGATAGGCACTGTCAGTAATATGATTTCGGTATTTAAAAAAGCTGCTTTACCAGTACAGTAACACCATGTGATCACTGCTCTACTAGACGCATACATTATTTCAACATACGTCCAATTTTCCCCTTCCACTCGCCACTTTCCTGAAAACAAAAGACTCTGAAGTCTAAATGCACATACTTTAAAGTAATCCTAACGATATTCTGCGTTCTGCAAGATAAAAACACCGCAGGATCTTGCTGGCAAAAAGAACACGCCAATGAGAAAGGGGGGAGAGAAAGGAAGGAAACAGTGTTTGCTCACTCTATGGCGCAGTTTTGCAAGTTTTTGTTTTTTAAGAACTAGTTAATAATACAAAGGGAAAGAACTGGTGGCCTCCAGTGTGAACATTAGTATGTATTTTTTAAATTGCAAAAGAGCGTCATATAAAGTAAGAAACACCACTTACCTGTCCCACCCCCACTCTCAAAACTTGGTGAACTCCATGTTTCAGCAAGGTTTCTTGGTGGCTAGGACATCTCAAGACTAGAACAGGCTGGACCCCAAGCAGTAAGAGCATATTAGGAGGGGCTGAAATTGGAAAAAAATGTTATATATCTCTTTTGTATTTACGTACAGCAAATCATAAGACCTGTAATTGAGCAGGTCTCCACAGTGGTTAATTCTGTAGACTGGAAATACTGGTATCATGGGTTTGCTATCCATCATGACCAACAGTATCTAGTTTAGTGACATCTTGATGTAGTTACTTAAAATGATGGATCTTAGACAACGAAATCGCAAATAAACTAACGTCCATTTCTCAGAAAAGACCATCAGTGTAAGCATTTTTATAAAGATTATGGGAAAGCTAACCTTAATGAAGGGGGAGGTAGGAATACAGTTCACAACCCTAAGTGTCAAAGGTGACTCATTTCAGTTTTACCACAGAACGTGCAAAAGTTATTCATCTACTAAAGAAAGCAAAATCATGGATGCAGGTATCTTCCGTGACTACAGAATTTACATCTATTTTATATCCTAATAAAGCCAGAATTCATAGAATCAGCGTACTGTCTTAATAACAGAATTCACTACTTATAATTGAAAAATTGACCTTAAATGTCAGTGACGTTTAATGACCTTAAATGTCCTATCTTGACATCAAATACCTTAAATAAGACACAGCGGCAATTCACCCAGCCTGTGAAAAAACGTAAGGCACAATCTGCACAGTCTTGTACAAATTTCTAGTCACTTTTCTGTAACCAAGTTATGGCTGAGTTAATTTGAGATGAGGGTATTGCAAAGTGCCACTCCAGTTAATACACAGCCTGACATGAAAAGGACTCTTTAGAGCTCATCTTTTTTTCATGGTGGAGGTAACAGCTTTTCTTCTCCTTTCCTTCACAGCCAGTGAGAGAGGAAGGAATAGAATATAAAACAACTCAGTTGTACACACAATAGTTGCAGTGTGTCACAGGATATCAGCTGCTCAGGGAGTTTACTTTTAATCTGAAAAGTAACACTTCCTAAAAAGACATGTCTTTTGTCACACCTCCGGTGGTCCAGGAGAGACAACCTAAAGTCAACAGCAGAAGCATTAACAACTTGTATTACACATCAACTGAGAACTCGAGACTCTTCCATGGCTCCCAGTAAACTACTATGAAGCATCCCACCAGAAACTCTTTAATTAATAACGACTTACAAAAGAAACAGCTTAAGTAGACATGTAAGTCTAGTGACCACCTGGATCGCATAAGATCTAAAATAATGAACACCAGGAACTCAAATCACAGACAACTCTAAATCTTTCATGAAACAACACACACCAAAGTATTGTGACACAACCAGCTCCAGAAACGCATGTTAAACCATCCACTAACGGAAGAAAGTAAGAATTAGTCGCAGAAGTGAAATCAACAAAAGTAGTCTTAATTTTGTTCGCAGAAAATTATTTATTCTGCTTAAAGAAATGAGCAGGAACAGTATCATACATTTTATACATAGACTGTGGGAACGGGGGTGTTGAGAAAGCAAAGGCAGAACAAAACTTTAGGGGGCAGAGATTACAGAAAAGTGCAACCTGACATATTGCTCTATAAATAAATGAATTTTAAAATGCCAGGTAAGTAGGTTTAAACCTTGGTTTAGAGCTACAGTGTGAAAACTTGAAATTTCAATCAATCAGTCAAGCGTTTTAATCTCTTAGAAATGCAATGGGCATATAATTTCTGATTGCCTCTTAATTCCCTCAAAACCCAAGAACCAACCACCAATGTCAAATAATTTCCAACAGATTCTTATTTATTAACTCAATGCTATAGAGTGTACCATGAAAGGACTAGGAATGCAATATAGCACAGGGTGTATTTTCTTCCTTGTGCGCTACCACTCTTGGCTCCTCAAAGCTGTAGAAAGCACTTGAACAATTAGAAATATTTATTTAACTTTGAAAATTATGCAATGCTAATTCTTCTGGCTCCACCACACAGGGAGTAAGCTTTAGTTCCAACCATAGACAACAGCAACAGAAGTGAAGATAAGGTTCAGAAACCTGTGGCACACAACAAACCAAAATCAGATCTGAGCCTCTATTTCAACTGTAAACTGCAAGTAACAAGTTTCACAACCACACTAAACCTTGATATTCTAACCTAAGCTTACCCTATATCTATTAACCTAACACAGGTTGCAAGAGACAGAAAAAAGGAAACTAATCAGCCACTAGTCCTCCATCAAGTTACCTCAGGATTTCTGGCAAACACACCCTCAATGATTTTGCAGGATCAGGTCCCCTTTTTCTTTGCCCAGTTTTCCTTTTCAAAGTTCAAGATGTCTCTCACAGTCAGCCACTGACACCAAGACTCCTGAATAATTCTTCTCCTCCTCAAGCCAAAATGTATCATCCTCAGGACTTTGCTTTTAGCTTCCGAAGAGGTCAAGATATTTCAGAGATGCTAGTCACTACTGCATACTCAAGTTGAGACCCGTTAACTGAATCTTTTTCAGCACTCTCTCAAAGTCAAGCTCATAAGCTTTCTCAAACCGGCCACTCCAAAACAATTAAGGCCTGACTGTTTCAGATACACATTTGTGACTTTGTTTATCAGAGACACACGTACAGACATGAAGAGTTTGTTTCAGTTGGGCAGGAGCTGGGGTTTAGTACTACGGAAGATGCCCCAGGTGTTCTATCAAGCCTCCAGTGGCTGCTCCAATAAGTGATGGTCTGTCCACAAGGCACATGCCTCAGCTGCTAAGCCTGGGTGACATCGTGCATGTCAGGCTGCTTATCAAATACTCCATGTGTGGACACGACAGATTAAAGCTCCCAGAGAGTGGATTAAACAACAGGAGTATTCTCATCAAGTGAGTGTGGTGGATAAAAAGTTAGGAGGCCTAGTTTTGACAATGATTTGCCCTGTGAGTTTGCAAAAGGAATTTTCACTCTCCTTTGCTGTATTTTCCATGAAAGTAAACACGGTGCATTCTGAGTTTCAACTGAAGATAAACACAATTAAGGTAATCAGTAGCATCTAGCACTTTCTCCATTTCTCCAGATCAGACAGCCCCTACAAAGACAGTGGCTATTCATTTATTAAATATTAGAAGAATTAAGTTTATGATAATTAACTTCTACAAACCACAATACATGTGCTGTAACACTTTGCTGAGTTAGTCGAAAGCTTTAGGAAGTTCCCATTACAGAGATGTCCCACCTATTTCTACACAGGAAGTTCATGGGTTGGTGCCCAACACTTAAGACATGTAGGCAAGATACCTAAAGCATCATATAATCTCTTTATATTTGCAATCAAAAGTACGTCATGAAAACCTGGTAATTCCAAGCAGTATTATTTAGGAGACTTACAAGACAAACTAAGAAAACATTCAAGCACCTAAGGCAATGTTATGTTCTGAACCTTTACTTTCCAAATAACTGATGTAATTTACTTCAAAATTAGAAACAGTTATATCCTGGTTTGAGATTATATTTATGAAATTTACGTGAAGTAATTTGTGGTGTGGGTTTTTTTGTCATGGTAACATGGCAAAAATTATCCTTAACTGTAGTGCCTAAGAAATCCCAAAATACAGAAGAAAACCCCTAACGAAATCAACACCTCAAAATGCAAACAATGCAAACAATACTATTAATTCCAAACAACCTCATTCAGGATTCTACAGATATGTTTGCTCCCTTTAAATCAGTTACAGAGAATGTAGTCGAAAATCTGAAATTTAGGAACACATTTAACAGCTCAGTACTCAAATCCATGTCTTTTATATCATACTTCAAAATTACTTTCAGAATCACAGAAGTGAAGGATCCACTGAAGCACCTAAACCACTCCAAGAAAGATCATCCAACTTTCTTTGCCCAAGCACAAATAAAGAGACTGAAATTCTGAAACTTACCTGCAACATACCAACTATTTCCACTTTATTAAAAAAGATGAAAGAATGAAGTGTTGACAGCATATTTTCCTCAAAAACTGAGGGAGTGGGTAGGACCATATCTTGAATGTACTGTACTCTGTATGTCTGATGTATTTTTTGCTTCAGCTCTGGATCAGATATAGGAATCACCTCTTTAAATTTTGCCGTTTTAGTCAGAAATTCCCTGTGTTTCCGCGACTGTGATAAAGACGGATCATATTCTAGGCATCCAATTACGTCCATTATACATTCCTCAGAAAACATGACTTCAAAAAGTGCAGTTCTGTTCAAAAGGAAAATTCCCTTGATAATTTCATATAAGTGATGTAGTCCTTCAATGTTCTCCAAGTCTTCACACACATGAAAAATTTCTAAGAGCTTCTTAATATAGCCCTCATTTTCCAGTGCTAGTGCGAGTTTTTCACGACGCAACGGTGAAGGCAGTGAAGATGCCACAAGTTCTGCAATTTCCTCTAGTCGACTTAATTCACAAGATGGCAATTCTAGACCTGGTGATGACATATCATCAAAACGTTCTTCCTCAGATTCATCGACAAGGTCCTGAGTGATATCGACAGAAGGGTCTTTGCCTTGAACCTACAAAACAAGATGTGTTCAAAAAACGTTTTCTGCTACTTGAACGCTTTTTAAAAATACCACTTCAAACATTGCACGCTTTTTTTGTATGGCCAAAACAGAAGTACAAATGTAAGTTTGACATTGAATATAGCTGGTTTGCAAAATAAGAGATGATTAAAAGATTTCTTCAAACAGAAGGCTTTATAAAATTATTTCTACATTAGATATTTAATTCTATCTATTTTCTACAAAAAGGAGGAAGAACAAAGAAAAAAATCTACATTTTCTGAATACTTCAAATAAAAAAGAAAATTCATAGTTACTAGTATGGATGACAACTTTTTAATAGGCTACAGAACTAAGCTATTTGTTTCCAGTCTTTATTCTCTGCAGACAGATTTTCAAACGCAAACCAGTATTACATTATTGCAGTGATAGCTTTAAACATTTATCTATAGGCTATTTAACTGCTCTTAATGCTTTGCAAAGCTTCTGCTACCTCAAATAGAGGAGAGAGGCCAGTCTTCCTAATTTAATTGTTGCTTTCAGTTCTGGAGAGCTGCAGGTCAAAATCCGCTACCGTGCACTTTCTAAAAACTCAACAGAGGCACAGAATCCCCTCTTAAGAACAGAAAATCCCAAACCAACATTAACAAAAGAGTGGTGGAAATCTGGAGCTGCCAGAAAAACAAGGCACAGGACCTGGAAAGACCTCTCTAGAGATAGGACAAGGAAACTGCAGAAAGCAGGAATTAGTGAAAAAAAAACAGACACAGACGCCTGGGAACCAGAGTCTTTCAGCTTTAATGACATCTTAATTGTAGTATCTGCTTGGAGTCTGATGTGTCAAATCCAGAAAGGCACTGCTGTGTAGAACAGTAGAAGGTATTGTTCTTTTTAATCTTGAAAATCAGCAAAAAAATATGGGAGAAATAATTCTTCATGGATAACAGTAAGCCTATGCTTAGATTAAAATCCAAAATGCCGTTAAAACCCACATACTGTTCTTCTTATATATCAGCAACCACTTCTAGCATAAGTGGTATCAAAGTTTTCCTTTTAGAAGAAGCTTTAATGACTAAGGAAGCTTAACATCTTTAAAGTACACTAGACCAATACAATAGCATGGCCTCAAAACAGGATGTAAAGACACTGGTTTCTCACAAAAATATTAGATCTTTACATCAGGCTGAGGAAACTGGGCTTCTTATCTGGGTTTTTCCCAATAACACAATTTCCCCTTTCCTCCATTTTGTTTCTGTCCCCAACTTTTGGTCCTTTGACTGCTAAGGTGCCTGGATATGTTTCTGTACTTATTTACATAAGTTTCTGTACTTACTTGCATAAGTGGTAAACTGTTGAAAAAAATGAATGATCTACACACATGCAATTAGGAAAGCAGATTTCTTTTGCTTTATTTCTGAAATCAGTGAGAACAAACTCCAAAGGACAGAGTGAAGAGAGCTAGATGTTTTTTAAGAACACAAAAAGACAGCACATAGAGAAAGAATTAGACTAATTTAGAGAAACCCCACCTAATGTAGTATAGAAATTAGGAAAAGTTGTAATGTTTAGAATGAAAAAAAAAAGCCAAACGAGAACTGACAAATTGAACTAACACCGGTGAATATATTGACTGAACTCTTTTGGGTATTGGTCAATAGTTAATACCTGACCAAACGTTATCTGGTTGCAGAATTAAAACATGAGTTAATTAGCACATATTAAAATACATACATGCTACATATAAATTGTCTGATTTCTTTAAAATGTAAGAATTGTAGCTTTAACGTGATAAAACAGAGATAGAGCTATCTCCTACTTGAACTATCAGATCGATCTTTCATACTCTGACAGTCAACAGTAAATACTATCGCATTTACAGGGAAAAAAGTTCTGTTGAGAAAATCAGTATTCCCTCCCCATCTGAAACAGAAGAATGAAATAAGAGAAAGAAAAGAACGAGAAATGTAGAAAGAGAAATGTGAGTAAGATATGGTTAAATTAATGAGAAATACATTATAAAATTCAGTAACTGATCACGTACATTCTTCTTTTTACAATAAAACTTTTGCCAGGTAACCTTTTCCCTTCTGGCCAACGTGGAAAAATTAATTATTAAATTAACATTTATGAAACTTTTTAAGCACTCATTTTGAGCTAAACTTCCTTGGGCGATAGATAAGAGAGCTAAAAAGCTATGTTAAGCAAAAAGACCTGAGAATGCTCTAAAAAAATAGCTCAAACATAGTCAAAGTTCGTATCAAATTTCTGAAGGAAGGAGAAAGCTTTC
Source organism: Tauraco erythrolophus (assembly GCF_009769465.1). NCBI lineage: Eukaryota > Metazoa > Chordata > Aves > Musophagiformes > Musophagidae > Tauraco > Tauraco erythrolophus. The sequence continues at coordinate 55,030,356 of NC_141470.1, forward strand.
AAACTCAACTTTCTACTCACTGTGTTCAGATTCACTTCTTAGAATAGTCTGAAAATTCTGAACACAAACATTATTTAGGTTGTCTCAATCTTACATTTATCAAACTTACCTGACATATTTTTTCCCATATTTCATCACATCCTGCTTTTTCTTGAAAGCTAAGTGCCAAATCATAATTTTCAGCTTCAGACCACACAATCAGGGTATCCTTTAAAGAGAGGAAGAGTATTCTCAGGCATATATTTCAGATTTTACAAACCTGAATAGTGTTTAAAGAGTAAAATTTGAAAATAAAAATAGCTTGACACCTAATTATGACACGATAGTATTACAATACAAATGTAATCATCATACTTTGTAAGATTTCTATGCATTCTGAGATTCTTAGTATTAAAACCACTTCTGCATAAATCAGAATAGGGAAGTTCCAGAAAGGTACTGAAAGTTTTAGTTCCTAGTTCACATAACCATAACATTGTAAATCTCAAAAAGGCTGATCTAGAATATGTACTTCTAACTCAATGCATTCTCTGACAAAATATGGTAACTAAAGCAACAGGTTTGGTTTTGGTTGTTTTTTATTTGGTGTTGTGGGGTTTTTTTGGTTGTTTTTTATTGTTTGTTTGGTTGTTTTTTGTTTGTTGTTGGTTTTTTTTAATCCGTTTCAATTGGACCACATAAAACTGCACATCTTTTGTAGGATCAAAGTCACAATCATTTTTTCCATTTTTTTATAGGCTCCAGAAGACACTATGCTAATGCACAGAACAGCTGCTTAGAAAGCAGCCCCAAGATGCTTACTAACTTTAAACAAGAACAGAAGCTTGAATGTGCACACAGCTGCCTAGGAGTACGCACACCTACTACATTGAACCTTGCACACCATTTTTACTTATTTCAAACTACAGCTCTGAAAGGATGTTTTTTCTTAGCATTCCAGAAGTTAGTTGAAACTGGGCTGAGCTATGTTTACTACCCAGACACTCATGCTCTCATCTACTTACTAGAATAGTTCAAGAGTTTACCAGAGCCCTCATAGTGCATGCAAAAACAATATATGGAAGTGGAAGCTGATGCTGCTAACAGCAATATGGCACGCTGATAAGGTATTTGAGGCAGTCGTTTACAGACAGTCTACTAAATAACTGTTAGAATAAAAAAAAAACATGAAAAGAGAAGAAAATATAATCTGCATTATTTACATATTGAATCAAGTTTTATTTTAAAAGTCTTCTGTCTTCCTATAACAGCTAGCTGAAATATAGCCACATTAAATATATATAGCCCCATGAAACTGCATTATTTCAGTTAAGTGCTAAAACATGCATTTACTCACAAGGACAAGGGACATCAGAATTTTTCTACTTATATTTCAATGACAATCATAAAACACAGTATTTTTGCTTCATTGAGTACAGATTTTGCTTATAGTCATTATTCCTAAAGGAATTGATTTTAAATATTTGCAAAAGCACTATAAGTTGCCAGACATTTATAAAGTATAGGACAGTTCATTAATTAGGTTTAATTTATTTCAAATATTAAAGTGAACACTGAGGCTAAAGAGAAATCTTACATTTAGATTTTGATACGCACTTACCAGAAAACTCCTTAAACTGACCTATAATCCAAATAGCACAATCAGCTAGCTCCATTAGGATTCAGTCAAGCAATACAATATAATCAATTTGCCATTACCAGAGCAGCTATACTGCTTCAGAGGCACTAATGGCTTTACCTTGCAAATGGCAAATAGTTTACCTTTTCCTTTTCCAAAGGGTTGAGGAAGAGGTGGTACACAGAAGAAAGAGGTTTAGGAAGACCACCTCCAAAATACAAAAGGAAGAAGAAAGTCACAATTAATAGTTTATTCTCTACAAGACAGGTCACGGTGCAAATACTCTGGTAATAACAGATTGACAGCACCTAGTACTGCTGACTCGTAAGAGAGTAAGAAAAAGAACAGTTTACAAAATTTAGAAAGGAAAGGTCCAAAAGAAAAAAAAAGTTGTGGGGTTTTTTTTTACCATCTTTTAAAAACATTATGTACCTTATTGCAGTACTCATTGTATGTATCAGGTTCAAAAATCTAAGACATTTATCTCTGCAATTAGAATTTACACTGCAGTAATTTTAAAGGCCACTGTCTCATCAGCTTCCCACTAAGTAGCACTTTTAAAAAAACCTAACACTAAATCTTAAGTAGATCCTAGCAGAATTTGCAACATTCCTATCTAATTACATTTCCATTTCAGTGAAAGAGGTTAGATTTCTAAGCAAGCCATTTCCAAAAGAAGATCAAAATGTATTTTCTTCTGTATAAAGAACACGACTAACAAATAAAAAAATGACTAAAAGAACACAAATCAGGACAGCGTTATTTACATTAACTGCAGTAAATTGGATAAACAAAAGCTCTAAGTCTCTGAATAAAGTCCAGCACCGGACCAAAACAGGTCAGTCTGTCTTTTTCTTCTAGGGAGAGGAGGGATGGAAGGAGGAAGGCAGGCAAAGAAAAACAAAAGGGAAGACACAAAGGTAAAGCTGCTTTTGAAAACTATAGTCACAGATGTACAGAAGTGTATTTGGCCATAATATAGCAATTATTGTTGTTAAACATCATCTACTATCATGTGTGGAAGTTCAGATGGTATTTTTTCACCTCTACACATTGTGATTTTCTTATTTTAATTGTTTCTCCTTTGGAAAGAAAAACAAAAAAATGCAGAAAGAAATTATTTTGAGCAGCAGAAAAATAATCTTCGAGTTTGGTTTATTAATATGAGAAAAATATTTTGCAATTGCCAACAATAATTTCAAATGACTAGTTACCTCTTGTCTTATCACACACGGATTTCATATTATAAATTAATATCAGTGCCTCAACAGAAATCTATAAATTGCTACTCTCCAGATCCTTAGCAAGAATATTTGTTTATACATCCTTTCTTGCCTCAAAGGGCTTTAAGAAGAGAACAGGAAACAAAGTGAGAAAAGCACTTCATTCTGTTGCATACTACACAGCTCAGTCAAAGTTTAAACTCATTGTTAAATGCAGAGAGTTAACGTAATTTCATTTTCTTAGTCCTACAAAGCTTATAATCATTACATACAGGGAGAAGCCACTCAAGGAAATTCTAGATGTAGTTAAAGATAAAAAAATATGAACAGAAGTCTAGTTTTTGCTTATTTAAAGGAATCTTTCTATGTGTTTGATCTGAAATCTCCTCAGTGTAATCTGAATCCACCAACTACTTTGGATCTCTCAGCTATGGAACAGGACTATCTGTTGCTTCCAAATGCCAAGCATTACTTCTTGCAACTCCAAAAAGCAAACAAAATTTCTTAAGACTGCTTTCTCCATTCCAAGAGAAAACAAGAGTGTGAATAAATATGCTTAATAGTAGCACTTATCAGTTAGAGAAGTAAGGAGATGAGTCTGGCACATTACCCCTCTATGAGGATAAAATCTTTCATCTTACATGATTCATAAAAGCAGTTCTGGCTCAGTTTGACGAAAAAAAATATCCTTTTTTTTTGCATTATATGCAATATATTAGCCTCTAGACAAGGAACTGGATGAGATGACTGAATGAACAATCTAAAATTTGTTCTTATCTAGCTTGACTTCAAACACAATTAAAATGTGAAACTATTATTAAATCACAGCTACATCGCGTGAACTGAGTCATAAACATAGACAAATGTTATGTCATTGAAGGCTTCTATACTGAGTGCTCTGCAAGAATACTAGCATTCTAGCTCCTCACATTTTTCAAATGCATTAGAATTCTTGGCAAGATCTTTTTAAAATAGGATCAATAAACAGGAAACTAGTTATGTAGAGTTCAGAATTTTATTCTGAGTTTGATATTTTGACAATATTGCCAGTTGGATGGGTCATCACTACTTTAGCCCATACAACATTTGCTGTCTTCCTAAGACCATTTACATAAATTTGCCTTCTTTCATATTATTGTTCATTACAACTGCTCAGATAGAATGAGAAATTCTTAATTTTTAAGCAAAAATTCTAAGCACAGCCTCTTTTTAGAAGACTCATGTATTTAACATTCCCATAAAGAGGTATTTCTCCTTTCTACCAATGAAGGTTAGCTTTTTGCATTCTTATCCTTATAAAAAGTACAGCCTGAGGCAAAACTCCTTCAGAATACAATGGGCATTTCTCTGCTGCTTGTCTCATTGGCTGCATCAAGCCCACATGCAGCAAGTTCTGGTTAGTTAGAGGTTTTCAAGAAAGCACTGCTGTGTGCTACAGCTTTATTTGAGACTGCATTCCTCCTCGGAAGGTAACCTTTGAAAATGCTACTGCTATAATGTAAGCCAGCAAGCAGTGGTGATGGTACTTAGATGGACAGGGCTTAGTATTTACCATCCGATTTCTCCTCACTTTTTGAAATTATTTCCAAAAGGCCTACTTTCCGTTATAGAAAGGTTGTTGAATACACACTATCAGTCTCAATTTCTCACCATAAAACTCACCAGAAGTCATGCTTTTATTAGATGCTAAATCAGTTTTATTTAACTATTAGGAAGCTGAGCAGCAGGTGCGTTGTACAGCACTCATACAATCCCCAAAGCAAGTTCTGAGATTTCATAAAGAAGAATTTCAGAGCAACTAGTAATCAGGATTTGATTCTGCTGTAAAACTGATTTAAGATTTCTTTCCTAATGTGACAAAACTAAGAAAACTTATTATTCAATGCCCTCTCCCTGGTGTTCACATCCTGGGAGAACTCTAGAATTCTCTGTAGTTCCAAAATATTCTCCAGGCATTCCTATGAGATGTAGGCTGCTCTCAAGAAGTAGTGATCCCCCAAATTAAGACAGGTCTTTCACAAATTCTTGCTTTCTATCTTAAAAAGAAAATTAATCTCTTACTAGTAGCCCTCAAACAATTCAGGACTATGACACTCTTCTGGAGCCCACTGGAAGTTCAACACAGGAAGGTTGTTTCTCCCTGTCTTGGACTGTCTGATTGCTAGTCTTCCTTATCTAAGCCCTTAACGATGTTTACAGTTACAGACACTTCCCTGGACACGCCAAGCCACCTTTCAGCATCTTGCTAGCTAATTATTTCCAATCAAAAGTACATTTTTTGTAAGAAGTTTTCTGCTTAGGAAATAAATTACTGGCACTATCCAGGTTTTTTAAGTTAAATATGTACAGTTGTTGTGGTAGGTTGCAGAAGAATCTTCAAGCTAAAAAAACCTGCCCCAGTAATGTAATATAAAGCCTCAATTCTGTGTTTGGTTTTGTGCATTTGTTCACCTAGAACCTGGATATCTGGATGTGTTAACAAGTTATCCCAAAAACTGGAATAACATATCAAAAGCACACTCAGACTTTTGGCAGAATGTATTCTATTAGCTTCTATGAAAGCTCAACAATCATATGTGACTCTTCAGTTAGTGGTTTCATAGCTGCATTCCCATGAATCACAGGGAATAAAATCAGTTTATTAATTCTGTAACAGAACCTTGACTCACTAGCCTAGTAACCACACTCAGAAACAGCAGAAAAATCAGCTTTCACAGGAAAACACACGTGAGGATAAAGGAACATGTGATCACTTAAAACAGATGAACCAATCCACCCCAAAACCAAGAGCAGTCACTCCCCTTGTTTCTCCCCTCACCCCACAAAACCACATGCTTTTCCTTACTATCTTAGCTACAATAGGCACAAATTTTATTGAAATAGTTTCCCTGTTGGCTTGCTTGTCCTAACATCTTCTCTGAGCATTCTGTCAGTGCCTTTTTGGATCTTTTCAAAATTTAGCTTTGTTATTCGTAAGTCTGCTCTCCATCATTCAAGCATCACCACCTTCAAGCTACATAGCTAGCAGATGGCACTCTGGATGAATTTAAACTTTGTATTCCTGCAAGGAACTAAAAGGACTGCAAAAGGAGAGTACACAAGACACTGAGGTTTCTAGGGCAGAAGCAAGACTTTGTAGCTGTAAGCAACTCAAATCTTTCTTGTTTCAGGCACAAAAAGGGATGCAATACATACTTCATCACTGAGTTACAGGATGTACATGGATGTATCTAAAATAAAGTTGAGGATATAAGTCTTTATTGTTTTATTGCCAAAGCATTGCCAAAGTACATTGCAAGTACATTGAAAAGTATATACCCCAGTCCATACCCATATCAGCTTTCTCCCTAGATAAATGCTATGTACATAGAGTTTATTTCTCCTTTAAGGTTGCATAGGAAGAGGTGTCTTGTCCAAAAATACTAGTGCAATTATTCATTTTCTGAATAAGGATCACGTGTTTAACAGCAGCACCTCTGGCACTAGCATTCTGGAACTGTGACATTTTAATGCCTTTAAAAAAAAAAAAACAACCACACCACAAAAACCCAGAGCATAGATTGAAGTGTGTAAACCGACTTCACCAGGACATTACAATTAAAATATCTTCTAACATCACTAGTATATTAAGAAAAGAACCAACAACAGAAGAGGAAAACTAAGAATTTTATGTGTGGTCCAGCAACTCATAGTATAATTACATTCCAATTACTAAACAAAATCTGCTTTTAAGCTGTGTGCTACTCACCCATAACCAAATTCAGTATATTCCATGCCAAAGTTACAGGACCATTATTGTAACATTTTAAAATAAAAATACCAATAAAACTTAACATACAGTCCTAAACAAGAAGTCAGGAGGCCGTGCAGCTGTACTGATGCACATTTTGCTTTTTCAGAAAAAATCTTCTGCCTACAAATTGTAACTTAACATAAGAAATATTAGTCCTTTTTCTGAGCCACTGGACATTAGTTTCTCAAGTTGTTTTCTTTCTAGCTTGTTTTCCTCATAAGTATTCCTTTCTTCTAGTTCTAGCATGAGTAAGGACGAGTTTGCCAGGAAGTACACAGTTCGGACCATCTGAAAACTTCCACTGGTAGCAATTCTGTGTTACAGAATCAGATACAGAGACATATCTTTCTTTTTGAACACACAGCAGAAAATGACTCTTCGTTGTGACAGAAGGACCAATCTAATTTATCTGACTAGTGGAAAGGTAGTTAAAAGACTGTATGTGTTTCATGCTTTAAGGAATTATTTCAAACTTCCAGACGGCAGGTAAGTCTGCGAAGACCAGGGACTAGATTGTGCAGACTTCAGCATCTCAGGACCATGTATAAAAATGAGTCCCTGAGCAGGTCTCAAGATCTGCCAAGTATTCTCCTCTCCAAAGGGAAAAGCAGGCGGTTGTTTTCTACCACCAATTAGGTCAACGTTTACATGCATACAGAGACCTGACTAATCCACAACAAAGGGCAGTCATTGCTGTCAATCCTAAACCCTAACAAATCTAAAGCAGACAAGGTGACAAAATTTTACTTGAAGTTCAGGTACAGGGTATGGTTTTTGTTGTTTTGGGGTGGGTTTTTTTTTGTGGTTTCCATGGATCTTTTACACATCAAGAGGACAGAGGCAGCAAGGCAAACTTGTACTCAGGTCTTCACACTATTATTGTGACAAAGAATTACCTAAGCTGTGACAGTCATCATTAAAATATACATACGTATATGCTGAGATTGCATAATTTGTGATATGAACAATTACTGAGACAATCTGTTTCACACTGGCACTAGTAGTGGAGCATAGAGAGAAGGTTCTTTTACCAGTGGAAGAACTTCATTGTTTATCACAAAGGTATCCATAGGCTTGTTGAAGAACCTAAAGCAACTGGCATTCCAAGTTTCCCCAACCAGAACTGGCATTCCAGCTATCACATCTCTCTCCTTCCTTGCAAACACAAGCCTGTTGGTCCAATAACATTGCTTCTTCTTACAAAAGCCTCGTGTCAGCCTAGACAAAAGTCAGAACTCATTCACTTATTCCATTAGATATCCAAGGTGTCTACGAGCCTCATGTTAAGTATGTCTCAGTAAAAACAGCTCTGATGTACTGCTATGTACCCCTTTAAAAGGGAATGGAGGGTCACCCTCACAACAAAATTTTGAGATAAAAGGCTAGTAAGACCATAACACTGGAAAGTTACTTCGAAGTTTTAAGTCTTATGTTGCTAGGAGATTTTTCTTGAAATTTTATAAGCACAACTGACAGCTGCAGGCAAACTCAAAAGGAAGTCTTCTATCTCAGCCTGCAATTTCACTAGTAGCTGAGGTGACCTAAGTGGCACTCTGCAGCCAAAAAGGAAAGATCTCACTCACTCTTCCATCCCACAGTTGTACAAATGGATCTTGTGTGAGGTGGCTTGAAACTTCTGCTGATGTAGAGAATCACCAGTTTTTGAAGAGAGATCTGGAGTACCAAGCTGACTTTCTTGTGGTTTAATGAGTTTATGCAGTTCAGAGTTCTACGAGCAAAGGTGGAAAGAAGCAACTCTTCCGTTCAGCTGCTAAGCACCAAGCCTAGCTCATATGGAATCAGGTTTAAACTTTGAACTTTCCCTACTAATGGAAAGGATAAGTAGGCCACACCTGAAAGATAACGTGCTACAAAGTAGGATTAATACACACACTAAGAAAGACTTGGTATTTCTAAGGATCATAGTGGAACCCTACATTCAATCTATATTAAGATACTGCTTTGCTTAAATAATATGAACAATCCACCTGCAAATATAAATTTCTGTCTATGCAGCATTTGAAAGCTTTAAGAGCAGCATAGAAAACGTATAGTACTGTTACAACAGAACAGATTCGTGTTCACATTTTTATTTCTCTATTCATGTTTTCACAATCACCATTATTGATTTGTGCAGTGCTAGATTACAATATATGCCTGATCCAGAGTAGCAATGAGCACAGATACGAAATGCTGTAGAGCTGACAGGCACGTGTGGTGGTTTGCACTGATCTTAAAATTTTACGCCTACTTTAAACAGACTTCATGTTTGTTCTGGCATAAAGCCTACTGATACAAAGCTCAATGCTCTTTGAACAGATTTGAAACAGCAAAGCAAGTTTACACTAGATCAGCACTTTATGCCATAGAGCTGTGAAATATTCAATGATGTTTTAGGAGTGCTAAAGCTTGAGTTACTGTATCATAGAACCATGACCTCAAGCTAGCCAGGATTAGAACTAAGAGAGCCTGCTTCACATTTTTGCTGGTCTTGTCCTTTCTTACTCCCTACAATTGATTCTCCACCCCACAGCGGCCTTACCAGTTTTTCAGCACAGACTGTTTATACGGTGCATGATGGATTATAACAAGAGGAAGAAACAGGTTAAATTTTCCAAGGAAGGATATTTTAAACCCAAACTCATTCTCCTCATTCAGTCACACATACAATCCTGCAAACAGCTGCAGCCACACAACCACTGCGATTGACTGTGAGCAAAACTACAGGATGTCTACACTTAAATAAACTATTAAAGCTGAAGACTGAAGAGCATTTTAATACATTAATTGTACCTGACGGGACTTTAGCAAGTCTGAGCTGAACAGACAGGCAAGAAAATACAATCTGGTTCAGCATTTCTAAACCTCTAAGGGTAATTCTCAGCATTTACGAGATAAGAACAGCAAAGTCCAAGACCTACAGTTCACATCTCACTCATCTCAGTAGCATCCTTTAGGGGCTCACAACGTATGGCTTAAATAATTGAAGAAAGGTGCAAACAAGAGGTGAGAAGCTGCTTTTATGCACACGGAATGCTTTGAAGCAATAGTAAGCCATATCCATCTTCCAAGTAAGAGTCAAAGAAAAGCAAACACACAAATAGGTTTAAAGTCTTCTAGTCTTATGTTAAATAAAATACATTGAAAGTTGTAGTATCTGAAATATAAAGAAAAAAGCCAGATGATATTAAGTTTCAGATACTATAATCCTCAGGAACCTCAGATACTTTGTGATCTTTACAACCATACTTTGCCTGTCTCTCCCAAAGTATTTTTTGCTGTAAAATGGAGTGCAAGTTATCTATATAACTTCACAAAAAAATGCAGAGAAATAACATATATTTATCATGAAATGCACAAAAACATTGAGAATTACTTCGCCTCCTATTTTTGGTACAAGAACATACAATATAACTTGCAGTAGAGGCAAAAAAATGACTATTTTGCTGAAGTTAAAGAACCTGCCTTTAAATGTGAGGAAAAGAAGTATGTTTACCTGTTGCTTCTGGTATGCAGTGTTCGGGTTAATTTTGGACTCCAAAAGAAGAGAGCCTAGAAAAAAAAAGTTACACTTATTTACATGTGTACTAAAATTTCAATCTCAACATGAATTTTCTGATCACTCTTTCTTCAAGTAGGTATTAACACCTTTCCTCCCAACAATATGTCTATTAAACCCATATTCTACAGCTTCGCATTTCGTTTTTCCCCTCAAAGATATTTTCCACAGAGTACAGAACGTTAAAGAGTGTTCTAAGAACTGGATTTTTTAACCTCTTCCTCATTCCGAGTAATGACTTCTCCATTGAAAATTTTTTAGAGATTATAAAGCCTGCAAAAAAATCAGCACACAAAAACCGTATTACATAGATCATCTATGGTTGTTTTGTATAAAATTTGCTAATCATGTGGTATTTGTTCTTAAAGTTTAGCTAAAATGTTTACATTAGTTTGCAGGAAAGCGTATCTAGAAACTAATGCTTAGAACGGCAACCATTGCGACTGCCAATACAAAAAAACTTCAGACATGATAAACTTAAAAACAACAGTTCCACAGCAGCTTATACTGATTTAAGACACAGAACAGTAATTCCATTCTCATATCTGCACTTCCTTGCCCTTCCTTTTGCGGAAGCCTTAGTGTTAATGCACGTCACATTTAAATGGTCCAGAGGGTTGATCTAGGTGAAAACAACCCCTTAAAGCTGCTTTTATTTTTGGTCTAATCACTTCCCTCATCCATCTTGCTGCTCAGCTGCACAAATGCCAGTGCATGAGCCAGTACTTACAGTCACGACTTAAACTTACGTATCTGCAGAGCTGCACTCAACATATATGAAGAAGTACTGATAAATAAACTTGCATAGTCAGTCTTGTAATTAAAACATAAGACTACAAGCACCCTTTTAAAAGAGTCACCTCTCCATTCATTTACCTGCTTAAAATTATTATTTAAAAGTCCAAACTTTAAGAAAAATCTCAACTACTCAGTTTCATAGCTACAGTTGTAAGGCAGTCTTGTATTTATATTACTAGAATATTTGCCAAACATCCTCACAAAATCTACACTAAAGAAAAACTAAAATGCTTCAACCACCTCAAATACGGAAGCCAGAGAACTTGAGGACAGGACAAGAAAACAAATTACTTGGATTTGAAAACATACTTGGAATTGAAAATCCAATCTTACAACAGAATGAACAATGACTAGCTAGTTTTCACTATCTGAAGAGTATACGGATTATAAAACTCATGCCAAAAATTTCCCAAACCAGTGTTTGTTTACCAAGTATCACCATCCTCAATCTCACAGGTTACATTTACAAAAAACATCCACACTCCTTTCCTGAAGAATTGCTACTAATAGAGAATCACAGAATCAATCACAGAATCATTTGGTTTGGAAGGGACCTCAAAGATCATCCAGTCCAACCCCCTGCAATGAGAAGTGACAACTTCAACTAGATCAGGTTGCTTAGAGCCCTGTCTAACCTGACCTTGACTGTTTCCAGTGATGGGGCATCTCTACCACCCCTCCAGGCAACCTGTGCCAGTGTTTCACCATCCTCATTGTAAAAAATTTCTTCCTTATATCTAGTCTGAATCTCCCCTCCTTTAGTTTAAGTCCATTACCCCTTGTCCTGTCACAACAGGCCCTGCTAAAAAGTTTGTCCCCATCATTCTTATAAATCACATTTAAGTTCTAAAAGGCTGCAATAAGGTCTCTCCAGAGCCTTCTCCAGGCTGAACAACTCAACTCTCTCCATCTTTCCTCATAGAAGAGGTGTTCCATCCCTCTAAAAACAGCATTCCCTCTTCTGTTACGATCATCAGTTATAGACAGTTATAAACATCACTTTCAATCTCACTTTCAGTTTCAAACCCTCAGTTTCAACTACATGAAGTTTTAGAATATTTTTTTGTGCTATTAACTTGCTTAGCTAACTTCTAGAAATTGTTTACTGTCTAGAAATATTTAATAGCAGCAAATATGAATTAGGATCTTGTAAGAATTAAAAGCAACTGATAATGTTAATATATTTTAACTGCTGAACACAGATTTACAGATACGGAAATCATTAAATAAGCAGAATATCATAGATAACTTGAGTGCCATGTTTGACAAAATATTATTAAAAAAATAATCTTTAAGACAATTGAATGCAAACATTTCTTCTTCCAGGCTAGGAGACACTAGAGAATGACCTCTTTACTAGACTTACCACAAAAGAGCATTTCTTCTTGTCTACTAAACCTGACACTTGCAAGAAAGACAAATCGAGCCTTATAAGGCTTGACTTGCTTCTCAGTACCACATGATTTAACCATTATTCCTCACCATTCCAGACAATAACTAGAAAAATATTAATTTGGAGATAGAAGCATACTGAAATATGCTTTATAACCCGTAACTGCCCCAAATCCATCCTTCTAGAGAATCTGATGCTCTGTTTGTGCAATTTGTTCCCCCAAAAGGGTTCAACAACTCAAAATCAGTGACTATTCTACTAGTTAGTTCAGTGAGTTTATTTTCATACAGGAAGCTTTACAGGATCAGGCCCCCTCCTGGTATGAGGCAGTCTTAGGTCTCTATTACTCGCTTCTGAGAACCAGGAAACAGTAACAGATGTCTGTATCACAAATACATTCTTTAGAAAAATGTTACAGAAATTTAACATACAGCAAATAAAGTTCTTCTCCATTCAAAGTCAATATCAGTATTGATTCCTAAATACACTTCAAGATGCTTACTCTTGCATTTATCATAAGAAATTACTTTCTACGTAGGTATTTTTCTCTTGGTACTATCCTAGAATATGTTAAGACTATCCAGTATATCCCATATAAAAACACACCAACAAAATTGCATTTTAATTGACCCAATGACTATTCAAAGTTAGGTAAGTCCTGAAAACTCACCTTAATACAAACTATGGTTTTAATAAATCCCTCAAAATTACGCAGATCTAGTTACTTTCTAAATTATAGCCTTGAATGAATTTGTAAAGGTAACTGCAAAACATTGGTGCCAGAAGGTAACATCTGAAACCACCTATAAAGAAGAAAACACTGATTTGCAGTATTCTGTTATATGCCACTGTAATGCAACATAGCACAGCTGGGTTTTTGTTAGTATAACACCACCGTTCTGTGTTGTGAAAGGAATATGTGTATATGGAAAGACTTGCTAAAAAGAGATTACATACAGATATTTTCAAAGATCTTTAGAGAGAATCAAATATCCCAATCCAGTAGTCTCAAAAAAGAAATCTGCAGACTTGTTTATATATATGCATATGGAGGAGACCTGCTGATATGGAATACTGCTCTTCTCCCATTAAATTATTATATGGATCCTTCCTCAAAAGGAGAAAAGGTCCAGTGTCACTCATTACTCCTCGCCAGCATAAACATGCTTGTTTAAATGAAAATTTTAGTTCAAGAGCTGTTTTTTTTGCAAGATGTACACACAGGTTTAAGTTCTGCAATCAGTTCTGCTGCTAGTGAATCACAGAAACCAATCCAGAGACTTCAGGAACAGCTCAAACCAAGGTCCAAGAATGCGCTCTTAATTTGCAAGAGAATATTCCTCAGTCTAACACATTTCTGAAGGGCCAAATCCAAACATTAAGGAGAAGAGAGAACCAGGAGAAAAGAAAAACTCAAAAAAAAAAAATCCCCCCACATCCTCCATATTTTTTTCATTTTAACCTAAGTACATAATCATAAAATTTTCTGTGTTGGTCTCCTAAAAATAAACAAATAAAATTCATCCCTTGAGTTTGAGCAAGGTAAAGTGAACTTTAGTCAAATTCTGGCTAAGCCTTCTGCCAGAATTACAAGGTTACTGATACCTAGTCTAAAGAAAGAGCGAGGATGTGCATGCCTACTCTTTGGCAAAAGTAATTAACATACAGAATTCAGAAGGGGCAAACTACAACTTCTGAATAAAAGCCATTAGACAGTTCCTAGAAGAAAGCTGGCAAATATGGCATCTAATGGGGCGGTTCATTATGGCTTGTCAAAAAGTTTAGTTACAGGACTACAAAGCTTTAATTAAAGTTTAAGCTCTCAAATTAACCCAAGTTAGTTGAACAGAAAAGTTCATTTTAGAGGTCACTTCAGTCAGCTGGGCTCAGGAAAAAAAGTGATCTGAAACTATGCAGTGAAAATCTAGAAGCACGCAGACATTTTATGAAAGAGGCAGGTCACAGGAGCCTAAAATACCATGTGAGAAACAGGTAAACAGGTAAATCAAAGGCTGATTACACACAAACCCACATGGAAGGTGATCACTTGTAAGAAAGAGTTCACTACTGCTCTACTGCAATTCAAGTAGAATACACTGCAACTAGGAATCACACAGAGAAACATTTCAGGGTTTTCAGTAAAAAAGTCAACAGTCGTTTAAGCATAAAACACCCTAAAACAACAATTCCCTGTTTCGAAGCATAATATATCTGATCTGAAAGCAGTTCATGATATTTCTGTACTGTAACAGATTATTCCACATTGCCTGCAATGACTGTTAAAGTTTAGAGCCTGGGAGCATTAGACATCTGAGATAGCAACCCAAATCACTCATCTGCTCTAAATTATTTTAAGATGGTGTTAAAAAAACACGAGCCCAAGAAAAAAAACACTCCTATAGATAAAAAAAATTGCACTCATATTCAGTTCTTATTGCTCCAATTCCAGATGATACCTTACCTTGGACTTGGTATACTGATTGTAGCTCCCTTATCTGAAAAACCTTACGCTGCCATAAATCTCAACCACTTGTAAAGCAGCTATGGAGCTACACCAAGTCACAGCTGTACAATCAAAAGACTGAACTATGCGCTAGCCCGCATGGTCAGCCGAATGTACCTCTGGTAGTTCTGCTGTTGCTCTGTGGACAGCCAAACCGGCCCTTTAACAGGAGTGGGAATTTCCCATAGACAGCAGAAACTACTGCTAACATCCCCCACAGCCTACCCCCTACTCAGGAAACCAAGCCCTCAACTTCAGGCAGATCGTGAGGTTTTCAGTCAGCTTCCTGAAGTAAGTCAGTAAGAACATGCCAACGTGCACAGGATGAATCTCAGCTCAAACGCTAGGAAAAGCTGGTTTAGAAAAGGAGGAAGGAAGAAATTTCATTGTGGAAATAGGAGGAGCTGACAAAGAGACAATACAAGAATGCAATGGAAACATGGAGGCTAAAGGTGTATAGGTCAGGTTCCCAGTACTTGTATGTTTTCGACAACTAGGGGGAAAAAAAAAATAAAATAAAAAAAACACAGTCAACTACTTCATGTAGTTAAAAAAGCATGTGAGGAAACATACAAATTGCATAGTACCTAACACACAAGTCTGGCATTACCTTTTTCCAGACCATTTGCTCACATGTAAAAATGACCGTATCTGCCTTCAAAATCAGCCCACAAACAACTGACACTGGGAATAAGCAAAATACAAAACAAATTTTATGAGTTGTTTACACAAGCAAGTTTGAAAAAATAGCCTATTAATAGAGTGCACATTTACCCAGGACTGATACTACCTACTAAATTAAGAACTTAAGCTCTGCATATTACTCAATACTCTTGAAGTATATGCATGCTGCTTGAGAGAGGTCTAACGTGCGTATCCTATTAAACACACTACTGTGTATTAGGTGCAATTAGTAAGCTTGAGCCAGTTCTGCTTCGATAAAGTATCTTAGCTATGCAACACAAAGTAATGACTTCATCTTTGTTTTGGGATCATTTATACCAATTTGTATTTTCCTTCTTACAGATGTTCATTCACAACAAATAAGCTGGCAACAAGAGTTCAATTCAGGTTCTAATCAGTCTTAGGCATACATATTCCACTGAAAGTCAATAAAAGGATTTTAGTTTGAATGGGCTGTTTCTTCACAAGCAGGTTATGAACTGCAGTTCTTTTGCTTTTTTTTCTAAAAAGAATTAAAAAAATAATCATGAAATTGTTTAGTGTATAGAAGACATGACAATTTTCAAACATGAGCACAGCAGTCATGTAGACAGAAAGGACTGTATGTACAACAAAATATACTGTAAAGATTAGCCTAAACATTTAGCGATAACTTTCTTTTTACCTCCCTTTGAAATTAAACTATTTCCATTCTGAATGGTTTTTTTTGCACTATGAAGTTGGCCAAACTATAAATGCATCCTCTTCAGTGTAAAATGAATAAAATCACGTATCAATGTAACTTTTTAAAGTATAATCAAGGAACTACAAAACCTTGATATTCACGCTTATCAGCTCAATTATCAAAATCCTGCTTAGATGAAAGTTTGATTCCTCTATATCTGATCCTCCATTGTGATCTTTGCAGTAGAGATTATTGTACAGTTTGTCAGAACTTTCTCAAACAGTAAGAATTAACGATTCTCAAGTTGCTTTTCATCCTAGTTCCCACAATGAAAAAGCCAAATAAGGAAAATTACAAGGTCTGTTGACAGTCACAAGCTACAACTAGATCTACAAGTCACAGGATATAGTAGCTGTACATCTGATCAAGTAATAAATCTTTACTGACAGACTTTACTAGCAAATATTAGATATTGACAGTAAACAGATATTCACAAGCACACATTTTAAAATCCACTCTGACCACAGCAGTTGTGAACTCACTTAACCAGTAATCAAGACTAGCCCAAACATGTAGCTACAGGGGTAGATAGTACTACTCAACATATACTATTGTCATATGTTGCCAGAAAACGTAAAGAAAGTTGATAATGCATCGTTTTAAATTTATTTACGGGAAGATCTAGAACTGCTGAAGGACTGAGAACTACTGTTCCATAAAAAAAAGCACCTCTGAAAACGCTGTTCTGTCCTTTGTATTGTCTTTACTATGTAACAACTGTACTTTGATAACTGTTGATAGCTTTTAGAATATCTTGCATAATTCTTGCTCCCAAAAAAAAAGAAGGGGAGGGGAGGAAAGGGAAAAAAAAAAAAAAAAAAGGGTGTTAGCCATCCAATGACTTCATATAAATTTATACTAAAAAGCATTATTTAAGTTTTTAACAACTCCTTTCCTGAGGGGATCATTTCCAGAAACGTCTAAGGAAGGACACATCACAATTTTGAAACCGGAGTACACTGGGCATCTAGTGACCAGATATCCAAACCTATACAAGATTTACAACAAGGCCTGAACGTATCTTGTATGCAACGCTGTGTATTCACTATGAACCAAGTGCCTACTACGCTTTGCACTTGATGGCAACCTTCCATTTCTTTCACTTCGCCTAACACCGATGAACTATGGTTAGAGCCTACTTGCTTTTAGCAATCACATTTGAATTATGCAGCAAAACATTTAAGGCAACAGACACAAAGCTAAGCTGAGTTCCCTTTCTGGGTAGGATGAGGAAAGATTGTACCTTCAGACATACACACTTACCATCACTCTCTGCCCTGACTAGCAGGGACATGCCCTTCAGCCTCTCCACGTAGCAAGAGGACACATGCCCTGTGCCTCGATCATCCCACTGACGGTCCTCATTCAGCGTGTACACCTTCACCCTCCGCCGGGTGTCAGTCATCCTGCCGCCTGCCACACCACAGCCACCACTCTGGCTTGCAATCGCTGGAGGAGCAGGAGGCCGGTCGGGGCCTAGGCCCCCCTCAAAGCTAGGGAACAGGAAAGATGGCAGCAGCCCCACAGGGGCACGCCAACCAAGGTCTTCTTATCCTCTTCAGTGCTCCAACGGGATCCTCATTATCGAGGGTAACAGAGGATTGGGGGAAGAGGAGGAACAAGAAAAAGAGGTGAAGATGTGAAGGAGAGCTGCTCCAGGCACAGTCGGGTGCTGCACAAAAGGCGAGTAAGCCCAGGCAGGGGAGAGCCGCAGAGAACAGAGAGGCTCTTTGCAGGGTGAAGGGCAGGCAGGAGAGGCGGTAAAGAAGGGATCCTGGAGGAGCAGTGGATCCACGGGAGCGGAAGCAGCGGTGGACAGCAGATGGCACAGGCGACAAGAGGCAGCCGGCCTGGGGTGACAGGAGCAGGCGCCGCTGGAGGTCGGGGCCCTGGCGACAGAAGCAGGCGGGAGGCTGGCGAGGCCGGGGTGAAGCAGGCGCGGGGAGGCGGGCGGGAGAGGGGCCGCTCGCCCTCGCCTGGAGCTCGGCTCTATTGTGCAGCAGCTGCCCAGGCCCGCAGCCCCTCACTCGCCGTCCGTCAGCGCGGGGCTTCGAGGAGCCGCCCTCCCCGCCGAGGCTGGCCGGGGCCTGCGGGCACTGCCTGTCCCAGAGCGGGATGAAGCGGACGGGCGGGCTCAGCGCCCCGTCTCCTCCATGGGCTGCCGTCGCAGGCGGCGGCTTCACTCCCAGCCCGGCTCCGCCGCCATATTCTTCTTCCTCCTCCTCCTCCTCCTCCTCCTCCTGGTGCTGCGGCGGCTCAGTCCCGACTCCTCAGCACACCCTGCGACGTGGCTACGCTCCCGGCACTCACCAGCCCGGCCGGCAGAGAGCCGCTCTGCCCCGCCGAGGAGGCGACGGCACGGTGTAGCGCGGCGCGGCCCGTCCAACCCGGCTTCCTCCGTCCCCCGTCTCCGCCTCAGTCACTGCGCGGCCGCCATCTTGGTTTCACCTCTCACTGGAGGCGCGGGGTCTCCCAGCCAGCGGCCGCACGGGCCGCCCGCCACCGTTTAAAGGGCCAGCGGCCCCCGAGCGGGCTGCAGGTCCGTTTAGCGCTCGCCGGCCAGCGCGCGGGCGCCACTGGGTCCCACGCGCTGCCGGCCGCCCCCCCCACCCCCCGCGCAGCACCGGCAGCCGCACCGCCCCGCGCCCGGCACCGCCCCCGCGCAGCGCCCTGCGGGATCGCGCTCGGATCTGCGCGGGCGGGACACGCGTGAGGCCCCGGCCGGGCCGTTACCGCGGGCCCAGGGAGCGGAGGCGCGGCGCGGTCCGGTGCCGGCTGCCGCCCGCCGCGCCCTGCGACGGCACTGCCCGCGCTCTGCGCGGCGCCTCGGACGTCGGCGGGTGCTGCCGGGGCCGGAGGTGACAGGCAGCGCGGCCGCGGTGGCGATGGGGGGCACTGCCGGCGGCCGCACGTGTGCGCAGGGGCGGCGAACGCGCGGCCTCGGGTCCCGGCGCGGAGGAGTCCTCGGGGGCGGCTCAAGCCCCTCGCCTCTCACCCCCCCGGGTTGCAGGTCGGGGGTTGTTTCGGGGTGTCTTTGCTTCGTGAGCACAACCGGACCCGTCCTCTCGCAAAAGAGGGTTGTTTGGTTTTGCTTTTCTTTCTTTTTTTCCCCTGTCCCACATAGCTGAGTGATCCAAAAGTGGAACAGCTTCTGGTTGAGCAG
Organism: Tauraco erythrolophus; assembly: GCF_009769465.1. Classification (NCBI taxonomy): domain Eukaryota; kingdom Metazoa; phylum Chordata; class Aves; order Musophagiformes; family Musophagidae; genus Tauraco; species Tauraco erythrolophus. Next base: position 55,049,814 of record NC_141470.1, read on the forward strand.
CTGTTGGGTCTCCATAGACGGAGATAGGATCTAACAATTGCAATAACAAACAGAAGCTGTCGAGTCTCTGCTTTTGCCTCTGCTGCCAACATCTGAACATATGTTTGACAGATTTCCCTAAAACATGCAAAAACACTATTGCATTTGGGACCCCGCAGACACACCACTGCACGAGAGTGTCCATTTCAGAGTATATTCTAGATAATGCTACCTACATGGGAGCTCATTTATGTACTCGAACTGATTGATTTATTTTTATTTTATGCTTTCAAACAAGTATTGGTATTTGTTTCTCAAAGTGAGTGATATTGGGGCTGGTTTGATCCAAACCCACGGATTATGAGATTTTACCCCAGAATTAATTATGTGTCATGAGGAAGCCTCCAGTCAAGTACTGTTGTCCCTTCTCTGTCTTCTATTTTGTTTGTCCCGTGAGGAAGACAGTGTTCAGCTCCACAATTGATACCCAATTTCCCGATGTGCTCAGGTGAAGCTGTTTGGCCCTTGCTCTCAGGCCTGGCTCTGATGCCTCCGGACTGGTTAAGGATACAAACATCTTCAAGAGTATTTTTCAGGCATCTGTCATGTAGCTAAAGGTATGTTGTGTGCTCTCAGCTAGTGCAATGAAAGGTTTGGAAAGATTCAGTTGTCTGAGAACTGCAGACTGTGGGCCCTGATGTCCTGGTTTCAGCTGGGACAGAGTTCATTTTCTTCTTAGTAGCTAGAATAGCGCTGTGTTTTGGATTTAGTATGGGATTTGATATGGGAAGAATGTTGATAACATACCAATGTTTGTAGTTGTTGCTAAAACATCCAGTAGTTTTTCAGCTTCCCATGTTTTGCCAGTGTGCAGGTGCACAAAAAGCTGGGAGGGAGCATCGCCGGAGCAACGGACCACAACTCCAAGTTTAGGATTTGAGTTTAGGTTTAGGATTGAGGCCCAAATTAGCCAATGGAATATTCCATATCATGCAATGTCATGCTCAGGATATAGATGAGAATTGACCAGGAAACTCTCTGTCTTTGGGGCTCTTGCTTTTCTGGGATTGCAATTTTTAAAAAATAATTATTAGTTTTAATTTTGTTTTATTTCAGTTATTAAATTGTTCTTATCTCAACCCACGAGTCTCCTTCCTTTTTCCCCTCTGATTCTCTCCTCCATTCCCCAAAGGTGGGGGATGGTGAGCGAGGGGCTGCGTGGTCTTTGGTTGCCGGCTGGGTTAAACCTCGACACCTGATGAAGGGAACCCACCCACCATGCAGCATGTGCACAGAAAAGCATCCATCACCTTCCCTTGGTGTCCAGTGCAGCTCCCAAGGGGATGGGCCTGGGGAAGCGCTGTGCCAGTATTTCTCTTAGGCAGTTCTGGAGATGGATTTTTGTGAGCTGAAAAAAGACTGATGTCACTAAGGGAAACCTCCGTGGGACCATTACAGTCATTTACAGTTTACAAATTGTACCCTCTTGTGGCCATCAGGTTAAGCGTAGACCGCTGTTCACTGTGGTTTTGGTTCTTTCAGGCTTTTCTGTGAATTGAAAACAAGAAGTTCAATCAGATCTCAGTTTGCATAGTTTGCTTTATGAAAATTTTGGGGTCAACTTATTTTCATTGGCACTATATTATTTTAATATCAGCCAGAACAATGCTCAGCCCGACAATAGTGCCCGCTTGTCAGGTTTCATCTTGATTCTCATTATATTTGCCAAAGGCTTTTATTTTTTTTTAAATGTTTTCACCCCCGTGATTAAAGAAGAAAGGTTGGGCATTGAGGGCAACTTCCCATGCTCAAAAGCATATGTGAAAGAAAAAAACATTCAGTTTATTTTTCTTGGAGTCATGATTTAGAAGGCCAAAATTGTGTCAGGTCGCATCTCAATTCCTTCTCTCCTTTTCCAGGGGTTTGAAGGATTGTGTCCAGAAGGAAATATCTTCAGCAATCGTGAGAGGCCATTCTTAACTAGTTAAAAGGTTAGGCTCCCTTAGTTCCTGTAAATAATCAAGGACCTTGCCCTGGCAGAGATTTTGGCCAGCCAGGAATTAAGTAATAAATGAGGAAATGGCATATTGAATACAGTTTTGAACTTCTCATATTCCTAGGAAAGTAACTGCATGTGGATCAATGTTATAGCAATAAGCCTAAAATGGGTTTACCCATGAGGGCTTCTTGCACAGCAGTCAAGACTAAAGAAAAAGATATTTTCTTCTTTCAGTATCTGCTCATAATTTTGGGAAAGAAAATTACATTGTTATTATGAAGAACTTCAGATCAGACATATAACTTGGAGCTATGCACTAAAGCATTATTAGAGTTCTTAAAAATCCTGGCTAATTATTTTCACAGAATCACAGAATCACAGAATGTTGGGGATTGGAAGGGACCTCAAAGGATCATCTAGTCCAATCCCCCTGCCTGAGCAAGACCACCTAGATTAGATCACACAAGAACGCGTCCAGGCGGGTTTTGAACATCTCCAGAGAAGGAGACTCCACACCTCTCTAGGCAGCCTGTTCCAGTGTTCTGTTACCCTTACTGGGAAGTTCTTCCTCATGTTTAAGCGGAACCTCCTATGTTCCAGCTTTTCTGACAAAAAAAAAAAAAAAAAAATCATATATTAGGGAAACTAACAACTTCAGACTTTACTATGGCAAAGATAGTTGCTAGAATGAAAATCAGTGTTTGCCCAAGTGTTTAGGTACAGCTACATTCAGTTTGTGCACACAAGTTTAAAGTCCGTACTATATACACACACACGGACACTGGCTAGGTCTTCTTGTTCCCAAGATGTATGTTTTGACGTGTTCACAAAAAAGCTGTGGAAAATGAATGACTGAGTGAAAAGAAAAATTACAGAGAAAAACTGATCCAAGTAGGGGGAGTCTATAAAGAAGAAATTGGTTGACATAAGTTAGGATATTTTGATCAAGAGAGGAGATTCAGAAAAATACATTTCTAGTTTAGTGGGAAAGTGAACACAGCAGTTTGAAATAAATACATACAAGAAGTAAAAAAAGACAAACCTAGCAATCATTACAAATTATACAGCGTAGAAAAATCATAGAGTCGTAGAATAGCAGGTTGGAAGGGACGATCATCTGTTCCAACCTTTCTTGGCAAAAGCACAGTCTAGACAAGATGGCCCAGCATCCTCTCCAGACGAATCTTAAAAGCGTCCGATATTGGGGAATCCACCACTTCCCTGGGGAGATTATTCCAAGGGCTGATTGTTCTCATTGTGAAAAATTTTCCTCTTGTGTCCAGTCGGAATCTCCCCAGGAGTAACTTGTAACCATTACACCTGGTCTTTTCCATGTGACACTTTGTGAAAAGGGAGTCTCCATCTTCTTTGTAGCCACCCTTTAAATACTGAAACATGGTGATAAGGTCTCCCCTAAGCCTTCTCTTCTCAAGGCTGAACAATCCCAGTTCTCTCAGCCTTTCCTTATATGGCCAGCTTCCCATGGATGAGAATGTCAAGGAATGTGCATGGTTGATAGCTTTAGCAACAGCTTAAGTTTCCTAAATCTTAACACTATTATAGTTCTATTATATCTAGATTTTTAAAAGTGTTAATATTGCTACAAAAAAGTAGAACGGTTCAATAAATAAATTTGTTCTGTACTTGAGAGAATGTGTGATGTGTCTGTATCGTGATGATGACTGAGTGCCTTCCTGGTCATTATTAAGAAGGATATTGAACAGCTTTTCTTAGAGAGAAACATTTTTAAAGTACACAGGCCCTAAAGAACTTGAATTTGAGAGTCCTAAAGGAGTTTGCATGTGTGATCTCAGGAGGCATGAAACCATATTAATTTTTAATGAAGCTTAAATTATTGCAGAAGTTCTGCAAGACGTGAAGACTGACTATAAGTATTCAAATCAGACAAGTGAGAATACAGATAATAATAGAGTAATTTATCTGACATCAATCACATGATAAATGCTGATACAGGATGCAATAAAGAATTACAAGATGGGAATATAGCAGTGGCAGCTGATGGGGCTTTATGGAAAAAATTGTTTGATTTCTTGTTAAATTACAAAATTGCTCGTAAGGGTAATAATGCAGATGTAGTATACATGGATAGTTCTCGGATATTTTTCTGGAAAGTCAACGTTGTATTCTATGAAGAAAGCTCGAACTGCATGGATCAGGTATGGGGTGACTGACATAGCTCGAAAGGAATTACCAATCAGTGGAGACGATTCTAGGTGATTGTGCAGAAATCAAGAGAGGACTGATGCTGTTTAGGATTTGTAGTAATGATTAAGAAGTAAGCATAAAATCTTTGCAAATAAAAACTGTGTATGATTCAGAGAGCCTGGAAGAGTTATATGTATGGCTGAGGACGGAGTGATTATAAACAGACAGGTTCACCTACTGAAAGCTCTGATGGAGGAGAAGGAATGGCTTCACCTGGGACAGCTGGGAGGGTTACTGGCAGCTGCTTCTGTCTTATTTCAGCTTGACAAATGTCTGTGAGCTCATAAGCACCTCCCGGTCACCACTGCATTTTTAAGGCAAACAATGACACTTTAACTTAAAATTCTAGGCTGTAACCAGTGTTGATTCAAGGGCTGATGGATGGGGCAGCCAGGGTGGGGGGCACCATGGTCAGCTAGAGATGGCCTGGTTGTGCTCTGACTTACACCTCCTAAATGGGACCATTCAGATACAGCCAAATACAAGGTCACACCCACGGGAATAAATAATAAAAAAAAATAAAGCAGCTCTGAAAGAAGCTAGGCTGCGTAGTAAACAAGCAAACCAACACAAACTTCTTAAATCACACTGTGTCTATAAGATGTAATACCTTTTGGGTATATTGTGAGATAAGCTGCGGAAGAACGTAACATCAGGACTCAAAAGCACTCAAAAGTAGCTTTAATGCCACGTTCTGTAATTCTGGTGTCCTCACTGTTAAAAGATTTTAGGAAATTGAAAAGGATCAGAAAGGACTGTTCTAAAGGACTTTGTTTTTTTGCAGATCCATTTGTTGCGCTTCAACATCTCTGATTCCTGCAGCTTGCACCGTTTTGCAGCATGCCCTGTGAATCATGTCTCACATGCCGCTGCTCAGTTTTCACATCCTGCCACAGATCCCCTAGAAGCAGTAGCCCTGTTCTTGTACCTGAACCACAAACCTGAACCTATGTAGAGCAGCAGTTAGAATTCTGTGACTCTTCCTCCTACACGATGTGCGTATGAATCCCCTCAACAGAAATGTCATCTCTTTTCTTTCAACCCATATTATCTTAATTTTCACAGTGCCTGAAAGACCCTAGTCTTCCAAGCAGCGCTTCCTTTTAAGAATTCTGTGCAACTGTATAGCCATGCAAAGGCTGTATTTGTTTTGAATTCCTACATGCCTCTCTGTATATGCTACACTTTCTCTAAATATGTTGGCCTCGTCATCAAAGACTGAAGAGTTTCAAAGCACTGCTGAAGCTATTGGCTGCAGAGAGCATGCCTGGGTCATTTATTCATCTGAGAGTAAAAATTCTGCCTTTCTGAGTTAGGGGCACTCTGAGACATCTGGATTATGCTAGCTGTCCCTATGTGATGCATGTTTCTATTTTTACATTTCTTATTGTGCATTGAATGTATTTGTAAACTTTGTTAGTAGGATATTAGTGAGTACTTTTTTCCTTTTTCTATGGCAAACTTCCTGTTGCTAACTTTTGCTCCCATGTATCCTTTTTTTTTTCAAATGAGATTTCCAGGACTTTATCTGTAACTCAGACTGCAACAGGCTTTTCTCAGACCATACAGTTGGTGGTCTTTTGAGAAAGTGATGGACAGAGAGGCAGGAAGTACAAGTTCCAAGTCGTAACCTTGTTTCCAAGAAGCTTTGAAAGTCCACCAGAAATCCAGAAGAGAAAAAACTAGCCTCATTTTCCTATTATGTATCTACCTAATCACCTCAAAAATTTCTAACCGATGCAATACTCTGATTAAAATAAATTCCTTGTTACCTTAGGTGCATCCCAGCGTGGGTGTGGGAACTGTTAAAGCTGTTTCCAGTTTGTGTAAATAAGAACTACATAGGTGGAAAAGGAAGAAAGACCAAAAGCGGAGGAGAAGGGACATTGTCGGAGCAAGACAGCAGCACATGGACACAGACAGATAGACACTCATCCATACACACTCATACACAATCTCAGTAGGTTGATACTTCAATCAGAGCAGTCATCTGGGATGACTGGACGGGACTTGTGTAAATTTAGGATCAGGTTCCTGAGCAAAAGCTGGTGAGGCTAGCAATACTTCTGTACATAATAAAATGTAATAATATTTTTTTTAAAGTCTGAAATTCGAAAAAATTTTCTGGGAAAAAAGAAGGAACATGAGTTTTTTGAAGGAAGTGTTTTAGAATCAGCCATTGCACTGACAGCAACTCAAAAAAAGACTTATTTTTTTCTGGTTTAAAAGTTATGAGTCACTTCAGTGTTCATGACAATGATGGCCTTAAAAATGCAAGTAATTTGAGACTTGCCTAAAGCAGGAATGATTGTGGTACAAGTTGCACCTAGCTAATATGAAGAGCAGGCAGATTGGGGACACATCCAACTACTAGAGAGACTACTTTACTAATTATCGAAGTCTGCTCTAGTATCTTTTGTTCTGTGTATGAAGCTACCAAGCAGAGGTGAGAACCTGACACCCAGGCTCTGTAATCTTTGGATGAGCTCTGCAGTAACAGAGTCGAAGCATTCAGGGAGGGAATTGTGCACTGTCCTCATGTCGCATCTCTTCTTTAGCTAGAAGTGAAGCTAAGTAGACCAAATGCAAAACTGGAGTTTTCACTACTATTTGCACCTAAAAATAACAACCTAAATTGCTTTGGAATGGGTGTGCCTCAGTAGTCATGTCGAAATTCTCCTGATTCTATATTTCCAGCCTAGCCGCCTGATTTTCCATACATTGGCTCCTTTCTGACTTACGCCAGAGATAGGACGTGGCAAATGTCTGTAACATCTTGAAAAGCATGAAGAAGGTCAACAAGAGCCAGTTGTTTATTGTCTTCCTCAGTGTACGAACTGACGAACAAGAAGCCCAGGGAGTGGGTGGGATGATCAAAATAAGAAAAAGAGGTCTGTTTTTCCTACCTTATGGAAGAAAGTGACCGAATGCTCTTCTGCAATGTGGCATGGATGGTGAAGCCCACCGTACTTGTCCAATGGACTAACCTACTACCAGACTCTCTTGCAGAGAGTATAGATAGCCTCAAAGCAGAGCTCTTAGATCAGAGACTTTCTGTGACTAATTGGCAAAGACATTAGCGGCATGTGGGGATTATCAGCGGATGTGCGGGAGGAAGAAGGTTGAGAGTGGTGTGTGTGCTAGTAAGGTCTGTAGCAGTGAGGTGGAAAGGGGATATGGCAGCTTTCACGCCCCGGTGCGTTGAAGTGTCGTGTGAATGCAGTCACACGTGCTGCAGGGCCGTAAGGCCTCTGCTGTGCGGTGGTCTGATGCATGCCAATCCGGCGAGGAATAGGCCTAAACAAACAGGACTCATAAATAGTCCTAAATAAATACCACTAAAAGCACACTTGGACATTGCTACCAAAGGCAGTGTAAGCGCACACCATTTCATTACTCATCACTGCAGCTTGTCACTGTGTAGAAATTACTTAACGGTTATTAAATATTAACTCACAAGTGTCTAAACTGAATAACATGCAGGAATTATTTATGGGGTTTACGGTTTTCACTGATGATGGAAGCTGAGAAAATAATAATGAGAGTATCTATAAGAATCTATCTTAGTTCTAGCTGTTTATTAGTGTTTAATACTAACTAAAACAGTATGGTGAAAAGAAAACTCTTTACATTTTCTGAAATCTTCTGCATAAAAAGTCATGTAAATATATATATACTTGAAAAACAATTTGGAAATGATAACTCAAATTCTAATTGAGAAGTTACATACGTAAAAATAAAATTTTCAGAAGATTGGTAGTATATTATCAAATCAGAAGGTACTTTTAACATAAAGCACCTGTAAGAGGTTCAATAAACATGCAGGGAAAGAAATAATTTTATCTTTTGGGTATCTTCTTGTACATAATTTGAAAACACTGCTCCTCCACCTAGGCAGAAGTAGCACTTGCAGTATTTGAAGTTTGTAATGATGATCCTTTGTTGTTCCTCCTGAATTTATGTCTTTGTTCTTTATGATTCCATCATAATTTTATCTCAGAGATGTTGCAAAGATAATATCCACTAATAATACAGCTGCTGATACACAAATAAAATGTTTTTCAGAAAAGGTCACAGCATCATCAACATAAATCTGAAACAGTAAACATTTAAAATATCTTTTATTCAGTTATTACTAAAATGCTGTACCAAAGTTTTAATGCATTGAATGTATTATTTCTAATACAAACCCTAAATTGTTCTCAGCACAAAGGTAGAAGAGTACCGTCTTTTTCTCTCAGATGCAACCAACCTGGGATCTCAGCAAAAATTTTGTCCTGCTTCAGGATTTCAGAACAAAAACGCTAGGTTGCAAGGTGGAAGGTGAATGGTCACCACAGGAAAGCGATTCAGTGATGAAATGTCAAAAAATATATTTTTACATAGTAGATATATATTGTGTTATGGCAACACAGTATTTTGTAAATAAAAAGCTGAGTAGTTTCTTATTCCACCTTTTTTGTGTTTTCTTTGACTATGGGTGTTTTGAGCTAAACGCTGTACCTACATAGATGTTTTATAAAATATTGAATCATGAAGCCCCAAACTCCAGCATGGATCTTTGTGTGTTATCATCTTCCAACTGAAAAACAAAGATAATGTTAATGACCTTTTAAAAGCACTTCTGGACTGTTTTCTGACTATCAGTAAATATCATCTTAACAAATGATATCTACTGATGAAGGCCCTCTCCGTGTGAACCTCTGTGGGGTCACAAGGGTCTCCCGTTGGAGAAGCACACTAAAAGCAGGCAGGTCAAGAGCCACGACAGGCTCCGGGGATGAGACTAGAGCTGCAGAGGTTCCACATCTCTGTGCAACTGGCAGGTGCAGTCTAGATGAAGTCTGAATTTGACGAAAATGGATTCAGCTAATGATGAAGTTGCTAAGCCACTATCCATCATATTTCAGAAGTTGTGGCAATCTGGTGAAGTTCCCAATGACTGGAAAAGGGGAAACGTAGCCCCCATCTTTAAAAAGGGAAAAAAAGAAGACCCAGGGAACTACAGGCCAGTCAGTCTCACCTCTGTGCCCAGCAAGATCATGGAGCAGATCCTCCTGGCAACTATGCTAAGGCACATGGAAAATAAGGAGGTGATTGGTGACAGCCAACATGGCTTCACTAAGGGCAAATCCTGCCTGACTAATTTGGTGGCCTTCTATGATGAGGTTACAGCATTGATGTACAGGGGAAGAGCAACTGACATCGTCTGCTTTGGACTTATCCAAAGCATTTGATACTGTCCCACACGACATCCTTGTCTCTCAACTGGAAAGACGTGGTTTTGATGGATGGACCACTCGGTGTATAAGGAATTGGCTGGATGGTCGCACTCAAAGTGTTGTGGTCCACGGTTGAATGTCCAAGTGGAGGCCAGTGATGAGTGGTGTTCCTCAGAGGTCAGTACTGGGGCCAGTGCTATTTAACATCTTTGTTGGTGACATGGACAGTGGGATCGAGTGCACCCTCAGCAAGTTTGCAGATGATACCAAGCTGTGTGGTGTTGTGGACACGCTGGAGGGAAGGGATGCCATCCAGAGGGACCTTGACAGGCTGGAGAGGTGGGCCTGTGAGAACCTCTTTAAACTGAAAGAGGGCAGATTTAGATTAGATATAGGAAGAAATTGTTCACTCAGAGGGTGGTGAAGCACTGGAACAGGTTGCCCAGAGAAGTTGTAGGTGCCCCATCCCTGAAAGTGTTCAAGGCCAGGTTGGATGAGGCTTTGGGCAACCTGGTGTAGTGGAGGGTTTCCCTGCCCATGGCAGGGGGGTTGGAACTAGATGATCTTTGAGGTCCCTTCCAACCCTAACCGTTCTATGATTCTATGATTCTATGTTTAGAAAGCTATGATACAATATCAGAGGGAAACTGATTCAGCAAATGGCCAAATATGTGATCAGGACACTGCTCAACAAAAGAGTTGAGGTTGGACTTGCACAAGTGAAGCTTTTAATGTGACTCATTGTTTTTTCGTATGAAAGGGTAGGATTGTTATTTTTAAATAACACTCAATTATAGTGACACAATGACACATAATGGCTATAAATGACATAAATTACGGTCTATTTATGGTACCTGAAATTCATTGGACAGGTGACAATGGGAAAGTCCAGGAATAGTTGGTACTTTGAAGTGGAAAAGCTCGTATACCTTTTAAAGGAAATCCTTGTTGTCACTGATAGAATCTTTGTTTTGCAGAAAAAAAAAATAAACAAAATGGAAGCTTTGCTGACCAGAAACATTTGACACCATTTACAATCAGTTCCATAAGAATTGCTGAAGTTTGAATATAAAGTCGAGCAAAAGTAAGGCTGAGAAGGAACATACCTATCCTGCTCTTAAAAGCAATCAAGAAAGATTTAAATAAGGACCTTCAGTTGACTGAGAATTTTGTCTAGCAGTGGGGTATTTTTTGCATCCTGGTGCTCACAAAAGATCTGTTATCAAGTGACTCAAAGCTGGGTCACGGTTTTCTTTACATATTTTATTTCTTCTTGATGGATAAGAAAGGTTTCCTTATGAGTCAGATTGAAATAAAAGTGCAGTTTCCTTGTGTCCTTGTTTCAGCTGGGATAGAGTTCATTTTCTTTTTAGTAGCCAGAATAGCACCATGTTTTGGATTTAGTATGGGATTTGGTATGAGAAGAATGTTGATAACATATTGATGTTTTTAGTTGTTGCTGAGACAGCAAGGACTTTCTCAGCTTCCCATGTTTTATCAGTGTGCAGGTGCACAACAAGTTGGGAGGGAGCAGAGCTGGAGCAACGGATCCACAACTCCTAGCTTAGGGTTTGAGTTTAGGCTTAGGACTGAGGCCCAAATTGGCCAATGGAACATTACATATCATGCAACGTCATGCTCAGTATATAGATGAGGGTTGGCTGAGAAACTCTGTCTGTTTGGGGCTCTCACTTTTCTGGCCTTGCAGTTTTGAAATCTCTCTTCTTCGGGATCACTAGCCAGGGCCAGGCTGGGCGTTGGTCAGCAGATAGTGAGCAATCACACTGTGCATCACTCGTTTGTACATATTATTATAATTTAAAATATTATTTGAATTATTATTAGTTTTATTTTTGTTTTATTTCAATTATTAAATTGTTCTTATCTCAACCCACGAATCTGCTTCCCTTTTCCCCTCCGATTCTCTCCCCCATTCCCCAGGGCGGGGGAGGGTGAGCAAGCTGCTGCATGGTATTTCGTTGCTGGCCGAGTTAAACCACGACACCTCTTTTGGGCAACAGGGCCCCATTTTGTTGCAGGATATAGTCTCATCATCACAGCTCTGCTCTAAACAGGTGACGTGGGCTATAATTCCCATAAGGAAGTGCATTAGGAGAAGACAGCTTCCATAGAGACAGTGCATATCAAGCAAACTGGTTAGTTTAAAAAAGCAAGATTTTTAACAAGATGACTAAAGCAATTTATCCCAAAGGTTCATATACAGAAGACTCATCAAAATGTTCCTTCATTGTCTCTGGGACTATCACCTTAAAACATTACATGATGCATAAAATAGAAACCCCAACTTAACCCATCTAGATATGGGCCCAAATAATTGTATTGTTGAAAAGATATTTCAATTCATATAGAAACTGCCTCAAACATAAATAGTGTTTAGTTCTGCAACTGTGGCTTATACCCATTTCTGGTTATAATATTTATTTTAATTTTAATTAGAAAACTTACAGATCTGTTTAAGAACATAGACTCTGGATTATATATGATAGTCTGGAGTATTTTTCCTGAATAGTATTTTGGTTTTAGCATTCCTGGTGCTTCATTGGTACATTTAAAATTAAAAAATATTTTCAATTTTTTATTTTCCCCAGATGTGTTAAATGCACCTAATGAAGTTTTTGGTTTCACAGAAAGATAGAGAAAAATAATTTGTTAATTTCTTTTTGTTGTTGTTCTAACTTTTCCCCTAAGTGATTCCCATGAGGCACTGAGCACTGTCTCCCATTAGGTGACAGATTACATTAACCACTGACAGAGGCATTTGGGATTGTTTGGAATCCTGTCTCTAACACAATGCTCAAGGATCAGTAGAGCAAGCTGCTGACTGTGAGAGAGTGTCCAAATATACAAAGTGAAGCTTCACAAGAGGCAGAATAAAAACCCAGCATGCATACCTGTGTTGTCATTCATAAGCTCCAGGTCAACTTGATCGAGCACAATCAGTGCTCGACAGTCTTGATATCCCTTACAAAACAAGCCCAAATTCCTTGCATGTGGCTATAGGTGCTGTTCACACTGACTGAGACATTTCAGTAGCCATGGACTTGCATCTTTGGGTCAGCAGCTGACTCGGGATGCTATGAAAGCTGTGTGGGGTCGAGCTCTAGGGAGTCCAGTACTGGACAAGCTGGATAAGCAATCTAACCCCCACCTCGTTTGGTGAACGTCGTATATAAACAGCAGCAGGAGGTGTCAGATGCATCACATTCTTGCAGCAGTGCATGAAAAATTCATGGGCTTGATATTTCCTCACTGTCATTTGTTGCCTATTAGACTTTTGGGGTTTTCTGATTTTTATTAGCCTTCATAGGTGTTTGAGGCTCACTGATTTCAAGACATTCTCTAGTATTTCAAATATGTGGTACCACAGCCATTCAATTTAATGCATATGTACGGGGACAACAGAATTGCCATCTACCAATAGGCATGTGTTGAGGTGCCCTGAAACTGAAGACCCTGCCACCCTAGAGCCCTGGTGACCTTAAGATCTCACAGTGCTTTGCAGGCATGACAGAATTCTAGGGCAACTACAGATAAAGGAAAACAACTAATTTCAGTCAGTAAAGCTGCAGCCTTGATCCCTTCCTGCTTTCCTCTGTGCTTCTCACTTCTTGTAATCCCAAATCATTTGGGTTATGATTTATGCTTTCCTGTTACCTTTACATATCACACAGACCAGCACTAAATCCCTTCCCTGACCTTCTCACCTAGGAAACCATGGATCCAGTCATGCTTATCTCCCTCCTTCACTCATGCAGCTGCCCTCTTTCTATCTTTACTGCAGTTCTCCTGATTCCTTTCAGCACACCAAACGATTTGTGCTTAGGCTATGGTCTCACCTGCTATTCTGCTAATACCCATCACTATTTTGAAATCTCTGCTTTACCATGTCCCCTGCTATAGGACTAATCTCTGCACTTACAAAGTCCTACACAACTTGGTTCCCTCCTCAAGCCAAATACGTTCTCAGTGTTTTTTACTATCCTTCTCCTTCCTGTCTTATACTGCCTTGAAAGCCTTCCCCTGTCAATCGGCATGTATCAGCCTCTGGTTTATCCAGTGTATAGTGCCATTTCTTCACATTGCAAACACTGTTCTCAGTTTTCCTAGGAAGTGACTTGTTGGGGATTCTTGCACACAGTCTTGTCATGTAGTTCAGCCTAGCCTCTTTGTAGGCATGCGGAGTGGCAAGGGGAAAAACATTCCTGAAAATATTGCAAAATAACTGTATAGAGAATCCACTGTAACCACAAACATGGTGAAGGCGCAGACACAAGAAAAGCAACAGTATGGAGGAAAAGGGATGCTTTTCTTGGAGTAATACTCAGAAAGATTTCTGGCTTCTGTTATCATGCAGTTACCTTTAAAGATCATGATTCCTGATTTCACTTAAATAACTAGGTTTTGCCATGGACTCATTGGGGTCAAAAATGTTCTATAATTTCAAATCCCAAATTATCCTTGCTTTTGGCTTCCCAGCTTGGCCTTTGGTTGACTTCAGTAACCGTGACAAAATAAGAAAATGAAGAATTTCTAGTGGACCTGAAATGCTTAAGCTGGAAAGTGATTGAAAGCATTGTAACTGGATACTTCATTCTTAGAACCTGAAATTTAAGTTGTATATTGTTATATGGCTACGTTAATGGAAAAACTGCTCTGGTTATTTCAGGCATTCATTAAGACTTTCAAGACTTGGTGCTTGGAATGTCTCCTTTATAGTCCAATTCAAGCACAATTTTCCTTGAGCAGTTCTTAGTCTAATACTGGTTGAATGTCTGACCAAGTACCAGAATTTAGCTCAGAGACAATAATTTTCATACGTCTGCTTTATTTCTTACCTTCTCTGTACAGTTTGAGAAAGCTGAAAGTGAAGACGTTTTCAGGGGTAACGGCTTTAAACTGAAAGAGGGCAGATTTAGATTAGATATAAGGAAGAAATTTTTCACTGTGAGGGTGGTGAGGCACTGGAACAGGTTGCCCAGAGAAGTTGTAAGTGCCCCATCCCTGGAAGTGTTCAAGGCCAAGTTGGATGAGGCTTTGGGCAACCTGGTGTAGTGGAGGGTTTCCCTGCCCATGGCAGGAGGGTTGGAACTAGATGATCTTTGAGGTGCTTCTAACCCTAACCATTCTATGATTCTATGATTCAACCCTCATCTATATACTGGCCATGATGTTGCATGATATGGAATATTCCATTGGCCAATTTGGCCCTCAATCTTAAGTCTAAGTTCAAATCATAAGAGAAGCTGTAGGCCTTTTGTCCTGCTTCAGTTGTTAGGAAATGTCTGTAGGAGATCTTCAAAGTTTAGAAACCTTTTGTACGGTAGGCAAAAGCCAGGAACATAGAGAGGCGGGTATGAGTTAAAAAAAACCTCGTGAGCACATTCCACATGACATTTTCACAGAGGAACCACAAAACTTCTACTACTTCTTGGTATGGTGTCAACTCTGTGTTAACGTTTTAGGTTTATTAACACACAAAATAAAGATCTGTTTAAAAGTGTAAATTTGAAAATTTTAATTAAAAAACTATTTTTTTTTCCATGTGTCTTACAATTTCAGAATTATCATGACTGGCACACTATGCCAGTTGTTTTAACAGCAGTGTTTTGGGAAGGAAAGAGCTAGGTTTACAGATATCCTCTCCTGTCTTTCTATTTTAACTCATGACATCTTATCAGTACCTCTGCCAGTGGTGATGAGAATAGATTTGAAGTGGAAACTCTGGCACAGGTGCTTTCCTCATTAATGACTATGATTTAAACATTTACACTGAAGTTACCTGATTTTGTATTTCAGTTCCTTTTCTGTCCCATAGTTTATCCTCACTGTTAATGTAATATTAATAATTTTTCACTATCACATCCTTTAGAGCCTGATGTAAAAATATGTATCCTTCAATAGTGTGTAACCAAAAGGTCTTAATTGAAAGAAAATAGGCTTCAGTAAGCACCCCACTGAACTGTCCTGTCTATACAGTCTGCTTTTCGAAATACTGATTATTAAAGTAAGTTGTAGAATAACAAAAAACACTGTGTATCAAATAAACAATGGCAAAAAATTCAGTTTAAGATATGTTCAGTAACCATGAAATTATTAGAAAATACTTATGTTTGAATCCTTAGGCTAATTTCTTGTTCTTTGTTTGCTGAGATAGGCATTATAAATGTTTTCGCCGAGTGGAATACCTGTTCTCTGTTCACATACAGGTCTGTAGTTTACCTGCATATAAATGTACCTTAAGACAGAGGGATGTAGATTAAGTATACATTTATCGTGCAGAAAAAGTTATTCTTAATGTCAGGATAACACAACAGAAGAAATGGTATGGTGTTAAACTCCAAAGCATAAAAAACAAAGCAAGTCATTCATCTATATCAAATATTTCAGTTCCTAGGAAGTCATTCAGAGAAAAAGAACTATCTTTTTTTTTTATTCTTAACCACCACCTCAGCAGTGACAACTGAGCCAACAGATGCTTACTACTCATATGAAATATATGGCCATAATTTCTTGACTGAGTCCTTCAGACTCAGGATTTCCAGGTGATCTCTCACCTGACACTACTTGACACTGCTCAGAAACTACATTCAGAAGACATCGGATGCTTTCAGTCCACTGTTACTGAACCCTAGAGATCTTTAGGATGTATGTTACTTTTACAGGCTTGTCTTAGATTTAAATCAAAGAGATTAACAGAGTATTTGTCTTATTTAGGCAATTAAATCAGAAATACGAGTTTAATATGAGAGAAAAGTTTTGTTAATCAGTTTCATTTCAAACACAGGACATATTATGCAGTTTTATAATAGTTTAAACTCAAGACCGTGCATTTCACAAAATGAAACAAAAATTTGTTAGCAAAAGAAATCTTCAGTCATTTAAACAAGAGTGTTTATGGAATAACAATTAAATGGTACTTTTCTAATAGTAGTACAGTGAATGGTATCATAATTGGGAACTGTGCTGTTTCTTGCCTCCAGCTATCTCAGTTCAGATTTTTCATAGCAGAACTTAGAGATCCCAAGGGAAATGTCTTTTTTTTTTTTTTTTTTTTTTCCAAAACACTATACTGAAAATAAAAGTCCTGGGGGTTATGAGGTTACATAGAAAGTAGTAGTTTAATTTATTCAACCTATATAGCAAAAAGCATATTTTAGCATCCATTAAAAATAGACTCCTTTTATGCACTTTTTCAGTCTAGTGTCTGATTTTGCATGTTGATTTATTTCTGCACAACACATTCTCGCCATAGAAATTGGTAGGCTGTTGTTGACAATCTCTTCAGATAAACATGCACATAAGTATACACATTCTCCTGGTTCTTTTGCAGAAATGAATGCACAAGGTAGGTCCTTCCCTTTCTATACCAATTCCTAGGCACCTCCTAATGGCTGCTTAGCTTTCTTACTGACAGTTCTTTTAGGAGAGGAAAACCATTTTCATCTTTTGGACCTTTCTGTAGCCACAGTTCAGCGGTCATTGGAACTGCAGATATGTAATGAATTGACTTCCCATGTATGCTGCCACTCTTCGGCTTGTTATAATATATGCTAACATATCACAAATGCACAATGCTTCTGGGATAATCACAGCTATTGTAGATGTACCCTATAGGTAGTTATGTTGTGAAAAATTACTACTCTCAAAACAAAGATAACCATTTAAAAGAGTGTAGTAAATACTATGTTTGCACTGGCAGATACATCTGCATTGCAAAGTTTGCTCCTCCTGCCTACTAATCTAGTGCAAGGCTATAAAGGGTTTGTTTTCAGTTTATTTATCTTGGAATCACTCATTTCAAAACTGGCTTTCTCCCTTTGTAGTGCTCCTACAGTAATGATCAGAAGACCATTTAATTGATCCCTCTTTTTGTTAGGAATGGCCTTGTAGCAGAATGTGCTTAGCAAGGTGTCTTTGACTGAAGAATTCATAGTTCTAACTTTAATGTAACAAAGCTTGATTTTGTTAGTTTTCAGTGTATGTGGCAGTGCCATATTTTTACCAGAGTACTTGGGGGAACCAGTTGCCAGTTATGAATTGGTAAAACTGATAACGGAAATGATGTGGACAAGTAAGGTACAAGCAGATCACTGCCACACATGATTGGCGCTGATGTTATTTATGAGCTTGTGTATTTTTAGCTACTGGCAATGCCTGCCACGGTAGACAGGGGTGGTAGATACTAAAGGAAAGAATACTTTGAAAAGGGTGTTATTTTTATACTGAACTTCTCATATTGCTCAACTGATGTTGCCTCAGCACGACACTGAACACAGTCAAAGAAAAAGTGTCTGTCACAAGACTGTGAGGAAAACTGCCACACTGGGCAGACAAAAAGTCCATCCGTTTCAGCATTCTGTACAGTGACCAGTAGTGACTGCTCAGAGAAAGAGTGTAAGAAACAGAATGCTAAGCTGCCACGCGAGTGCTTGCTCGCTGCCACCCCCACCCCCCCACCCCATGGGATGGAGAGGAGAAAAATGTAACAAAGGGCCTCAGGGTCGAGATGAGAACAGGGAGGGAGCACCCACCAACCATGGCCCTGAGCAAAACAGACTAAGTTTGGGGAAAAAACAATTTAATTCCTTATCAGTTACTTAGAATCATAGAATCATAGAATGGTTAGGGTTGGAAGGGACCTCAAAGATCATCTAGTTCCAACCCCCCTGCCATGGGCAGGGAAATCCTCCACTACACCAGGTTGCCCAAAGCCTCATCCAACCTGGACTTGAACACTTCCAGGGATGGGGCGTCCACAACTTCTCTGGGCAACCTGTTCCAGTGCCTCACCACCCTCAATGTAAAAAATTTCTTTCTTATATCTAACCTAAATCTGCCCTCTTTCAGTTTAAAGCCATTGCCCCTTGTCCTATCACTACACACCCTTGTAAAAAGTCCCTCACCAGCTTTCCTGTAGGCCCCCTTTAGGTACTGGAAAGCTGCTATAAGATCACCCCGGAGCCTTCTCTTCTCCAGGCTGAACAGCCCCAACTCTCTCAGCCTATCTTCATAGCAGAGGTGCTCCATCCCTCTGATCACCTTCGTGGCCCTCCTCTGGACCTGTTCCAGCAGCTCCATGTCCTTCTTGTGTTGGGGACTCCAGAGCTGAACACAGTATTCCAGGTGGGGTCTCACGAGAGCTGAGTAGAGGGGCAGAATCACTTCCCTTGACCTGCTGGCCATGCTTCTTTTGATGCAGCCCAGGATACGGTTGGCTTTCTGGGCTGCCAGTGCACATTGCCGGCTCATATTGAGCTTCTCATTCACCAGCACTACCAAGTCCTTTTCCTCAGGGCTGCTCTCAATCCATTCTCTGTCCAGCCTGTACTTGTGCTTGGGATTGCCCCGACCCACGTGCAGGACCTTGCACTTGGCCTTGTTGAACTTCATGAGGTTCTTACAGGCCCACCTCTCCAGCCTGTCAAGGTCCCTCTGGATGGCATCCCTTCCCTCCAGCGTGTCCACAACACCACACAACTTGGTGTCATCTGCAAACTTGCTGAGGGTGCACTCGATCCCACTGTCCATGTCTCCAACAAAGATGTTAAATAGCACTGGTCCCAGTACTGACCCCTGAGGAACACCACTCGTCACTGGCCTCCACGTGGACATTGAACCGTTGACCACAACTCTTTGAGAGCGACCATCCAGTCAATTCCTTATCCACCGAGTGGTCCATCCATCAAAACCACGTCTTTCCAGTTTAGAGATAAGGATGTCGTGTGGGAACACGACACGTACTTCAGAGAGGGTAAGAACAAACAAGGCCAGATCTTAAAAAAAACCTTCCCCCCACCCCTCCCTTCTTCCCTGCCCTCTCTCCTCCTCTCCTCAGCGGTGCAGGGGGATGAGGAATGGGGGTTGTGGTCAGTTTGTCATATACTGTTTCTGGCGTTATGCCTCCTCAGGGCGAGGACTCCTTACACTCTTCCCTGCTCCAGCATGGAGTCCCTTCCCACAAGAGACAGTCCTCCATGACTTTCTCCAATGTGAGTCCTTCCTGTGAAATCCAGTCCTTACTCATCAGACTTTTCCAGCACCAGCTTTTCCCATGGAGTCACAGCTTCTTAAGACACAGTCATCCACCCCACTTCCCACAGCCTGCAGATGCATCTCTACTCCCTTGTTCATCTTCAGCAGCATGGAGTCTTTTTCCCATGGGAGAAAATCCTCTACAAACTTCTTTGGGCACAGGCATCTCTGCTCCAGCATGGGGTCCTTCATGGGCTGCAGGCAGATCTCTGCTCCACCGTTAATCTCCATGGGCGGCAGGGGGACAGCCTGCCGTCTCACCACCGGCTGCAGGGGAATCCCAGCTCTGGCACACCTCCTCATCCTCCATCTTCACTGACTTTGTTGTCTGTGTAGCTGTTTCTCTCAGATCTCAGTCCTCTCTCTGCTGCAGCCACGCCAAGCCCGACCCAGGAGGCACCTTGGGAGCAGGGCGCTTCGGAGCTCTCCAAGCCATACTGCTGTGGCCATCTGCAGTCAAGTGGCGGTGGCCCAGTGTGAGCAGCTGCACACCCGGGAGGGGCTGGGGGCCAGGCATCCCACCTCTCTTCACTTCAGGTCCTGCCTGGCGTGGGTTCCTTTGTCTCCTTCTTAAATATGTTATTCCCAGAAGTGCAATTGGCTCAGCCCTGGCCAGAGGTGGGTCAGACCAGGCCAGAGGCAGGTCCAACCAGTTTTGGAGTCAGGCAAGCTTCTCGCGTCTCCTTACAGGGGCTATCTCTGCAGCTCCTCCCGCTCCAGCAAAGCCCCACTACATAAACCCAGCACACAGAATAATACAAAGTGGTCATTATTTCTGGCAAGCAGAATGTTAAAGCATTTTGGACCATTGAATTCAATAGCAAACAACAGACAAATCCTCCATACATTTGTCTAATCCCTTTTTAAACCTATCTATACTTTTGATTTCCAAAGCATCCTCTAGCAAAGAATTCAGTAATTCAATTTAGCGATACATAAAAAAAGTGTTTCCTTTTGTTTGTTTCAGATTACTACATAGCTTTTGCACTCTTGAGAAACAACAAATCACCATCTTTATGCCACTGATTTTATGCCCTATCCACCTTTAATCGTCTCTTTTCCGTGAAGGAATGTCCTATTCGGTTTTCCTTATATAGAACCTATTGATTGTTTCTGATCACTACTGTTTACCTTTTCTGTGTCTTATCTGGTGCTACTACATTGATCTTTGAGATGAATGGCCAGAAGCGCATGTATTTGAGATTTAAGACTTGTAAAATAGCATCGTGATGTTTTCCTGTTTTGTTCTTTATTAGCTTTATAAGGAAATAATTGTAATAGTCAGTTTGTCTTTTTTTATTTTTTTGCCACAGAGCATGGTGCTGCCTATCCAGCAAACTTCCAAATCCCTTTCACAAGTAGTAACAGCTAAGAGACCTCTGTTTTGTGTTTTTATTTCAAGTGCATTTGTTTGAATTTGTTAAGCATGCATTATACCACAGGTTTTACTGTCTGCCTGCTCAGCACTGGTTAAAACTTTCAACTCCTTGCTGTCTGCTTTAGTTGTGACTTTGCTGCACAACTTTTTATCTTTTGTAGACTTTCCTGCTTCAACATACTCCTTTTTGTTGTCATTTGTGAATAGCTTGTACAGCAGGTTCTAGACCTCTGTAGATCCGGTGGTACCCCACTGGCTATTTTCTCTGTTATTTGTGAAAAATGACCATTTATTTGGATCTCCCATCCAGTTGCTAGCCCACAAATGATCTTTGCTCCTATTCTATGATAGCTTAGCTTCTTTGAGAGCTTTTAGTAAGGTACCTTACTCAAAGAAGCATTTTACAAACCCAAATACACAAGAATCACTGAGTCAGCCTCATGATGGCTACATTTGCTACACAATTTCCTTTCTCAAAACCCATGCTGATCTTCCCTCATATTTTAATGTATTCAAATTTCTACTAGTTCCATTTTACAATAATTTCCATCAGTTTGCCACCAATGAAAGTCAAATTTTGCGTGTTGTAGTTCCTCATATTGCCCCTGAAGTAGTTTTTGAAAACTAGTGGCATGTCTGTTATCTTTTGCTCTCCTGACTGACTGAAATGACAGGTTACACACCACAACTTTCAAGTGAGGAATTTCATGTTTAAAATTCTTGAATGACCATTCTATTCCCTGGCAGTTATTTACTATTTCTTTATCTGATTTTTCTGCAACATTTTCTAATGATAGTGTGAGAGAGTTCTCAGGTTATTTTCCAGTTCTTGACACCTCCCATTACCCATCTAAGATTACCCTGCTATATCAAGGTAGTTCCATTGCATCAGAAGACATTCTTTCAGAGATTGATCTCACCCAATGCCTATAGTTTGATCTCCTTCAATCTTTCTGAACTACATCTCACGCGATATTCATAATTAAATGCACATCTCTATGTAATCAGATAGGAAAAGAACTCCAAATCAAGAAAGTTCAGAAATAAACTGGCTGTTTAGAGGATGATATGAAGGAATTACAAGAAGTAATAATAAAGAAACAAGAGTGAACCAAAAAGAGAAGATGGATACTCCTACCTGAAGTTTCACATATCATAATAACTTTTTGAACGATGTTCATTATGTAGAGGAATGCTTTGTTGATGTATATTAATATTTTATCCAAGGACTGAGAAAAGATGATCAGGAAATTTCAGTAAAATTTTACATACTTATTTTTCACACCACATAAAGAAATCATTACTTTCTTGAACTCAATCTAAAGATAGCTCCTCCATTTACCAAGACTATTCAGAATAAAATAATGCCGTATTTGAATAACCGTTCGGCATAAAAGAATGGTGGAAGAACAGCTATTGCTCAGAATGAATTATCTTCCCTTACTGGCTTGTAATGTTTGTTGCAAACAGAAAATTCCAGTGCATAAGTATCCATTTCATCTCAGTCCTCTCTTGCATTCACTTCCAGTAGTGATGGGTTGCCAACAACAAGGTTTATTAATCATACTTGAAACATTGGATAGGCTGTGAAATTGAGCAAGAAAGTGAAGCTATGTATTTAATACTCTGTTCTCTGTAGGTGAAGAAAATCCCAAGGAAAGAAAAAAAAATTAATTCAAGCTGTAGAACTTACTTCCATTCAAAGCTATGTGAATGGAATAGGGAAAATTTATTCAACATAACTCTATGAGTACTCCCTCCACAATACCAGTAATTGCTTCTTGGCCCGTTTGGCTGATGGACTAACTAGTCCTTTATTGTACTGTAGCCAAGGACAATTAAAGTAACTCTGGAAGCATATTGAACTTTTTTGTCTGTAGCCTTTCCATCTGCACTTCTTTCACACTTTAAAATCTATACAAAGTGTTGATTTCAAAAATTTCTTTCTTACTTCCACTGCTTTGAACTCTCCAGCCCTTGGATTTGATTCTTTCTTACAAGTCAGCTCCCTCCCTCTTTTTGTTGATTCTTTTTAAACATCCACATTCCCCCACATACACTTCTTTTTAAGTTTATCCATGTTAGTGCATGAAAGAAAATACATGCCGCTGTAAAGAAAGATTTTTTTCGCAGCTGTTTTTCTTTGCTTTGATCACAGTGAGGACTTGGGTATTTAAAATAGGATTTTTCTGAGTTTCAAGCACCAAAAGCTGAGTCTGAAGCCAGAGTTTGCCTTTCTGTTTGGCCTTCAAATTCTCAGTGTTCACAAAATCACAGAACAGTTGAGGTTGGAAAGAACTTCTGGAGACAGCTTAGTCTAAATGCCCTGCACAAAACAGGATCCACTAGAAAGGGCTGCTCTGGATCTTGTTCAGTCAAGTTTTGAATATCTCCAAGGATGGAGAGTCCAAAGGTGGTGTTTTACCACTCTCATAGGAAAACAGAGTTGTCTTATGTTTAAATGGAATTTCCTGTGTTTCTTTTTGTGACCATTGCCTTTGTCATTGTGTTCTTTTGACACTGCCTCTGAGCATTACCGGGCTGCTCTGGCCTATGCAAATAACCACCCAGCTCTCACATAAGTGAATAGGGATCCAAATGTAAGTAGAGCGGCACATCAATTTCCTGAGGAGATCTGTCAGGTTGGCACACTAAGTCAGGTTAAAAGGAACCTTAAATGCCCTTTTCAGTTTTAAAATGTATGTGTAGCTACTTTAGTTTTCCAAAACCAGCTGTTGCTAGGCATGCTGATCATTGGCAGTACAGTCTGCTTGTCAGAGCACTCACCCAGAAAGTACAAGTGCTCTGTTCAACTTCCTCCACAGCCTGAGTCCAAACCCTTTTCTCAAGAGAGCATCCTGTTAGCTTATAATGCCGAGTGAGCATGTTGCTGTCTCCATCATTCCTATTCCTGAAATACTTGCTATTAGCCATGTGCCCAGCAAAATGAAGCCAGAAATACAGCATGCACAGGGGAGCAGGATGGTTCAACCTGATAGCACTGCAGGGGGAGGAGAGAGTCTCAAGTTTCTGGCTGATGGCTGGAACTTGTTTTCATTTCTTACTCCAGTGACTAATAACAATAGTCTTAAGATCAGAGACCTGAGTCCAACTATTAAGCTGCAAAGTCATTGTGCAGTGAGTGAGAACCCAGAGTGAAAGGCTATCTGCAGAGGATGTACTCATTTGGTAGCTATGGGAAGGACCAGTTCGGGCCACAGCTATCAGAGCAAGATTGTCAGTACACACAAGCATCAGTGGCTGCAGCACAGTTGCTTGTTTTTCCTTTAAGGAGAAGAAAGGTCAGACAAGTACCACTGAAACTAACAACTGTCACTGAAACTAGTAAATTGACGATCAAGATTTTAGCATTCCTGAAGGATGTGCATACTTTTTCCATGAAAGAATTTCCTTATGTAGCTATGTGGCATCTTGATAGGTCACCTACTCCCAGCACAATCAGCTATCAGTCCTGGTATTACTCTCTGATTACTCAGCAGGGTGCTTGCTCAGCATAGGATAAAGTTCTGCAGTGTCAAGAATAGCTGCAATTCCTTCCTGCCTCCCCAGATAGGACTGGTGTAGCTCACATCATATCAGATGCACAGGACAGGACTTGGTCTCCTCTCCACAAGTGAGAGTTGAGATTTTCAAATGTGCCTTGGGATTTAAGAGCATAAATCTTTCTAATTTCCCAAAGAGATCTGCATTCCTAAATGCTGTAATCTTTAGGAATACGTCTTTAAGTCTTTTGTCCTCCTCATTTAGAATGTTAAATTCTTATCTAAACACTGTTTTCCTTAGTGTTTTGAACTTGAACACCACTGACATTACCATATGCTTATGTTTTCAGCAAATGGCCGGTCAGGATAAACTCCAGCCTCAACTAGTCAACACCATTTGCTGGAGAATTACCCTTCTCAAGTCTGGGTGAGAGATGTTTATCTTAGTGATTACGACACTCTCCTCCTAGACAACTTTACCATGCAAACTTTTACCAGTAGAAATAATTTGCTCTACAAGACAAATCTCACCAAAGTCCACAACGTTTTCCACACAATTAAAATAATTCCAAATACATTCATTTCATATACAAGTGGGCATATCATCAAGAACTACAGAAAATCAGTAAAAAAAAATGTAAAAACATTCTAAAACTCTCTACTGTTAATGTTTTCCTTTGCTCTTCCTGAATTCTACATACATACAAGGCACATACATTGTTTTGTTAGACGAACATTCTGTTTAAGCACTGATGCCCATTACTTACATTCTCTTTGCTTCTATTCTATTAGTTTGATTTATTCAATGATCTGCTAAAGACCAACTATTTAAGAATTTGTGTGTGAGAGTTGGGGGCAGTAACTATGTTTTTAACTATGCTTATTTATATGGTTTTCATTTGAAAATTGTCAAAAGCCATTTTTTCTCTGATGAAAACAAAGGGTCATGGTATAGCCCAATTAAATCATTGGAACGGTGCCCGCTTCTCAAATTAACTTTGAGATATTGAATCAAAATTACTGATGAACCTATAGACTTTACATTTATAGACAGCTTAAGACTTTGAACTAGGCCAATGTAAGGTATATCACGAAAGATAACACACGTACGGACATCGCTAAATTGAAAGATACTTAAAAGATTCAGCAACAGCCAAAGTGCTTTTATTTCTCAGTAGAAGAGAGAAGAGAGACAGAATCTGGTAAGATTCACTGTTGGCTGAATATGAGCATTTAGCATACATTTCATAGGTAGTAGTGTTTGAAAATAAGGAAGAATATTTTAGTAGACGTACCTGAAGTTTACATTTGCTGAGATTATTGGGCTGTGCGAAGTCACACAAACTAGCTAATGGCCATTTCATGTATTGCACACAAACTATACACTTAAAAAAGCACTACATGCTAAGCTTCTTACCTCTATATTGTTAGACTGCTCTGAATCAGAAAGTGTAGGTTGTATCCAGATCCAAGTATTTAATACTGTTCTTTGCTATATTATTATAGTCTTGCATCAAATATCTGCACCCTTCAAACTTCAGGTCCCATTTTTTTCCATTTATAGTACCAAAGTCATGCAAGAACCGTTGCTCGGATGCAAAGCTCCTGTCAAAAGGCACCTTGTCAGTCATGGTTGGCTCTGCTATAGCAGTTTTGCCACCTAGAATTCTTGTCATTAGGAAGTTACCACTCCCTGGAAACCCTACTGTCTTTTCCACATCAGTGCTTCTAAATCCATCTTTACCTAAGGAAAGCAAAGCAAAAAGTTAAAGTTTGCTTGTTAATTTTTAGCATTGTGGCTCTGTGGCCAAATCATGACCTTCATTTTAAATAATTCCTTATCCCAGCTATTTGGAAGACCACAAAACCAACACAATTTGCCCTATGGCTTCAATTTGAAATGTTCATAAGCAAGCTTTCTGAGTAAAATTCCTCATTTATTAACAAATTCCTGTTTGTTACCCACAATCTCACCATTAGAGGTAGAATCCATGGCATGATCAGCACTTCCATTTTAACACAATGTGGTATAAAGTTGTATGATTACAGCATAATATCCCACATTTCATTTAAAAATATTAATGAAAATCACCTTCCCTCAGAGCACCAATCCGTTGCCATTACTGCAGGTGGAGATGAGGTAGAAGAAAGGTCTCTAGCTAATCACAATTTTATTTTCATTTATGCTTGCCTTTCTGACCAACACACAGGCAAGAAATGACATAGACATCTGGCCTGTGGTCGTTCCTTGCAGAGCAACTACAAATTCTGCTTTGTGCATCGCAGCAGGAGTCAAGTCTGGCTCTCTGAATTTTCATGTTTCAATTTTGATTTCAACCACTACACCAAAAAGAAGATTACATGTAGCATAACACTTGCTGCTAAGTGAACCATGCAGAATCACCTTACGTATGCTTATTACAAAATTTGAGAACAATGTAGCTGCTTTTTGTCTTAGAAAATTGATCCAGTTTGAGCTTTTAAAACAAACAAGTTTTAAATATCACTGCGTAAAATTTAACTAAAGATTATTATTTTTAGTTAGCCAAAGTTTGGGAATTGGAGACAAAGGAAGCACAAGTTTAGAGTATACTGGCTTTTCAAAGATGTTGATTGTAGTTTCCAGGAAGAAAGAATCAGGAAGCATGTGAACAGCTCAGATCTCAGAAGGTTTTTGCTGACCAGCCTCTCCTTGTCCACATTTCAAATTACTGCTCTTAGTTCTTCACAACTCACCTAGCTTTACATGTCTTTTTCTACTTTTATTGTGAATTTTCTGGACACTATTGGAATGCGACATTAAATACTAATAATCTCTGTAACAATTTACGACAGTGAGGAAGTGAAAATTGTTTTAAAAGTTATTAAAATATTGTTTGGGTAGGGTTAAGTCCTTTTGAAACTGCCAGGTATAGCAGCTGTTCTTCATAAATTTTTGAAGATATTATTGAAGAAAGATAGAGAAAGCCCCCA
The DNA here is from genome assembly GCF_009769465.1 of Tauraco erythrolophus. Taxonomy (NCBI): domain Eukaryota; kingdom Metazoa; phylum Chordata; class Aves; order Musophagiformes; family Musophagidae; genus Tauraco; species Tauraco erythrolophus. The sequence goes on from NC_141470.1 coordinate 55,077,147, forward strand.
CTTTGTGCTTAATGCCTCTTGTATCCAAAGAACATGCATTTGTATGCATGTGATCATGAAATACCTGGTTCAGTTACTAATTTATTCTCCTACATGAGCCAATACGCCTACTAAATTTAACATACTTCAGAAAGACAGACAATACAGTTTTGACTGTCGGATTGTTTTTATCTGAAGTCAAGACATTTTCATCCTCAACTAATTTGCAGCCCACTGAGTGATCCATACTGCAGCCAGCTCAGAGAAAGACAAGGTAAAACAGATGGAGCAATGATTCTTCCACTCTCCTGTCTTCCCATACCAACATCTACGACACTACGACATTACTAAAAGTGTTTAAAATGCAAGCAGTTGACTTTGAACTGTAGGGGATTTTGCTTCCATAAGGTCTTGAAGTGACTTGTGAGCTCATCAAAAATTCTGGAGTCCTAATAATCACCTGGTAGTTGATAACATCTTAATGTAGTACAGTGATTTCTAAAATGATTATATGACTATGTTGAAAGCATATCACAACTAAAAAGAAAATAATTTTTAAGGGCCTGTTTATTTATCAACAGCTGTAACCACATCTATATGCACGCTTGAAATAAGTGGAAAAGATTTATGAATTTAAATCCAAACTGTTATGAGTTTTGAATCTTAGGTTATGAGCTCAGCAGAAATGTGACGCAGGAGCTGCTTCTCACAGAGCAACAGCGTCTGGCATCCCTTGCTATTCACAACAAGAACAGGCTGCTTGTAGCATGCTGGGCTTAGTGGTGATGGGATTCAGCAAGGACTTCTGTAAGTCAGCTATTACTGTTGCTCAAGGAAGGCAAAACCATAAGTGGCACGGCCACCAACATCCACTGACTGGACTCAACAGGGGCTTTGACATTTCATTTGTGTAACCAACCAGCGCATCCTCGCAGTGGAGGAGAGCTCAAAGAAGTACAAAAACCAGTAACATCAGGGTAAAATGTAAAATAAAGAAAGCTGACCTTATCTTGATACCAGGTAGGATGGAGAGTAACCTTGGTTTTAGATGACAGCTGCACAATGAATCATCATGTTCCCTGAGATTATTAACAAAGAATAGTATCTTCGAGAGCTAGCCAGACCAGCACTGCGGGATGGGCGTGAGGCAGTGTATAGGTAGCTCAGCCCAATGTAAAGCATAAAAATTGGACAAATAATGAACTTTGAAGGAAGCAATGGGCTTGAGCTCGCTTCAATCCCCTTACTCCTCCCAGGAGACTGGAGATGCCCAGTGACATGGCAGTGATCGTACAGAGACCAGTGATGAGAATCATATTTGCACTGAGATTCAACTACAGTTGAATATTGCGATTGCTATATTTTGCTTGTGTTGTGATTTCAGTTCATTGCTGCATCACTTTGCTAAACCAAACCCCTGTGTAATGCCAAATATATCAGATAAGTAAATTAAACCCTCTTCATGTGGAATATCTAAAAGAACCTGGTCGGAGAGTATTGGACTCTGAGAAGCTACCAAGAAGAAAATTTTGCCTCTATGAGGTGTAGGATCTTTTGAATCCTGGTGAGTTCAGAACTGAGGAGAAGCTGTGATCTGGGAACTGCTACTAATTGTCAGAGACGAAAAATACTTTGCATCTGCTAAAGGCAACGGCTTTTTAGCTAGTCTGTTCTCTGGCACTTGCATTTCACGTGGAGCTTCCCTCTCGCAAAGAAGTGGTGTGCCTGTTTAGAATAGGAAACAGTGGTATTGCAATGCTGGACTGCAATTCATGGCTTGAAATAAGAGGGAATGTATATGAATAGCCCTTGACTCATGATCAACTCCATCTGCAGATTACTAGGATTAGAGAGGTAGAGTGTAAAGCCCTTTTGTAACAGTTAATGTATGTTTTATGCAGGGACTACTTGCTTCAGATTCAGTGAGAAACTTCTCCAGAACATTTATAATCATAGAGGATAAATAATGTGAAATATGTCCGTGGGAAGTCCCTGACTACTAGAGCTGCTCCAACTGGCCTATAACGACAAGTATAATCTTATTGTGTTGGATAATTCCTCATGTAAAGAGCATGTGTCTTTCACACTGTTTTTACAAATGCTAAAGAAAAACTCTCCGAAGTCGAAGCAAACAGGCAAATACCAGACATGGATGCCAGGTGACTTGCTCAGATGAAACAGTATTTGAAAGCAGGTTCTCACAATGCTACCAACTGGGAGGATAGGCTTAGATTATTTGATTGTGTAGCCCTTTGCCCGCTTGCTGAAAAAGACAAAGAGCAATTTCTTACCTTACTTCTAGTAAACAGAGTTCATGTAGCCTTGTCCGTATGTATTCTGCAGCTATTGGCACAGTTATTGGCAGAGGATGCTGTGCTGTTCAGTGGATGAAACACAGCTTTACTGAATTCAAACTGAGAAACCACACTAAAATGATTTACAGACTTATAGTCTGTCTGTATGCGTATACATAGTTATGATACATACATGCACATACACACAGAATACAGTTTCCATAATCTCTTTTTCTTATGGAAGTACTCATAAGAAGCAGCAGAAGTTGTTTTTTCTTTGCTAAAATGCACAGTAATCTGCCTTGTAGCCTCTGAAAGAGCTGTCTTGGAGCAGACATTCATACCAGGTGGCACATACTTGAGCTGAAAATAGCTCAGTAAAGGCAGTGAAGAATGTAAGAAAGTTCTATATAATGACATCTGAAGTGTCATCTGAAATTTGTTACTTTAAAATGATAGAATTTCTTAAAAAAAAACCAAAACACAAAACCATTGTAGAATGTTAAAAAGAAGGTTAGATTGTGGTGCACATGTAAACCTTATGGAAGATGGAATATGATGGAGAAGTGGTGTTGAGAGACACTCTCAACAGAGTAGTTTTTACTCTGTTTATTTAGACATGAATCAATGATTACATTAAATGCAGTATAGGAATGAATGCCCTATCTTCCCTCCATGCTTCTTCCCACCTCCACCTACCTACAAAAATTTGGAACATAGCTAAATGATACAGCTAGAGAGAAATATAAAATAAATCAACTTAACAGTGGACACACTTGAAGACTCACTTCACACAGGCCCATGTTTGTGAATCCAGTGAACTCTTGTGGAAGAGAAATATATATTTAGTAAACAAGGATGAGAAAAGTAGATATGCAAGATAGGTGGAAACTGTAGAGGGTCTATGTATTGAAAATTGTACTACTATGCAGCTTCTGAGAATAGCTCCAATGATTTCCTAGATAGGAGTAGCTAAGGATACAAATCTCTTGGGATTGCCTGACGTGTCTTACAATACCTGTCAACCTAATTTTGTCAGTGGGTATGATATATTATTAGAAGTGGTGGTAACCCAAGAGATTTTCTCAGGTACTCTTGCTACTAATAATCTACTATACTCACTGATCCTATGTAACTTCTGTTTCTCATTGTGTGTTTCTGAAAACTTCTGATAAGGTAATAATAAGAAGAGAAATCTTTAGAACTGATAAGAGAACTGGTTTGTTTGGACTGAGTTGCATAAATACTCAAAAAGTAAGACACTGTCTCTAACTTAAAGGTATATGGCATCTATTAGTTTTTGAGCTCATCCAGGAAACAAAAGTCATGTCCTGACTTTTCCAGACTTCTGTATGAATCGTGTAGGTGACTAAAGAATCTATGAATCTTTGGAACTAGAAGTTGTAATATTGATGGCATCAATACTGAGCTAAAGGCAGACCCAATAGTTTGTGCTAATTTGGCTGAGCCCCTGCTCTCAGAACTTGTTCCTGTCAAAGCAGAGGTGTCAATCATCAGAGCAGATAGCCCATTTTGGATTGGTAACTGTGCATGCAAATACAAGGAAATAATTGGTACTGTTGGTCTGAAGGGGGATTGTTCTTTAGAGCGATCAGAATAGCGAATCATAGACTTTAGTTTCCTTAGAAATCTACTCTTGCGGTCCTTAGAGAATTAACACAAGGATCTGTCCTCTCAGACTGAGTGGCAAAAAGACAGTTGAGGGCCGAATAAAATGCCCCATAAACCACGTAAGAAGAAGAACTCCTAAGTACTTCCAACAGAGAGCTATCCAGAGCTTGATGTATTCCATCATAGGTATATGAGATACACTCCATAGTCTGAGGAGGTGACTTCTGACATCTTGAGTCTTTTCAGAAAAACAGAAACAGTTTTTCCCTCGTTTCTCTCTCTCTCTCTCTGAAAGAAACAAAATACTTCAAGAGCCTGTTGCCAAGAAGTACAGAATCACTTGAACGAGCGTTATATTAATTTACAAAATGTAAATGCTGATATAACTACAAACACTAATGGGTCAGCTGAAAATAAGTCTTGGTCCACTCGAGGTGGTCTCAGCGACAGCCTGCTGAAGCATATTGCACCAGTAAACTGATGATTCAACACACAACATTATCACATAGGAAGAAAGTAAGTAATAAACACAAGTTCTACAAACCCCACAACATTGTATTTCAGGGACCAGATTCACCAGTCCTACATAAAACAATATTCCCACTGAAGATCTATTCTACTTAGTAGTTTTCCAAGAACTACTAACTGTGACTTGCTCAAATGACTGCTATTCTAACAAGTGTATTCTTCTAACGCTGCTGTCACTCCAGCAACCAAGAAGGCAACAGAGGAGGTAACATTTCTAATCTTTGCTGTTAACTACATGACGATGGTTTTTAACATTCTCTGAGAATTCACAGGGCGTTGGCAAAGTTTTGCATGAATCAGAATTACTACTAGTGGATCTGGTTTTGAAAAGCTGAAAAAGTAGTAATTGACAGAGAATGCCATATTCAACCATACTTCCATAATCAAACTATGAAATTTCATGCTTGTTGAACATTTTATTATTTATTTATAAATTTCTAAAACAGCATATCAAAAAAGTAAAAACAGAAACTATGAAGTATTTTGCCAATGCCCTTTTGCTAGTTACCGTTTGAAAGTATTAAATACTAGCATATTAAGTCTTGATATATTATTACCATCATCTTACTGATACTGTATCCCTTGACATTTATTGAGGTTACGAAATTTTGAGCTCTTCATACCACCTTTCCTTCTGGTTGAATTATGCTCAAAAAGTATTATTTGCTGATCAGTGATATATTGTGGCCACAATACATGGTCAAATAATTTGTTTATTACCTAAAAGGTCAGAAAAAAAAAGATGGTTGTCTTATTTATTTTCCATTTCGAGTATTAGAAACATAAACTTACATTGATGTCCCATAATTCAAACAAAGAAACTATTGCTATTAGCTCCTGTGATCCAAGAGGAACGGGTCAAGGATCTGCTTCATTGGCTGGATGCCCACAAGTCTATGGGGCCTGATGGTATCCACCCGAGAGTCCTGAGAGAGCTGGCGGATGCCGTTGCCAAACCCCTGTCCATTATCTTTGGGCAGTCTTGGCTCACTGGGGAAGTTCCGCTGGACTGGAGGCTGGCGGATGTTACCCCCATTTACAAAAAAGGGCGGAAGGAGGATCCGGGGAACTACAGGCCTGTCAGTCTGACCTCAGTGATGGACAAAGTCATGGAACAGGTTATCTTGAGTGCTATTAATGAGCACATACAGGTTAACCGGGTGATCAGGCCCAGTCAACATGGGTTTATGAAAGGCAGGTCTTGCCAATCAAACCTGATCACCTTCTATGACAGGGTGACCCGCCTGGTTGACGAGGGAAGGGCTGTGGATGTAGTTTTCCTGGACCTCAGTAAAGCCTTTGATACAGTTTCTCATAGTGTTCTGGTGGAGAAACTGATAACTGCTGGCCTGGATAGGCACACCCTCCTTTGGGTTAAAAACTGGCTGGATGGCCGGGCCCAAAGAGTGGTGGTAAATGGGGCTAAATCCGGCTGGAGGCCGGTCACCAGTGGGGTTCCCCAGGGCTCAGTGCTGGGTCCAGTTCTGTTTAACATCTTTATCAATGACCTGGATGAGGGGATTGAATGTACCCTCAGTAAATTTGCGGACGACACCAAGCTGGGAGGCTGTGTCGATCTGCTCGAGGGTAGGGAGGCCCTTCAGAGGGATTTGAACAGACTGGATCGTTGGGCTGAGGCCAATGGCATGAGCTTTAATAAGGCCAAGTGCAGAGTCCTTCACTTGGGGTATAAAAACCCCAAGCATCGCTACAGGCTCGGGGAAGAGTGGCTGGAGAGCTGCCTGGCGGAGAAGGACCTGGGGGTGTTGGTCGACTACTGGCTTGATATGAGCCAGCAGTGTGCCCAGGTGGCCAAAAAGGCCAATGGGATACTGGCGTGTATCAAGAATAGTGTAACCAGCAGGAACAGGGAAGTGATCCTGCCCCTGTACTCGGCACTGGTGAGGCCGCACCTGGAATATTGTGTCCAGTTTTGGGCCCCTTGCTTTAAGAGAGATATTGAGCTCCTGGAGCGAGTCCAAAGAAGGGCGACTAAACTGGTCAAGGGGCTGGAAAATAAAACTTATGAGGAGCGGCTGAGGGAGTTGGGGCTGTTTAGCCTGGAGAAGAGGAGGCTGAGGGGAGACCTGATTACAGCCTACAAATACTTGAGAAAAGATGGTGGGAAGGTAGGGGAAGGGCTCTTTACATTAGTGTTGGGTGATAGAACAAGAGGAAATGGGTATAAGCTTAGTCAGGGGAGATTCAGGTTGGATGTTAGGAAGTATTTCTTCTCCGAAAGGGTTGTCAGCCACTGGAATAGGCTGCCCAGGGAGGTGGTTGAGTCCCCATCCCTGGCTGTGTTTAAGAATAGGGTGGATGATCTACTTGAGGATATGGTTTAATGAGGATTAGGGATGGTTGGACTCGATGATCTCCAAGGTCTTTTCCAACCTAGAAAATCTATGAAATCTATGAAATCTATTGTCAAGTGGAAATAATGAAATTATTAGTTTCTGTAAAAGTGGCTAGTGTCCATAGAACAACTATCCTTTTAAAAGTCACATTGATTTGATCCCAAATAGTAGAGTCTGTAATACCATAAGTATTTCCTTTTATAGCAAAGGTCTAGCTGAATTGTGTGATTGCTGACAAAAATCTCTAAATAGCAACCAAGGTATTCCTTTGCACCGTTTTCTTACTGATCATTTAAAGTGTTTGCAAAAATGAATATAAATGGTATAGGAATTATAGTATTGGATGATGGTTGGTACTACTTAAATTGATTCAGCAGATATAATATTCTGATTATACCATTATCAGCAGAAAACTAAGAGTCAGGTAAAAATCATACAAAGAGGACCTAGCTATGCCAGTACGATTAGTAGCACTGTATCTCATTGTAGAGTCCCACAGTCTTTGTACTCAGCATATTCATGTTCAATTTTTTGCAAAACTGAAATGTGAAAGAATTAAAAACAAGGTGATGAATGTCACTAATCATTCTAAGCATAGTACAGACGGTTTCTGACTAAGTAGAGTTGCAGAGGGATGTCATGGTATTATGAAGCTGATTATAAAAGGGCAGGTGAAATTCAATGTAGGTAAGTGAAAAGTTGTAAGTCAGAAATGTCTTTTTTCGTACACAGTACTGTCTGCCTGTGCAGCAACGCCAGGGGAGCCAGCTATGTTCCAAGGGTGAAGCGAATGCTCAAAGCCGCTGCACCAGACAAGTACAGCCCGGCCACACAAGCTGGATCAAAAGGCCTTTTCAAGCATGCTCAATTTCGAGGGAGCTGTAGAGGGGCTCTAAATACAGAGGTCAGTTCACTCTCTTTGTGGTAGAACGGAGACTGGTACTATAGGATTCATAGTTATCTATTCTCTTAATATCATTCTGAATGCAGAACAGTTGTCACACAGTTTAGCTTATATATGTAAAATGTACATACAGCTGTACATATGAAAAAGCTTGGCATTTCTCCATACAGTAAGGATATTTTTGATTTAATTCCTTGCACAAACTAAATCTTCTTGAAGTTGTGCACAGTGACAAACTGTTTCATACAGATTTAAAGGATATTTTGCAACAGTTCTTTAAATTTTTTGACAGCTGACCTCCACTGATGTTAAAACATCTAGCTGCCTTATTTCCAGCCTATTAGATTTCGACTTGTTCAAAGTAGTTAGATGCGAAGCCCCCTGATGGTCATAGTACAAACTGACAACACTTGCTCTTTGCATCTCAGACCTGGCATATGTTTCCAAACCTACAAAGAAGAAATACAGGGAATAGAAGTAGATAATGCACATGAGGAGAAGACAAAAGTTGTGCAGCTTAAGCTGATACAGGAGTAGCAGTGAGATTTAATACTTTAATCAGCTCTCTTGCTTTGACATATATCTAAAGAAACACTCTCACAGTAAATTAGTAAGGGGAAGAAAAAAAACCTACTTAGAGCAAATTGAGGAGTGAACAAAATAGCATGGTTTGACTAAAATACCTCAAACGATACCATGTGCATCATCCTGCACTGATCATTGGGGTGGATAGTTATGTCTAATAAATTCAAGAAGGTTCTCCAAGAACAAAGGGCTTTGTGTTTATATAGTTCTTTATAGGATTGGAAAACCTAGGGTTCAACTCAAAGAATGGCAAAAAAAAGGGGCAAAATTCTCATATTTCCCTGCCATAGGCAGGGAAACCCTCCACTACACCAGGTTGCCCAAAGCCTCATCCAACCTGGACTTGAACACCTTCAGGGATGAGGCATCTACAGCTTCTCTGGGCAACCTGTTTCAGTGCTTCACCACCCTCTGAGTGAAAAATTTCTTCCTTATATCTAATCTAAATCTGCCCTCCTTCAGTTTAAAGCCATTGCCCCTTGTCCTATCACTACACACCCTTGTAAAAAGTCCCTCTCCAGCTTTCCTGTAGGACCCCTTTAAGTACTGGAAGGCTGCTATAAGATCACCCCGGAGCCTTCTCTTCTCCAGGCTGAACAGCCCCAACTCTCTCAGCCTGTCTTCATAGCAGAGGTGCTCCAGCCCTCGGATCATCTTCGTGGCCCTCCTCTGGACTCGCTCCAGCAGCTCCACGTCCTTCTTGTGTTGGGGACTCCAGAGCTGAACGCAGTATTACAGGTGGGGTCTGATGAGAGGAGAGTAGAGGGGCAGAATCACCTCCCTCGACCTGCTGGCCACACTCCTTTTGATGCAGCCCAAGATACGATTGTCTTTCTGGGCTGCCAGTGCACATTGCTGGCTCATGTTGAGCTTCTCATCCACCAGCACTCCCAAGTCCTTTTCCTCAGGGCCGCTCCCAATCCATTCTCCACCACCCAGCCCATACTTGTGCTTGTGGAATTGCACTCATTACAGGTCTCCACTTGGACATCAAGCTGTTGACTGCAACTCTTTGAGTGCAACCATCCAGTCAATTCCTTATCCACTGAGTGATCCATCCATCAGACCCACATCTCTCCAATTTAGAGAGAAGGATGTTGTGTGGGACAGTGTCAAATGCTTTGCATTAGTACACATACTGCGGCAAAAAGCATCTGTGTCTAAGAGCTTTTGTGTTTCTTAAATTATGTATTATATGCATCTGTATTAAAAAGAACACTATCAAGACTGCAAAGTTAACATTAAGAGCTGCCAGATCTGAAACCTCATGCCTGCTATGGCTGGGATTGAGTTTCAATGGAAAGAGGTTCAGGAGAGCACACTGAATTCACTCTTTGGTTTCAACGTACAACAGGACTAGGCCTTATCTTATTCTCACCTCTGAGAGTACCCAGTAACGTTTCTTCAGTGGTAAATATATTTAATCCATGAGGCATTCTGAGTTTTACAAGCCATTCCTCTATTGAAAATATGTCTTCTTGAACATAAAGCGAATATTAACGAAATGTTTGAATCTTACAAAATACCATAGAAGAATGATACTCACAGAAGGGACATTTTTCCCTGTGTCATCAGATCTCTCTTTAGTAGCAACTAATTACTGACCAAGGACACCAGTACTCAGCCAGAAAGAAATGCATAGCTAAAAAATTCTTATAAAAAGTTAGCTGAATATGAGGAATACAAGAAGTTGATATACCTGGATATTTCACAAGTAAATGATACTGTTTTCTTACTCTAAACATGCACTGGAAATGTCTTGGCTGTATTAAGTGAAAGCTAAGTAAAGAGGACAAAGTAAATAAAGTGACAAACTACAATCTTTGGAAAGTCAATAGTTTTGATAGACAAATAGTGAGTTTTAACCAAAATGACTTCTGTCACAATACTGAGCACTAAACCAGGCAGAAAACTACCATCCAGAACTTCAAATCAGTTGTACACTTGCACAATTGCTTAACAGCAATGATTTTAGAAACTCCTCCTAATCACAACGGCAGCATGCCACCATTAGCACTGCAATGGAGACACTGAGAAAACCACTCCTCTGGAATAATTTGTCAACAGCCTAGACGGTGAGGGCATTTAATGCACAGTGATTAGTGCCAGGCAGATTTCTTTAAAAATCTGCACTATTGGCAGGAAATGGTAGTGTTAAAGTGTCCAGACACTAAATTAGAAGAGTTTGTAAGCAAAAATAAGCACTGAGAAATCACCTAAAGGTCTTAAACTTTTACTTAAAAAGAAAAAAAGAAAAGAGAATATTTCAAGGATTCAATCTAGGAAAGCTAAAGCAGATCTGCAAAGATAAATACAGTATGAAACCCAGATATTTTATGAGACACAAATATAAGCAGCAAAAATGCTGAAAGAAATAGGGTGTTACTGGACAAAACACAGGATTTTGAAACCAAATATGCCAGTATACTTCTGGACATGAACTCTCAAGTGGGCAGAGCTGTTATTAAAAAATAGTTTATAAAGACTGAACTCCAGTAATTTCTGCTATAGTAAGCAATAAATGTGTGTTTTCATTATTCAGTAACTCCATTTGTACCAGCAAAGACTTTGGAAAATACAGAAAACTCAAGGAGAAACACTGAAAATTGTATTTTTAAGGAAAGTTTAGGAAGATCCACCACCTGTAGAATGGGTATGATACCATTCTAGTTCATGTGAAAATGCATTCTGTTGCTCCTCTTATAATCCATCCATTCAAGCTATTGAGTGATACATGTTAAATTAGATGTAATTATCTTTCTAACAGACATTCAGATTAGGTTCTACTTTTTATCTCCATATAAAATCCATCTGCTTTGAGTGAGAGGGCATGCATACGTACCCTAATGGTACAGAATTCTGAACAAGTCCCCCAGCAATAGTGAACAAGCCAAAGTTAAAACCTCAGAACTCAAAAGCTTTAAAAAAAACACCCCAAAAAACAACAACAACAAAACCCCAAACAGAAGAAAAACCAACCAACCAACCAACCAAACAAGCAAAAAAAGGCTCAGTACATAATTTTGGAAATACCTTTCAACTACAGCTGTACAACCTACACTAGCAAGCTGTATTGTAATCTGGCTAGTTTCTGTTCATCTGCCTTCTCACAAGAACACAGACACTTCCAGATATTCTAATGAAGTTGGGTTAACTGGGTTGGTAGAATAGGACAAAGCCTGGAAAGCCATGCTATATCAGACTACGGTGAGAAAGGGATTAAAAAATTAGCTTGGATGTCACAAACCCGTGTTCTGCTGTGGCCAGATCCTTGTCAGGACAAAAAAGCAAGCTGGAAGCATCAAAAAAGCACATTACCAGAAATCAACTGGGAGTTGAGGATTAGTAAGGAATTCAAGAAAAACTCAAAAGATAACCCAGATCTGGAAGGCACATCCAAAACATACCTATAGTATCACAGAGCTGTCAGCTCTGTCTCCTTTCACCCCTTGGACAGCAGTCTTGCTTCAATGGCTGCAGTCACTATGGAGTTGAAGCTCACCTGCGTTTCACTTCTGGCCCTGTAAAGACCAGCAGTAGCAGTTTGTGTTTTCCCTTTCACAGTTCAAAAAGGTTGACAACCAGAGCTGCCTGCCATCGATCGCTCCTCCAAGGGCATTAACACGTCTCACTTCACCCTGCAAACAATTAGATGTGTGCTCACAGCCAGCCGAATTGAAGGGTTAGCAACATCTGAAGCAGCACTCACACATCTGCTTGCAATCATCTGATCACACTGTTAATCGGTACAGCTACATTATTTCCTCCGATGGGCTTATGATGGATTTCTTATACTCCAGACCAGACATGGTGAAGAGCAAAATCTAAAGAGAATAGCTAATGCCCCTATTTTTTGAAGATGCTGTTTCTTTAATAAGTATCCATATTTACCTTCTATAGACAGTGTGTAAAGATCGCAGCATCAGTCAGCTCTGAATGCTTTGTGTTTTCTCCGCTCTCTTACAGAACAGAGAGAGCCAAGCATGGATGCAGGTTACTGTGCCATAAACAGCTGTGAAGTAATATACTGCCAACATGGCTGTAGGCAGTTCTCCTAGCTGGCCATATATAAAACTATAGTAAAGCCTTATTCGCAGGTGATAGTATCAGCATATCTAAATTTCTCCTCTGCCTTCCCAAGCTGCAAAGGAGAGAGCTTCAAATACAGGGTAATAAAAGCAGGAAACAAATGAGGGAGTTCAACAGGTGGAAGCAGAAACTGATGGAAGGAATAAAAACGGTAGGGACACTACTGCCCTACATATCCTATATATTCCCTGTGCATATTAATATGTATGTATACAAACATATAAACACAGATATTTATAAAGCATCAGAAGAGCCCCTTAAATTAGTAGGACTATGGAAGTGACAATAGCAGTAAGTCTTTTTACAGTCTAACTTGTGACAACATACACACTAGAACAACTTAACATGTATATATTACAATGCTCAGCTCATAAAATTAATAGTAAGTAACGCTTGCAAACATGTTAAAGTATTTTACAAATGCCAGCAAGCTGAGTTCCAGCATGCCTGAGATGCAGACAGGCACAGTCACACTGCAGGTGGTGAAAATAAGATACAGCAGTGATAACTATTGTCCCTAAGTCACCTAAAATGACTCTGACATAGCCAGGAAAAGACTTTTGATCCCAGAATTTCAATTTCTGATATCCAACACTGATCCAAAGCAAACTGTAATCTGTACAAAGTTTTGTGTATTACAGAAGCTGTTGGGTCAGTCTCTTAGAAACAAGACCATGCTGTCATTATTATATCAGTATATTACTAGTGTAGAAGAGCAATGGTTGCCAAACATTATGTTGCAAAAGCAATGATAAGCCAGTGAAACATTGTAATTAAAATAAGCAGTGGAAAGTTGTACTTAGTAAGGAAAACTACCATTTAAGATCACAGAAAGAAATATTTGAAGAGGAAAAAAAAATAAAAAATAAAGGAAGCTTTTATATTAAATAGAATTTTAATTCAAAAGAAAGAAATCACTAGATATAATAATATTCTGCTCATTTCAGTTCTCATCAGAAAGTCAACCATGAAAAAACCCCAACAATCACTGGGAAGGATAGAGAAGGTCATAGCGCAGTCCATACTGCCAAACTCCTTTCTCTTAGTCTCAAGGAAGCTGTGACAGCTTTCCAAATACTTACTGTAAATAGCACACTCCCTTCCCATCACAGAATATCTAAAGGTCAGTGGTGTCCATAAGTCTAACCTCCAGAAGTTTCCATAAACAAGTTTTGGATCACTTTTTATTTTCTAAATTTCTTACTACTACTGGGTGCCCTCTTTACATTCCTGAGGCCTGAAGACGTGCAGCCTGAGAACAATATATACTTTTCCCTCAATCCTAATTTAAAGGATCTGCTGCTGAAAGAAAAGAGGCTTTATACTCGTTGGTGTCTGTGATAAAGCAATGAGTTCTTGTGTTGCTGCAGGTTCTTAAAAAGAGCAGATTTGTTCACTGTGAAATGGATAATGGCCAGCAAGCATATTTCATATGATCAGACGCAAACATGTAATTGGTAGCTCTCAGTGTTCCACGCTTGTTTAGGGCTGGGGTCTAACAGTGAGAGGTTGATTACTCATCATCAATCTCATCAGCTATCCATCCCCCTACCCTATTTGCTAAACATAGATGACATCTGTAATACTTAAGACATCTGTGTTTTAAGAAGGCTTTGGCTTTCTCTCAACATCCTTTTTCATCATACTTGACCCGCAGTAAATCTGTAGCAGCAAATCTCATTTTGCAAACATAGAACATGGGATCACTGTAGACTCAGCCAAATGAGAAAACAAAGGTTAAGGAGATACATTTCTATTCAAACACACTTAGCTCCAGAATTAGCAGAGGCACCATGGAAAGTGCTTGGCTGAGTGCATCCATTTAAAAAGAAATTTTTTCTGAAGTTCATTCTAGTGCTAATAAGTGTCTCAACTAACACTGGAATGTCAATTGTTAGAAGGGAGAGATAAAACTTTTAGGATGTCCCAAACGAACTATGTTGGTACAGTTATGTTAAAACTGAAGAATTTTTTTGCACTGAAGTCTTTGAAATTTATGAACCCACAAACAAGGAAAAGCAGGAAATGACAGACTACTATTATCTTTTATCTTAGATTGTAAGATCTCTGGGAGAGATATTGCCTTTTTTTTGGGTGTCTTTGACTGAAACTTGGCAGAACAGAGGCCTGATCCCTGCCTGGCCCTCATCTGTGACCACTGGGTCAGCCGAGGGAGAGTTTGCCGTTGGCTTCAATGGACAATGAATCAGACCGGTCAGTAATAGAGAATAAGAGTAATAATGCTCACGGAGTAATACCTAAAAAGAGGGTCTTATAGGTTCTACATGTTTATTGCAAGGATAAAAATGATTGACAGTGTCTCTCTTGTCAATCTGGATCCTAGAAGGATGGAGAAGTCAGTCAGACAATGCAGAAACCAGCTGTTTTGCACATGTTTATGTGAATTATTGGAAACACAGTGCCATCATTTTTCCTTTTCAAGTAACATGGAAACTCAATTTTGTCGGCAAATGAAATGGCATAACCGAGCCATATTTTTAAGCTGAAGTTTTCTTGGATGGTATAAATGAAAAGTAATACCATCTGGAATGTACATCTTGTAACCTTAAATGAAGAGAGCTCCTTTTCAAGGAAGATCAGGAATTCATTCTGCCAAGTAGTATCAGCAGTGGGGTGGAAGGCAAGACACTGGTTTCACAACCTTCCTGGCCAATGGGGCAAATCCGATCTAGCCCGATGTAGTCTGTTTGTGTATCTCTTTTAGGAAGATAAGCTGGGCTGGTAAAGGGAAACACTTCCCAATCTCTCTGTTGTGAGGTGAGTCAGAGTTGTGGTGAAATCTGTGTGTTTCCAGCTCATCAGACAAATGCATTAGATGGCTCCTTACTTCAGTATGCCCCTTATCAAAGGCTCTGCGGGCAACATAAATCCAGTTCCATGAATTATGAATCAAAAGAGGCTCCCTGCTAGCAGCTTATTCCTACCCCCTGCAATGAAGCAAGCAGCAGGTTCCCTCACCTGACTGAAGGTAGCAACATGTGCTGAAATTGCCAAACTGATTTGAGAAGACTTATTTCCCTTCACATCAACTATAAAAGGATATAGGGCTATTTCCTTCTTCCCATCTACATGATTCTGCCTCTCTACTCTACTCTTGTGAGACTCCACCTGGAATACTGTGTTCAGCTCTGGGGTTTCCAACACAAGAAGGACATGGAGCTGTTGGAGCAGGTCCAGAGGAGGGCCACAAAGATGATCTGAGGGCTGGAGCACCTCTCCTATGAAGATAGGCTGAGAGAGTTGGGGCTGTTCAGCTTGGGGAAGAGAAGGCTCCAGGACGACCTTCTAGCAGCCTTCCAGTACCTAAAGGGGGCCTGCAGGAAAGCTGGAGAGGGACTTCTTACAAAGGCATGTAGTGATAGGACAAGGGGCGAAGGGTAGATTTTGATTAGATCTAAGAAAGAAATTCTTCACTCTGAGGGTGGTAAGGTGCTGGAACAGGTTGCCCAGAGAAGCTGTGGACGCCCCATCCCTGGAAGTGTTCAAGGCCAGGTTGGATGAGGCTTTGAGCAACCTGGTGTAGTGGAGGATGTCCCTGCCCATGGTAGGAGGGCTGATGATCTTTAAGATGATCTTTAAGATTATCTTTAAGGTCCATTCCAACCCAAACCATTCTATGATTCCTTCCCTACTGGAATTGCTTTCATTGATCTACAACTCCCTAACAGTGGTTGTCTCTGGTTTCAACTTTGGCAGCATCTAAAGCGATGCCTGTACATAGTTGCCCATTTAAGAGGCTGTAGCTAATTAACAGTTTGGTATGTCTACACAGCCCAGTGCTGCTCAGCACCAGTGCAAGACATCAGCTCAGATCCCAGGAGACACCCAGTCCCTGTGAGTGGGGAGGTGGGTTGAACAGTCCAGCTGCACTCTTGTGTTTTGGTGGCACTGCCTGGTCCTGTCACCTCAGAACAGCATCAGCACGGGGACATCCGCAACAGCTGTACCAGCTGTGCAGAGCTCTGCGGATCCCAGTATGGCTCTTACCCCACTTTCAGGTGATTACTTTGTGCGATAATAACAGAGTTAGAATACATCAAGTTCATTACCGTTCTCGTTTATTTTTCCTTCCTAAGGAAAGAACCGCTCAGGACCTTGGGAAGGGTCTGGGAGAAGGGTCGGGGTAGGTTGATGTGGGCGCGTGGAGCAGGCACAGGGATGGAGCCGGGGCTGAGGAAGGAGGCGGTTAGTTGCGCTTCGAACTCACCGAAACGGGGGAAAAAATGTTGAACCTCCTCTCCAGTCTCCCGATGGATCAGAAGTCTGCCGGATGGTTTTCAGGCTGTTCTCCACAGTAGCCACTGTGTGGCAGGAGAGATCAAGACTATGATTTTCCGAGGCGGGCAGCCGGCGAGCGGTGCCGCGCACAGCCGCCGGCGCCGGGCGGGCGCCATCTTGTCCGCCTGAGGGGGGCGGGAGGCGTGCGGGGGCCCGGCGGGTCGGGGTGCCGACCCGCCCAGCCCGGGGAGCCGACCCGCCCAGCCCGGGGAACTAAGACCCGCCAGCCGAGCAAAAGGCCCACGAGCGGACAGCTAATTACTTTTAGAGGTGCGAAAAAGTCCAGGTGAAGGCAGTTCGTTCTGTTCAATGGGCAGAGCGAATAACTGGGATGAACTTGACCGCCGAGGACAGTGCGGCCCGGCCTCGCCGGCCCGTCACGTCAGGGGCCGGTTTGGCGGCGGCAGCGGTTGTCTCCGCGGGAGCCGCCGAGGTGGAGTGTTTGAGAGGCGGTCTGGGTCCTGGTGTAGCTGGTTCTGAGCTGTCTGGGCGTGGATGTGCAGGGCAGCCAGGCAGGAGAATCAGAACCGAATTTTAAAGTAAACCTGAAGTAAAGTAAAGCCTAAAACCACGACATCCCCTCAAGGGAAGGCAATAAATAGAAGGCCAGGGAGTTCCTGTTGGCGCGACTAGGAATATTAAATGGCTTTTCACGTCTTACAATCCAACGTTCCTTAAAAGAAACGGAAAACTTGTTGATCCATACTCACACAGCAGAGTAGGGAGCTCTATTTTTAGCAAATGGTAGATTTTCTGAAAAACTTGCTTTCAGAACATCACAAGTATTAATGAAGTCAGATGCCACTTAATAAAAAGTTTTCTCAAGTCCCGAAAATAATACAGAAAGGTCAATGTGTGTTGTTGCTGCAAACTGGGGACAAAATTACCATTTTAAAAATACATTTTAAATTTGATTTTCCGGGCTATGTATAACAATAAATCAAAATAAACCCTTTTGGTTTGGGTTGACTAAAATGTTTTCAGTCCTACTCAAACCAAAATTATTTTCCATTTGTTTAGTTTGGCCACCAAACTGAAAAGCTAGTGTGTCATTAGCCATACATAACACCAAAAAAGACATCTCAAGAACAAGCAGAGTTTTAATTAGCTGCACTTCAGTATTTAAGATCGATGCTGAGCGGAATCACTGACAGAATATATATGTATATATATGTCCTGATCAGGAGTTTAAATTAAAAAATGTGATTTTTTTTTTCATGTTAATTTTGAATTAGATACTAAAAGCTTTAGAATTGAGTCAGGGCCTCTTTGAAGTAG
This sequence comes from Tauraco erythrolophus, assembly GCF_009769465.1. Classification (NCBI taxonomy): domain Eukaryota; kingdom Metazoa; phylum Chordata; class Aves; order Musophagiformes; family Musophagidae; genus Tauraco; species Tauraco erythrolophus. The sequence goes on from NC_141470.1 coordinate 55,095,092, forward strand.
TCATTGCATACATAGAGAGGAAAGATGGTGCCTGCTCTGTGCTTGTAGACAACAGAAATAAACAAGAGTTGAGTAATGCAAAATAAAAGACAAATATGATTATGATGTAATATGAGTAATAAGCTACAGTCTCAGCACATTTCCTTAAGTATTGTCAAACTAAAGGAAAAAAGCAAACCAAAACAATCCAAACCTACATCTCTTAACTAAAGCCATTTTGTCAGAACACACTTCAGGCAATACCAGACTCTGTTTAGAGAACGGTGTTAAACATAACCATGGGAACAATTGATGTTGAAATCCAAGACTACAAAAAAAGCAAAAGCACAAAAACACCCATATGGATTTGCAAAAGTTTCAGGAAACATGATCCAAATTTTAAGCAAATGGTTTTGATACGAACTCATGAAAATTAAAAATTTAAGGAACACATATAAATATTCACTTCTTATTTGCTCATTGTGGGAATGTTTAGGAATTCTGTAATGGATCTGTGCCTTGTACCTGGTTTGGAGAAGACTTCTCTGCCTTACAAATCCCTACTACATTGCAATGGCCAAAATGTTTGTTTTACGTTTCTCGTGGTACAGTCTTACAGAACTACGATATTAGTCCTGAAAGGCAATGTGCATGTAGCCTGGCTTTTGTAAAACATATAGAACGTATTTCCAGCATATGAATGTGGGCATTGGTCTCAATGGAGCTACTTAGCTTGCTAAAAAATTTGATTAAGCTAGCCTGATAGGATGACTACCTGCGTAAGACTGTAAGTTCTTCAGTTCTACGAGCAACAACTTTGCACTGGTTACAGGTTAAACAGGTTTGCAACTAAAGGAAAGAAGAACTGTGAGAAAGCTTAAATGTTGGTCAGCTGAAGACACTATTGCTACGAGAAGTTGCTATGACAAGACTGATCCTACTTCCTTGGACATCTGATCCTCTGGCTAAAGTTCAAGAGAGAAGTTTGGGTGTGCATGGAATGAGGAACCAGAATCCACATGTCAGTGGCCAAAGAAGTCATAATCGGCCAAATGGAACAAACAAAATATCCTAGAGTAAGGAAAAAAACCCCAAAGTTATTCAAGTTTATTCAGATCACAAAGACCTAGTCTTTCATGTGATCTTTTTACATGGTCCTACTGAATTGCTAGACCTTTGAGACTGATTTTCTTTGTGCACTGCGAAGTGAAAATCAGAGAGCACTTAATAAACAGTCATTGGTCTGTACCAAACTTCTGCTCATTTATTCAGCTATATCCCAGTTTTGGTGCTGTAGAATTTGACATAGATTATATGAACTACTGTAAAATCTACGGGGGGGGGAGGAAGAAATACCGTTCTTAGGATTGCAAAGACAATCATGGAAATACGAATCAAGTGTGTTAGCTTCCTAAGTCCATAGCCAGCCAAAACCAGTAACACCAGGAGGGTGAACTTGACCTCTGCATCTCAGTGGGTTGTTTACAATTTTTCCCTGTAGGTTTCAAAGTCAGTATTGCTGATCTCCACTGTTGGTCGTTCAAAGAGATGTGTCTTTCAGGAGTTCATGTCCCAGGACAACCTGCTTTGATTAGTTACTCAAGTTGCTCTTCAAAAGGCAGAACTGACAAAGTTTGACCTTGTTTGTGTTGCTGATGATTAGGTTGTGTCCTGGATCATATCTTTCAGTAGCACCCGTTGAAATGTTGCTTCAAGTTAGCACTTTGAGGAGGGTCTCCGGGATCAGGTCTACATACTGAGCATTTTTTTCCTGCAGACTTGTATAAACATACTACCCAGTAGATAGGTTTTAGTGCATTGGCGTGCTAAGCCTTCCCTCTGTTTTCTCATAGAAATGTCTTCCAACTTAAGTATAAAACAGGTTGTTTATCTTGCTGTCTTGTCAGCAGCAACATCTGTCCGTTTCCCATGGCATATCTGAGACACTGAGGTTATGGCTGATTAGAGCTATATTTAGCTGAGTTGGTTGTAAAATCTATGCTTTGATGTGAACTTTAGAACAGTCAGCAGCAGCTGCAGGTGAAAATTCTATCTTGATCATGGATGACACACTGACTAAGCAGGAAGCAATATGAGGGTTCATATAGACAATAAATGAGCTATTTTCTCCTAAGAAATAGCTGCAGCTCTATCAAGACTGAATGGAAGTAAAGTCAAATTGTGTTATTAAAGCACCTTTCATCTTACTCAGTCACAAAAGGAACATGCCAATATCACTTGGGAAAGTGAAGCTTTTCCAGGTACGTTGCCTTCCCTAGCCATTCCAGCACTTCACCAGCCTGAAGCATGACACCAGATTGGGATATAGTATTCACTTGTTGGGAGCTGAAGGAGAACTGTTCATTCCATCATATCTGGATATCTGAGTGTCTTTGCTGTAAGTTGTTAAAGCTTCGATTTGTGGACATAAAAGAAAAAAACCTTTCAATGCCTTTGTGGACCCATGGCCAAAACTAGCAACAATAGTAATTGCACAGAGAATTGTTTGTTTCCCAAGAGACTGGAACAGCCCCAAATGCAGCATTTGTTTGGCGTATACCTTCAGGATCAGCATTTGCATTGTGACCTCATCTGCCTGAGGGTGTTGCAAAATGTGTATCTTTTTAATAATGCGATAAGTTTGATGAAAGGCTTCATCAGGGTTTGTCTCTTTCCTTTGCCAAATGATACTATCCTGAGGCACAGGTCATTGCATCTAACACCAAGGGTACGCTGGTGATTTCTGCTAGGCTTAGCATTCTGTGCCACTCAGGGGAGGGGTGCCTGGATTTTCTACTCCCTTTTTCTCCTGCCTTACTTCTCTTCCATCTACAGAATCTGTCTTTGCCAGCTGCCGTGCCCGTGAGAGCAGAACCTGGAAATTTCTGACTCCAGGCACCAGTGGCCCCTTTGCATGTGCAAAGTTTGCATTTCAAACAGGATGATTAACTTAGTAATAAACCTCCTGCGTCAGTGTGTTGATATGACCTAAATCCTTTCCCATGTTTACAGGTCATGGCAGTACTTTACCAGGCAGACTCTAAGCCCTACAGTGTGACTCGTCTTCATACCACCCCCTGTGTGTCCTACCTCAGCTGACTCTTCTGGGAGCATTTCTTTGCAGACTGGAGTCTACAAGAACAAAGCACTGGACACTGACCTGCACTTGACTTGTTATTTAAGAGGGTGTGTGGTTTGCCTCCGTTTGGGGCTATGTCGATGCATCCACAATGACCACATACAGAGAAAGAGTCTCATTGCCGTGATCTGTTTCACTGCTCAGGGCAAAAGACACTGATGGTTCAAGTGGGAACTGTCTTCCTCACCTGTTAATCATTATCCTGGTTTTGGCTGGGATAGAGTTATTTTTTTTCCTAGAAGCTGGTATAGTGCTGTGTTTTGGATCTAGGATGAGAACTGTGTTGGTAACACACTGGTGCATTAGTAGTTGCTGAGCAGTGCGCACACTAAGACTTTTCAGCTTCTCAAACTGCCCTGCCAGCGAGGAGGCTGGGGGTGCACAGGGAGCTGGGAGGGGACACAGCCAGGACAACGGACCCAAACTGGCCAAAGGGATATTCCATACCGTATGATGTCATGTTGAACAACACTACTGAGGGAGTGTTGGCCAGGGGGCAGTGGCTGCTGCTTGGGGACTGGCTGGGCATCAGTCAGTGGGTGATAAGCAATTGCATTGTGCATCACTTGTCTTCTATTATTATTATTTTTTTTTCCCTTCCTTTTCTGTCCTATTAAACTGTCTTTATCTCAACCCATGCGTTTTACCTTTTTTCCAGTTCTGTGTGGTGTTTAGCTGCCTGCCGGGTTAATCCACAGCAGTCACGTATGTGTTCTGGTGAGGTCCAGCTTTGCTGCTTCACAAAAGGAAGAAAGAAAAAAAAAAGTCACAAGGAACCTCAAAAACCTCAAGAACCTCTGTCACTTCTGCACCTCAGCTGACCTCCAAGCAAAATGTTTCATACAGCCAGGCCCAAGTCTTCATATGGGCCAGCAGGTTTTCAGAAACCTTCCAGTACCCAGCAGCGGACCTGCTGATCCCACCACACTTGCATTGTGAAATGTAGATTACGCTACTCAGAACTTCTGACATGCCACATTACAAGAGCAGCAAACCCAGGGGCATTGAGGTAGAATTAAGATCCCATTTGCCTCCTCAGTACAAAGGATCTTGGAGTTAGCATCTCTGTTAAGTATCTGAACAGCAGCATGTACTTGTAAAGTAAACTAAAAGCTCAAATTCTTGGAGGGATGGGCAAGAACCATCATTTCTTTTCCTATATACAGTACTCAGTGTCAAAATAGATAAAGGAAGTTAGTGTTTTAGAAAGGCATTAAGCATTCACTAGGCATGGGAAATCTTCCTCAGGCAGACGTACTGTTACGAGTTACAGCATTTATCAGCCGACCGATGATAGAGTTTACTCTAAGTCTGCTCTTTCAAAGTGAAACCATATGTCGAATGGCAAAGAGTGGAAGCCTCATGTAAATGCAGATAAGGCTGTTTATTAAGCTATGCTGGTGGGTATTTTGTGAGAGAACTTTCTTTTACAATATTGTTAAGGGTTCTATAAATTCTAATCAGTATGTGCAAACAAATTTACAGACACTGGATATAACAGGATTTAAGTTAGCTGTCAGATGACAGTTCTGAAAGATAGTGGGACCTGTACTACCAGGTGTCAAACACCCACCACATCAAAACTTTGTATAGTTCCCATGTTCAGATGTATGAATAATGTTAGTTTCTACAGTACAAGGAGGAAGACAAGCTGATAGTAATTTTTTTCCACTGCTCTTGGAAATTTTATGTTGCAGAAAGGGTGTTTGATCTTGGAACACAAGAGGAAGTCACATTTGCAGCTATTCCCTAAGAGTTCCAAAAGCTTGAGTCTACAAAATGTCATCCTGCTGGGTCCCCTAGGAGCTGTAACTGAGGGTGCAGGTTTGGGTTGTGACTATGTCTGTCGGTCTCCGTTCTTGGTGATTGCCTGCAGTGCTTCCTTGGAGTTGCAGTCTCCTTAGAGAGAGCAAGTCCTAATAGAGCACAATGAGGCATTTGAGATACGACTCCCATGGGATCGTCCAAAGTGAGGTTTTTCAGCTTTTGGCTAAAAGACTAGTCCTGAGTATTTAATTAGTTAATTTAAAAGAAAACAAGGTTTTCCCCAGAAAGCAGGCTTTTTGTTTAAAAATGTGCATTTAATAAAGAACTAATTTTCTGCCAAAACTGTTTCAACCAATGCTGGGAATTATATTCCCTGACAAAACTACTTGAAAATGGATTTCATAATGTAGAGTAAAATGCGGGCAATTTTTTCCAGATGACTTTAGAGTAATGTTGTTATTATTCCTAAACTAAACATGATAAACCTAGGAAACATGGAATTAAGGTTAATGAAAATCTAGCACATTAAAGATATGGAAAATACATCGTTTGAGCATGAAAATTATTTTAGTTTCTGCCATCTCATGCTGTAACTTGATAGTTATGAAAAAAAGTTATATTTGGTTTGATTTACTCCAAAGCATCTTAAAGCAGCCAGAGTGCACTGAATAATCAAATAGTTTTCAGAAATACTTTTTATTGCCAGAGTAGCACAGCTGTCTAGCCAAGCTCAGCTCTACTGCTCGTGTCAGTTCCCTGCTACCTTTCGGGCTTCTCTGTTCTTCCTGGGGCCTTCCTCTGTACACAACTATCTTGCGGTCCTTCTGCCAGTTTCTTCTGCAGTTCCTCCCTATAGATACACATAAACCAAATGTATAAACTCACCAGACAGAGAAGCACACATCAGCTTTATACTACCCCGTATTCACTTGGGCATGGCTTATTCTTAAGTCTTCTGCTTCTTTCTTAGTCCACGTCTTTGTGGAATGTAGGTGGTGCGATGAGTATTTTATGAGGAAAATATATACAATTAACAATGATTCTGTAATTTCATAATACAAAATATATTTTCCTTAGGAATAGTATAGCATTAGAAGTTACTTTTCAAAAGTAACTCCATTGGTTTCAAAGGGCCATTCTAGAACTCCAGAGAAAAGGTGCTCTCTTAAAATGGCTCCTACTCAGCATTTCAAGGGAGTGTAAGGGCCACCTTCCTCAGTCTCACTGACAGAGTAAGACAAACACCTCCCTACAGCAGTTACTCAGCTGAAGTTAATTTTGACCACACCTCTGCTCAGAGTAACTGGAGGTGGAAGCTGTTTTCCAAGAGGGCAGTTCTACTGCAGGAGTTTTGATTTCCTGTGAAATGCAAAAAAAATCCATTCAATTACAGTGTGCTTTTGCTCTGTCTTTTTACCTCCCCTGCCCTGTCTCCAGTGACTGAATTTGTTGAGATGTAGTTAGTTCTTTCTACCCCTCTCCCTATAGTATATTTTCAGTTCTGTCGTTAAAATCCTTTTTTTGTTTATTTTGTTTGAATGGGATATAATATTTTAAAACCAAAGACTTGCGAGTTTGGGTGCAATTCTCTTTCTTCCCCTCAGCTATACACAAAGAAGCACTTAGAGGAAATCTGTGCAATAATGACTGGATGGAAAGGCAGAGCTTTTCATGTTGAGACCTTACCTTAAGACCTAAGCCTTTTTACAGAAAATGAGCAGTGGAACTGAATAATGATTTTTTTTTTCTGTCTATTCCACAAGAAAAGAGCTTCTGAAGAGAACATGACAGTAAGTACTCAGCTAAGTCACTTAATTCAGTTCCAGTTTTCATGCAGTGCTTCACATGCAACCTTGGAACTGCTCATGGCCATGGACTTTTATTTAAATAAATACTCATTCCAAGGCAGAAGGTCTAAGTAATTAGAAAATAAACTCAAACAAGATCTTCTGCATATTCATTTTTGTCTGTAAAAATCTCTATTCATGATTTCCGTTGTGATGTTTTTATTGCCTCTGCGTTCTGTGCCCAGAGGAAAACTCACAAAATCAGCTGGGCAGGGGTGAATCACAAGTGTTGTAGGAGCACCTAGCAACGCTGCACAACAAGGGGAGATGGGAAGCTGATAACCACATTAAACAGCTTACAAAATTAATTAGAAGCTTACTAAGGCAAAGTATGGTTATCATGGTTGGCCTTTGTCCAGAGCATACAGTTTATAGTAGTTAGGTATTCGGTATCAGCTAAAAGTTATTTGTTCATCAAACAAGAAAAGAACTTTTACTTCAGTTAGAAACTAAAACCAGAAAGGACACATGGGATTTTATGGCAGAATTCTTGCTGAAATTGATTTTTAAAAGTTTCTATTCTATTCTACTTTGCATCTGTGAGAGTATCCGGGGTTATTCATGAGGCAGGTGCTCAAACGATGTCACAGTTAATGTTTAGCATCATTTTCTCATAGGTCAGATCCTTTCACACCCTTTTCAAACAGAAAGTTGGCATTAGACCACATGATATTGCAAAAGGAGTCGAGATTATATACCATTCACACAATGTCACGTTGCCAACAGGAAGCTCTGTAAAGGGAAAAAAAAAAAGGTTTCAGTGTGTAAATTAAGTGTAACAAAATACTGTAATCAGAAAATCAACATAAGACATGGTGGGCCCGGTCCTGTTGTACCTGGACTCGTTCGGGAATCAGCAAAGAGCTGCTTGTGCGTCAAACTTGTAACAAACATGAGTGAACACAGAAGGGCTTTGAAATTCAGAATGTGCTTAATCAATTTCATCTGGAAATACAGACCATATTATAAACCCGAATAGGTTGGGACTGAAATGTAAACAAATTAATTTTAAAACTCTCCAGTGGTGGCGCTTGAGTTTCCGACTATCCGTTACAGTAAGGTCAGAGAAGATCAAGCACAAGCTACCTTCTTAAACTTTACCTCATAGAATGCGGGTTTTTTTAATGATGATCTTTTACATGTTAGTAAGCCAAAACACATTCAAGTTCAAAGCAGCCACCAGTTCACCAAATTAAGGAAAATTCAGCTTTAAACCAAGAACGGAATATATTTTCTTGCTGCCAGTGTTTTAATCCATGTTATTAGCATAGCTCTTCACTCCGACTAAATCCTTGCTGTCCCTGTAGACAGAAATATCAGATTCCAGCCGCTAAGTCAAAAAGAAACTGATGGTACCATGGGATGAGTCTTAAAAAGAAAAGAAACAAACTAAAAGCATTTTCACTGATTTCAGTATGGTCCTGCTTGTTTCCAGGAGAGAGACTGGAATGAAGTCCACCCCAGTTGTATACCACCATGATTTTATTGAAGGCATCTTTTTCCTAGTTCATTAAATGCCACTGTTAACAACTAAACTGATGAAGGTGGGCTTGGAGAGTGAAAACCCCTAAGGGAGCTTCCAAAGTGAGACTAAAACCCAGCACTTGCCAAACCTTTTCAACAGTCCTTTAGAAAGCCATATTTCTGGCTGGTGGCCTGACCAGGAGCCCTGCGCGTGCTTGGCACACCCCTTGCAATGAAAGGTGCCCAAGGAACGCGTGATGAGGCCCCTGACTGAGGAACTCAATGCACCTTTGTTTTACCTTTTTGCTCATACCTGATGTAATGGAAAGCTTTTACGAAACAATTTATGGGATAGAATAGGCAATAAGGAATTAACGGATTAAACAAAAGGTAGAGGTGCTGTGTTTGCTGAAAGTTGTGCTTTATGGTAATACTAACATTATATTTACCATGCATACCATTACTGTCTCAGAAACATGTATCTACGCAATGGGTGAATTATATAAGGTTATTTCCTTGCCATCAGTGAGGTGAGTGCTTCATGTTCCCTTTGCAAAATTAACTTTTTGTCAGTTTTAATTCTGAGAACTGCCAAACTTTCATGAAAGGACTAAAAAGCCAGACAAAAAGAGATATCATTTTAATTTCAGTAAAGACTTTTCGTATGTCATTTTTGGATTGGTGGGTTTTAAAGACTTCTGCAAGCCAGCAAACTAAAGGAGTAAAGAAAACCACATTTTCATTCATCTTCAGCAATAATCAAACTTTTAAGATACGCAGGTTACACCTGAGCACATTCTTCTTGCTCCAGTATTTTATAGAGACGTTAAAGTGTTGCAAGGCAGACTGAAAAGTTGAAGCAGATATTTTCCAGCCGAAACTTCCTTGTTGTCTGTGATGACGTGAGTATTCAGTTCATCCCTAGCAGACACAGAGAACAGTCATTCTCTGTCCTCCTTTTCAACAAACTTCTGCCTATTAGTATATTAGAATTTTATCTCCATGCTCTCTTTTTTCCAGCTTAAACAACCCAGTACCTTTACTCCTTACTCATCGGTCAGATTTTCTTGTTCTTAATCTCATCATTTCCTCTAAACTCTCTCCATTTTGTCCATATCTGTCTTGAAAGATGATGACTATAGCTCGAGACCGTCCTCCAGCTGCGGTTTTCCCAGCATCAGGTGAAGCAATGCATAGCTCTGTGTCATCTGTGCAAAACTCTTAACTATGGTTTTATGCTGGTATTTCCCATTTTGAAACAAGTACTATGTTGCCAGTTCAAATATCTTTATTCTGAAGCACAAAATACCAGTTTTACCCTCTGAAAATGTGTGCTGTACCCATTTCTACTTTCAGTATAAACCTCCAGAAATGACTGCACTATAGTTTTGCCTTTACTGCCTCCTTCCTGTAAATTCCAACAGCAGGCTAGTTTACTACAGACATCAGGAAATGTTTCAGTGTTTTTAAGTAAATGTAATTTGGGAGGCCTTCAGTCAGCTTGGATGAACAGTAAATGAGCAATTAACCTCAGGACCCTGGAATATTATCCCTGACATGGTTGTGCACTCGAAATTGAATGGAATACAATGAATCAATGTCATTGTATCATACTGCAGTGGCTGGAATGGTGGTACCAAGACCTTGGTAGCCTCTCTTTCTCTCTGATGGTTGCCTGAGTGTGTATTTTCCCCATATCTGACATTGCAAATGTGATACTGAGCTCTGCCCCCTTTACTGTTCACGTTGTTTTGCACCTTCCTTCTGCATTTACAACCAATACAACAAAAAGATCTGCTGCCGAAGTGCCGGACTGCCTTTTCTATGGAAGTACTCAGTATGGGCTTGTGGAGACTATGTGGCTGGAACTGAATGACTGCCAGCGGGATATTTATAGAGAAAGATGCCACCTTCACGGAGGGAGATGATATGAATTCTGGCTCTGGGCAAAATGTGCTGTTTAGCTGTGTGGGATTTGAAGAAAGTGTCACCTTCTTTTTTGGCTGGCGTATTTCTACTCACAGTAACAAGCTCACTCGACACAGGACCAGCTCTTAACAGTGCTGCTGCCAAGACCATTCGTTTCCAGGTCTATGTGTGTGTCTCTCTCTATGTATGTATGTAAATGCATGTATGATGCCAAGTAAATGACAGGTCCCAGGACTCCAGAATATCGGTGTTTTTCCTCTTTGCCATTTCTGGCTCTAACTGACGTCCAGGCAGCTGGATGCCAGTTTCCAACACAAACACAGTCCCATTAGTTTCTCAGCTTACACTCCATGACTCCATTTAACAGCAGTCGGTAGCCAGTGTGCTTTCCTGAGAACCATGTGCTTTACCTGCCACAACTTGGCCCCCTGATCCTTTCCCCATGAAGAATTTCTTTGTGGTAGCAATGCCGCTGCCTTTGCCTGCGCACAGGGTACTGGCACGAGGAAAAAAAGTCCTGTGTGGCTGTCCAGTCTGCTGCAGGTTCATCTGCGTCTTCATCAAAATGCTGAGCATTGTTTTAGCTTGTGTCATCTGCTGCAGCATGGGGAATCACCACGTTTTTTTTTCCCCATGACCTCTTTGTTAGTGTTGCAGGCCTTTATTGTTTAACCTGCTTTGCTCCTTGTGCTTTGGATCGCCTATGACATACATTCTGCCGTAGCCTTAGTAATTCTGCAGGAGCTCCTGCGAGCTGGATGACTTCCACTGCTTTGCAAAGTCCAATGGTTTTATCACAAATTAACTGTACAGTTTGTAGTGTCATAATTTACCTTATTTTCCAGGTATGATCCTGTCTCTTCTTGGGGCCTCAATGAACTCCTCCAAATTGAAAGATTGTAATATACTTCACCTTCTCTTTCTACAAATGTGAATTTAGTAATTTTTGCTTTTACATGTAGTGCAGTCCTTATATTTCTGTAAGGTGGTTTCATATACAGCCTAAATTAATCTCTGTTAATTAGAAAATAGATCTCCGTTAAGAAGTAGTAAAAGCCTCAAGCACCGCATTGCCAGGCGTGCTCTTAGGAGGCTGTGGCACCCAAATGCCATGCTTTCCAGATTTCTAGACTCCTGCTTCCCTGGGCATGCTTTAAAATGACTAATGGTCTAAATTCTCCAAATTTTATCCTTGGAACTAAGATTTGCTGCATAGTTCTACATGGCTATGTGCTTGTAGTACCTGTGATCTCAGCAGTGGGGAACTCATTAAATCCCAGAGGGAGTTGCTGGGCTAATTGTTTAGTGGATGCATTTCCAAGCATGCATTGTTGGCTCCCCTTACAGGATCACAGAAAAAAACTGAGGATCACAGAAACCAGAAATTACTCTACTGCACAAAAGTAGTTCACTGGAACATTTGTGAGCTTATTATTTGATACTGCATATCGTGATTTAAGTCCTGTGACCGGCGACAGAGTCTTTGATGTGGCACAAAGTTCACGCAGCACGGGTAGCAGCTGCTCACCACTTCATGCATCTCTGCTGTGTCTCAAGCCTCACCCAAAAGGCCCGCAGTAAGGAATAATAACAGTTTCATTCTTGTCTCTCCCATTGTTTCTTTCAACAGAAGTGGACACCTTCTCAGAGGAGACACCCTTGGACTGAAAGCATCATATCGTTTTGCGAAGGCTCGAACACTTAACTATTTCCAGGGATAATCAGCTGGGGTTGTACTTGAACTTCTTAGAACTACAGCTGGGTAATCCGTTGTGCATCCTTCAAGATCTACCCTTCCTGTAAATACTTTGCCACCTTTGCTACTGACAACCTACATCATTTTTATTTGGCGTACTGCAGATAAACAGGCAATGCAATAGTAAAATGAACCATAAGTTCAGATTTTAGATCAATATCAGTCAACAAAAGAAGTTATTAAACATCCTCTACAGAAAGCCAGTTATTGAATGAATGCTGCATGAAGGAAATTCAGCCTCACTCAAAGTAAACGTGGCCAATCTGTTTGCAGTGCCCAAAGTCAGAAATGCAGGAGCTCAAATGAAAAAACAAAGGTCTGAAAAAATCATTGCTGTTTCAGCTCTTCGAGGTATTTAATAACACAGATAAGGACATATAAGGAGGTGAGGCTTTAGCTGGAGGAGGCTTTTTAGAACATATATTAAAACATCAAACATAAGCAATATTTAATGTATTTTATTGATTTAGGTCTCTTCTGTGAGGTAAGAGTTCTCTCTGTTGCATCACAGGAAGAAACAGACTTGGCGTCAGCGTCGAAGACTTAACCTTTTCTATTGAGGCAAAAGTCACCCACCACTTGCAGCTCACTAGACAACTAGTTCAGAGAAACATTAAAGCAGCTTGTTGGAGTGTTGACAGAGATCACAGTAAATATTCTTCCCCTCTACCTCCCTCTTCCCTGCCATATCAAGAAATCTTATTTAGCATGACAGGTGCAAATGGATAAAGCTTACTAGTTGATCATGAAGCTATATTTTAATCAGGAAACAGTAAAACTGAGCAAGAAAATCATGGATCTCCAGGGATATGAAAGGCCATGAAAGATAACTCTGCATCAGTCCAGAATATGGGTGAGGGTTCTTCTTTCCCATTTTCACATGAGCTGCTGAAAGTGTATTTCCAGCCCTGAACACTTTTCTCAGACCCCAATGCAGCCTACTGAAGCTTTCCAAGGGTGAACAGCAGCAGCCACAACTTCTTTCTTTTTAGCAGAAGATTGTAGTTTCTGTGGCTTGCATGTCCAGATCCCCAGCTAAGATGACCTGGCACAGACCTACCAATGCACAGTCCAGTTGTAAACTAGCTGAGGCTCTGCACCTAAATATTGGATTCACGGCTTGTTCTGCCAAAATTCCTGCTGAAGTGATGATGCAGTTGGCGTGGCTGATACGCTCATTGCTTTTGTTGACCAGGCTAGTGCTTTGGTCTGTTTGTAAAGGGACATTTGCAAACAGATTTGACATTCATTTCTAAAGCACAGGAGAAAGTTGTCATTCCGATGACCTTCCAGGTCCATCCAGCTGGATGTGTTTGACTCTGGTTTATCTCTTAGGCAACTAAGAGAGGTGCAGATAGGGAAAGGGAATGAAGTGCCAATGAAATAAAGTAGCTGAGAACAAGTGGATGCCATAAATACCACTCAGTTCAACTAGAGTATCAGCACCTGCTGTATTTTTCAGAAAGGGTGTTTGTAGGATTTTTACAGCCACGACAAGGAACAGTGTTGCTGACAGAGAATACTGAATCCACACTGATGTTACATTTCCTTCTCAATGAATTTACTCTCGCATGTATCAAGAATAGTGTGACCAGCAGGAGCAGGGAAGTGATCCTGCCCCTGTACTCGGCACTGGTGAGGCTGCACCTGGAATATTGTGTCCAGTTTTGGGCCCCTCGCTTTAAGAGAGATATTGAGCTCCTGGAGCGAGTCCAAAGAAGGGCGACTAAACTGGTCAAGGGGCTGGAAAATAAAACTTATGAGGAGCGGCTGAGGGAGTTGGGGCTATTTAGCCTGGAGAAGAGGAGGCTGAGGGGAGACCTGATTACAGCCTACAAATACTTGAGAAACGATGGTGGGAAGGTAGGGGAAGGGCTCTTTACATTAGTGTTGGGTGATAGAACAAGAGGAAATAGGTATAAGCTTAGTCAGGGGAGATTCAGGTTGGATGTTAGGAAGTATTTCTTCTCTGAAAGGGTTGTCAGCCACTGGAATAGGCTGCCCAGGGAGGTGGTTGAGTCCCCATCCCTGGCTGTGTTTAAGAATAGGGTGGATGATCTACTTAGGGATATGGTTTAATGGGGATTAGGGATGGTTGGACTCGATGATCTCTAAGGTCTTTTCCAACCTAGAAATCTATGAAAAATCTATGAAATCTATGAAAATTTTGGCACTATATGCAGAGTCAATACCAGAAATTCCATTGTGGTATCCTTTTGAATCCATCACACTTAAAGCTTTAATTTACACACACAATGCGATTTGTCTACACTGAAGAATGATAATCAGCAAGGTTGCATTTGGTCTACAAAATGCGTAATGTGGAGAGACAGCAAAGTCTAACAAATCACAGCAAAGGACCAGAGCCTCAGAGATCCTCTTCTACTCCCAGGATCTACTTCACCTTAGCACAAGAGCTTGGTTAAAGTGCCCCTAACATCACCAAGACTCTACTTCCTTGCCTTTGACATTAGAGGAGTGTACTAGTCCTGATTTTTGCAGCCCTTTCTCTCTATGTTCATCCTGTTTTCCCTACTTTTCTTTCACGGGCATTCCAACCCACTTTTTTCCCTACATAGACTTACCAGCTTGAGTCAGTCATGTTAATCACAAATGCAGATTTGATTGTCACAGTTTCATCCAGAATTCCTTGGGCTTATCTCTCCTGCTCTTAAAAAACCACCAAAACACCTCCAAAACTTTTCATTTGAGTCATCGTCTAATCATCCAGTTCTTTGGGGATGTTTGTGCAGTAAATCTAGATCCACAGATTCCTGCCTCTCAATAAGGTATGTGCTCCAGAAGCAAGTCAGACTACCTGAAACCAAGCTTATTCCACTGGTGATTTTTTTTGATGCTCTGCACAAGTCACAGGGTAGGTCTGTAAACAATGGTTAGAAATCTCAGATCCTGCTCCCAAGGACAGTTTGTAGCTATCGGAATCAGCGCTCTGCCAGTGGAACATGGAGCTTTTCGACCTCAGCGCCAAGTTAAATAAAGCACGGCTAGTGGTTTAAAAAAGTCATTATTAATGCCTGTGAGCTTTAATGGAGTCTTAATAAGAAGTACATGCTGGAGATTAGAGGGGCACTTAATGTCTGCTGCTACTGTTTTTTTTATTATCTAAAAATGAAGCTTTTAAAGCATTTCTTCATACTAACCTTAATTAAACCTCTGCTTCTGCTTTCAGACAATGGTAATTTCAAGCTACATCAAAAAACCATCTTCACTCAAATTTTTAAAACTGCATTACTGTCAAACACTAGCAAGTGGCCAGCTCCATAGCATACTGCTTCAAAATATCCATGTTTTAACAAATGTGTCTTCAGAGACTTGAGAACTAGTGTTGCTGGAATCATGATCAGCAATGATCTGAAAAGCTTCTCTGGCCTGTGGCAGAACAGAGGAAAATGCAGCTGAGCCTCAGGGTCCTGAAGCAGCACGGGTTGCTTTCCCCAATTCCCTCCATGGCCCACAATAATTTTTGAGCTCACTAGTCACTGCAGCCAAATTTGACTGATGGTGGAGATGTCACAGATAATTCTGTTTCCAAGGTTTCAAGAAAACCCAACAACATTCAGGTAGATGAGGGAGAGCCAGCTCCCAGTTTCGCAGGTGAAGGAATAGCTGTTGTGAGTTCACCTCTTATTAGAAATCAGAGAATCCATCTGGGAGAGAAACTCTGTAACTACCTGGTGTTCCGCAAAAAGATTCAAGGTCTACCCGGATTTGCCCACCAAAGCCTATCAGCCACAAGGGACAAATCCATAGGACATCAGGCATATTTAGGTCTAGAGTTCAAAGGTCAATGAACACAGCAGAATGAAGTATTATTTAAATACAAAGAGGATGAATTCAGTCTCAAGTCAGGGAAGTACTGAAAGAACCTAAGCAAATATCTAAATGCGTAATCATCTATCTTACGTCACGTCAAATAAAACCTTTGTCAATAGTTACAGGCACATGACATTGTTTTTCTAAAGCAATGGTTTTCAAAAAGCGTTGCTTTTATTTCACCTCCTTCACTACCTGCCCTGAACAATCCCTCACCCGACCTGTCCTCAAAGGTCAGAAGCACAAACAGCTTGCTCCTTCTCATCGCCCAAAATGATTTCCTAAGGTAATTTTTGGAGGAAAAGAAAGGCACGTGAAGATACTCAGGTACACATAAAAAGTTAAAACTGATTTATTCCGTTGTGGTATTCAGAGGAGGCAGACAACACAGAAATTCAGGGAGCTCCAAAAGAACCATGTCATCAAAACTGTGAGCAAAGGTAGCTCAGAAACACAGAGCATCAGGTGTGATCCAAGCCCTAGGACTGAAAGCCACCTGCTTTTAGCTGGTTCTAGGGCATGTATAATGCTAGTCCCAATGCGAGGTGAAGAAGAAGGGAAACATTACTACAAAAGCAGAAAGTTAACTGCGAATCAAAGACATCATTTAAAGACCTGTTTATGCAGAGAGAGCAAAAAGAGCAGTCTACAGGCAAATAAAAGGAAGGAAAAAGTTGCAGCCAGAAATACGGTGGAAAAAAGTCAGCATAGAGGATTTGTTTCAAAGTCACTGAAATCTATGGGAAGACTGCATTGTGTTTAATAGATCCATTTTCAGTGATACTCAGCTTCTACAGAAACATCACTGTGAGAAGATTTTTATCAATTTTTAAGATATAAAAAAATTAAGCAGTGCGTAGCCTTTTGTTAGGTAAATCATACCATTACATTGCTGAAATAACTAAAACAGCTTTGAAGACTGGTTGCTTCTGCTGAATGCAATGGGAGTTTTGCCATAGACTGTGAGAGGTGATGCCCTGTCCCTTGGTGCAAGCTAGGGAAAAGAATGTAAATGTGCTGGAGCAGTGTTTGTGGAACATGGTGCTGATTTTAGTGATGGCTTTTTCCATGCATCGAGCATGAGATCATGTACAGGGCTGTATTTACATGGTGATGTAATTTTACAGAAGCTGGAAAAACAAGCAGGGTATAGCATGTCCAGCATGATTGATGCCAAGCTTTTCCACAACTATGCAGTCTCCCTCCCATGTCATACATGTTGGCAGGATGAAAGTAAGAAGTGGGACAAGCCTGCCCCCAGTTTCTAGACAACCTTACGCTTTGACTGCAAAATCAACTTGTAACTCAAAAAAGCAACCTCCATTGGGCAGACAGTTTTCAAGTCAAACAGCAAATGTGCTTAACTGAATGCGTAGAAAATTACCTTTTGTTTTATGCAAATGTCCTGTGAACAAAAGAACAAACCAGGGCTGTCTAGTGGGTTTAGCAATATGGCACTATTTGTGTTGTGATCACAAAAGATGGGATACTCAAATGCAATTATTTTCCAAATAATGTTTTATGATAATGTGGTTTACAAACTGTTACACCCACTCGTCTTTTGAGGTAGAATCTTACATTTTTTTCCTTAAAAGGAATGCCATGCTGTGCCATTGAGATGTAAAGACTCGAAAAATAAATCTGTTGGCCTTGTTTACATACAGAATGCTATTAGTCATAAATAAATAAACTTAAAACAGAATTGTTTGATTAACCAGTGAAATTATACATACACATCCTGGAAAATCTGATTAAGTTTAGTCTATGGTTGGTTTCTAACTAAGCAGGCACAGATTTCTGCACGAATAACATTTAATGTCAGATCATAACTGTTGTGCCAGTTCACCTACATCCATTTTGGAGTAGTCTGAAATAAAACTGGTGCAGCTTCTGAAACTTTGCTGCTTTCAACAAAATTGTTGTAAGTTAAGCAGCTGAGTGAGTCACTAATTACAAGCAGCAGCAAATCCAACCATAAACCATGTGTGCCTTATATCTACAAATTAAGTGAACTGACAAAACAGTTTTCCTAACAGTGTTTCCAGTGACAGTAAACTTGGATGTAACAAATCAAAATAGTGACTAGGCATGCATTAAAGGGAAAGCATACAGCTGTCACCATTAGAAGAGTGCTCCGAGACACCTTTTCTCCTTCTTCTTGCATGTATCCCGGAGTACATAAAGTTCCTTGCTAATTTATATCGTGGATTGGTCTTCAAAGGACGCGTTATTTTCCTTTACTGGAAAACTGCCTGTCTCAAATAAGCCAGGAGCTGAATTTGGAGGAGCCAAACTCTCACATGCATTTATAGTGAGGCAGTTACTAAGCAGTAAAGCAGAATATTCTGCACTTAAAAGGCAAAACACCTCAAGTGATTTCTAGCAGATCTTTTAAGACATTCACATTGAAATAACACCTACTGGAACACTCATTTTAAAGCCAGGTGTACCCTGGGACTGGTGCTGGGAATGCGCATGTATCCCCTTGTCTCATGCTTTTTCTTCAGGACTGCTGTCTAACATAATGAACATATTGATAAGCTCTAGACCCAACGAATCATCAATGAAAAATACTTTATGTGACAGCTAGTAAGTTTGTCTAACTGCTTGATTCTACCACACCACAAATTATCTTCCGTCTTTCCCAACTGTGTTCAAGAGTCAGTCAGTGTGTATGCACCTCAGTCTCTTCTCGACATGCACGTGGAAGAAAATAATCTACAAAAACTTTTCCTTCCAACCATTCTCCATTCCCATACATTCTCTGCAACATCTCTTACACAGATAACCTCACATAATTAACTCACCGGCAGCCCCCATCCTCCAAAACAGGTTCATTTTCCAACCCACTGCAAGCAATCCTCTGGACAACCCCTCTACCTGGCAGGCATCCTCAGAAGCACCAAGGGACTGACTATAATCTCAGGTGAGGACGGGTTGTTTGAAGCACAGCTTTGGTCTACTTGTAAGGTAAATGCTGATGTGATGAATGGGCACTTTTCAGTTCTCGAGCTGGGCAGGTCTCTCTCCATCCCCAGATTATTTTCCTCAGTAGCGAGTGCAAAGAGAATTCCTGGTATCCTCCCAGGATCTTGGGAGCAAGTAATTAGGACATAAGTAGGACACGGAAGTTTAAAAAAGACCCAAAAACCTACACCACTAACCAAAAAAATCCCCAACAGTGCAACATAAGTTTCTTTTCCTCATTGTCTTACTGCAGCTGAGTATTGCCTGTTTCTTTCTCTACTCAGCTACGTACAGTAAGTCTGGAGTGCACACAGAGACAGACATCCCAATGCTCCGCTGCCATGCTCTCAGAGACGGAGTGGGCACTAAGTCGTCTGAGACAAGCAACACACAGAGCCAGATCTTGTGTAGTGGAACAAATAAAGCACTTTCTGCTTTCTAAACCTGAACTACAATTGATTTCTTCAAGAACACTGTAAAACCCGGGACAAATTCTGAGCAACAAGCAACTGAAATGCTCCAATTTTGTAGAAAAAAAACCCACAGTGTCTTTAGACAACAAGAATTCATTAAATTCTTACATGAATGCACACATAAATTCGGAAAACCCCAAAGGCTGGGAATGAACACAGGAGGAAGCTGTGCCTCAAAGTACGTTCTTCTGAGCGCTCTAGTACCTGTGCGCATCTTGCAAAGAGAGGCCTTATCTACCTCCTCAACGTGTCGGCTATCAACTCCTCTATGTGCAACATTACACAAAAAACTTGTTCCTTAATTGGCATTTTCTCAGAGAAAAAGGTAGGACTTGAACTTCAGTTTGAGATGCTGGTAAACATTGGTATAAACAATTGAAAAAAATATGAAATATTTTCTGTTCGTGACTTTTATTATAAATACATAGATTAAATATTAACATAGAAAAATGAGACATCACTAGTTAGGCCTTTAAAAGGCTGAGTGTCCTAAACCAGCCCAAAAAGTCCACTTTACACAGTATCCTCTGAGTTGGCAATCTCTGTAGAACCACTTTCGTAGTAATTGAAGCCTCCAAAACACTGGGATATTCCCTGTCCTCTCTTTCAAAGAGACCAGCCTTCTGCATAAGGAAGCAGTTCCTCTGCACTTTTGTTTACTGCAGGTTCAGCCACAATGAATAAACAAGATCCATGTATTCAAGTAAAGACACTCCAAGAATATCAGCTCAGTCCAGTTCCTCTTTTCATTTTACCCAACAGGCCACGCTCATCCCAAGTGTTGTAATGGCCAGAAGTTAAGTCAAGATCCTCTGGGCCTACTGGGAGCTTTACAAAGAGTATCAGTTAAGAGCTAGAACTGCTGTTTGTTCTGAGTAACATGCAAAAACTTTTTCAGTTCATTTATAAAAACTGATCAAAAAGCAGAACATGTAAGAGCCTGGGAAAATCCTTTTGTCTGCCCATTTTCAAAATACTAAATTTCAACAACAAAAACACGGATAGTTGAAGGTTTAGAAGCTTCAACTATCAGCCGATTAAAAAAAAAAAAGAATAAATCTGAGATTCGATTTTTTTCTTGACCCTTACTCGAAGTCCAAAAAGTTAAAATAGAGAGGCTCTGAGCTCTATGCTTAAACACAATGTGCTTTCCTGTTAGTGTTTTCTCTGCTCCCCACTGTTCCTCTCCCTTCCAGCAGTGAGTGCTCTCACTGCCACTCTAGTTCGTGTCAGATGTTTGAAAGGGAGCCAAGTCATAAAAAAGAGAGAATTATTCAGCATCTATATGAGCATACGTATTTCTACAGTCCAGACGGCCAATAGTAAATGTGTAAACAGTGAATTTAATGGAATGTATGTATTTTTTAAATCCAGTAGTTAAAGTAGTGAAAAGAGGTCTGTGCTTTTAGATGCATATATTATCAATTACATACATGGCATTTTCCTGCTTCAACAATAACTATGAATAAACTCCGGAAAACATGGGGACTAATAGAAAAAATAATCTTAGGATTTTGTAGGAAAAATATAATTTCCAATAAAAATATGGTAATTTCTTCTTGCTAGAAAAAAGTAACAAAAATATACTCCCACACATAATTTTTCAGCATCTTAGACATGTAACAAATACTTCTGCAGTAGTAGCCCACCTTCTTAAACAAAGTCTGAGTCCCTTACTGTGCTGCATTTTAATTAATATCAAAAAGCACTTATGTCAGTAAATATTTGCTTACTCCTTTGTACATGTTAGTCTGGCTTTTAGCAACGCAAGAAAAATCAGTCCTGAGTTCCATCTCCAGTCTTCAAGATGGACCAATGCTGTACCATTTAACCACAACTTTTTCAGGGTTGGCAATAGTATCTTTCCACTGCTCCACTGCTTCACTGTTACTGCTATCAGAACTTATCCAGATCTGCCATAAGAAACAGAAAAAAAAAAAATAAAAATTGAGTTTACCTGATATAACGCAGAGGCCCAGCCTTTATTAGTTCCAAATGAATACCATGGAAGTGTAGAAGGAAATACAACACGTAGACTACAACCAAAGCATCATAGCAACAAATACAGTTCTGTTGAGACTAACATATTTTGGCTTTCAGCTGTGAACACGGGGAGTCTGGGTTTAAATTTAGCCTCTTTGTAAACAGTTTAGAGAACTCACTCCATACTAATGTTTCTCTACTTAATAAGATGTTTTAAGTCAAGCATTCCTTGCTCTGTTCAAATGCACGTGCTGGGGTCAAGGGCTCATCAGGGCCAGTGATGGCTCTATGCATTCAAACTCCAGTTGGCTGCAAGCCATCCAGCATCTCGAGCTAGCTGTCCAGCATTTTCATCAGCATGTAAAATTGCACGCTCCAACAGATGGGGTGAAACCTGCATTCCACAGAGGTTACTAACATGCCCGTACCACACACAGTCAGGCAGTAAGAGTCCGCTTCTTCTCAGTATTCAATTAGTGGATAGTGGCCATTGAACGAGGAAATGAGGTACAGGTAGGAAGTTTTCCTCCTGAACATTATCACCAGCCTCCATTGCCAAAAGAATTCTGCTTATGTAAGGAGGTATCATTATTTACAGGACTCTATTTCCTTAATTCTTCCACGAATGAGTCCTTTTAAGACTTCTCAGAAACCTTCACCATGAAGTACATTTAGTCTACTCTGCTGAGGCATGAGTACTCAAGAAGTGAGAATAATGTCTTCCAGAATACCACAGACAGCTGACGTTTCATCCACAGAGATTCAATATACATCTTGCTCATGATTAAAGACATGCCTGTAAAAGCAGCCTAATCTAAGTATTGTCTCCTTAGAGCAGTATCCAATTAAACATCATTCACTGAAGAACAAAGTTAATAGATCCAGCTATAATCATCTTTTTCCAGCTACCCAGCCAATTGCTCAAAGTACATTTTTCCCTGAGCCATATTTTATGTCTTCATGTGTTCTGTGGCAATGACTGCCTGCATGAGCCGAAACAACCGTTTCCAAATAACCTCTGAGGAGCAGAAGCAGCTCATTTCCTCTCCCTAAAAATAAGATCCATGATTAAATGAAACTCATCAGATTGAGATGACCTCACATATTGCTAAGTGAATGCAAAATCATACCCAGCTTTTTTTGCCCCAGGGTAGCACAACTAAACAGAACAAATTCAATTCCACCAAGAGGAATCACAGAAAGATGGAATACACATGACATGAGGCTCCATAAAATGGAGGAAGGTCACGTAAGTCTTGCTATCACATCAATTTCTATAGCACATCAGCATCTTCTGTAACTGCACATCTTCAGCAGGCACAAAAGATCATCACCAGAATGGGACAGTACCATCTTCTGTACATAAAGATAGTGCAGTCTTTTATCTGACAACTGACATTACAGTTGGGGTAATTATATTCTTTATTTTATTTTATTTATTTTTTATTTATTAAATTTTATTTATTATTTTTTATTATTTTATTTATTATTTGTATTTATTATTTTTATTTTATTTATTAGTATTCATTTATGCATGTATTAAAATACTCCTACTAACTCTAGCTGGGTCAGGGAAAGCACTGAGCATTAAGAATGGCTACGCCTCACTATACCATGAAGAAAAGGAGAGGAAGAAGGGACGGGATCATGGTAAATTAGAACGGCCAGGGGAAGAGGACAGAGAGAATAAAAAGAGACCAGACTAGCAAGTTTTATGATGGTTAAATAAATATGATCACCCAAAGGCTTTCAAAGAGATACTACAGAAGATCCAGATGTAAAATTTCTTTTTTTTTTAAAAAAAGAGCGCTCAACTAAAAAATTCTGTGTTTGTTCACCTATGTTATCATACTTGATCATACATATTTAGAATATTGTGCTGATTTCAGCATTGCTTTACCCAGGAAAGCCACCTGATACTGTAGCTGTTGCTACTTCCTTTTACACACACCTGTCCGTAAGTGTATTGGTATGGTAAGCCAACACACTCCCTTTCTGTAAGCCAACACACTCCCTTTCTGCACAGTACATTGCAGGTTGTGGAGCTCCTGTGAGTGCTCTGTTTGTTCTCTTCAGAAAGCCTAAAGGCAAGGAGAAGATCATATGTCTGTCTGTAGGAAAGAATCTTTCACATAGTAATATTCCATAAAAAAATGACTCAAGGACTTCTTTTCAAAAGATAAATCAAACGTCAACTCCCATTCTGATGTTAGTGCATGTTTAAGAGCCCAGCAGTATTCTTTCTTGGGTTGTAGCCAGGAGAGTTTATTAGAAGTTACTGTTTTGCTATATGCCACCTTATTTAAAGTATGTTAAAACTCATACCAAGAAACCTGTGGAACTGGATTTTAAGTAAAGGATATCATGCTAGTTAGCAGAAACCAACCTGTCCAAGGAAATGTTTTCTTCTCACTGAGCTTCTGCTGTAGAGCTTGATGAGAAAGCTAATTCCTTGTTCAGCTTGGCTAACTGGAAAAATCATCATTTCTCCCCACTTCACTTGGCCATTATTGGACTTCAGAAGACGAGTCTTCTTCTTATACATCAGTCCTTCTGTACTAAACATTCCAACTTTCACAAAGAAATCTAGCACAAAAGGGAGGGAAAAAGGCATAGCACACAAAGGGTTACTCACAAACCCAACCAATAAGGAACTGACAAGATCCACATGTGTGGTTCAAATTGCAACAATTTCCCAAAAGTCTGGCCAAAAGAACTGTACAATAACTTTCCTGACTAGTCACACAAACAGAGTATGTTCAATAATATTGAATTGATTAACACAGTACCCAAACAGCAAGTGCAAGCTAATGCTCTTGTATGTCAGGATTAATATTAGTATAAAAATCTTCCAAAATACATAAACACATAGCTTCAAACCAAACAAAAAGTAATCAAGTAAGACATCTGTGGAAACAAGCCTTGGCAATGGATATCTACTGCACAATATGTTAGTCTGAGGTCTGTAAGGAATGTTATGAACTGCCAACCCATTTGAGCAGCAATTTACCTGTTACAAGTGCTTTTAGACAGGAGGCATGAGACAGCTGATGTAACTTACTTGAAGACAGCGGTGTAGATGAAACTGGAAGGTTTTGTGCTTCAAGAATCTGTAACTGAATCCTCCTGTTTATTGCTTGAAAACAAGTTCCTACTTGAAGTTCTGCGTGGCACACCTACAAGCAGAAGAATGTTGCCGTAACATCTGGATTGATTAAGTTGCTTATAAACTCAGGAAACACAGGAATTCTGCCATATGCTGGGCTCCCACATTTCTAGCTGGGATTTCCTGGACAGAAACATAAGCATGTGTTGCATACACAACCTGCATATGCACAGTAAATGCATCTTGCACTTGTTATAGCTGCAGAACATAGCAGCAGCTCCACTGATGGACTGCTTATGTGCAGCGCACATGTGGGCCTTGTTGGCTGCAGCCTGAGACACTGGACAAATGAACAAGCTCTCAGTTTTCACCTGGGAAAGATTCCTCAATGGTAAGAGCAGACATGCAGTCGTAGCTCTACTAGACCTGGGTGTTGAAGTGAGACACCAGATATGCTCCACTAACACAAAAACCTTACGAGTTCTCCACCCACACTTTCGAATTTTGCAGTATGGAGATATAAGCAATGCTTTTCATAGATACAAGGTCCCATCACTTAACGTCATGAATGTTTAGGGTGACTCCATGCTGTGGAGTTTCCTATGTTACGGAATTACTTGTGTTTATGTGCCTACACACATACACACACACATCCCTACTCTGAATGTGACGAGATCTCCAGTCTGAATTTTTTTAGAATTTTTGCTAGTGGCAAAGTTGCACTGACGCATTCTCTTTACTCTCCTGTCAGATGCTAACGTTCTATGACCACTGTGAGAACAGCCAGTGGAGACCTAGCTTTCCTGACAGCCTCCATTTAAAAGGACTTTGCTAGTCCTGGTTCCCTTCAAGTTTTAACACACTCCAGTGAAGCAAAACGCACCAAGCAAGATAGCAACAGGTCAGACAAAGAGAAGTCCAGCTCCAGTTCACTGAAGAGACCCAAATTATCTTTGCAGCTCAGCCACAAAACTTCTGTGTAACCCTCCGAGGAAGCCACTTACTCAGCTCTGAGCTTTGGCTCTCTATTGGCAAATAAGGGTAGTGCGCTGCCTCACAGGGCAGTAAAGGGATACATTCCAGCAGTGTCTGGAGGGCTCTCAGATATAATGATGAGGAAAGTCAATACAGAGAGAGAAACTATGAGATGATTCAGGAATTTGCAGTGGGATGAAGCAGTTTCTAAACCAGCTTCATCTTTCACTTAATCTTACTGCTTTTGAAGCAATATGGTTACTCTTGTTAGAACTAAAAAACATCAAGTGTTAGAAATCAAGAGTTATATCACTCATATTATTCAGACACACTTAAATAAAATTTGCTTTTGAATTCCTAATTCAAGTTTAATTTGTTGAAAATACAAACGTCTAGACACAATCTGTAAAAGAAACAAACAAAGTGAGGGTAGGGGGAAAGGAAATCCCACTGTGAAAACCACCTGCTTCTTATTACACTAACGGAAATGAACTGTCTGAAGTATTACTTCACAGCATGCAATCTGAACATTAAATATAAAGCTATCTCTGCAGTTTCAAGCCACTGAAGATATTAGCACTTTTTTTCCATAACGAAAGCAGATTCCATTTGCTCTCAGTTTTTGCTGTGAATCCTAGGGATCTTCTGATGCTTTTTTGGTCGGAAAAGGCAATTACCCGGTGTCCTTTGCTGAATGCTTCCCCAGAATGCCCCTCCCTCAAGCTGTGGGCCATGGTGTGGAAGAGCTTGCTCTAGCTCCTTTCCCAGAAACGGCTGCAGTTTATGACCAGAACAGCTATGTGCAGAGTTCAAAAGTCTGCCTTTTTTCCCCATCAAAATGCATCTCTTCAGCAAAGTGGAAAAAAAAACAAACCCAACAACAAAAAAAGACCCCACTCTGTTTGTTGTTAACTTTGAATTAGTACTGAATTATCTTACTTTCATTTACAGCAACTCTTTCTAGGTGATATTACAGCATACTTTTTCAGTATTGGCACTTACAGGTGCTTTGGAAGGAGGAGAGATATCCAGCCAATGACTTGACTCCTCTGAGCTGAGCTCCCGCAGTGCCAAGGAGCACTCTCCAATTGTTTTTTTCCTGGGAGTCTGTGTCTGGATTTTAAATACCAATCTGACAGTCTGCAGGCTTTGCAGTTTAATAGCAAATACAAAAGTTTCCATAAATTCAATGTCCTAGAAAGAAAACCAGAGGGGTAGCATCACACTAAGAGAGTCACACCGAGCATGAAACATAGAAACCAAGGCTTCCTGGTCCTATAGCCACTGCTCCCGGATACTGTTTTACATTGCCATGGCAAAGTGTGCTTTTACAGTGGTAAGCCCCCACAAACTTGCCACATCGTTGTCACACCCTGTCAGGGACAAAGCTTGGGATTATTTTTCAATACCGTAACAAGTTGAGGCCATCTCTTCTGGAGCTTTGTAACAGCACACACACATTGTCATAGCAAATTCTGCTGTGGCCTTTTGCTTCAGTTTTTCCTGCTAATTTTATTTTCCTTCACCTTTCACTCACATTATGGGAGGTTGCTTTACCTTCCACCTCTTAATATCTCTTTACTGTCACTATCAGGAATCTTGTGCCATGCAACCAACTCTTACTACTTTGTAAGAGGAAACATGTAGAGAGGAAACATAAACTTTATCTCCCACTTTAGTGAAAGGCAGTAACGTCATCTACCTTCCCTGGGGTGAATGTGCACCTACAGGTATGCCCAGGCTTCCTCCAGTTCCCCACCATTGAGTTGCCAAGGCCAGCAGCTCATGGTTGAGTCCCTTCTGAGCACATCTGTCCTGTGGACTCGGAGAAAAGGAAGGCAACAGTACAATGAAAGAGAGGATATGGAGGAGGAATTGGAACAAGGCTTTTAATAGGATTTTGAGAAGTTAGGAAAAAAAAAATCCAACAGAAAGAAACCCCAGTAACCCTAATCTAGGCAACTACCACAGAAAACATGGCACAGGAGTGGATGTTTGGTCCATTAAAAAAATTCATTTATATTGCACTATTATTTTTTGAGGGAAAGAGATTTTTTGATGTCTTCCTTGCCTATACTTACATTGCAGCCTTCCTTGGCAGAAGATTTGAACTGCACTGGTTTGGGCAGTGTGAGAATTCCCTTGACATAGATACGAGGATTTTCCCCACAGCTAGGCGGCCAGCTCAGGTCTTTGCACTGCAATATTGAAAACACAGTCAGTTTAGACGACGTAAGGCTCTGGCCTTCAGACAACTTAAAAACTGAATCTTCTATACTGTTCTAGAATTATGTATAATTCCTGTAATATTTAATATAAATCAGAGCCAGTGTAATGATTGTGTCACTTTAGATCATTTAATAATTAATTTTCTCAACTAGAGAGTGAAACATTATTCAGTAGAATTGAATGATTTCACTATGTGGCAATTTGACAGCAGATAAATCATGAAATCCCTTATGTAGCATTTATGGCTTGATGCAGTTATGAGGTTTCTGACTACTCAGAGTTCCATTGCCTAAAAAATATTCGCAGTTCCTGGAAATGTATAAAACAGCTAGCAGAACGGTATCACATTAGCTAACAAAAAAGCCACAAGAAGCTATACATCCTCAAAGTGCTATTATGGTTCTGCCCTGAAGGAACTGTTAGATTTAAAGTCAGTTAAATGCTGCCTCTGCAGTTGCTCCTATTTGCTGCCTCCAAATTTCCACGGGAAAATTTTCACAGCAGGATCAGCATTTGACCAGCTCAGCTTTCTCATCTCTGCTGAACAGTTCCTCACTCCACAGTCAGAGCATACATATAGTAACATAAAGAGTTACATACTACTTTTCACTATTGACTGCAGCAGAACAGAGACTGCAACAGAAAAAAAAAAAAAAAAAAAAGGAGAGGAAGATACTTTGAATGAAGCTCAGTATTATATTTGATTGAACTTTGTTCATAGTAATACTTAGAAGTAATTTTCTTTTTCTCCTAAAAGCATTACTTAAAGTAACAGAGAGCCAAATTTAATGAGAATTAACACTAGGTACAGTAAAATAGCCATTTGAGTAAATAATAATCACGTTATTTATATTTGCTTACATGTAAAACTGTGATCCAAATCTGTTCTACAGAGGAAACATAACATAACTTCACATTCAGTCTTCCAAAGTCTCGTTCATCACCTGATAATGTAATAGTATCTATGGAAGAAAGCCAATTAGTGCTTTTAGAAGTAATGCAGTATCTTAAAAGTTCATTCCAGGAATAAAAAAAACTTATTACTAGGTGGACTGCATATCTTTGAAAACTTCCCTAAAAATAAGTTTGAAATACCTTAATACCTACATTTTATGGACAAAATATCCATGAAGTCCTATAGCCTGACCTTCTGCATAGCTGAAAGCCTTCACATTTACCTCAGTTATCTCCATTGAATTTAATAGCTTGTGTTGTACTCGAACAACTTCTAGAAAGAAAAAAATCATGTGCCTGAAACACCCAGAACACATTTATAATCTATCACTTCCCTTAGGTTAATCACCTTCACTGTTAAGTTTACACATTGGCCTGCTTTTTATCTTAGATTTCAATTTCAGCCTAGTAAACATTTTAGTATTATGCTTTTCTCCAAGTCAGAAGAGCCATTTAATATCCAGTATTTCTCTGTCATGACTAAAACTATGTCATTGTCCCCCAGCCTTCTTTTTGAGGAGACTGGGTGAAATTCTGACTTCCAGAAGGGGCTTTCATGGGGGCCTGACTCATTTTTGAGGGCTTATTTTGCAGTATCTCCACTTCTTCAGCATTCTTTCATAAATAAGGATACTAGGTTTGCATGCAATATTCTTACCTAATTCTGAGTGTAATATGGGTACTGGATTCCAGGCACTTCCCACAGAAAAATACCAATACATAAAAAAGAACTAGAGCTGTGACCAAGGTGCTGCATTCTATCCTAATAGAACATCTCTAATTTCTTACTCCACTGGGAGACCGCCCCCCCCCCCCCAAAAAAAAAAACATCAACAGCAGAGACAGCTTAATATTTCAAGTGCAAAGGGAAATACTCCATTGTGGCATCATCCAATTATTATTACTCAGCTGGCTTGAATTGAAACTGAATGTAATTCACTAATTAACTAAGGTTGAGACCCTGCCTACAAAAGGCAGGCCATTTCCTCCTGGCTGTGGAAGATGCAACAGCATCCTTGGAGCTGCAGCCCAGGCTGGTGAGCAACATCTGGTAACCCCGATGTGATACGTCTGAGAGACCCTGAGGACTGCGACTCCCTCGCCAGAGCCAGAGTAGCCAGGGCTGGAGCGAGAGTCCTTCGGTGAAGAAGGTAAAGCCGCAAGCCCTGACGTGATATTCACAGGAGGGAAGCGAGCTGGAGTCGGAATGAATGGACTGGGTCTCTGCTCACTGTAAAGCCTTTACTTTCCTCTAAAAACAAAAAACTGGTAAAACAAAAAGGGGGAATTATGGCATCCTATTATTATTACCCAGCTGGCATGAACTGAAACTGAATGTAATTAACTAATTAACTGAGGTTGAGACCCTGCCTACAAAAGGCGGGCCATTTCCTCCTGGTTGCAGAAGATGCAATGGCATCCTTGGAGCCACAGCCCAGGCTGGTGAGCAACATTCCATTACAAGGTAAACAAACAAAATATTACCCAGACTCCTGTTGCTGCCTTGCGAATCCTTCCTGGAAGAGGTACTGCTAGGTACACTGGAGAATGAATCATATCTCTGGAGGCAAAAAAAAAGTCACTTCATTCAGAGCAACAGATGCAAAAAGCCTGAGAGATTCCACCATCAGACAAGATATGATGAAAACAAAACAACAAGCAACTTCAAATAATTGTCTCATTCCCTACTAATCTCTTGATCCAGCAGCATGGAATTACTACTGTGATGTAAAGAGCTAATACAGGACACATATGGCCAGCACAGATTTTTTTTGCTCACTGCTACATATGCAACTTCATCTCTATATAAAAGATGATTATTTGGGGGGGGGGGGGGGGGGAGCAAAAAAGCAGTGTTTTTTGCATCAATGGAAACTTCTAGTGTCACCCTTTTTAACTGATGGGAGAAATCACAAGATGACAAACCACAACCTCTTGCCTGTCCTGTCCTGCCTAAGAGCCTCCCTGGGCCAGAACAGCAGTAGTCAGAGGAGACATCAGGAAACAGCCTCTTGAAGTTGCTCAAGGCACTGAACTTTTCCCTCTGGTCCTTCCAGTGCACAGTACAATGCCCTTCAGTGTTTACTTTGAAAACACAGTGCAAGAGGAACAAATACACCAAATAACCTGAGTTTTCAGTATAACCTAACTTACAAGAGGAACTCACCTTCATGAATCGATGAGGCGGACTTCTGAGATCAAACATGGAACGACTTACATCAAACGATCCAGGCAAAGCACTAGGTCGTAAATCACTAACTAAAAAGACAAAGAGAACAATACAAATCATGTAAGCATCATTGCTAGAAAAAAAAATAATTAAGAAGCTTTTTCTAAATTTAAGTAGATCTATGGTAGAACTGAAGCCTAGCTAAACAACATCTAAAGAAGGACGTCAGCACCTTTCCCCACTTCCCTTTCCCAAAATGCTCTCCTGAAATGACAAAATGGAGAGTCATTAAACAATAAGTCATTAAAACATCTCAATCAATTTCATCTTTGAAATAGTTCAAACTTACTTGGCCACATTAGTAGCACTGGTAGAATGGGGAGCATGCCTCAAAGTTAATCCCGCAAGAGAAATGTGGGTTTTTAGCAGATGCTTTGGTGAATCATAGAACGGTTAGGGTTGGAAGGGACCTCAAAGATCATCTAGTTCCAACCCCCCTGCCATGGGCAGGGACACCCTCCATTACACCAGGTTGCCCAAAGCCTCATCCAACCTGGCCTTGAACACTTCCAGGGATGGGGCATCCACAACTTCTCTGGGCAACCTGTTCCAGTGCCTCATCACTCTCAATGTAAAATTTTCTTCCTTATGCCTAATCTAAATCTGCCCTCTTTCAGTTTAAATCCATTGCCCCCTGTCCTGTCACTACACGCCCTTGTAAAAAGTCCCTCTCCAGCTTTCCTGTAGGCCCCCTATAAGTACTGGAAGGCTGCAATAAGATCACCCTGGAGCCTTCTCTTTTCCAGGCTGAACAGCCCCAACTCTCTCAGGTTGGCTTTCTGGGCTGCCAGTGCACATTGCCAGCTCACGTTGAGCTTCTCATCCACCAGCACTCCCAAGCCCTTTTCCTCAGGGCTGCTCTCAATCCATTCTCCGCCCAGCCTGTACTTGTGCTTGGGATTGCCCCGACCCACGTGCAGGACCTTGAACTTGGCCTTGTTGAACTTCATGAGGTTCTCACAGGCCCACCTCTCCAGCCTGTCAAGGTCCCTCTGGATGGCATCCCTTCCCTCCAGCGTGTCCACAACACCACACAACTTGGTGTCATCTGCAAACTTGCTGAGGGTGCGCTCGATCCCACTGTCCATGTTGCTGACAAAGATGTTAAACAGCACTGGCCCCAGTACTGACCTGGCTGACAAATTTGAAAGACAAGAACTGGGGCTTAGCCTGGTCTCCTTTTTTAAATTCTTTCACAGTAAAGATCCCAGTGGCAAAAACATGCTTCCTGCTAAATGTGGCCTCATCTCCCTGGCGTTACTGATCACATCGTCAAAGCACCACACTCTGCACCCTTACTAGATCTAAGACAAAGCAAATCTTAATTCTAAGGTGACACGCACTTGTTGTAACACAAAAGCAAGATCTTTACTTTATAGAAAGGTAGTTCCCTCAGCAGTTGGAGGTGGCTAAGTAGATCCTATCAGTTGCCTTTTGACCTCGAAGCAATACAGAGCTAAATCACATTGTTTACGTATGTTATGCAGCAACAGTAGAAAATGAGCTGAACTAACGCCACTGTTTCAGGAACCTTTGCTGACTCCAGTAATGTTCCAGAAGTTTTTAAAGCCGTCTAACTTCAACACTGACCCATACTGAAATGAATGAAAACAGTATGGTTTAACTTCTAGGATTATCTGATGCAATGAACTGCTTTTTGTTGCAGTGCTGTGTTATGATATTTCAGAAGACTTCCTTTATAATTTACTGATCATATCTTAATAGAATTACATCACTCGTTACTGAAAATTTACTTCCCTTTTATTGCTAGCAAAAGAAATAGCCAATTATGCTTATTGTCAGATGTGACAATAAAGAATAATTATTTCTTTTCCCAAGGAAGAAAAAGAGAACAAAAGATGATGAAAGTTTTGACAACCCATGGGAGGGAAAGGAAAGTAACAACATCATTTAGATAAATTTAACGAAGGCCTGTATGTCTGGCATGAGTTCCAATTCTCTCTGGTGCATGACACAAAAGGGCTGAGTTGTTCACTGAGTCTGGTGTAGAAATAGCATTATAATATCATACGAGGCCTAGAAACCTTGTTTGATATAATGGGAGCAAAGAGGGGAGACCAGGCTATTACTTGATTTGAAACTGATTATGGTTATGGAAATTAATTCCATATTCAGTACTCAAGACTTTCACAAACTACTGAGAAATATCTACTCGAGCCTACAGGTTAGAAAACACCAAACACTTTAAAGACAGTATGATCTGCCGTTTCTAGTAAATCTGGTTAAAGCTTTCAAAGAACATGAGGGTGGTGGGGGGAAGAGATGGTACCTTTTTCAAAACTTCAATTTTTAATGGAAAAAAATGACAAGTTTTACACTGAGAATGTTGTCTGCAAAATATAAAAAAGCAGAAAAATGTTAACCATAAACATATGTTCTATACCATTAATAACTAGAATTTTGGGAAAATATTAATAAATTTATTTTTCAGGTTTTTTGGGGTTGTGTTTTTTGTTTTAAAAGACAAGGAGGGACTTGACATGAAAATTCAGGAATTTCACTTCATACCTGCCAAATAAACACATTCTGTAGTTCTAAGCCCACACATAAGAAAAGCATCATAGCACTTGCTGCAACAACGTAGGCTTAAAGTTTTGCTTAAATAGTTTATAGATGCACATGGAAGAGAATCATCTAGCTTTTGAAACAGCTGTCAAAAAACACTGGAGGAAGGTGGCACTTTAGAACTCTACTCTAGACACATTTAAGTGATCTCTCTTGTGTTTAAGCTTACTAAGACAAAACCAGTGAAGTGTTTACTTAGCTTGAAGAAAAATGGAAAAAGAGATGGTGAACTGAAGGGAAGATGTTCAAGACAGCTTTATAAAACCCATTTGGCTCCCACCACGGATGCTCACAAAGCCTAGCAAAACCATATGCATTAAAGGCTGCTAATATTCTATGTGTGTTTTGTTCTCTGAAAAAATAATATGGAGTAGTCTTTTCATGTAGTCTCTATGGTGATGCAGCATTATTTTTAAAACAGGACACAGACTGAGAAATTTCCCCCAGCTGTAAAATAAGCATGCTATACCATTCTAAATACAACATCTTTAAAAATGCATGCTGTTGCCAGCTTCTGATACGATAGAGAAGTGCGTACATTTCTTCGAGTGTATGAGTTTTATGAATGCATTTGCTTTAGCATTCACTTACAGTAAGCAACACTCAGTCATTGCTTTACTCTAAACAGCATTTATTATAGGACACACATACCAATGAACAGCACAGAAAATTTTACCTAGGTAGCCAAACACTTTCTATCTGAACTTCTATAACCTCACAGCTCGCCCCCGTTCTTAAACACACTTAACGAATGAGAAGTGGGGACATTTCTGCACCTTCAAAAGCAAACTACAAAAAAGCTGGCACATAGCATCACTTCCCATTTTGCACCTGTTCTTATCATCTGCTCCCTAATATTTTTTGGTGCTTGTTCCTCTCCCCATATGTATACTCCTCAGGCATTCCTCCACTCAACATACTGTCCGACTTCCTTTTTCCATCTCCCTCAAACACTGCTATTACTGCTAGCTGGAATTTCCAGCACTGCATCCTGTTTTGGATAGGAGGCAGCTATGCTGGCTTGCTTTGCCAATTTGTCCACCTACGTGTGATGCACGGAAGCCTTGTTAAGCCCCCAAAAGACAGAAAGTAACAGCGCTGCTGGAAATCAAGCAGAGCTGGCTCCACAGATCGATTCAACAACCAAGAAGTGTCCGTAGCATACAGACCAGTTTGAGAACTGCTATAATCAAACATGTCTTCCATAGACGAATGGCTTTTTTCTCTTACCTATGAATCTTGGGAAAGGGAAGAAGACAGAAATGTAAGGCTGCATTCCTTCTCACCTGATCCATACAATTTCCTATTATCTGATTTTGCTTGGAAGCGCCTAATCAGATCTGGCGAAACACGATGCTCCAAATAGAACGGGTTGTAGACGTCATAGCGGGGCCATTGGTACACGCCGTGCAGTTCTGCTTTCCGGTCACCAAATGAGGCTCTGGCAGATTCTGCAGAGCACAAGTAAACATCAAATGCAAGAGTTCCAGACATAACACGTGCTGCCTGGCTTTGTAAAGCAGGCAGATTGCCTTCAGGGCAAAGGACAAAATATTTCAATATTATCTACTTCAGGAAAAGGACCAAAAAAAAAAAAAAGTAAAGGAAATACACATACACATTATGTCAGATTTCCACAGTGTGCTAGCAAACATTAGAATTAAATTGGCCATAAAAAGCTATGCATGCTCTCTCCTGGAGTTCCACAATAAATGCCTAACTAGTTAAAATACAGAAGGCTCCAAAGACTGACAGTAAGACAGAAATTAACAGGAAAAGTAAGTAGGGCCATGTGTACATGGCAGGACATTCTCACTCAGCTAACAGACCCCAGACCTTCAGGAGGGTCTTGTATGGAAATATAAAGCAACTTGTGACTGCAGTCTCCTTGTCATCCAATTTCCATAGGAAGTCTGTCAGTGGTAAAATCACTGGTCCAAAATGACTTGAATTGTTGGCTGAGGCACAAGTAGACAGATCTGAGAATGCTTGAATCCCAGCCCTTCACTCAGCCCATTACAGCACAGCTGCCCTATTTTTCTTTCCCTTATTTACAATCATCTCAGAAAAAACATGCATGTCTTGGTCTGCAGAACAGTAAAGAACACTGCTGTAGCACTTCATTTTGTCTGTCTGGAGTGAAAATAAGTCATATATAGCAGCAGAGTAGAGAATGAGGATGGGGTGATCTGAACTCTGCAAAGGTCTGGATTTCAACCTACATGCTAGAAAGTTCTTTACTCCATTATAAAGTGTCTTCAATTCTGCAAGTGTGTTGCACCATAAGAGGCAAACTATTATCACTGTAAAATCCTTTCCTCCAGATATTAGTAGAGAAAGTAAAAAAGAGTAACGAAAACAGTGAGATGGAACATGAGAGAGCAAGAATTCAAGTATAATGGGCTTGAGCATGACGTAAATTAGGATGAATGCTAGAAGTGAGGCCATAAAGAACTGATACACAGCAGATGACAGAAAAGCCAGTGTTCCATACCAGGAGCACACTCCTTCCTGCTAGCTTACTTCTGTGACAGCATGAGACACGCTACAGTGAGCACTGAAGAGAAAGGCTGCCAGAACTTAATTGCTTTCAGAAGGGATGCCAAGAGCTAACGCTGAGCATGTCCTGTTTCACTACAGGAAAACGGTCAGACATGCACAGAAAAAGAAGTGCAACTGAGAGCAGAACTTGGACTTCTACAGATATTTAATAACGGTCTAAGAAACAAATACTCTAAATACATTTTTTTAATATGCCGGTGCTTTGGCTAATGCACAGAAGGAATGACAGCATACTTCACTGTATTTAGTAAATCTCCCAAAAAGTAAACTTTGCATTTTTAAACATAACTTCAATGAGACTTAAAAAGCTGTACTTTAAAAGATAAGTATTTATATTTGGAAAGAGAAATGGAAGTTGCGTACTTGACATAAGAGCCACTTTTCAAATATTTGTTCAAGAATTTAAAACATTTGCTCAAGAGAGACAATTATGAAGAGTCAGGTCATCCTACCAGAAGATCTACCAGCTTTACAGCCTAAGGGCCACTCTGTTCACCACGTCCTTCAGAAATGATGATGAAGCAGAATTTCCAATGAAGACAAGTCTCTGGTTTACAAGTTACTGACTGATAAGATTGTGCAAAACAGCATGAACAAAGAAAACATTTAGCTAAAGGTTGTTAGACCTATCTTCTTTCTCCCTAGAGAACATTCATGCCTCAGAGCCCTTGATGGACTTCTCTGTACAGTATCTTGAGGATGAGGCAAGACAAAGGAAGACAGAGCCTGAACCCAGACCCAGTGAGAAAGAGGATTACCAGAAGTATGTCTTGCAGTTCCATACCTTGTCCAAGTATGGACTTACAAGAACTAGCTGCTGAAGTAGGAGGGAACTGGGGAGGCTGAAGGAGATCAGGCTCAGAGATGAGGAGGGCCTCAGATGTTCTACCTCCAAGTAATAGGTTGTCCACTACTAAGATCAGGCACAGAACGGCCAGTCTACATTGAAAAGCTCTGCTAGGCTCAGCTCTGGCACCAGTGTTAGCAGCAGGGGTGGGTGAGAGTGAAAAGGAAGTTTGGTAATAGGCATGCAGGAAGAGAAAAGAAGCAACAGCAAGGACCTGGGGAGAAAAGAGTGGGAGTAAAACCATGCAAGCACAAAAAGGTTAGGTAGTACTGCATTAGTTGTTATGCAACAGGTGGCTGGCTTTTTTCAGTTATTGAGGTTTCCACCCTCAGAAGGGAAATACACTCATATAGGACTAAAAGCATATTATTCGCTTATCACATCCTCAAGGCAAAGCAACTCTAGAGAGAACGACCATTCAGGTATGCCCCTGTGTCAAAATCTTCTCTTACCTAATTCTAGGCCTCTCCTGGCAGAACCAAGAGCCTAGCAATAGCAACTTGTGTTACTGGGCCAGGCTCCTATTCTTTAAAAATGTCACTGTGCACGTACATCATTTTGGCAGTCTGTGCATGGCACTAACTGGCAGAGGTTGAAGCACAAGATTGTTTTGAAGCAAAGAATCATACTATCATGTGCAACCTTATACTACTGAGATCTGTGACCGCCTCTTTGGAAAGAGCAGCAAAAAGCAGGAAGTAGTAGGGGAAAAAAAATCCACCATGTAGTGGATAGCACATGCTATCTCTTGGCAAAATTTGAAAAGGAAGATGTGCTAGTATGTTAAAACATATCAGTACATTAAACGTGAATGCCAGATCACCCTCCTCCTTTACTTGAGTGATCTGGACACTGGGGATAGGTTAGGCCTTTCCTTGCCTCCAATAAATTCTTTACTAAAGCTTCTGTTTCCTTTAAGCCTCTTGCATTACTTTGAGTACGGGCACTGGTGTGCAATCCTCCCTTTCGGTTTTATTAATGCGACATCACAGAGATTCACAGTGGGATGACATCCTTCACAAAACCTCTCTGGATGTCCAGAGGGAAAAGAAAAAAGACTGAGCTTCTAGAAGAGTTCTGCAAACACACGTTTTCAGTAGGAACACTTGAAACTTTCAAGGAGTAGCAGAAACTAAACAACTATTTCAGCAATGCTATGTTTTACCTTGAATCTCTCCAGCATGTGAGATACTAGGAAGGTTCTTCGGCTGTACATAAGCCAATTTGAATGGAGGGACCACAAATGGTACCTCCTGACCATCCAGGGGCAGTTTAGAAAGCAGATAATCCTCTGAACAGCCAACTTGACGCTTCACGGACACAGAAGACAATGCAGGCTTCTCTACAATAGTTGGCTTGCTTGCGGGTACTGCTTCAGATTCCTGCACCATGGAAACCGCTAAAAATAAAGAGCAAGAAAAACAGACAGTCCACATGTGCATTAAGTTTTGAACAATACTGTGAATAGATCTCTCTTATTTAACAGGATCTGTGCTTGATACGTTACTTAACAGCTGCTAGTATTCAGTTCTATTAGCATTCAAGACTAGCACCTGGAAAAGCTATTCATCCTCATGACACCTGTACTGATCCAACTCTTCGTTGCCCAAGCTTCTATATTTATAGCTACCTTGCTCTTAAGTGAATTTTTACAAGAGGTACACTTGTATCATAGAAGAGTTCTTCAAACAACTAAGATACCAAAGAAAATCCTAACAAATCCATAGGGAGTTCTTCGCTTTGAGGGTGGTGAAGCACTGCAACAGGTTGCCCTTGCCCAGAGAAGCTGGGGATGCCCCATCCCTGGAAGTGTTCAAGGTCAGGTTGCATGAGGCTTTGAGCAACTTGATCTACGGGAAGGTGTCCCTGCCCATGGCAGGAACTAGATGATCTTTCAGGTCTCTCCCAACCCAAATATTCTATGATTCTATGAGTTTGGGTTTTTTTTAAAAAAAAAGCGTTCGCTTTTAGAGTTGGAAAGACACAAGACCTTTACACAACCTTAAGTAAAAAAGCTGGCTATTTTGGACAGCATACCAGGCTGCAAGGAGCAGACTTCAGACAAGTGTTATTTTTCAGTTCCAATTTCAATTCATAACACTAACAAACGTGTTCAATTGCCAAGAGGAGGTATAGAAAGAATTTGGAACGTTGTAAAAGAATTCAAGTTTATCAGGGGTGACAGAGTCATTTTCTTAATGCAAAATCTCATCATTAATGAAGCCAGAATAGCAAAACCCTTAGTTGATGTCATTATGTTGGAACTCACAATCATTTTTTTCGTTTTCCATGCAGAAACACCATTTACAGCAGTTTTTTATACATTCTGTTGCCATTGTTTTCAGTGTTGCAATTTACAGGAGACCACAATCAAAGATCCAGTGTAGCTATCAAACCTGAAAAACACAATAAAATAAACCATAGTAGATGGGAATAATTGAAATAAAAATGCAATATCATCAGTTATCTCTAATATGTGTTTCCTTACTGGACACAGACCCAGGGTCAATGAGAAAGTTACTTCAGTCATAAAAGGATCGCAGCCATCAAATTTCTCTCACTGTGACAAATTATCTTGTATATAAAAGCACAAGAAAAGAGATAATAATTTTAACGTACAGCATCCAAGTATTTTTAGTAACTCACTCAGACATGTCCTTGTCTTTCAGGAGCACTAAAATTCTCCTCATATTTGTGTGTGCCACTGGGCTCTGGAATTTACGCAGCTTTACAGCTGTTTTGATGTGGTCTTGTCAAGTCATTTGCAAGATGTGTTTGTTATTCTGCTTCCCTTGTTCATGTTTCTCCTACCCTCTCTCACTCATGTACTATTTTCACATATACCCATACTCGTTTACATTTTTCACTCAATATACTCCACATACATTTGAAAACACTCTTTATAAATGATGCCAGAATTGCCTTCTTTGAGGAACTACTGCTTTCTCGTAATTGTATACATATGGAACTGAGGACCTGTTTTATTATATAATTGTCTGCTATGCATACAGAAATAGAGCATGCTGACTTCCAGCAAAATAAGAGGCATGTAATCTACTAAAGAATGAGAACAAGTCTATAACAGCTGGTTAACATTAAAAGAACTTTATGAAAATACTAACTGGCCTCATTTAAATGTCTTTATTCATATCCTTATGTTCTCTTTTCAGAGGGACACAGACAGCTGCGTTGCCTCCTGTCCAAAACTTTAGCTGTCTAAGTCTAGTCCTTTTACATGTACCTAAAGTACACAAGGTTCTTTGTAGAACATACCCAAGACATGATTCGAAATCCATGGAGGTCAGAAGATACCAAACAGAACAAGAACATAAGCTGAAGGGATGGTGAGAAAAACAAGAGAAAGGTGGAAAGCACAAAGAGAAGATGACAATTACACAAAAACAGGCACGTTTGCTCAGTTATCTCGACCACAAGAAACTGCTGAAAGCTTCTGTGCTCCAGCACAGACATCATTCCCGTACGCATCTTGAACAATGCTGTCATTTTCTTCGTATGTGTATTCAAAGACAGGCAGGGAACCACACAACTGGAAGTTATTGATAGATGGATCAATTTGCAAATACTGACCAAACACAGCATATACTTACCGACCTGCTCTTTGGCACTCTACAGCACCTCAGCACTGCTACTTATGTTTTAACTTACGGGTTCTTGCAAAGCCATTGAGAGCACGTGGCTTCATAAGGAAGCCTTGAATTAATTTGTTATCTTTAAAATACTAGTGTGAAATATAATGAAGGTTTATTATTACAATTACATAACTGTTCCAGAATTATTCTTGATCATGAGCCATCACAAAGTACTGATTAGAAGGATATTCTTAAAATATTAGATGAAAACCTAAGTAAACTATTATTCTACTGCAACAAGGACCTAAGGGAATATTTGGTTTAATACCATTTCTCTAAATATTTTTTTCTGGTTTTACCCCTAAGTGACATTAATTAATTCACAGAATCACAGAATGTTAGGGATTGGAAGGGACCTCAAAGGATCATCTAGTCCAATCCCCCTGCTGGAGCAGGACCACCTAGATCAGATCACACAAGAACGCGTCCAGGCGGGTTTTGAACATCTCCAGAGAAGGAGGCTCCACAACCTCTCTGGGCAGCCTGTCCAGTGTTCTGTTACCCTTACTGGGTAGAAGTTCTTCCTCATGTTTAAGCGGAACCTCCTATGTTCCAGCTTATATCCATTTCCCCTTGTCCTATCATTGGATGCCACTGAGAAGAGCCTGGCTCCATCCTCATGACAGTCATCCTTTACATATTTATAAACATTAATGAGGTCCTCCCTCAGTCTCCTCTCCTCCAAGCTAAAGAGACCCAGCTCCCTCAGCCTTTCCTCATCAGGGAGATGCTCCACTCCATCATGTTTGTGGCCCTGCGCTGGACTCTCTCAAGCAGTTCCTTGTCCTTCTTGAACTGAGGGGCCCAGAACTGGACACAATACTCCAGATGTGGCCAGATGTGGCCTCACCAGGGCAGAGTAGAGGGGAGGAGAACCTCTCTCGACCTACTAACCACACCCCTTCTAATACATCCCAGGATGCCATTGGCCTTCTTGGCCACAAGGGCACATTGCTGGCTCATGGTCATCCTGCTGTCCACGAGGACCCCCAGGTCCCTTTCCCCTGTGCTGTTCCCCAACAGTTCAGTTCCCAACTTGTACTGGTACATGGGGTTGTTCTTACCCAAATGCAAGACTCTACACTTGCCCTTGTTGTATTTCATTAAATTTCTCTCTGTTCAACTCTCCAGCCTGTCCAGGTCTCTCTGAATGGCAGCAGAGCGTCAGGTGTGTCAGCCACTCCTCCCAGTTTAGTGTCATCAGCAAACTTGCTGACCATGCACTCTATTCCCTCATCCAAGTCATTGATGAATATCTTGAACCATACTGGTCCCAGTACTGACCCTTGAGGGACTCCACTGGATACAGACCTCCAACTGGACTCTGTCCCATTGACCACTACTGTCTGGCTTCTATCCTTCAGCCAGTTCACAATTCCTCTAGTTTTACACTGCTCTTTGTGCTCAATAGACCAAAATGAACAAAATGCAAGTGACCCGAACATAAAAACCTCAGAAGTAGCCTGAATAGAATCATAGAATCATAGAATCATAGAATGGTTAGGGTTGGAAGGGACCTCAAAGATCATCTAGTTCCAACCCCCCTGCCATGGGCAGGGAAATCCTCCACTACACCAGGTTGCCCAAAGCTTCATCCAACCTGGCCTTGAACACCTCCAGGGATGGGGCATCCACAACTTCTCTGGGCAACCTGTTCCAGTACCTCACCACCCTCAATGTAAAGAATTTCTTTCTTATATCTAACCTAAATCTGCCCTCTTTCAGTTTAAATCCGTTGCCCCATGTCCTATCACTACACGCCCTTGTAAAAAGTCCCTCTCCAGCTTTCCTGTAGGCCCCCTTTAGGTACTGGAAAGCTGCTATAAGATCACCCCGGAGTCTTCTCTTCTCCAGGCTGAAATACTGGTATATGTCATTCTGGAAAACAGAAATGCTACTGAATCGAACCAGGCAGGGCCTGGGTGCCATATTTTGCTTTAAAGGGACATCATTACTCTGAACAGAATCCATCATATCCATCATTCAGTACTTGCCGTGATCTCAGAATTGCCCATGCGTAAGTACAGTATGAGATCTGCATCGAAAATCTTCAGAGGCAACACCACTGACTCCAGAACCTGCTCTGGATTTTTACAGAAGCACAGAAAGAGGCACAGGAATTTCTCATAAAACTCTCCATGTTACTAAGGATCAAATTTTCACTGCTGCTCCTCCCTCGGCAGTGCACTCACAATAGCCAAGCCTGCTAGAATTCAAAGTTTACTTTAAGGTTCCCTTGCAGTGATTTTCCTTCCCAGCTGTTATCAGTACACAGCTGGAGTTAATATGCTTTACTCTTGTTCACTATGTTTAAACTGGGCTGAAACAGCTGCTTCATTTGCTCTCAGCTTTGCAACAATGGTATCTAAGCCTCAGTGGCAGTTTGCACAGGCAAAACAGTCTTTTATCTCAAAATGTCCAGATTGAATTCATTCACTACTGCTGGTAAAGAAACCAAAATGTTAGTAACCGCGTTGCTTTCCAGCTACATAAAGTGGGAAAATTAGTTTTTCTGCATCAGAGAAAATTCAGTTCATGGTAGTAATTTATTTCCTCAGAATTTTTTAGCTGGAACCATTAATGTGAGCAAATAAATAAATGTAAATTGTCTGTCACAAGTAGTTGCCTTTCCATCCTGGAGCTGAATGTCTTACCTAGAAAGGGCTACATATGGGTATTGGGGATATAACAGTAATAATGCAATTCTACATCTTCTGTACTTCTATCATTAAAAAAAGACCATGTTTTTCACAGTAAGACTAATTAACCTGTGATAGTCTTTGACTATTATCTTTTTTTCCCCCATTTATCAATATGCAAACATTCCTACATTTTTTCCCTATCTAAAGACAAATACAAAGCAATTCATCACTGTCTATTGTACAGAAGAGAGTACACTATTTACAGATTACTGTTTTGTAGGCAAGGTAATATCAGTAGCCAATGCCAAAGTACATAGAGACATAGTTTAGAGTTTCCAATTCAGTTTCAGCTTAAATACAGTATTTTGAAAAGTAAGTTCCAAGAGTAAGAGACTCTGTCTACGCTTTTTTTAAGCTTAAAAGTGTAATGGTTTCAGTGACAAAATTTGCACTTGTGTTCCTAGACTTGTATCACACCCACATTACCAAAAAAACGACAGCATTTGCCGAGGGACAGATCATCTAGGTACAGTACTCTC
This sequence comes from Tauraco erythrolophus, assembly GCF_009769465.1. Taxonomy (NCBI): domain Eukaryota; kingdom Metazoa; phylum Chordata; class Aves; order Musophagiformes; family Musophagidae; genus Tauraco; species Tauraco erythrolophus. The sequence goes on from NC_141470.1 coordinate 55,138,550, forward strand.
TCATTGCACCTAGAGCACTTTGACTTGTTTGTGAAATCACAATATGGATGGTTTCAATTACTTTTTAAAGTTTTAATTCACTTAATTAAGCCACAGAGATAAAATATATTTGGTTTTTTTGTTTGTTTTAATTCAGAAGAGCAATCCTGGCAGTAAATTAGATGGCTTGGCTCCCAGTTCATTTATTTTCTCCTATCTGTATTTCCCAAGTTGCCTACAGTTAGTTACAGAACTTTCACTGCATGCAAAAGTTTTGTCTTCACCACATGCGACAGAGAGAAATTTAGCAGGTTCTGTTGTATATTTTACTAACTGAAAATGAACAAAAATCTTGTAGAAGACTAAAAAAGTATTCCATGATCTTGACAGAAGTTGACATTTCTATCAAAGGTTAAACTTCTCCCACATGCCAGAAGCTTTTGCTGGTGTCAGCTACCCCAAAATCCTCAGTATCTCATTTAACAGTTGTTAAAACGTTGTACTCACATGCATTTGTCTGGGTATAAATTTACCAAATAAACCTGAACCATAGAGACATTTGTTAGGTGCACCACCAAATTTCAAAGAAGTACTGACTTCTCAGCAGTGCCACCCATCTTAGCGAGAAGTTAGGACTCCTTGACCCTGTCTCTCAGTTTTGGGGTCAGTTTTTGTTATGCAATATGTATACATCAAAGACACCCTCCTTTTTGGAGATAATAGACTGAGAAAAGGAGAGGAGGAAAAGGAGAATTATCCCTGATTTTCAGACAAAAAACTGAGACAGAGAAATCAAATCACTTGCAGCAGAAGTGGGAACTGAACCCAGATCTTGTCACTCTGTCTCAAATTCTCTTTCTTGGTGTTCTCCACAGATTTCAGTAAGTTTTTTCATTTCTCTCTTCCCAGTATCAAGCCAAAATAAGATAATCAAATGTAACTCAGCAATAGTCCTTCCACACTAAGGCAGAAGGAGAGCCAAGGTTATTAGAACATCCTGGAAACAACAAAGTTTAAAATCCAACCACACACATACACAGAGCCTAGAGAATTACAATCACTACTATTTTAATGGGTTTAGATGGAGAACATAAGTTATCCTAATGATTTCCAGATTTCTCTGATAGAAATTTTGAATGAGCTAAAATCAGATAAACAGAGTATCAAAGACTTCAGTTCCAGATGCCTCCAGAATGATTACAAGACAGAGATATTTGGAGAAGAAAGTAAATATTTTCAACAACTCATTAAATAAAAAGAACATGATAGAAAACGGATGATTGCAATATTAAATATTAAAAGCTGAAAGTAGTCTGAAAAGAAATGTCAGGTCTTTGCTGCCTTATGATGAATGGGTGTGTTTTGCAACAAGTTTGTAGGCTGCCGATGTATTTTACTGCGTTTAGCCACAGCACTGCTCCATAGGAGTTGATCAGGTAACACATTTAAACCTACGCAAGAGACACGAAGGTGAAATAGGTGATCTCAAACTGGGAAAGCTGGCTAAACCAGAAGTTTCAAACATTATGAAACTTATTGCCAGCCATAAATGTATAAAACACATCCTCGTATCTGCATTCCAGAAGATCATGGCAAAATTTCTAGTAGCAGTAAGTCCTCACAAAGCAGCAGGCGTAAAAGAAAATATCCGGAAACGGGGATGATCGGTTGTTATTAAGCATTTGGGACAGATCCTTGAATGACATAAGTGTCTACAGCTCCAGTAGCCCCAGTGGAGCCACAACACTTTGCAACAGCTGAGGATCTGCCCTGTGGAGAAAGCGAGCTCAAGCTTGCTGGTTCACACCTCAACCAAACACCATGTTTATGCTACCTCTGTGCCTTTCTGCCTCTCAGATCCAGGAGATGCAGTCAATCCCAGTCATAAAACCCTTTAAAGAGCATAATGATACCACCACAGGTCTCCAGATGACTAAGAAAAACACAGCACAGCAAAAGCTGCTTCTGCTGCCGGTCAGATAGGTATTCTTTTGACGGTGCAGATGATGCCAAAGGTTTAACTTCCACGGCCAGCTCTTTTGTAGTTTTGTTTCTGGGCGAGAGCATCTACGAGTCATGCACTGATCTGAGCACAGCTCTTCATCTGAAGAGGGGTGGCTTGTGACCACTGCACCTCAAAACTGGTGAACACTAGTAAAACAGCTTAAATGTTTTTGAGAAATTTCCCTCCAGGTATTTTTCTGCTGTAGCAGCAAGGACAGCACATACACCCACTATACATACAGTGTCATGCACAGACATCACTCGCCAAAGACACAAAGTCCAGAGCTTAAAAAAAGCCCTACTGAGACTGTAAGCAGGTCTGATTTGTACCATCCACACAGGAGAGAGAAGCACTTCAAGTGGGTCTGAGCATGTGAAAAGACAGGACACAAGCTTTTGTCTCTATTCACAATAAACTTAGGCAGCAGGTTGTCTGGAGGAAGAGGAAACAAAAAAAAAAAAAGGAAATAAAAGATGTCATGCCAACACACCTACCAGGTGCATCATAAAAGGCTCCTATCTCTGCCTGTTTCATGAGAACCCCACAACAGTAATATCTGCAGTAACTAGTAGGGGAGTGTGTACATACACCTTCCTTCTCTGCTTGTAACCGCAACTCAGGGAAAAGCATGAAAGCTCTGGGAATTTGCACACAGACATTATTCCAGTTCATCCGCCTTCCAAGGAAATGAAGAAAACATGAAACTTTCCTTTCTTTTGTGCCTGAAAAGAGAAAGGGATTTCACTCTGAAAGCAGAGGATCACAAAGGAGATCCTGAAATAACACAACAAAAAAAGAAAGGTTATGAGAAGGCCTTTGAAGGGCACAACCAGAATGGCATTCAGGTGAGAGACATCTTACCAACAGTTTGACAGAAACATAAAGAAGAGATGCAAAGCTCTCCCACCGCAGCAAATAAGTGAAGAAAAAATGTCATTACATATTTAAAACTGAAAAAAAAAAACCACAAAAAACTATGCATCGTTAACCTGGTTTAGATGATGGGGATTTTATGATGGACTGTTGCACAGCTCCCCTGGGGCAACGAGCCTAGTGGCATTGTTTAAGTAGTTACACAATTAAATCTCAGAACAGAAACAGACGGTTAAAAGTTGCTGGGAAAAGCGTCTCGCTCCCTGATGCAAAGAAACCACTAACTGCCGGCACAGGAAGCACCTTCCCGCGCTGGTAAATGATGGCACGACAGCCCGTTGGGGGAAGCTTTATGGGTTCCTCTTGGTGATCCCAGAAACAGGGAACTGAACTGACCAGACCATCGGTCCAAGCCAGCACGGCCCAGTCCTGCAAACTCCTCTCATTCACTTACAGTTTAGTAAAGCAGAATCTTACTTTTGAAGAGCAGAAGGCCCATTATGCGCCCTTGTCCCACCCTCCTCGGCTACTGTCACCACTGGATTTCAACCAGTCACTCCAGCGCTACACTCAGCAACTTGAACAGGAAGACACTTGGGTATTATTTCAGAGAACATTACAATAGCTAATTGTCTTCACTGTCAATATTTTAACTGTATTTCCGGTTTAATTTTTTTCCCCCAGTTTTTTATGTCTTTGCTGTACTAAGACTGTCAATTATCAGTAGTATCTCTTTTCTTCATTCAGGTCTTAAAAGATGAGGATCTAGCCTTCTCTTACATTTCTCTTCAGTAACCTAAGTGGACCAAAGCAAGCCATGTAGATGAGTTTAAAGCTGTTGGTTTTACACCATTCAAGTCTGTTTTGTACGGTTCTTCTCAAAACATTATCCTGCTTCTCTGACCAGTTTTATTCAGGCTGATACCACACCTAAACTATGTACTTCAGACTCAACAACGGCACAGGATAATCTAAGGTGAGAATATATTTCATTTCACTTGTAAGGGCAAGATTGCTCTCATTCCCATAGCATTGTACTGAGATCTCACTCAAGGTACACCGTTGCCTTTGCATCCTCCTGACTATATTCTGAGCAAGTGGAGAAGAGGAGGGAGATGGGAGCCTACGGAGAGCATCTCCACAGCCCCTCTGGTGACTGCCGTAGCATTCAGATAAGATCTCCTAGAGAGAACAGTTGTGCGTAAAGTTTAACACCCTTGTAATCAGTGGGAATGCTCAGTACTTCACTGCTATCAGTCAGGACATGACAATTGTACAATATTACTTATTCAGCTTTAGCAGGCTTCTCCTGAGTCAAAGAAAACCACCTCAGAAGTCAATCCTTAGCTGAGCTGTTGGCATAGTGGTAAAAGCAGAGCTCGCTGTGATCCCACAAGCTGCTTCATATGTTCTCCTGCCAAGGAAGTCCAGCTCTAACTGAACCAGGGCAGAGGCTTTGCCTGGAACAGCCGCGTCTTCCTACATGCAGTTGTGAGACACCATGCCACGTCCCACTGCAACTGTCCTTTCTCCCGCCAGCTTCTCTGCGCAGACAAAGATGATCTAATATGTGTCTCCCTTCACGCAGGCCCTGAGCTGAACCCTACAGAAAGAGCACTTGTGCAATCTAGCTGTGGTCTCCTTCAGCTCAACAGCTGCTTCTTCCCAGGGCTCCAGACTGAAGGAGGCCAAATGGCCTCGAGTGCATCTGCGCACACAGCCCAGGCACAGACCACCACACAGAGTACGTCACGAAGAAGAACTAATTGCTCTTGCCTACTTCCCTGAAGAAAAATAAAGCTGAGCAGGTGTGTATGCTTGAGCTATTGTGCTACAGGAACAACTGCCTCTGCTTTCCAGGCACCCCTTGGAGAAGGGGAACAGGCGCTGGCACGAGAACATGATCCAAAGTCGTCCTACTAACAGGGCTCCCAGGGACACCCTGAGTCTGGCTTAGCATTATAGTCCTGCACCTGCAGCCCTTAAATGCAGACTTAATCCAAGCCCGCCCCAGTATGCAGAACATTAATAATATTATTTACAAGGGCCAAAAGAACAATTTTCATAAATCTGAGCCAATTTTTCTCATGCAAGATTTATATTTGAATTAAGAAGGGAACACTATAAATCTATCCCATCATAAAGCTTAAAACTTGGGAATTTAATATGCTGAATCCCCTATGTTCTGGGTTGTAAAAGTTGAGAGAGTGTTTCTGCCTAATGCTGCATTAGGCAAGTAACCAATTCATCCAATTACTGAACTGACAACACTGTTCCTGTGAACTGTAGATAAATTCACTGACTTGGACAAGGATGTACAATATGGTATGTATTGGGGCAGTAAACACAAAAGAATAAATCCATTATGTTGGACTGCAGATCATTTTGGACTCAGACGGAAAACAGCAAAGCAAGAGTTGAATTCAGGACACCAGAAAAGAAAACTTCAGAGACTGAAATATCTGTAAAAAGAACTTGGCTTTTGATGAGAACATGGAAAGAATTCAATATAAGATAAGTCCTTTGCTCTAAGCAGATTAGGAAAAAATCATGACAATCACTGATCATTACTTTATAATCTAATTTAAAACTTAAGACTTTCTTTACATATTCCATGTCAGGTTTTAATCCATTTTTTTTCCTCAATCTGCAGTAATGCCAGGAAGCCACAAAAATAGAACTGTCAGCAGTCCCTCTACAGACCTGATACCAAAGAGAACTGGAAACATCTGGATGCATTTTTCAACAGGACAGCCAAGAAGGTATTTTAGGCAAGAGCATCTGCCTGTGCAGTGGAGTTCCCTAACAAGGCTAAACGTGTCTAGCTTTGAAAAGACGGCCCCTGGAAACCAACTGGAAGAGAGGACTGAATGGCATCCAGGACTCCTCAGTCTCTGCCATGACCACAGAGCCACAAGAAAACACATGGATACACATATAATATCCAGACAGCTAATGAAAAATAGCTCCTGCCATACATATGAAAAAAAGAAGAAAACCCAAACCGTTTTGCATGGAAAAATACAGTTTCACTACCATTAAAACTACTTTAAGGGAACCCTGTGGACCTACAAGAGTCAAGATAAGAGTATTTCTTTATATATACCTGCACACAAACATCTACGGTTTTGTTTTAAGTGAAACAGGTTTTTATTAGTTATTTTACATACAGTTATTATCTTGTTTCATGACAAAACCAAAAAACTTATTATGGAGTTTCCATAGGATGAGGACTCCCTGTTCAGCAGTTCTGCTCCTCATTGTCATACTTTATAACCAGTTAAAACATTGTGGTGAGAGGAAAGAAACATCTAAGTTATATAAATGAAGGCTAAAAGACTATGGCTGAGGTTAAGAAAGGAAACAGGTGACTCCAGTATATCTTATATATGAAAACAGATTAAATTAATCACTTGAGAACAGTAAATGGGAACTCATCTTAATTAATTCAAATTCAAAACAGACTGGGAGTATGGCTCTGCAGGGCACATGCACTGAGCTCACGAAGCTGCCTAAGCGCACTTTCAAATAAAAGTCCAGAAGTATCCTGTCTTCATAAGGTGCAACTATTTATTATTTTTTCCTTTAAATCACCCCAACCACTTTTAACAGCCCCAGCAGTGCCTCTCAAAGAGCTGTACTGGCTGGAGCAGTTGGCAGCTGCCCAGGCAGATGAGTGGTAATAAGGCACTGCATAAAAGAGGTATTTGTAAGTAATGTTGCATAGACATTGGGAGAAAACAGCAAAAATCAGAACTGTCTCAATTTTTTGGGAGCATCTAACATCCCTATTATTATTGACCAAATTCTGCTACGACTATGGGGCACAGCGGTGGGGCTCCCCTCCCTTTGGAGAAGGCAGAGGTCCTCAGAGCAGAAGTTGGCAGCATGAGCTTATCATTCCTGTTTTCCCCTCTAAGGACAGATATGCCTAAAACAAAGTGAACAATAGCTACACCATGAATGTATGTTTGGTTTTTTTTTTTATCTCATTGAGTTTAAATCAACACTCTTTAGAGGAGATTTTTGACCCATGATTTCACACATTGGTGAGACTAAATCTGGAAGTACACATACCACTGAACTGAACAAAAGCCAGGATAATTCAGCGAGATGTTCTGGGTTTGATCAAGGTTTCACGGAGGAAACTTTAACTACTCCGGTCACCCCTCAGCAGACAGAGAACATGAAAGGCAGACTGACAGAGTCCTCAATCTAGAGGCAAACAATACCATTTTGCAAAAGTAAATTGGAAAAAAAAAAAGCAAACCCAACCCAGAACTAAGATATCTTGAACTTTCTTCTATTATGAAATGAAACTGTTTTTGAGAACGTTTTGTTGTCACCTAGAAGCTCATAAAATGTTCAGCACTGAATCTCTCAGACAGGAAGCACAACTTGTTTTTGTACCAGTTCACCACTAACCACAGAAGTGCTGCTAGCTCAAGCTACTTTTAAACCTCCCTCTGACTAACCCTCCTCTTTGTATGGCACGCGTTTTCCTCACTGGAAGACGTACACACACAGCCAACTGGATGCCTGAATTCTGTGAAGAGAACCTGTCCTTAGCACCCCTTTATCTGCCCCCTGCAGCCCCTGCCAAGCCCTGGTCAAGGGCTGGGCCATCTTCTGGCCATATGAGCCACCTGACGCTGTGCACGCTGGCCCAGCTTCAACATGCAGAGGGCCACATCCAGCCCCTTGGCCTGGAGGCACGAGGGCTCTGTGGGAGCGAGTGGTTGCATTCCTGCAAGTGGAAGGGACCCTCCCACAGCTCTGGTGACAAGGCTGTCCTACAAAAGCCAAGCAGCCTTCTAGCTCTCCATGCTTCAGATGAAGCTGCGGCACTCCACATGTGCATTAACGTATCCCAAGCACGCTCTGCTGATGAGGCTACAGGGGCTCCAGGGCCTGGCACACCATCCTCTGCCTTACCCAGCACCACAGGGAGCCGGGCACCCGCCTGCCCAGGCTGGAGCACACTGTACTAGTGCACATCCAGGTTCCAGTGTCCAAAGCAGAGGTGCCAAAGTCATTTAAGTGCCTAATGGGTTATGAGGCCACTGGGTCATAGTCCTTCTAGATTGCTTTCTTTGACTTCAAAGCTGGTTTAATTACCAAAGCAGCATCTCCAGAACTTGCTCTCCAGGCAAGACCCAAAGCTCACTGCAATGACCACAAGAACCCCTCAAACACCAAAGGCTTTCGTTTGGGGGCTAGTTATCTGTTCCCTCCATTTTAAGTGTGGCTATTAGATCACTGAAAAACAAAGCTTCAAAACAAAATCACCAGAGTACAATTTACAGGAAAGATAAGCATCAGATTTCTGACATAAATTTTTTTTGGCAGTGAATTAATGTAAACTTTAGCTGCGATGACAAGCAAACATTCGTACTAAGCTTAAGACAAGTGTCCTCACTAATTCCACAAGGTTTGACGCATTAACGTGAGAGATATGATTCAACACAGATGAGTTCAAACCAAACCCAGGATTTGAACCTCTTCCCACACAAGGCTCCTCAGTTCAGGTCTGAAGATTCATCCCAGCTGCAAAAGGCTATCAACATAATTTTTCTCTGCATAAGCAATTTTTCTGAGGGAGCCTGAATAGCATTACTAACCAGAATGACAGAATGGCTTAACCCAAACTCATTCTGTCCTACTTAAAGTCAAAGCCCGCTTTGCCTTTCACATTCAAGAGACGAGATCTTAGGTTCTCTGCTGACAGAGATTGGGTGTTGTCCTACTTAGATTAGAGAGAAAATATTTACCAGATCTAAGGTATCTTGGGAGACAGCAATTCAGAGCAAACAAAGTTGGGTTTTCATAAAATTAAACAAGAGTCCAAAGAGGGGAGCAATTGGTCAGGACGTGCATCATGCAAAATTCACTAAATGAAACAAATAGCATTTTTATCAAGCAAACAAGTTCCATAAATGTTTCCTCCAAAGTCAAAGGGTACTTCTGGTACAAGCCAAACCGGGTAGAATTTATAGGTAGACAGTAGGCCTATGCCAGCCAATGCCTGGCTTCCCAGGGGAGGCTGCCCTTCTCAGGCAGGTCCTCTGGCTCTGCCCACCACACATGGGGGCTGCGTCCGCCTGTCCTGAACTCACCTAAAGGGCTGGTTGCTACCAGAGGGGCAGCTCAGCTCTCCCTTGCCAACAACTGTTCCTGTTGGATCTAGTAAACAAGCAGCTGCACGATGAGTTGGCCCAGCTCACTGATTAGATGCAACACTAAAGCACCAAAATAAACAAACTTTTTTTTTTTTTTTTTTAAAAAAGTAGTTTTCTAACTCCCCCTGTGATTGACTGCACAAGGTGGGGTCAGAACAGACAGCAGAGAAAACAGAGGGCCAGAACAGGAATATCTTTTTCACAGCCAACTAACAACCCTGGGGAGCGCATTTAGAGGAACATATGTCTGAAACTAAACCACCTATGAGTATGATGAACAGGGGCTGAGCAAAAAGCAAACCAGCTGATAGGAAACATAAGTGACAGAACAAACAAGTAAAGTGACTGACCTAATGATCAGGACAAAGAAAAAGAGACCAGACTCTGAGCTTTTTCTCCAACATTGTAAATTAACAGCCTACACACACGACTGATTAAACAGTCCTGCCCACATTCACTCTTTCCATGGCATAAGAAGAAAGAGGATTTAATCACCTGGGGATCCATCACCTTAATTAAGGGCAGGGAAGGGCAGTGGAATTGATGGGACTTCTGTGGAGTACAACATACCCTTTAGGCGTGCCATTTTTAGTAGGTGTGATTTTTACAAGTACTTGCAAGAATCAAAGGACACTTTAGTAACAAATATATTTTTCTTGAAATTCAATATTGCTTAACCACATGTATTCTGCAAATAAATTTTTAACATACAGCTGGAAAAAGGACTATAAATCAAACTCCTGGATTCATACTCTAGCCACTGAGTCGTAGGATCATAGTTCATCTAATGAATATTTCTCTGTTGAAAGCAAGGTGAAAAAGTTTCATAAGCAAGGAGTCAGAGACAACTAGCCCAGAACAACACACAGGCTTATGGCTCTTGAGAAATGAAAGACGCAAATTCAGAACTGGGCTCTTCGCGTCTGGTAAACAGCTCTAGAAAAAGCCTAGAAAGAATAAGGGAGGGGAGGGAGGAGGGAAAAAGCATGACAATATACTCCCCTGCATGTTTTTTAAGCGGCCCTGATCATCTATATGTAATTTGAAGACACTTGGGCTCTCCAAGAGCACTTTGTCAAGGAATACCTCACTTCTGGATCCCTGGACAGCTTGGGCACCTAACTAAGGAACTAAAGGCACATCAAGCAGTAGACCTCAATGCATTCAGCAAACATTACTGGGAAAAACCTGAGCCTGCACAGGTCAGAGACCGAGGGTTAGGACTGCAAGGATCTAGCTCTGAGGAGCAGGTGCCCACAGGATCATTTAGATGGCCAAGCACTTCACAGCTGTGGCCCTGTGTACATCCCTTGAGATCTCATTTCTCTTCCTGCACAATTACAATGGCACTGACTGGAAGTGTACATTGTAGGAACGGCTGCAATACCGACCTTTCCATTCTTATCTAGAGAAATGCATCACATGAGACACTGGGCACGTTTCCACATCAAACGAAAGTTACAAGACCAGCTTAATTTAAGATGATATTTATGTCAGACTGCTGTTTAATAACCAGGGTAATCTGAGCCACCCAGGAATCCAGCTGTATGGCATACATTTAAAAAGTACACTGTGGCTTTTGAACAGGTCAGTTTGAAACTGCTTCCTATCACGACTGCTACTTTAACAGTGCTCTTGGATACAGCACGTTATAACGTCAGTAAATAAAATGTATTTTCTGATGCCAATTTCATCCAGTTCAGAAGGGAAATTGTCTAGCTATATTCACAACTTCCTTCTGAGTTTTGGCTAAACCATATCTCCAATTACCTGAAGTGTTCCTAGAGAAGGTGATCTAATTAATTATTTCTTGCCTATGATAATGCTTACATGTTAATTCACATAGAATATTTTGATTTTACAAGGACATTTTCCTATAGCAATACCAGGTTGAAGCTGTTTTAAGTACAATTTAATCTCAGATCTAATTTATATGAAGATTTAATTCTGTAGTAATTCAATATAGTTACTATTTTTCTACCTGCCTCCATTTCTCAAGGTCTGTCACCTGATCGAAAACACAGTCCTCAGCCGAGTCTTGGAAGCGCACTGTCAAACTAACACTCATGCAGCCATAAACAAACCAATCCCAGGCTCTGAAAGGTCTTCGCTACAAAGTAGCTACCTAGTAGTGGTAGTCAGCTACCACTGATTGTGCAGTGTGGTAGTAAGGCACGAGAGATGTGCAGCATCACCTGTAACACAAACGGCCTTCTGCAATTCGTGTTCTGCAAGTTGAATCAGTCTGTCAAGTTTTAGCCTGCTAGAAAAAACATGCAGATCAATATGCTGACACGCTTAAAGAATTCTGACTTTAAAAACATGCTGTCCCATTCAATATACCTGTTGGTATGCATGAGGTGAAACACACCAGGGCTTGTAAAAACGATCATTAGTTTTTCTTTCTCACGAATGAAGAAGTGAAGAGTGAGAAAATAGTAATTCACAAATGGCAAAAGTATCGCTGTATATTCACGTTTAAATACTCTAAGTATCAATACACAAGGCGGCTATGTTAGAGTCAATCACATCGGTGATGTACATGGATGGAAGAATCACTCCCGCGAGGCAGCCCAACAAAAGCCACCCTTCCCGGCTAGCTTTGTCCCCGTTCACTCCCAGGCGCGGCCCACGTTGCCGCACTGAGGTGTGCCGCGAGCTGGAGAGGCCGCTGGAGATCGGCAATCAGAGGGGTCTGCTACAAATACAAAGCCCAACTTCGCATTTTCGATGAGCGACCAGGCAAAGAAAGTAAAGCACCACCTCAACCACCCGCCGCGGGGGCCTGAGGAGAGCCGGCCCGCAGGGGACGCCCGCGCCGCCTCGGTTCGGTGCGCTACGCCCGGCTCCGGGCTCCGCCGGCGGCCGCCGCGGCGGGGCCTCGGGCTGCCCGCGGTGCCGGGCAGCTCCCCCGCCCCGGCTCTTGCCCTCCCCGAGGCCTCGCTCGCACCTGCCGCCGCGCTCCGCCGCCCCCTTCTCCTCAGAGAGCCGGCGGCGGGCAGCGCCGCCGCGGTCTCCCGAGAGGGGTGACGGTCCTCGCTCCCCCGGCCCCGTACCTGCCGGGAGGGCGCCCGACAGCCCCTCCGCCCGCCTTCGGCTGCCGCCGGTCGCCTCCTGCCCGCAGCTCCCGCGGGACTGCCCTGCCCCGGGGCCGCGCCTCGCCTGGCGGCTCCTGCCCGGCCGCTGGCTGCCCCTCCCGCCCGGCCTCTCCTCCGCCCGGCGGCCGCCGGCCCCCGCCTGCCCTGCCCTGCCCAGCCCAGCCAGGCACTGCCGGGCGCGCCGCTCGCACGGCCCGTGAGGAGCGCTCCCGCAGCGCGTACTCACCGATCCCTACCGCGGAGGGGGAGTTTCCCCGCTGTCTTGGGCCTCAGCCGCTTCACCAAAGCTGCTCACAGGGGCAGATTTATCTCCAAATAGCCGCCAGTAACTTTTCCTTGCCGCTCGCTGGACCGTTACGCCGGCAAAGTCAGTGCCAAAGCTGCCCCTCGCTTTGCTATAAGCAAAACCAGGCCTATATTTTAGAAAGGAAGAGTGAATTTTTAATTTTTTATAATGTTCTTAGTAAATGGCATGTCCAGCTGGAATATGGATCCCTGTCGAGTTAGGCTTTATGTAGACAAGTGAGAGAAAGCCCCTGCCAGAGTGCATAGTTTGTAGGTAATTTAAGGATCACACATGGTGGATTGGTTGAGAAATTTCAGCAGGAAATTCTGGTTCAGAAATTGCCTTACAGGAAGCAAAAGTTTTGCGAGGCTCAAGGTGGTCTCCCTCTCCCTCTTCCCCTTCCTCTCCTCGATTCTGGTTTCTGATAAAGAACTAGAAGTGCTAAAATACCCCAAGACACAAATACGAGCAAGAAGTGGGGCTGCATTAGTAGGAAAACGGGAGTATTTCCTCAAGGAAATGCTGTTCATGCTCTAAAAGCATTAAAATTCCCAGTCAGTGAAGTTTCACACAGTCACCCTAGTAGCTCTTGAATTGCAGCCTTTGGTGGATTCCCCATCCACCAAGACTAGTTTTTCTATGACGGTATTTTTTTATTTTAAATCTAATAGCACTATGGACCTGCTGCTAACTAAGAATTTCATGCCTGTCATCATGCAGTGCAGCACAGCTACTTTGAGCTCCAGAGCCACTGTAAGGGAAGACCCTTTGCCAAAAGCACAGACTCATCCCACTTGAGCTAACAAAGCATCTCTGTTCAGCTCTGCACACAGCCAGCTGTGCAGTACTGGGGTATCACATAGCGCAGCACCTCTGATTCCTGCTAACAGAGCTCATGAAGTTATGTGTCGTCACTATTTTAAAGAAATGCCAGCAACCTGATATAATTCCAAAATTATCTGAATCCTCCTGAGGTGCATATTGAGCGCACGTTTCAAGGCATCTCACTGAATTTATGTGATCAAAGAGCTTTATTTTCACTGCTCATAGAAGTGCGTTGTTTAACTACCGATAAGGTCCCTGCATGCAGCTTGCTGCTATCAGGTTACATCAGCATTTTCACGCTCAAGGGTTTTTCAGGCTCTTCAGCGACTTCCAGTCCTGCCTAAGAGGCTTTCCAGCTGCTGGAGTCGGCAGTGTGGTAGCAGCCAGACTTTGGGACTGCAGCTTGCCTCTCTAATGAAGGAAAGGACATTAAAAATGGCATTTTTGCAAGGCAGTTAAAGGAAAAAAACAATTTGTAAGACTACCTTTTTCTTTCTCAAGGTAAGGCTGTCCTTTAATTTGAAGGGGCCTCTTCTCGCATCCCTGGGGCTCTTTTGATGGTTTGGGACACACTTGCTTTCAGCTGCTTGAAAATTGGGAAGTTTGTTTCAAGAAGCATGAAATTCAGCTGCTCATGGTAAGGTATGTGGCCGACCTGATTTTGTATGGAAGGGGAGAACATTATTGTGCTGTGATTTTTTTAGCTGGGATGGGAAACAAACCTCCTCCCTCCCTTACAAGATTTTTATCCCAAATAGATCTGGTCTGAAGATCAAGCATGAAACCAATTTACCTCTGGTCTTCGCTCCCTAGACCTCTCTGTTAGCCGCAAATGTGATCTTCTTTCCTTGCTAGCCTCCTGGCAGCATGGGGAGTGCCCCATGCTCTGCTCTAGCAGCTGCTAATCTTTCAGTAACTAAACCTGGCATGAGAAACTCAGTGGTGTTCCCATGCCTCACTGACGCGTGCTCTCGGCCTCTCTCTCCTCTGTGTCCATCCCAGACTGTCAATGAAGTGTCCTCTCTCTCCTCTGTGTCCATCCCAGACTTGGAGACGTTCAAGGCCAGGTTGGACGAGGCCCTGAGCAACCTGATCTAGTTGGAGATATCCCTGTTCCTTGCAAGGGGGTTGGACTAGATGACCTTTGAAGGTCCCTTCCAGCCCTAACCATTCTATGATTCTATGATTCTATGAAACCACTTGTCCTCACTAGTTCCTGGCACTCTGCAGCTGCTCCTGCCGCCTCCACCCAGGGCACCCCCAGTACTAAAACCAAGCTGAGAAACTGGGCTGGTTTTGGCTGGCTCTGCCAAACCACAGTGCTCTCAGCTCCAGAAACACAGGGCTGAGACACTTGAGCAGCCCTGTGCAGAGCCAACAGAGGAGAATTTATTAGTCTGGGCTACGGTTCACCTCTTATATCCCCCAGTGAGGCCTGTCTGATCTGTTTTGAACCTCTGCACAGTGCAATTTTTCACTTGTTGCTGAGACTGTTTATGCTATTGGATTACAACTTCCCAGTGTTTTTCTTGATGAAAGAGGAGTAGCTAGAAGAGAAGACTAGAAAGTAGCTTTAACCAAGAGTGCATATCATCGTCTTTGGGCCTCAACCTTTAGGAAGTGGACCTGAAACAATAAAAACACCACGTATAAATACCAACACAGATGTTCTCGAATCATTCTTTATATCTGCAAAAGCTGTCAGACAGACTAAGACCCTTTTTCTTCACTTTGTGCAAATACTCCAGTGAGCAAGGTTTTAAGGAGGAATGCTGATGGAGGCTGCAGCTTTGCATAAACCAAGCCTGAATTCTCCCTGGTGACCCTTTGCATCAGAAACCTGATCCCCCCACTTGTGCACTTACTCAGTCATGCCAACTTCCATGTTAAAAATCAAGCAGTTCAGAGGTTGAGTCATGTTTGCACAGAGCACACTGAAATTTTTCAAGCAAAAAAGTCGAAAATATCATTGCCTAGTACTTGCCTAGTTTGCAAATGATTAAATACAATTAAGCAGCTGATGATTGCAAACAGCTTCCTCAGTTCTGCTGAGAATGCTTCAGAGCAAACAAGTGGCTAACACTGCTGCTTGTGCAATATTTTAGTTTGAGAAACTGACACAAAGTGAGGTACTTACGATCAGACTTAAAATCCAGCATATACTGCAATAGCCAAGTGACAAGCTCAGCTGTCGGGACCTAAAAGCAGGGCGTTATCAGGACATATCCAACCCACAGCATGCAATGTCTCACAGCCAAACTCCATGTGTAGCCACTAAATTATTTTTTCTGACACAGAGGCTATTTGAGAGAGAAAAATGGATTTTGCAACTTAGATTTCAGTGAAATATTGGAGTCCTTTTCAGCTGAAGTCTCTAAGCAGTTAATACACCTTTGTTATAAACAACTTCTGCAGCCAGAGGCTTTTACTACCATGAAAGTTTTTGCAGCAGTAATCTTTATTCCCTGAGGTTTTGCTGGGAGAAACATGAAACTCTTTCCTCATCCTCCCTGTCCTACTCTCAGCTGGAGCCTGGCTTTTTCCATCCCCATCATAACCTTTGGGTTTAGCAGACATCTTCCCTCCCCTACCACAGATGCTGGGTGGGGTCCACACACTTCATTATAGAAAGCTGCTATAATTCAGTCTGTGGCTATTATTTTTTGTTTTCTCCTTTTTTCAAACGCATGTTTAGCGTCATGCTTTCCTGACATAACCCGTTGTAATTCTGCCCACCATCTGAGCCTGCAGCCAGTTGCCTCTTCCCACAGCGCTGCAGAAGAACAGCTTTGTTGCACAATGTCCAGTATCTTTTGAAAGTGTTGCTAGGATGCCTAGAGGAGAAATTGCATGGAGCTACTTTGTTGTCCAAATTAGACCCTCTCTTTATCTCATTTAGATTTGATGTACTGTGAATTTGAAAAGAGATTTGCTGGCTTATTTTGTCTTGCCTTATGCTATAAGGCAGATTTTCTTTGTGCACAAACACATCATTAATATACATTCTGAAATAAAATCTGAAGTGGGCTCATCCTTCGTGCACCAGAACGCTTTGGTCCTGTGTCTCCTCAGCCAGTCCTGTGTCTCCTCAGCCAGTCTCACATCTGTGCTGGCTGCAATGTTTGCTTCTGAGCTACTTAGCAGCCTTCAACCTCGTAAGGTTGGGAGGACATTATCACACCTGCTGAAAAAAGACAGTAAGATTAAATATTATCAACATATTGACACTTTCAAAATGTTATCAACATATCGACACCTTCAGATATTTTCTAGGGCTTTTATACCTGCAAGATTGTGGGTAGATAGTGCTACCCCAGCTTTAAAATGAGCATGCTACATGCAAAAATAACTTGGCATATCAGATCTGTCATCGGGATCCAAACAATTCTAGTAGTTTCCTGTTTGATTTGGTTCTTTAAGCCAATATATTTAGTGTTTATCTGGATCCATAGAGTCTGCTGTTTGAAAACTATGTGTTCAGGGTAAAGGATAAAAGAGAAAGGAAGAACATTTTCTGTTGCTGATTTCAGGAAAGATTTGAAATCTGAGATATCTTTGAGTTCCTGTCTACCTTCCAGTGCAGTAGTTGGACTCAGTTCAATAACGGGGTTTCAAATTGTTCCCAAACCTTCATTGTTCGGGGGAAAAAAAACACAACCCCAACAACAAAACAAAACAAAACAAAAATCCCACAAACAAACAAGACCGACCTGTTTCAGGAGAGGCTGGTGTATCACTGAAAAAGGCTCCATGGAGCACCTGACTCTGAAATACTCTTATTTATTATAAATAATTTCCATGGCGTCACATTAACAAACATAAAGGTCATGAACTCCTGTATTTGAAGCAAATGTGTTTGACATCTGGGATCTGGCAGAAGTTTCTCCTGTGGGATAGATTGTTTGCGCAGAACTTTATTGAAGAATAATATTAAGAATGAATTACGAAATATTAGTGTAACCTAGTAAGAAATTATTGTATTTTACAAGCCAGAGACATAATAGATCTCACAGAACTATTTTAGCTCATCTGATTCAAAAGCACATCAAGGAATGATAGCTGTGACCAGTTAACACTGAAAATCTGTTCGGTTTAAGCACTGCAGTTAGAAATGGGCTGGAAGGGGAGGTCCCAATGCAGGCAATTGCTTAAATTGCTTAAATTGTTTTTGCTGTACTCCCACTCTACGAAGGGAGCGAGGAGGGAATTGGCAGGGAGCCACGGTAGCTGGGGAAGCTGAGGGCTGGGGCAGAAGCCAGACTACTCCTGAGCACCCCCCTGCCCCAGCCCCAGGCATCAAGCACGTTCGTGGAGCTGGGGATGGGCCAGGGATGGATGGGACACAAGGGCTCTGGGAAGCTGGAGACCATCGCTCCTACACAGTTACCCCTCTCTCCCCTCTTAGCCAGGCCAGTGGAAACCTCGTAGGAACAGCCCTCTCCTAATACCCGGGGAATGCTCCCCAGGCAATTTGTGAAGCCCAGTCTTCTCAGGAGGTGCTCTCCCAGCAGGCTGGGCTGGTGTCACCTCCTGGGGTGCCTGTGGAGAGTCTGCCCTAACACTGTTCTGGTCCCACTTGCTTGTGATGCTGCCCAGAAACGCCACTTTCAACATGCAAGAGGTGATGAGAGGCAGCTCTCCAGGTCCTCCGAGTTTCCTTGGAGCCTGGGTACCTACCTGCTCAAGCAAAGGGCAGAGCAGGCAGCCAACCCAGGGACAGGAGATGTCCAACTGCCTGCCCAGCCCCTTTCTTTCCCTCCCTTTTTTGGGACCACAGGGCCAGGTGCCACTGCTCTGCCCTGTGTTTTCACACCATCATCTCTCTGGGGTCGGCTCAGGGCCTCTGAGCTGGCCTCCCTCCCAAAAAAAGACACAGGGCTGCCCGAGGATGAGCAGATGTTCCTCTCTGCAGGATGCAGGGGCCGGCCAGCTGTCACCCGCATGCTGGAGCAAGGGCAACTCACCAAAGGTCCTTCCTGAAAGGGACTGAGTCAAGAAACAGGCCCCACTTGTGAAGCACAAAAATTGTCTATTGTTTGAAGTTGTAAAACTCTTTTTTTTTTTTTCCCTTCTTCCATTTTCAGGTGAAAGCAAACTTCATTTACGTTGCTTAAAGGAGGTGAGAGCAAAAAGCCATCCCAGAAATCATAACAATTTAAAGCCTGCTGGTCCCATGGACATGAGGGAGCTGGGAAGAACATCCAGGGAGACCAGAGACTGGTCACTCACAGAAGCTGGAAAGCTGTTTTTCCATCTAAAATTGCTTGATACAAAATGAGAGCACACACTGACCTTCTAGCTAAAGCTTTGGGCTCGTCCCTCAGGGAAAGGCAAGGAGGCAGAAAGAGACCAGTCTGGTTGGTACTTAAAGCCACTTAAGAAATAGCATATCTAGAAGAAACAGAGGTTACCAGCCCACTCTACCCTGATTTTAACCCTTTAATCCAGCTGCAGGATGTTTGGCCGTGTTCCCAGACAAACAGACCAGCATACAGCCCACCTGTTGCCCACCCTCCCAGCCTTCACTGCACAAGCCCTCCGGCAGCATTGGCTGCTCCTGACCAGTGCACCCAGAACCACTGGGAAGCAAACATGCAGCAGCCACAACTCTGGCTGCTATTGTTAGAGATTTTAGGGCAGGAAAAAGGATGCACTCTCACTCCAAGGCAGGGAATTATGCATATTTAACTCATGTTTGGTTATACGCGTAAATATCCAGAGAGGGAAGAACATGCAGGTCTTCAGAGATCACTCTGAAGTGGGTTCAGAGACTGAAGTGGGTTACCCTCTTGATACAACTTGATCGTATACCCGGGCTGAATGGTGCAGGTGTCATGAACCTGTGTTAAGCCAGAAAATTTAACAGCTGCGAACTGCAGGATGTTTACTCTCAACAGTATTGTCTTGACAGACTATTTTTAAGAATCCTGAGTCAGCAGCAATAACTGAAGATACAAATATTTGTTTGCAAGACACAGTAGCTTTGCCATGTTATTTCCCTGTGGTCCTCAAGGTAAAAGGTTTATATGTGTATGACTAAGGCTGGCCTTCCATAGTGAGCAAATACCCACTTGCCTCTAGTATTACATTCAGTTGTCACTATTGCTTTAACTCTTAGCTCCATAAGAACTAGATCATATGGTAGCAAGGAATTCAAGGGTGAAGGGTTAATCATTTCACTGCAGCTCAGGGATTAACTTCACATTAAAAACACATGCATTTGTATCCAAGTGACATAATGAAGAATGTGGTGGGAGATGGAAGGTGCAGTTGTTCAAGGAAGTAAGGATTTATTGAACTAGTTCTTCAAGATCATAGGAAATCTAATTGAACATTTCTCAGCCAGTGCACTGGCTGCTGCCTTGGTTAAACTGCTGTGGTGATCCCATGACCAACAAGGATTTTCATTAGCAGACAGATGGAGGTTGTGTTTCGGTACTGGATTTTAGGTTGCTTTGGCAATCATTCTGTAACGATATGGTGACTGAACTGTGCAAGAGCCCAGGAAAGGAGAAATAACTCAGGCTAGAAAGAGAAAAAATGAAAGTGCAGAAGTGCCATTAAAGATCAGCAAACAGCTGCTGTTTGGGACAGTCCTTAGGAACAGTGGCACAGGCTGTGAACCCTTGAACGAGCTGAGTTCACACATGCTGTCCTAATGAGTTACTGGTGTGAGAAAATGCTCACCTGTATGAGACAGGGAGCTGCCTCCGGCTTCCTGGAAAAACTATGTAGGGCTCATTTTTTCCATCACTGATGTGACTATGTGCAGGCTGACACAGAGGACAGCTTAACAGCATCCAGCAGCACCTGCGGGCCCAAGGAGCAACCAGTGCCACCAAAAACAGAGAGGGGAGGAGAAGGCAGAAGTTCTGGTACACAGAATACAGCCAATGAGACTTCTTAAGGAAATACAATTCTTAGCTCACCCTTAAGGAAGTGCAGCAGGAGTTTAAATCCCTGCAGGATATCAGTTTTACAGCCCAGCCAAACCCCATCTCTCCAGCAGCACAGTGTCCTTTAGCAGCTGGCTGGACAGCACTGACAGAAGAGAAAGTACAACCTCCTTCTTCTGTCTACACTTGTGAGTCAGCTCCAGAGATACCATTGCTTTATTGACAGAGCTCTTGCTGAACAGAGGGACCCTTGGCAGGGAGGATACTGTCAGAGCAGATTGGTCTTGCATTGTGAAAAGAGCAATAAAAGGGGAGGGAGTCACACTGTTCAGTCCCATGTGCAACCCCATCTAAAACAAATATGACAGCATGCGTAATAATAACAAGCTGAAAAGCAAACTGTAAGCAGCTAGAGAAAGGACGTGGTGACTCAGGACTGGAAACCTCAGATTAGGTTGCTAGAGCTGTACGCCAACAGCTAAATTAGAGCAATGTTTCTTCTCAAATTGTCCACCCTCTACCAAAGTGAGTGGAAGGCCCAGCCATTCGGTGGCTTCACTGGTCAGGCCACTTCCACCGAGGCACTCTGGTGGGGAATGAAGAACCAGAAGTCTTTGGTCATGGGTCACAGAGCTACTTTCTTATTTTCTTTGAGCAGTTCTAGAGAGTTGTTTGCTTCTCTTGAAATTTTGCAGCCCAGCGTTCCTGCAGTTGGCCTTTCCTCTTTCACTTTACATGCGTGCCCGTTTCGTTTCAGTGTCATTTTTATTGAGCATGTGATTCAGAATTAATGCATTTGCAGCGTAGTGGAGGGAACTGACATGTCCTCATCATACCGTAAATGAGCAGCGGCAGTTCCTTTGAGTTCAAAACAGCTCTAAAGATCTTTATCTGCTTTCTGAGTGGCTTGTAAATCATCACAAGCCCAGTGAATGGCGTATTGCCTGCCTCTGCAGTGAGTTATTTGAGCGATGAGAACGCAAGAGAGCAACTGTGTGACATAAGTGCATTCACTTCCCGCAAAGCAAACCAGAGCCAGGCTTGGCTGCCCTTGCAATTTGCTGAAATAAGAACATTCCACCTGCAAAAGACAAACCCAACCAACAAACAGCCAAACCTCTTTAGGCATGGGTCATTGAGTATGGTGTGGGTGGAAAAGCCTTTCTTGTACTAAAGTCACAAGCTGTGTAGTGCAGGTGGGAGTGAGAACTAGCTACTAGTTAATGATTTATGTATGAGGAAACCAGTTCAGCCTAAATTATCTTATATTAAAACTACTTTTTAAGGAGACAAGTTTATCCCACAGAGCTAAGCCAAATTCTGCCCATAGCTTCATGTTCACTGCACAAACCTCTGCCCCTGTGGGCTCTTTACTGGCCCACATTGCGCCTCCAAGAGCCAGGGAAACTGGGAGAAGAGAGTGGCACCATGTCAGGCTGGGAGGAGAGCTCGTCTCCTGGGATCCTCCGGGAACACCTCCAAGGCTGCAGCATGTGGCCTGTACACCCTCCCACACACCCTCCGAACACGTGCTGGTTAAAGCATGGCTGGTGCTTGGGGGAACCAGGCAAGGGAGCCATCCCCACCATCAGAAGCTATGACCTGCTCCTACCTTCAGTGAAGCTGCAAGGGAAAGAAATGCTCAGATACATCAATCTCCTGGTACAGATAAAGTAGCATTACACAAAATGTTAGTTTGAGCCGTATCATGCATAAACCCAGCAGGAAATGAAAGTAAAATACACATATGTACCTCCAAGTATAGGCAAGTTTACAACATATAAACTGTGAAAGCAAATTAGCCTCTTGAGAATTAATTGTATTTTGCTTTGAAGTTTTCTCTGCTACTGTATATATGTTACTAGTGCTTATGACCAATAGGAGTACCAGTATCATTGATCCTCATTCAACTTGCTTTCCAGAGGGATTACATGACTCTGGCATGAATGCTTGCAATGATCTTATGTGATCACCACTAAACCAGACAATGATCAAAATAGACTGTAATTCACTTACAATTTTTGTTAGCAATATATTTTTTTTTATTTCAAAAAAGCTTTAAAATAGTTCCTACTGGTGTATTCAATGTAAACTGCTCACAAGTTGTAAAACAATACAAGAATTAAAAGCTCATTTTCTGCTAAAAATGAATCATAGAATCATAGAATGGTTAGGGCTGGAAGGGACCATCAAAGGTCATCTAGTCCAACCCCCCTGCAAGGAACAGGGATATCTCCAACTAGATCAGGTTGCTCAGGGCCTCGTCCAACCTGGCCTTGAACGTCTCCAGGGATGGAGCATCCACCACCTCTCTGGGCAACCTGTTCCAGTGTTCTACAACTCTCATGGTAAAAAATTTTTTCCTAATATCCAATCTGAATCTACCTCCCTCTATTTTAAAACCATTACCCCTTGTCCTATCACAACAGGCCCTCCTGAACAGCCTCTCCCCATCTTTCCTGTAGGCCCCCTTGAGGTACTGGAAGACCGCTATAAGGTCACCCCGGAGCCTCCTCTTCTCCAGGCTGAACAGCCCCAACTCTTTCAGCCTGTCCTCGTAGGAAAGGTGCTCCAGCCCTCTTATCATCTTCGTGGCCCTCCTCTGGACCCTCTCCAACTGGTCCATGTCCTTCTTATGTTGGGGGCAATGAAGTAATGGTTATAGGTAAAAAGGGGCAGGATGAGGGACATCATTGAAACCATCCGTTTTAAATTACAGTATTCCTCTTCTGAAAAGAATGAAGACTACAAAATATAACATGTTTGTTAATCTCGACAGCTTGCAAGTCAGAGTTAGGGAAATGACTGTTTAAGCAGAAGCAGAAGTTCTGTTGAGCATCCATGTAGGTGGGCAGTGAGTCCTCCCTGCACCTGTACTGGCTGTAGGAGAAATTGTTGATATAAGGTGATGCCATATGTGCTATACGTCAAATTGTACTTACAAGTTTCTGGTGTCCAGTGCATCTTTTGAAAACTGATGCTGTGTTCGAACACGAGTGTTTGCCCTCCTATTTTTATTGAAGCGACTATTAGCACTTTCTGTCTTTCAAAGGCCCAATCAAAGCTAAAATGTTTTATACAGCGAGAGACTCATCTCAGAGACTCCGTACACTGAGAGCATTCCTTAGTACTTTTATGTTCTCTTGGTTTGTCCTTCCCTTGCCTCTGGCCTTGCCTGGCTCTTCCTTGACCCATCCATCAGCTAGCCATTGTGTCTGTACCCTGGTAAGGATCAACCGTGCTTAGTCCTGCCAGCGGGAGACAGATGCTGGAGGTCAAGGAGTGAATTCTTCCTTTTCCAGATGTTGCGTGGGATGTCTTCATTCCAGAGCTATTTATAGGCTATGTGGACTCTTATCGTTCTAAGGAGATAATCTCCTTTTTAATGTTTTGGGTTTCTGATTGATTATTTTTGTCCATAGCAATGACATCATAACCAAAGCACTGAATTTAACTAATGAGCAAACTCTTTTTTTATTAACTCTCTGGCTCAATTGTAATTTTATCCTTCAATAATTCTCTTTTTTCATCTATGGAAATGACTGTTCACTGGTGTGAACTGAGTGCTGTCACTTACACCATAGTAAATCACACCAAATCAGACTGCATAATTCTAAGGGAGCACAACCCTGAGGAATGGCAGAAGGATACATTAGACCTTGCTGCTGGTCGTATGTATATTATAGGCAACATACATATGACCTGTTATTTTACATTTTCTATATATGTATAAACACAGTGAGAAACTGTATACACATGACGAGGTAAATCTCCACTTGACATCATTAAGAAGCCAATGAAGGTATGTCTCCTCCAGGTGAGGACATGTCTCTATGCGTTTTCTGCCTTCCTCATGGACCTGGGGTCCAGACTTGGCCTGACAAGTCTTTCTGATCACTGTAGGAGCCCTGCGATCTCTGTAGAGCAGTCGCTGTTGTTTTGGAAGCAGCCAACTTTTCTGTCCCCCTCCTCTATCTAAATGGTATCAGATGTCAGAGTCCAAAGACATATTTTTAAATGATGAACTAGATTCAGGTTTTCTTGTGGATACTGATTTAAATAACAAATCTGTGTAATCTTGGCTGGCCTTCTGCCTCTTTGTTTGCATTTCACATCATCTGCAAAATGAGTTTACTGACTAAAAAGGTTCTTAAAAATAGCGATTTCTTATGGATACTGGAGAACTCTGGTGCTGGACTTTTGAATTCTATTTGTGTTATGTGTAGGCAGCCAGGAAACACTGTACGTTTTGAGGATTTTGTCAAAACTAACCTTTGTAGCTATGATTTCACATGTTGAAGACGGAACATTTGCAGCAAGTTGCTGATGAACAATCTCCAGACTAAGGTCCCAGTCTTGAAAAACACGTGCACATGCAGTACTTTGAACACTGCAGAATCTCAAGGAAGTCAACATAATCCCCTATAGGTTACAGAGAGGAACAGTTTCTATGAATGATGCATGAGCCATGACTCTGCAAAGGCTTGGGTGTAGCTTGATGTTTTGAAAATATGTAGAGTCAAGTGCCTTTGAAGAACAAGGTTGAGGAATCATTGAAGAACAAGGTTGAGGAATCATTCATTGAAATGCAGTAATGAATGGCTTGAACTACGAGAGGAAATTTTGAAGTATCAAAGAATATCTCAGGAAATCTTAAAGTACCCAAAGATAGTTCCCACAGAGAAAGAGATACTGCAATCATATTACTGTTTATTTACTGGAAACAATCTTTCAGGTCTACTGTAAAAATAATACATATCTGTTTACATTTATACCACTGACACTGAGATTCAAGACTTAAAAAAAACTGGGCTAAATCCAGACCTGATGTAAGGTGGTTAGTGATCACTGATTTCAGCATAGTGGTGATCACATTGCACTCTCTCTGACTGGGCCAGATACTGTTTTCAAACTGGGAAAACCTCATCCAAGGTGTGAAGAGCCTAAGGATGTACTGCATAAGCATGTCCTTATCAGGCCTCTTAAAAAGCCTTGAGACTATCAAGTCAGCATGATATAGATGCCATTTCAGGAGAAAAGTGACTCATCAGGACACAAAAGATCATCTATCGCCTTCAAAGCTGGGGGTCTGTGGGTTTTTTTTCTAATTCTCTTCATGAAGCCAGACTGTACCAGGCTGGGCAATCCCTTCAGCCATTCAGACCTAACACTTTGCTGTAAGGGTGCCTACTGACATTGCGGGGAGGGGAGTGCTGATGGTGGTAGTACAAAAGCAGCAGACCAGCCAACAGCAGTGCCTGCATTTCCAGCAAAACACATGAAGAGCTTGTTGTACAGATGGTGGTTGCAGAGGAACCTGGCAGGGAAATAACGGATCTGCCTTGGCTGTGAGAAAAGGAGCTGAGGCCCCTAACCGAACTAGCATGAATCACTTGGTTCGTTTATCAGGATAGATTCTCCTTCCCAGTCATTGTGATCTGTATCACAGATTACTGCCATTTCTGCTTTTTGTTTACTTTTATTCTAATTATTGCACTGGCAATAGGTGCTGCACAAACACACAGTGAGAGGCAATCTTTCTCCTGAGGATCTTCATTTAAACAGACAGGACAACGGGCAGGCGGGAGAGGCAAAGAGCTGTGCCTCCCCACTTCAGCCAGGAAACAGCTCTGCCACTCTGAGCAAGGAGCATGTTGGAGCAGAGCCAGAGGGAAGCCACACATACCCAGGCCAGGGTCAGTGCCCTCATCTGGTGCTGGTCAGGATATTCTCTATTAACCATATGGTTAAACTCTTTGTGTCAGAAAATCCTCTGCAATAGAATAGAATAAAGAATAATTTTCTTAGCTGACCTGAAATTCTGTCTGCTTTTAGGGAGGCCCAGCCTCAAAGGAGAACAAGAACGTATACAGCAGTTGCAAGTTTGCATTTTTAACTTTCATGCTGTAAAAACTTGAAGTATATAGTCCTTTTTTTTTATTTGGTGAGAATTGCTGTAATATATGAGCCTGTGATGGTCTATTGGAAACAGACCCCTGACTAGGAAATGGAGAGTTTAGATGTTATAAACTGCTAGTAATTTATTATTTTGAGATTGGCATATGTTTTGGCAAAGTTAAAGTTGGCTGAAGTGATAGCAAGTGATGAAAGATGTTATGGCGGTTGAGAAGTGGCTGAATTCCTTTATTTCATAGAATCATAGAATCGTAGAATGGTTAGGGTTGGAAAGGACGTCAAAGATTATCTAGTTCCAACCCCCCTGCCATGGGCAGTTTCCAGACTTTTCACTTTTTTTTTTAAGGCGCAGAATGTTTATATAGAAAGTGTAATATTGTTCTATGAGTATTTTCTGGACCCTGCTAAAACCAAGCATTCGAGCTTGACTCTTTTAACAAAGTGTTTTGTTATGGAATTCCTCTGGGTTTTGATATTTCTAAATTAGGGTTAAATCAGGTTGGTATGTGGGGGCCATGAGAGAACAGCCCAAAAGTGAGAAACTGTCTGATGTGTAACAGGGTGCGCTTCCTCTCCAGGAGGTGATGTGATGGCAGGAAGAGAGAGGACTCCTCAACTGGGCATGAATAAGCCATAACATAGGGGCACAAAATGGGGGGAAAGCAGCTTTTAAGCACTGGGGAAACTTTCAGCATGTTAAGAGTTTAATGTCTTTAATGCAAGTCACTGCCTGCTCCTTGTTGGCTCACTGGGCCACCAGAGTCTGCTTGTTTCCTGTGTGTCACTTCCATCATCTGGAACACACGAGCACTTTTAGTCTCATGGTTATAAACTAGCCTTCCTCCTTCCTGGTCATCTCTATTTTCCCCTCGAAGACTGTGGTATACAATGAGCCATGATACACTCAGGAAACACATTCTTGTTTCTGATATTTCTCTTCACATTTCCTCTACATTTATCTCCTCCGAGTTGGCTACTCACAAAATTCATTGGCTTCCTGGCCTCAGCTTGGTCCACTATACTCTGGAGTCAGGCTCCAGGTTTTTTGGTTTTGCAATAAAGGACAGCGTGTGTACAGAGCTCTGAGCCACAGGATTCCAGGATGTTGTAGCAGCATGGAGAAAACTTTCAATCATTAAGAAATGGGAGCTGCTAAAGCACACTCAACTCAGCGTTTCATTGCTGTGAGCCATTGCATCAGGGCTTCCTTCAAGCTGAGTACAAGTAAAAAGAGCAGAGTCTCTACTAAAGCTTGAGAAAAACCACTCCAGACTAACTCACAAAGCTTATTAGGAGCAAGAGAGTCAATTTTCTGATTGTGATGCAGCCTGTGTTGTGATAACTTCCTGAGTCTGTATTCTCCTACTTAATACTCCACTTTAGCAAAGACCTCACAGAATGTTTCTACTCTGCTCCAGCCTGCTCACATTATAATCTGCATACACTCCTTTTCCCAAGTAGCATGAAGCATTTCCAGCCCTCAAAAAGACGAAGCAAAGGTTAATCTTGCCCGCCCTAGTGATGCTGGAGAGCAATTAAGCCAATAAGGAAAATGCAGGGGGAAGAAACAAAAGAGCTTGCTTCAGAGAAATTTTAAGAACAAGGCATATGAACCCTCATCCCTACTAAAATAAAAGACCAAACTGTCAGTGGCTTCAACAAGGTAAGCATTTTATCTCCAAAGTATGCTTTTTTTTTTCCCTTTTTTTTCCAAACTCCTAAACATATATATAGATTTAGCTGAGCACTGTGAGGCCTCAGCTGGAATACTTTTCACAGTTTTGGGCACTGCACTTCAAGAAAGATGTGAACCAACTGGAGAGAATCCAGTTGAAAGCAACAAGAATGATCAAAGGTCCAGAAAATGTGATGTATGAGGAAAGACCGAAAGAATTGGGTTTGTTTAGACTAGAGAGGAACAGTCTGAGGGGAGACATGACAACAGTCTTCAGACATGTTAAAGACTCCTGCAAAGGGGAAGATAAACTGTTCTCTATTTCTACTGGAAGTAGGCTAAAAAGCAATGGATTTAAATTACAACAGCAGAGATTCAGATTAGACTTTAGGAGAAACTTTCTATTGGTTACAGCAGTTACACCTGAGAAGATATTGCCTATGGAAATTGTGGGATCCCATTGATTGAGGTCCTGGTATAGTGGGGCCTGCTTTGTGGCAGAGACATGAACAATAAGACTGCTCCAAGTCTTTTTCGGCTTATTTTTCCCAATGTTAGGAATGTAGGAGAGAGACTGCACGTGAACAGAACAATTTATTTTTTCTGAGGGAATTTGGACGAGTGTGAGCTGAGTGGTCTTTGAACAGGAGATTGGTTGCAGCCTTAATTACAGAGTTAGTATCACTGCCTTATAACCATTACAACCTGTTTTCAACTATCACACTCAAGGAAAAAAGGGAAGAATTAAGTTCTGATTCGTATCTTCTCTCAAAGTCCCTGGACACTATTCTGGCAGTGGAGGCCTGTGTCAAAGAGCCTGGGTGTAAATAAGCATAACATCCTAAATATTTAAAACATACCATCCAGTGATAGATTTCTATGAACTCTGTTATATAGAAAGATTTAATACAGGAAGGAACCCAAATATGTGACACTTTGTTAGAAAGTAGAAGATTACATAGTACATCATGTGTTTTGGAATGAATTTACAATTAATTTTAACTACAAAAGAGAATCAAAGAAAAAGCAGGTGAAACTAAGACAAATGCAGGGTGAATTGAGACAAAGTGCCTGACTGATAACTCCAGAGATAATTTGGAATTTAAGTTAGCACTTCTGAGATCCCTTGTTTCAATAGGTGGCTTTCTGTTTCTGTTTCTGCTTGTTTGTCTGCTTTCCATTTATAATGAAAGGAAAAAAAAAAAAAGCAAGATTGCAAAAGCCAGCTTTTTCCTCAGTTTCTTTGGTGCTTTTTTTTGCTAAGCAGCCTTGGAGCTACAAAGGTTCACAGTCTTTCAAACATAGACTCATACCCTAGAAGTGTTTACAATGGAAAGAAGAGTCCTTAAAATATGTGACCACATAAAGAATCATATGCGATCGGCTGACAACGCATCTTCAGATGTCTGCATCCTGGTAGAGGCTGAGCATGAAGAGGCCTCCCTCCTCAGACAGGCATAGGTCACCGGATCTGTGGAAATACTGATTTGGTTTGGAGCTGCTATACGTACTGGCTTCTGAGGAGAGAGTTCTGCAGAGGAGGAATGGTCTCTTTTGGTTTAATGTTTCCAGGACACAAACTCAAGGTTTAGAAGGAGTACTGTGATACATATATCCTCAGCCGGATGACAGAGCTTCCTCTGAAGTTGATGACAGTGTTAACAGTGATCATTTCCAAGTCCAACTGAATAGTACGGGGCCCCTTCACGGGGCGAGTCATCACCAGGGTAGCACTGATCGGTCCCGTTTGCTGTGCACAAAAAAAGAGAAAGTAGGTGAGATTTTCAAAAACAGCTCTTGAAAACTATTATCTCACTATGGTCTTCAAGCAACCGAAAAAACTTTTCTGTTGCAGTGCTTCAGACCACTGCAATTCACAGGAAAGATAGCTTCCTTTCAGCATTTGGCTCCATTTCAGTGTTTTGCATGAACTATCACCTTCTACAGCTTGTAAAGCCTTTGGGAGCCTCCCACATAAAAGGAGCTATTGAAGACAGAAATTTGCTATTGTTCAAATGGAAAAAGATGAAAACACGGATTTAGGGTATAAACAAGTAGTGACACTTCTTTTTTTTGTGTGAGATATTAATTTGTTTGATGTAAAGAACACTGTTACTTTGAGGCAGCGAACACCAAGAAGGGGTTATGTTAACAGAACTTGGAGAACAGATGTTCCCACGTGAACAGGATCGGGGTTTGTTGTATAATTGCATATGTTAACGTCACAAAACCTTACCCTCTGAAGAGAGCTTTAAATATGTGAAGGCACTTCAGAAAATCTGTCTTTTGGTAAGTGGAAGCAGACCTTTGAAGTATCTGGCCAGAACAGTGGATTATAAGCATTTAAACCCCAGAGCTTCTGACGTTAAAACGAAGTGCCATTTGTTTTCCACCAGAAACTTACGCACGCAAAGCAAGACCTGTTTTACCTCGAAACCGGGCGTTTGTGTAATCTCTGATCAGAGAAGCCCGACCAAGGCGCCAGGTGGAGCCGGGCGGGCTGCCCGGGCCGGCCCGCGGGCGCTCCCGGGGAGCAGCGGCCCCGCCGCCCCGCTCCTCCCCAGCGCATCTTCCCTTCCCGCCCGCTGCTCTCGCTCTTCCCAAGGCAACGAACAGGCACCACCTGCTGGCTACCAGCCTGAGGGAGCAGGGCTGCTGCCGGCGGAGGGAAAAGGGCAGCTTGTGCAAGCCGAGCGCTGTGGGTGGCACGTGGCTGGGTGTGTGATAAAGAAAGAAAAGAAAACTAGCAGACTCCAGCAGCGATGCTGGTCGCTGGAGCCTTACCGTCTGGTGGATCGACCCAGATGAGGGGAAAAGGTTGGTGGGAGCAGTAATGACTTTGCAACAGGAAAGCTCTTGTGAGGTATAAATGATCGTTCCTGAACCTCTTGTCATTTCAGGATTTTGAAACATTTTCCTTTTTTTTAAGGTGAGAATCTGAGGCTCTCATGAGAAATGTGTATTGGAATCTATCGCACTATCTGTTTCTGTGAGGTGTGGGAACCATCAATGGCCACTGAACATCACTAAATGTGAGTATCAAAGCCAGGTTGTGCCCAGGGTTAAAAGTCAACCTTCTGAATGCCACCATCCCTGGTGGCTGTGCCTCATTCTGTGCAGACACTTCCCATCACCCCCGCGTGTCACAGGTGCAGTGAAGATGACTGGGGAACGGAGACGTCTTCTGAGGAAAATTCATATTAAAATAAAAAAAAAGTAGTTGTGTTTTCTCTAACAGTGTCTACATAAAATGTGTGTTCTCAGTGAAAAAAAAATACGTAACAAATGAAAGCAAAGAATCTAGAAAGTAAATTCTTGGA
Source organism: Tauraco erythrolophus (assembly GCF_009769465.1). Classification (NCBI taxonomy): domain Eukaryota; kingdom Metazoa; phylum Chordata; class Aves; order Musophagiformes; family Musophagidae; genus Tauraco; species Tauraco erythrolophus. The sequence goes on from NC_141470.1 coordinate 55,169,602, forward strand.
ATAAAGGGGGTTTTTTTGCTTCCTTTTTGGGGTTTCGAGTTTTTCAATTTCTAATGAAGATTTCAATAAAATAAATGAGAAACATTGACTCTTTCAGTGACGATTACTGACTGTCCATCACAAAAAAAGGGTTTCACACAATAGTTTCTCTTGAGCATAGAAGACTTGAGCTATTCTTAGACATGGGTAGAGCCCCAGACTTTCCTGAACCTAAGGTCTCATAAAACAAGCATGTTTGCTTTGGACAGATTACCTTCCTGAAAGAGCCAGCAGCCCCTGCAGATCAGCACACCACTTTCCATGTCTACATCTAAAAATGCCTCATGCTGAAAGTTTAAATGATATTCATTAAAAACTGAGTTCTGCTACCAGATGGATACCTTCACAAGAAGTACATGGAGCTACTGGAACGAGTCCAGAGGAGGGCCACGAAGATGATCAGAGAGCTGGAGCACCTCTGCTATGAAGACAGGCTGAGAGAGTTGGGGCTGTTCAGCCTGGAGAAGAGAAGGCTCCAGGGTGATCTTATAGCAGCTTTCCAGTACCTAAAGGGGGCCTACAGGAAAGCTGGAGAGGGACTTTTTACAAGGGCGTGTAGTGATAGGACAAGGAGCAACGGATTTAAACTGAAAGAGGGCAGATTTAGGTTAGATATAAGAAAGAAATTCTTTCTTTACATTGAGGGTGGTGAGGTACTGGAACAGGTTGCCCAGAGAAGTTGTGGATGCCCCATCCCTGGCAGTGTTCAAGGCCAGGCTGGATGAGGCTTTGGGCAACCTGGTGTAGAGGAGGATTTCCCTGCCCATGGCAGGGGTTTGGAACTAGATGATCTTTGAGGTCCCTTCCAACCCTAACCATTCTATGATTCTATGATTCTATGATTCTATGGATATTCAGCTAACGAGAAGCTACTCCGTGTTTTCTCACAGTGAGTGCCAGACTTACCCGCATGTAGAATTCTCTGCCCTCATTCCCTGATTTGATTTGGAAGATGTAATAGGCTCCAGGGTAGCGAGTTGTTGCTTGCATCTGAAAGATGTCAGAAGGCACAGACCGCCCGGACACCATATCCATCACTCTGTACAAGATGGTGAATGGCTGATCTCTGCAACCGGCGTTTTCAGCTGGACACATGCAGCGACTAGTTGTCAGAGATAGGATTGTCATCAGGGGTTATAAATTGCTGTAATATTTCATTCTTTATATGCAAATACAGCTGCTTAAATAAATAAACAAATAATGTTGTTGACCCGCTAAAAGGAACAATGAAACTTGTAATGAATTTGCTCACTTTTAGTATTCTCTGTGTTGCTACTCTGGCCTACCTACATCCCTACCTTCTTTTTCTTGTCTCCTAGGCAAAAATATCTTGGCATCCTTTGTCTCCTTCGATCACTTGAAAATCGGTACTTTCTTTAAAGCAGCTCTGCAGATGCAGAACGGCCAGGATGTGTTTCTTCTGATAGTAATTTTAACTGAGCTGTCCCCGGAATAATGTCAATTATCAGATCATTTCATTGATGTTGCTACATAAATATTGCATTCTTTGTTTAACAATCTTTTATATACTACATGTAAACATACAGCGAGACATCCTGGATCAAACCAAAGCTCTAGCATCAAATGCAGAGCCTTAAGGAAGAAGAGGATAGCAAGCCAAGCATATGACATTTCCACCAGCAGCCTCCAACTGTTTGTGACTCAGGAAATTCTTGAAACAAAGATGTGTTCTGTGTATTCATCAGTCCTTAATGCATTTATTATCCATCAGCTTGCTCACCTTCCCAGTATACCACATGAATGTTGGGCATCCACAGCCCACTCTGCCCAGGAGCTCCACAGCCCCCTTCACCTCTGCACTGCCCCTTGCTGACTTTGATGTTCCCAGCTCTTCCAGTGAAAGGAGAGCAGCCAGTCAATCCCTGCTCATCCTCCTCAAGCAACTCAGGATTTCATTTTTGACACTGTTCATGGCTGAAGAGTCCTATCTTAGTTGTTTCTCACAAGGAAGCTAGTCCGTACTTCTGATCATCCTCATTGCTCTTTATGAACCTTTGTCCAGTTATGTATCTTTTGAGAGGAGGGGAAGGAACTGCACAGACTTGAGGATATGGGTACACAATGGCACATGCTCTGAGGATATTCTCTACTTATTAACACCTCAAATTCAGATTGCTTTTCTGACCACTAGTGAGTACTGCGGATCATGGAGCTATCTATAACGACCCTGAAGTCTCAATTTGGACACATTATGGCCAGATCAGTGCTCTTTATTTAATCTGTACTTTGGGATTTTCTTTTTACTTTACATTCATCTTCACTGAATTTCATCTGCCATTTTAATTGCACAGTCATTGAGGCTCCTTCTGCAACTCTTTTCTGCCCACCCTTTTCTTTACTGTCCTCAGACACTGTTGCGGACTTTGCCCATCTCATGGTGTATCATTTTTTCCAGGTTGCTTACAAATATGTTGGACAAAACAGGTCCAGCTCAGACTTCTGCAGAACTTCACTGTGAAAGCTGACAATTTAATACCATACTCTATTTATTTTTTATCTTTCAGCCTCTTATTCTTCTGTTCTCTTACTTCTGGATGCTTGATTGCCATAATAACCTTACACGAGGTTCTTTTCAGAAGCCTGTGGAAATCCAAACGGACAGCATCAACCTATGTGCCCTAGCCACATGCTGCTGATTTCTTCAGAGAACTCTAATAAGGTTGTAAGGCAGGATGTCCCTTTATAAATGCCTTGTAGGGGAATTTACTGGAAAAGAGTTGGGTCTTTTTGCCTATTTTTTCTATAACCTCCACTACTGACATAAATTTCAGACAGTTCATCTGGCATGTCCCCCATAAAAAGGCTCCTGGCTTTACAAACACCCAATTCCTTCCACAGAAAACACAGATGCAAGGAATTCACTTGGCTTGTATACTGACCACTTCTAGACATATGTCACAAATTAAATGCAGTCACATCTAGACATGGACTAAAGCCACTGAACACAAAGCTCAGAGATCAAGAGTTCTGGTGCGAGCTGATCTGTGAGGACTCTATAGTTGGGCTCTGGGGAATTTAGATACAGAGGCTTCAGGTATTTCAAATTCCAGTTTAAGACTCTACCACCTCTGAAGGTCAGTAAACCCAGAACTGCAAGAATAGCTGTGTCCACTCCTCAGCTGCCCTAGTTCAGAAAGCAATGTAAAGACATGAAGGAATTATAATGGAAAGAAGTTGATTCTTCATCTCTTGCTATAAAATACATTAGGCTACCAAGCAATCCCAAGCAATTGGGTTTAGTGCAGACACTATTGATGAAATGCTATGGGCTGTGATTATAGAGATCTGTTGGGAGGTGAAATATTTTAAGCTCCAGACAAGTAGCTACAAAAATGTAAAAGAAACAGGCAATATTTAGAAATGTGGGATTTTTTTTTCTTTCTTGCTCAAATGATTCCAAATTTAGTCAGTAACAATGCTAATAGACCCATCCAGACGTATTCAATTTCTGGACAAGGCAAGTCAGTCTGTGGACTTTTCAGCACTTTCAACCTTTAAGCAGTAGGAAACTACTTGCATCCTGCTACAACTATCATCTAATGTTTCAAAGTACTTCCCAGACATAAGCTAGTTAATATTTACAGGAAATACTCATACTAATAAACAGGCTGCATTTGAGCTTGTGTGAAGTCAGTTAGTAATATAAGTACATGTCTCTCGTTACATTACAAACCTTGCTGTTTTCGCTACTCACTGATAAGTGTTTTTCCAGTCTAACTTTCCACACATCTGAGTATCATATCATATCCCACCTGGTGACCCGGTAAGGAATTGCAATTTATTATTTTTATAAAGCTAACCAATGGTAAACGCAGCAACAGCATGTATGTATAGCTCTGTAGACACACTTCATGGCCGTGTTGTAAAAATGCAGCTTGTTTGGTTCACTCGAGATACACTTGACACAGATAGAATTTGCTTTTGTGGCTGTAGGTATGTTACTCACTTCTCATTAATCTGGATATAAGGATCCTCGCATCTTACTGGGTCTAAACATTTATATTCTCCTGGGATATTGAAACATGTTTGCTGCGGAGTGCAGGTGAAGTTTCTGTTTTCACATTCATTGATATCTAAAACACAAGAAACAAGAGAAAGGCTAAAGCAGGGAAATACAAGCAAGGCACCACTCTTACAGACTGGTTTCTATCTTAAGGTTTCTATCTTAATTCTGTCTTTCTGGTTTCTATCTTAACTGCCCCAAACTTTGTAACACCCTTGCCCATGAGAAGTGGCCTTTTGATAACTGGCCCCTCTTTTAAGATCAGTTTTCACTCCACTCATTTCTGCTTATTGGAGTGCTCCCATGTGCTAAGTGCTGCAAAAATAGAAAAGAACTTGGCTGCTCAAGCTCTCTGAACTTAGAGAACAGGAAAACTAAAGAGATGTGGAGCAGAGAAGAGAGCATCTGAGGGCTTTCCTGTGTAGCTGTTTCCTGGTCAGTAAAGTCTTACTTACACCAACACACCACTTCACCTCAGTGGAACTATTCGCATGATGACATTCTTAACAGAATTACATAATTGGCCCCTATGAGTATTTCACTCTGCAGTGCCAAGACCAAGCATCTGAATCCTTGAAAACCTCTTTCCAGACACAGGACCTATTTTCTGGTCCCCTTGGGTTTTAATCAGCGCAGCAATGTTCTTACCTTGGCAGCTTCTGCTATCATCAAGCAAGTTATAGCCCGAAGGACAGATACAGTAGTAAGAACCAGGCCCATTCACACATTCGTGCTGGCAGAGGAACTCTGAGAAGCTGCATTCGTCCATGTCTGCAGTGGTAAAACAAAGTTTAGTGTCTTTGGCTTTACAGTCAAAAGAGCAGTCCCACAGGCAGGTGGCCATCCAGACTACGTGCCCATCACCCCAGCTGGAGATTGGCACTCTCCAGCTCCCTAGAGCTCTGCAGCAACCCAGCAAAATGCTATACAACAAGTTCTTGGTTAAACATTTTTTCCTAGGGAAACCAAAGCTGCTGCTGAACACAATGCATGGGCTTTATTTATTTATTTTTCTTTTCAAATACCTGTCACCAGCTGGCCATGTTTTCAGTTCTGTTTTACGTCAGAGATAGAGCTACTCCAACAACAAAGCTGCAACTGTAAGTTGAAAGGAGAGACTTGGCAGTGATTTTCTTTTCTTTTTTTTTCTTTTTTTCTGGAGAGCAGACTTCCCTTTCCCAGAGCCACATGGGTCCCAGCAGAACTCCTGCAGCCAACCCCAGCTGTTTTATGTTTCTTAGCCTCTAGCCAGTTGCTTCCAAGTCATTCCAGCAAGACTATAGAGCTCATCCCAGCTTAGGTCAGACCTACTGGAAGGCCCAACCATCTCCCAGATACCCAGGAAGCTAAGCAGTCTGTCAAATCTCTGATTGAATGCAGAAATTGTGCTCTTTTCCCCTTGCGCTCATGAATTGACCAGTCATTGTATACTGCGGAACTGTGCTCAAGAAAGAAAGACAAACTTCAGTGCTGTGCATGGACGCATGGCTGACTGAGGGGAAACACATGCAAAGGCGCTAGACTGAGGGAGACTGCAGTTAATCATTTCCTTACTTCCATGTTCGGGCGAAGAAAGAAACAAAGGCCAGAGCCCCAGCCAGGAACTCCCAAGTTCTTATTCCCAGCTCTGACATGTTGACTCTCCCAGGAAAATCACTTTTACTCTTCAGACTGAATTTCCCTTTCTTCTAAATTGAGCTCAGTCCATTTATCCACTTTTTGTGTTTTGTACAGATGGATTGGAAAGTATTTGAAGTCCGAATATGTTAAAGTGGCTTTGTGGCTGCAACCACGTTGTCAAAAGGGAGATGAAAGGACCTCTACATCTCCCTAGTCCTGTTATTGTGTGATTTGCCCAAGCGAGTTTGCTGAAAAAAACACCTTTCTGACAAAACATGGACTGAGGGCCGACTCCATAAAAGAACCGAGATATCATGCACCCCCATCCCCTCGAGGTGTCCTAGCCCATACCTCTAGCACATTGGATTCATACAACCTGTGCTCAGCTGCTGTCAAGTGCTGGAAGGACTTAAAGCCGCAAGAGTCTTACATTTCTGCTGCTGCACCCACCCAGGACAGATACACCTTTGCTATTTCTAAACATTTCTGCCATTCTGCTGACTACCTGCAGAGGACAAGGTGCTAGGCGTTTCAGAGCACATGCAAGACCTCTATGATCAGAAAATAATGTCGAAGTTGGGAAAGCCAGGTTGAAATCTCTGCCTCTCTCCTTGAATTGGGCAAGGGATGCCTCCCATCTTGAAGGTAAGCTGGCTGCTATGCCTTGGGCTAGTCCAGCAGCTGTTAAAGTACATCTGGATCCTGCGTGTCTCATAGAAGTGTCCTCCTAACCAGGCAGTCCGTTCGTAAGTCTCAGCAATGTCTAGTGATTGCTTGTGAAATGAAAGAAACTCATCAAGAGAAATTTGACCTGCTTTGACCAGCATTTTCCTGCCCAAAATTGTCAAAAAAAGGTTTTCTGCTCTACATCTGGGTGGTGGAAAGTCTCTTTTGCTGGCTTAACTCTCAGACATTAATGAGGCTGAAGAATCACCTCTTCTATCACCGTTTTGTACTGGCAATACTTATGTGGCACTGCATTGAACTTAACTGTTCAGGGCCCCAACTAGCTCAGGAGCACGTAAAAAGGTGCAGGAGTCTATCTTAGAAGCAGAAACTCCATTAGAAAGCAGAAAACTTAAGTCAGGTGTTGCTACATTAAATGTTAAATGCATAATACCCTTTAGATATTTAAGTCTCGCTTTTTTTCCCTTATAATAAGGAGGTTTGCAGGGAAGAACAGCTTTTGAAACCCTGATCATAGAATCATGGCATCAATCATAGAGTCATAGAATACTATGTTGGAAGAGACCTCAAGGATCATCTGGTCCAACCTTTCTTGGCAAAAGCACAGTCTAGACAAGATGGCCCAGCATCCTCTCCAGCTGAATCTTGAAAGCATCCAGTGTTGGAGAATCCACGACTTCCCTGGGGAGATTATTCCGATGGTTGATTGTTCTAATTGTGAAAAATTTTCCTCTTGCGTCCAATCGGAATCTCCCCAGGAGTAACCTGTACCCATTACTCCTCATCTTTTCCATGTGACTCCTTGTAAAAAGGGAGTCTCCATCTTCTTTGAAGCCACCCTTTAAATACTTGAACATGGTGATAAGATCTCCCCTAAGCCTCCTTTTCTTAATGCTGAACAAACCCTGTTGTCTCAGCCTTTCCTTATACAACAAGCTTCCCAGTCCTTTGATCATCTTTGTGGCCCTTCTCTGGACTCTCTTCAGCCTGTCCACATCTTTTTTTGTATAGCGGGGACCAAAATTGAACACAGTATTCCAGATGTGGCCTGACAAGTGCTGAGTAGAGTGAAATAATGACTTCTTCCCAACACAAGAAGGACATGGAGCTGCTGGAGCAGGTCCAGAGGAGGGCCACGAAGATGATCCAAGGGCTGGAACACCTCTGCTATGAAGACAGGCTGAGAGAGTTGGGGCTGTTCAGCCTGGAGAAGAGAAGGCTCCGGGGTGATCTTATTGCAGCCTTCCAGTACTTAAAGGGGGCCTACAGGAAAGCTGGAGAGGAAATTTTTACAAGGGCGTGTAGTGATAGAACAAGGGGCAATGGCTTTAAATTGAAAGAGGGGAGATTTAGATTACATATAAGGAAGAAATTTTTCACTGTGAGGGTGGTGAGGCACTGGAACAGGTTGCCCAGAGAAGTTGTGGATGCCCCATCCCTGGAAGTGTTCAAGGCCGGGTTGGATGAGGCTTTGGGCAACCTGGTGTAGTGGAAGGTGTCTCTGCTCATGGCAGGGAGGCTGGAACTAGATGATCTTTGAGGTCCCTTCCAACCCAAACCATTCTATGATTCTATGATTCTATGATTCTATGATTCTTTGTCACTGCTTGGTGATGCTTTTGTTGATGCATCCCAGCATCCTGTTGGCTTTCATTGCTGCAGCAGCACACTATTCGCTCATATTGAGCTTGTCCACTAGGACCCCAGGTCCCTTTTCACAGAGCTGATTCCCAGTCGGGTAGATCCCAGCCTGTGCTGCACTCCTGGATTATATTTTCCCAGGTGCAAGACCTTACACTTGTCCTTGCTCAACTTCATAAGGTTAGCTCACTCTTCCAGCCTATCCAGGTCTTCCTGCAGGGTGACTCTCCCTTCCAAAGTGTCCACTTTCCCACTCAGTTTGGTATCATCAGCGAACTTCATCAGTTTACACTTGATCCCATCATCCAGGTCACTTATGAAGATACTAAACAGCGTTGGGCCCTGGGGGACCCCACTTGTGACAGGTTGCCAGTTTGGAAAGGAGCCATTTACCACCACCCTCTGGGAGCGGCCTGTCAGCCAGTTCCCCACCCACTGCACAGAACACTTGTCTAGACCATAACACATCAGTTTCACTAATCTATACACATAATGCATATCACATATCTTGTCTCTCAGAAACAGCATATTACATCTGTTTACTGTAAATTAAAAACCAAGTATTTTCCAGTGCATTTTTCCTTCCAATAAATGTTGGCTGAATTCTCTAATTTTATCAGGCTATGGGAACATTAAGCACAGAAATAAGTTTTGCCCTCAATTAAAATAAAGCAATAAAACAAAAACAAAAACAGGAGAGGAAAAAGTACAATGACATAAGCACAATTTCTTCTGCTATGTGCTGAACGGAATAGCTATAGCTGTACTAAGAAACCATATTTTGCTTCTGAAGTGTAGGCACACCCATACAGGGGAAACTGGGGAAGGTTTCAGGCAGGAGTGTGCAGTCGTAAGAGCAAGAGGAACACAGGCATTCAACAGACAAATGGAAAAGTGCTTTATGTAAAGTATTTCTTTAATAATGGAGGAATGTTCTAGGACTATCCCTACATTACTTGCTCTAATAAAGCTTCCTGCTCAGCATTACAAAGCATTTTCTTATGGTTTGCTGTTATCTTGGAGCTTTTTAATATTTAGCTTATTTCTTTTAAACCATTTGCAGCCCTCCTTCATTGTGCTTTTCTAGGTATTTGCTATGTGCTTTAACTGGAAGGAAGATTGTGTGAGTTGCAGCTATCCTGCTGCTAACCATGGACCAAGGCAAAAAACTTTCTAAAAAACATGTACAAAACAATACATTGGAAAAAGAAAACTTAATAGAATTAAAGAAACCAAACCAATAAATAACTAAAGACAGTTACCACTGCAGTTAACTCCATCAGCTTCCAGTTCATAGCCAGGTTCACAGCGGCAGAGAAAAGAGCCGTAGGTGTTGACGCAGGTCTGAGTGCAAGGGTTTTCACTTGTACATTCGTTCACATCTATGGGAAACCAATGCCCAACGCATCAGTGACTTCTCCCCAAACTCTATTTTCAATTCATTACTGTAAAGCATTTCAAAGAGATTAGCTGTACACTCAGAATGATTTGTTCTGAAAAAATATAACCAAGTCAGTATTGTTTATTGAGATTCAGGCTGATGCCAGAAAATAGCATGTTGGAAACACAACATGCATGGAAATGAAGCATTTTGGGAATGTCTTCAATCAGAAAAATAACATGGAAGATGGGGATGAAATATTTATTACAAATGCTTCTATCTTTGTCCTGCCATTTAAAACCATTGAACTGATTTTGTCATAACAGATCTGAGACAAAATGCAGCAGGATATTCCTGAGGAAGATGATACAATGAGGAACGGTCCTCGTAGAAATGTAGGGCTAAGACAAAACCTTTTTTTTTTCCTTTTAGGACATTAGCAGCTTCTGGGCATCATTATCACAGTCCATTTCCTGCAGCATGTGGGAAGATACTCCCTGCTTAGCTAGGGAGAGTCTTTACAAAGAGGTTGTGTTGACTTTGATTGAGGTAGCACATCACAGCAAAAGGTGGTCTAATGCTCGAAACCCTAGTCTGGAACTCAGGAGACTCAAATCTAATTTACTGATCCGACAGAGTTTTCCTGCCTCAGGTGAGTTACACAGCTCCAGATTTTGAAAGTAAATTCAGTGCCTAAACTCATGGTCATTTCGCTGAATTGATTAAGCCTGTGTTTTAGGCAGCTTGGGACTCTCTGCTTATTTCTCCTGACACACTGGTCATCTTGCACTGGTTCCCCTCCAAGGTGCTGTGAAACTACAGAACTATCTCAGGTTGACAAACCTATGAACTTTTTCAAAAGCAGTGTTGGGAAGGTTACTTGTATTCTAAAAACTAAGCAAGTTTTAAGGGTGTTGCTGGGTTGGGACCCAAGGTTTCAGTCATGGTTTACCATACACAGTACCTTGGCATGATCTTCCGTCATCATTAAGGGTAAAGCCTGGGTTGCACGTGCAGGAGTAGGAACCGGGCACATTGGCACACAACTGCTGGCAGTAGCCGTAGCGACATTCATCTATATCTGTAGATGGCACAGACGAAAAGCAGAGTGGTCTGCATTTTCACATGCAGGTACAAAGCAGCAAACACACTGAGTACCAATAACACAGAAACAATCCAGCATACTGGTTATAGATATAACAGTCAAACTTTCAAGCCTTCAAATCTAGAGTTATAGTTAAAATACATCTCTACCCAGAAGAAGGTAGTAATGTGTTTTTTTCCACAGGTAGCATCTATCAGTATGTCCTATTAATTGATAGTCATTGCTGTAATCTTCAGCTTCATTTGATGTCATCAGGAAGCCCAGAGTCAGTCCTTTAAGCAGCTACCTCACAGCCCACCTGATAGCTGGCACAGCCTGTCAGCGTAAGCACAGCCAGTGCTGTAGCAAAGATTTGTCAGAATCAAGACAGAAACCTTTTTTACCTCCACATATGCCAAAACTACTCACTAGAAAAGGATTAAGTATTTGTTCCTAAATATGTCTTTTTTTTTTTAAAGAGTATATTCTTTAAAGACTTTTTTCCAAATAATCACATTCACATTTTGTGTGAATTTTTAACTGGTAAGTTATAGACTCTAAAATGTTAACAGTAAATGTAATGCCAAAATTGCAGCATTAGCAGTACATGCAACTGACTGTTACAAGCACAAGAAAATTCTGTAAAATACGTATGATGGTAAGTGCTGGAAGAATTTTGCCCCTGGACTAAGAACTGGAATGAAATGCCTGGAGTAGTTGTCCTTTCCAAGGCTTTGGCATCAAGTGGCTTCTGCTCTTGGAGGATTTTTTTAATGGCTACTCTCAAAGCTTTGAAGTTAAGTTTGTGCAGGAGAAAACCAAGTGTATTGTCTCTAGTCAGTTTGCCAGAAGGAGCAAAGCAGGAAGGCACGGATTTTGGTGAAATGACCCCCATCATAGGTGCCAACACACGTGAAAAATGACAAAAAGTATTCTCTCTATGGTTCACATGTATACATACATATCGGCATGAATTCCAGCAGTTCACTATTTGTTGGCTAAATTGGCTGCTTCCTGTTTTAGTGTTAAATATTAAGAATGTCTTGGGAAACTGAATTCTTGAACGACTTGAACATTTACATAATGTGGTAATACCGTAAAACCAACAATGTTGTGAATCTGTTGTGTAAGTAGCTACATCCTGCAATTCAAGTTTATGTTGTTGAGGCAGTTTTGCCATAGAAAGTCTCAGGAAACCACTCCGAAAATGTCAAAAGTCTTGGAAATACTCTCTGTGTAAACTAACAAGGGCACTGACACTCAGTTTTACCCTTACTAGCTTTTATTTCCCACTGCATTCTCAATAGCAAGATAACCTAAAGGCCAGGGTCACCTATGATATGTACACTAACAGCAGGCTTGGCCCAAATCCTGCAAAAAGTGACATGGATCTTAAGTAAATCAATACCTCATTTCACTGGCACAATGCATTACTTTAAATATATGCTTAGGCTTTTGTGGGACTGTTATCTCACGCGTGCTACATTTTGAGGATGAGGACTTCTACAGGGCTTCTTCTTGCGGATGGGTTGTGTGGATACTGCTGTACTGGCTCCTCCTGTACAGACTTTACTGGGATAATTACAACAGAAGTGTAGTTTTTTGTAACTGTGGTTTACTAACTGCACCAAAAAAGCATGTCTCTAAAACACAACCCAGCCCTCTGATCACAGTAAACGGTCTTTTACTGCTTTATGCCAGCGAAAATCATTTCTCCAAGGCCAGTGGAAAGTATGGAAAACTGAAACTTTTTTGTCACTTAGGGAAATATATAGCAACTCTAAACACAATGTGCTTTTAGGTCTTTGCGTTGCCTTGCAATAATCCACCCTATGATTACTTAAAGTGGGCAAAACTGGGATGTTAATGCCTATTTTAAATAGCGTAAGCAGATACTCGAATCAATTCAGCAGTACAGACATTTCAGTTCTCTGGTATATCCGTCAAGCAGTAAAGTACTTTAGAGCCACATCCAAGTCCTGAATGCTGTACACAACCCTGTCATTTGGGCTGTAACTGGGAGAAGTAAATGGGTAACAAAACAGGTGATGCAGAGCAGAATACTCCTTCCTGTCCTCCCTCATCCCCACCCCATCATGTACAGCTGTACAACCCCTGGCACAAACTTTCTTCCTGAAGAGAAGAGGAATTATCTGATATGAAGGAGCAGGGGCTTTGGAGACTTCATATCCTGGGGGAACTACAAGACAGTGTCTCCCCAAAGCAGCTACGGCAGCACAGACCCCAGCTTGGATGAGGCTCAGCTCTGTCCCTGCCAGGTGAGTTACACAGCAGCTGTTTGCAGTAGTTAGGAAAGCAGCCATGAGTCAGTCCTCCACTGGAATTGGTACTTGGGAGGAAAAAGTTGGAAAATAACTGGAGAGGGTCCAAAGATGAATGGGCAGGGAAAGCCCGTTCTCCTTCCAGAAAAGTTGGTGTGATAGGACAGACCAGCTCTGCAGAGCTGGCAGGCAAACAGCCTGTGCCAAGGGGAAAAAATAATAATAAGCAAACTTTTTTTAAAAAAAATAGTTGCATCCCATCTCCTAGGCCCTATTTATGTACCTAAAATTAACATCTACTTCATCAACCCGTGGGCTTGTCAAGTGAGGGGAATGGGCTGCAGGAGATGGAGGGAGCTGGAAGGTTTTCCCGTGCTCTTTGTTGAGGAATGCTCTTTTCAGCAAACAGAGCTAAAAGGATGAACAGGACATTGCTGCAAGGAAAATAATAAAATCAGAATAAAACTGCTTGAAAGCTACTGAAACAGCATCCAGTTCAGAGGCAAATTTTTTCTCACCCCCAAGAAAAATGGTTGATTGAATCTAGGGATTTACTGGCTTGTTTCTTGGTATCAAATACTGATCCCTTTGGATCCGGACTGTCACGATGTAGAAAGGATAGGTTTGTTTGGGAATAAATCACAGAATCACAGAATGTTAGGGATTGGAAGGGACCTCAAAGGATCATCTAGTCCAATCCCCCTGCAATGTTTTTGTATACGTGCTTGTGATTGATCTTAGATGAAATGCAATCCTTCAGACCGGGAATATGAGAATCCCACATGATACATGGATGTTAGTCATATGGCATTTACATCTTCTGTTTTGTTCCACGAGGGAGTCTCTCTGCCAAACTTACACTTTGGCACTTACAAGGATGAAAGAGAGTTTCCACGTAGCTGAAGGTTTAACCGTGTACTTGATAAAGGTGCTCAGTGACATTATTTCAGCTGTTCACAGGTACACACACACAGATGCTCAAATACCGTATTGCATGAGGTTTTTTTACCTAAACACTGGCCTTCTAACAGCCAGTAGCCTTCAGTGCAGGAACAGGTATAGCCCCCCTCAGTATTTATGCAGATCTGGGTGGGGTTACACTGGTGAGAATCTGAAGCGCATTCATCCACATCTGCAACACAGAAATACAGCAAGAAAATATTAGAAATGACAACGACAGAAGATTTTTCACACTGTACAGGGACCTGCACACACAATGTGTACACTGGCTCCATGCGAGGAACTGAAGTGTGGTGGAGTAGAGAGAACGACCATAACCTGAAGTAAAATTCGTAATAACAAATGTCTGAGGGCAGTGAGAACTGAGGGTGCCTGTCAAATCTCTCCCTTTTGCAGATGACCCAGTGTTTCTCAGAGCTCCTCAAGAAAGGTATCGCATTACCTCAAGCTTTTTATTACTTGCACATTTGATTGGCACTGAGCTGGGATTTCCATGCTACAGGGCAGTGTTCAGCCCTAGGGAAAGGCTGCCGAAAGGGCTATATAACCCCACTGCCGAGTAAGAGATGAACGGGAGTTCGAGAGATATACAAACGCAACTCAGACATATAAAAAAAAAATTACTTCCTACCCCCACCAACACAGATTATCCCACTGTGATTTTTCTGACAGAAGGTTCAACCAAAATCAACCTTCACCTGACAAAAAAAAAAATGTATATTTTCCTGGAATCAATTTCCTGACAATAAAACTTCTTTTCTACCATCCTTATTGTTTTTAATGTATTTGGGTTTTTATTACAACCCCTTCGGTTGTTTTTGTTGTGGGCTATTTTTTTTTTTTTTTTTTTTTTTTTGCAAAGGAGGTGAATAGCATTCCTACATTTATATAAGCCAGGACCCTGGAACCTAACTGATTAAAAATGCCTTTCAGAGTCAGAAGTTCAATTTGAATCCCTCCTTGCTTAATCTCTTCCCTGACATTTCTGGCGTCGGGTTTGCCTCTAGATGTCAGAAATGGAAATATCAAAAGATAAATTGTGACTTTTTTCAGCCAACTCAGATTTCTATGTTTTATTTATTGATATCTAAACTATTTTTTATTCCAGCATACTGTGCACTGGCCTTTGTTGAAGTACTATGTCATCCCAGCAATGCTACTCCCTGGATCGCCCCCTGATTCTTATTAACCCGGACTTTGTTGGGTCATGACTGAAGGCATCTCACAAACGCCCTGGGCTGGAGCAGGCAGCAGAAGGCGGGAACTGAGGAACAGCATCTCAGTATCTGTCCCTGAGGCACTTCTCACAGCCAGCTGTCTGAAAAATCCCAGCAGGCATGAAATAACTCATCCAATCTACCTCAGCAGCCTATCTAACGTGTTCAGATATATAAATAAATACATACATATTATATACACACAGAGAGCCTAGAGTTCTTATCTTGCCAACATTCATACCAGAGCAATTTATGACAAGTCAAAGCTGGTCAGATAACAAGAGTGGCACAATTAGAGGTAATTAACTCTGTCGGAAACCGGTTCCCATATATTTATTGGCCAGACGAATGTTGGCAAAATGGTGGGGGAAGTGGGAATGGGGTAAGATAACGAGTCTAGACTATATAGGTACATAGATATGTTGTTCAGTTCAGCTATTGCTTCTGCGATTGGGCTAAAAATTCTGGATCGTCTCTTCATATAGTGTATCGCATGTAATTGGTAGCATTTGAATACAGATTTTATCTAACCATAAATTTAATAAGAATGAGATTAATGTTTCTAAATGAAAAAGCTTTCTATTTGTCATGTTTACTTATTGTTTTAGGAGTGAGACCTTGGGATCTGGCCAATTCTGCAGTTTCTAGTCTAGCTAGAATTCTGCAGTTTCAAGTTTCTAGCTTGAAGAGGAGATTTCCATTTTCGATGCTCCTTGCTTCCAGTAATATTTGTAGGTGAAGCACAGTGGAGACAAAATGAAGGTCAGACTCTTACCACCACACATGGCAGCAATGCTGTTTGAAGACTATAGATCCTCCACTCTTTTGTGGTGCATCTTTCTTGCAGAGGTACAACATGCATCCTTCATCAAAGCAACGGTGGCTACAGGATTGGTTTTGTTCCTGAGTCATCTTTGTAGCTGTTGCATGAACAGCAGTACAATCGCTCTGGGAAAGTAAGACATCGATCTTCTTTTCTTTGCTATCTGCTAAGCAGATTTCTTTGCTTACTCCCAGTCTTCACCTTTTGTAGTGTTATTGGAGACATATTTCCATTTGAATGTAAATTTTTTTACAATGGAGGCTACCTGTGGAGTTCCTGCTGTCCCTAGAAAACCTGATCAATCTGAAGTTGTCTATGCAGAACACCTTGGCTTCCTGCGTTTTACACTGAATAATACCTCGCTGACTTCATTAATGAAGTTCTGTGCAACTAACAAGTATAAACAGCTTTTCTGGTAGCATCAAATCTTTTTACTTGGGCCTGAGAGCACACACTCAGTTCTATATTACATGTCTCTGGCTTTCTCTAAAATTACCCCTTACCATGACGCACCATTGAACTGACAGACTCAACAAATGCAATCCAATCAATTATTTTTGGCAAACAGCCTTCTCAGTTCAAACAGGTAGTATAATCCCAGCCTGTCTGCCAGGGGTTATTTACGTTACATGGGCTCAGTAAGTGAAAGCTGATATTTGCACACTGAGAAAAGTGTCGATGCAACAATTGGCTAACCACTAGGTATCCTCTTGAAGAATATCAGAGCTGGGAGGCAGTGGGTGCCTTGCCCAGCCCATTTACCCAGTGCAGCATACAGTGAGAACTGGTGTGATCGATGAAGTCCAAAATAGACATTTGACAGGGAAAGGGAAAAAAGAATCCCTGAATTACTTCCACTGAGGAGAAAACTAGCCATAAAACTTTGAGATTGCCTATAATGGATTCACTAGACTTAAGTGCCAGCATAGAAACTATATCAAAACAATCTCAGGGCATTTTTGGTTGAGCGGAACATTGCAAGTGGAAACAACCTGACAGCTAGTCAATAACGTGTAAATCATTTTTTATCCTGGTTGCATAGCTTATTTCTGTACCGTTCAAACATAAATCCTAGGTGTGTTCATGCCCTGGAAATATCACTTCAAAGCTCATTCATACCATGTCTGTGCTTGTGATCAGTCATACACAGTTTTAGAGTAAAACTGTGGTGCTAAATGTACATGATACTAAATTGTCGGTAGTTTTTTAGGTTCAAAGCAGACAAAAATTCAGAGAATAAAAAATTGTAAGGACCACTCCATACAAGGACAGCACATGTGGCTAAGAAGTCCCTGAGATGCAGTTTTCTGGAGACTGAAAGAGTGCCTCTGACCCAGCATAACTTGTGTTGCAGTATTCACCACGGAAAGTAATACCGCAATAAGTTGTCTGAGCCCCAAAGTAAAGTCTAATGAGCTGGAGAGCAGAAGAGTTACTAAAGAGAAGCAAGCTAGCAAGAAACCCTAGGAACCCCATCACCTCCTATTCGAGGTGTCAATAGATAGTGATATTTGATGATTTCAGCATCAGTACCATTAAAGCATCAGATGGTGTCACCCATCACTGATACCCGAGGATGGTTTTCATTATACTAAACCTGCTTTTAGTACCTTTCGTCACCAAGATCCTTAGAAAACATTACCTGCATCCCAAGATCAAGTCTAGGTTTGCTAGTAGCTAGCATTACTGAATACCTCTTCTGTGATTTTGGCTAGATTACTCAGTATGTGACTGCAAGAAGAATTGCCATGAGGTAAACTAGGAAGCACATATATATTAGATCTGTCCACAGTGAAAATAGACTAAGGTACTTGGTAGTTACTATGCGGGACAAGGAATTGGCACAGCAGCAGTGACCACACTGTAACTCATGTGCTGAGAATTTAACCTATGGGAACTCATCCTTGCTCTTCATCTTCCATTGCCCTGCTTCCTAATTGAAAAATGAGGATAACAAAATCTCTGTCGTAGTCCAGCCTCTCTCACTGTTTAGCATCTAAAACTATTCAGGGTAGGGCCTGTCCTCTTATATACAGAGCCAGTTCACAATTAGTCTGTTCTTATTTGACACTTTCCAATCCCAATACAAATCAAACTGTACTATGAAACCCTGCAATGTCCCACTTGGTGGTAAGTATCAGTCTCTCTTGATTTTAACCAGGAGATTCAAGACTAGGAAGACAAGAAATTAAAGGATTAGCCTGCAGTCACTCAACAGGACAGAAGTAAGAACAGGTCACAGACATTTCTGACTTGTAATCCTTTGTGTAGCCCAATACAACCTGCCCCTATTACGTGAACACTTAAAGATGTGACTTTTTCAGAAATTTTGTGCAGCCTCTACCTTGGCTAATGAGATCTAAAGCAAAAGATTAACTATCATTCTGAAAGCATTAAGTTCTACCAGGAGACCTCAGAGGCATCAAAGGCTCTTTCAGCTAAACTCTATGCTACTCACAATGTTACTGTTTTACCCTAATGGTGCACTGAACCTCAAGGTTTCCAGTAGTTACTGAAACAGAGAAAGAACTGTTGAGATGGTCAGTGGCAAATTGAAAGAATTATCTAGCTACCACACCTCTTCTTACCCTTAAAGACAGGACTGGGACTGTTGTTGTGAGATTACGTATGAAAACAAGAGGATCTCAAAGATCGTCATAGTGAATCATTTGAGTAAGTCCAAATTTTCCCGAGCGACTAGTGGCTCTGGGTGACTCCTTAGAGGTTCTTGATTTTTGAGAGAGCAGCTGTTCAGCACATAAAACCACACTAGAGAACCCAGGCAGGACAGGATGAACCGCTGTTCAAAACTTCTCTTTTCAAGGAGTCCTTGGCCAACGCTGACCCTGGATCTCTTGGCTCTTGATTATGCTGCTGTGTGCTATCAAATTAGAAGTCATCTATATTCTCTCATCTATCCTTCCAGTTGTTGTGTTTATGTTATTACTCCTACAGCTAGTTTTAAGGGTAGAAGTTTGGGCAGAAGTCCAGACTGAAATTAAAATTTGACCTGAATTGGGAACAATTCATTTCGTTACTTCCCAGCTGAATATTGAGAGCAACTACACAGCCCATTCCAGACCACTGCTCTCTGCCTCATAAGAAACACCACCTAGAATGAACACAGAGCCTCATGGCTCAAAACCAAGAGTTTTAAAGGTCTTTGGTTTACTGACTGAAAGAGAAAATAGGTAGGCAGAATCTCCATATACATTTGTCAGGAAGCCCTTGCTGCAAGAACCTGAGCCTGAATGCTCCAAAATTAACTACATCCCTCTCTCTTAGCTCAGTGTGTCTGCCTTCAAAATTTATGACTGTGGTGGTTTGGTCTAGCAACATTGGGGTGTGATGTTCTGTTTACTTGACATTTTGACAGAGGCGAAGTGGCTGGGGCAATGGGGTTTCATTTGGGGACTGGAAGGGTGGAGAAAGTTTTTTTATATATTTCTGGCTGACTGGCTGCCTTTTGTGAGATGTGATGTGCCGATGCTTTGTTTTTACTGGTACAGATTGTATTTTTAATGGATGGCAGGATGCCTGGTGACTGGATAGATATCATTTACAATGTCAAAATAAATAAATGAACTAATTATGTTTATCATGCAAATTACTGGCTTTGGGTTTTATTATCTGTAAAAGCTAACAGTAATCTTCATGGATTCTTTAGAATTTAACCACATCATGGAACAATGAAAGTAATTTTTAATTCATTGCTTTTAAATTTTTTTTTAAAAGAAATAATTTAAAAGCCATGAATACAAAAAAAAAATAGGACAGCATATTAATATAGTCAGAAAGAAAACCTAGATGTCAAATTGCAGCACACCACTACATCTCACCAGGGAGGCTAGTTCTTATCAGAAGCTGCAGTGATCTTTTATACTGACTCATGTCCACAAAGAATGCAGGACTGAGGCCACTCTCATTTGTATCCATAGTATCACAAAAAATCACAGCATAAAAAGAAAAACAATACTCTAATCCATTGAATTAAAACCAGATATTCAACACTGCTCGAATAAAAGATGCTAAAACTAGGAGACTAGAAATCCCAAGAGAGAATCATAAATGTGGAATCATGCTGCGAGTGTCTACAGATCCTGAGGATCTGGTTTTGGTCCACTATTTTCCATATTTGGGATAAAATGCAGAGGATCACAAGCTGATGGAGTTAAGAACTAAAAAGTGAACAGAACTCTTATATGAAAGTAATTTGCTAGATACCATGGGCACATTTGAAAGAGCATTTTAAGGCAGACAAATGCAAGGTCATTTATCAAGAGTAAAAAATGTTGGTCATGAAAATAACTCTGGGGTCATTAAAGACAATCACTTGAACACAAACTTTTCCTGACACAGTGTTGCTGAAAGGACAAGCATAAACATGAGAACACTGAGTAGACACAGGAAATTGTTCTTACCACTGTATATTGCATTAGTAAAACAGTTACCGAAATACATTTCTGATGTCAACACTTCAAAAAGCGATATTGCAAAGAGCTCAGGAAATCTCCCAAGAGTAATTTCGAGTCATGAAAATTTGTCTCAGAGCAAGATAACGCTCCATCTAATATTCTATTTAAGAAAAGATTCAAGGTATATTTGCCTGTGATCTATAAACATCTTAAAGGAAACAGTTTTTAGCTGGAGATGGTCGCTAAAGCTAGCAAAATACAATGGGATGAAATTCAGTGTTTAGAAGACAAATTAAAAATAAAAATAAGGCACAAACTTTAGTACTACTACTAATTAACTGTCTGAAAAACATAATAAAGCACATGGTAGATGTTCTCTTACTTTAAGGCCTTATACCTGAACAGTATTTCTTCTTTGAAATATACTGTAGCAAAAAACTATGTGCTTGAAACACCAATTTCTGGGTAAGGTTCTATGGCCTGTGTCACAAAAAATACAGATTATGTGGTCAAAGTGGTGTCTTGAAGACTTCATTGAATGATTTAACATCATTCAATGTTCAGTTATTTTTATCTATATCCGTAACCATCACACCTAAGATTTTCTGCTTACTTTACATCTTTTTTGATTTCCAAGGCCATTAGGAGATCTATCTTGGCCAGTGAAACTACTGAAAATGGGGATAGGAGTTTGCAAAGTTCTTCCAAGTGATTTCTCCTTTGCAGAGGTTTAAATGCATGCATGTGCAATTTTTCATTCTTTTTTTGTACTTTTATCAATAAATTTGATTTTTAGTGAGAGACATCATGTCACTGATGTTTGCAGTAACTGCAGAAAAAACATGGAAAACTTAGAAATCTATGTTCATAACATTATTAATGCTAGAAGATGCTGAGTCATCAGCCTAAAGTTTGGACATGCCAATCGCCTTCCTTTCAGGACACATAGAATGACTGCATCTTTATGAAGCAAGATAGAGGAAGGATCCAAGTTATTACCATAGACAATCTGTTGAATCAAAGAACCCACAGAGGACTAAACTGCGGGTTAGGGAAAGTGGACATGCAGGAAGTAGGAGATTGTTTGGCAAGCTAAGTGACTTTAAGAGGTGGAAAGCCAGGGGAGAAAATCAGCAGACTAGAAGAGAAGGAACTGGAAAGACCTGCCTACTGGAAGTTGGGGTTCAAAAATTTTAAGCAAAGACACTGTTTGCCTTTCTTATGCTCAGAAAAACAGGACTTTGTGAATAAACGAGACTTTATGCATTAAAGAATATAGAAGGAAACAAAGTTCTTAAGATCAGCTCATCAGTTCAGAGGCATATCAGAGTCCTTCAGGAAAAGACTTTCTTGACAAAAAGCTACTTTTAAAAGAAAAAAAAAAGTTAAATAAATATATTGATGAGTTTCATTTTGGTATTTATGAGCATATGGTTACATACTACACAACCAAGTAAATGCAAGTGGAAAGCTTACTAAAGAAGCTCTGTCCCAAGGAGATGATTTGCACCTGCCACTACAGGAACAAAGGAGATTACTGCCTTGTTAAGTCCATCCACTGGTGTTGAAAGTGGTGGGATCCGTGACTACGCTTATCCCTCCACAGGCGTGGTCCCTGCTCAGGGTGCTGTGACCATTCCACTCCCTCCATGACAGCTCCTTTCCCGGCTGGCTGGCAAGGTGATAACATCCCTAGCAGAGAGCTATCATGGAAGGACGTGGACTTACCATCACTGAGCTAGAACCACGTTCTTGGAGACTTTGGCGATTAGAAGAGAAACTTTGCTTGGACTCTGTATTCAAGAGGGAAGCCAATGTGGACAGCAGATTTCCAAGACGATATGCTTTTGGCAATGTGCGCTGTTTCACAGATGGACTGTTACATTTTGTTCTATTTGGAACATCTTTAGCATGCATGACTTCCTTTCTTAAGTAATGAATTCTGATAATCATGCCACAAATTTCTGTGGGTCACAGTAGTAGCTATGGCTGTGTTTCCTTCTTTTGATCAACCATTGACAAAAGTGGATATGTTTTTGCCATCATGATTATTTGAGAGCCATGAGCACCACGGGGTTCAACGCAGTAAGACTGAAGATTAATTTGACAGCCGTGAGAGCACAGGTCTTGCAAATTGAAAAAAGTTTGCCATGGAAAGTCTTCTTCCCGCTTCTACTAGGAGGTGTGGGTGATTTTGGGGCCTTAATTCTTTATTTTATTCTGTCCGTATTTTAGTTCCACTGCTGTACAATCACAACCCCAGGAGCTCCACTCTCAAGATAAAAAGTTCTTGCAGAGAGGCTTAAGGCTGCGAGCTCATTCCAGAATCTCTGTCTGCTCAAACACTGAAGCTCGTTCAGTCATTTATAACCCTCGAGGCTCCTTTTTAAAATAATACAAAGATTGGATGTCTATTTTTTATATGAACAATTGCAGGCCAGGACTAAACATCCGAGCTCAGTAACATGGTTATCAGTTCCAAGATTACTTGGAACAGAGCACTTTCCCCAAACTTCTCCCCCACTCCTTATTTGGACACTGAGAAATAATTTCCTCAGTAGTAGATTTTTACTCAGTGAACTCACATGTTTTCTCGAAACTTTTTTTTTCTCAAGATAATTACATTTGATAAGAAAAGGAGAGAAATAACAATGCCACATTCCTACAGTGCAGACTGAAGCCAAATTCAAACTGCTGCTGTGTGGGGTCAGTGTTTTTTTCCAAGGACGACTGACCCTGCTGAGCTTGGACACAATCCAAGATCAACTCCCTAAACACCTGTTTAATGGCATAATTCAGTGTCTGAGCACTGGCGGTCGATTGCTGAATTCATTTTCTAGCTGCATCCCATATGCATTATCTTATTGGTTGATAGCTAAACAAGGATTAAAGTGTTTTTTCACATAGATGGTCAGCCTGGAAGTGGATACTAAATAGTGCGAGGCATGAATCTGTAATGCTGCTCCTTCTGCCTGGTATGAAAATTGCTCAACATGTGTCACAGGTTCTAAATCTCCTGCCAGCTATCTGAGCCTTTCCTTAGCTAGCACACTTTTAACATTGCTCAAAGATGATAAACAACAGCTAAACTGTGCAAGGACTTTGCTCTCTGAGCACAGTTCTAGTCCTGCTTCTGTGATGGAGATTTATAGAACAGCCATGCAGACAAGAGCATAGGGAGGGGACAAAAGGGCCAGTGGCCTCTTCCCCTTCTGCTAAGAACAGACCTGTGCATGGTTCATATGCTCGGCATCCCCTGCATGATCACAGCTCCTCACTCCCACCAGTTCCCAGGGCTCCCTGCTGGTACAAATTTAGACCTGGTTGTGTGGACTATTCCTGGTGTCTCATGAGAGCTTTTGCATAAATGCACAGTCTGCATGTTAATTCTGGGATCAGAAATGAGACAAACTACTGATTTCAATCAAGGGCTTTGCTTTAACTTGGAACTCCATGGACTGGAGTGTAACTGTACTCTCTGGAGTCATGATTTCCTGTTGCAGATTCTACACAGTTTACGAAATCCATGGTCAGTGCATGTGATTTGGGAATCTCAATTATTTCCCTGCTGCACTTAATGCTATTCCGAGTAGCTGTGGAACAGCAGAGCAAGAGTGACCCAAGTACCTTGCTGGAGTGGGGTAGAGATGTGTTAGCATCCCACTCATGGCACTGAACCTGCTGAATTAGGAGGTATCAAGCAGTTGCTGCTCAACGTGGTTCTGTCTTCATCAGCAGGAAACAGATTTTTCAGCTGAACAAATGGAGTTACTCTTGTACTACCCATTTCTCAAAATTACCTACTTTGTATGATCATATGTTTATGTATGTCTTATCGTATGTTCATCATATGTATGATCATATGAGATCTGCTGGGAGGGTGGTGAGAGAAGCCAGCGAACACTTATTGAGAACACTCCCAGCTGCTGGGAGATTATGTGACACTTTCTATTGCAATGGAAACGAAAAAGATGTGCAATCAGAGCCAGGAAATGGACACTAAGAAATTAAAACATGCCTCTAGCAAAAGGTCCTTACAATCCTCCCTTTGCTGCATAATATGAAATAGTCTCATGCAAGAATCCTCTACAGAAGGCTTACAAAATTTCACAGAAGTAGAACCATTAACCTTGAAAAAGTGAATTTTATATGGCTGAATTGTCTATTTTCTCTGCAATTCTATAGGATAGTATGAAAAGACCCTGTAAGAAGGAATATATTAAAAATATAGGAGTTTAAAGCACTATTTATAAAGCTTTTAAACATGTCTGTGAAATCCTATTGGCTTCTCCTTCAACAAATTCTTTCAAAGGCTTTTCTGTTAGGGTACAGAGCATGAGAGAACTGAAAGAAGAGAACTGCTATTCCCACTTTCGCTCCCCAGGGAGCTTTGAGAAATCACTAGCACAAATAGTCCAGCCAGCTGGTTTAGCCAATTGGTGGTCAGTTTACATTTCCTCTAATAAGTGAACTTCTTGACCGTACATTTTAACTGAGTCATTAAGAGCTCCTTTTCCAAGTGTTTTGGCAGGCTAAAGAGGTCTGAGACTGTGAATAGACCACAATAACTAGTAAAGAGGAGAACAGCCCTACTTTTAATACGGCAGGAGAATTTGATCCAAATGGATCCAGAAATTAAAGCCGCAAGCAAAACAAAGGGATGCAAATATCCACCTGCAGGATGTAACAGAAACTTTTATTGGAAGAGTTGTTTCTTCCATTAAAATGCAGCCACTTCGAACATGCAACATGACAAAAGCTTTAACCATTGCTCAAGTGTCTTGTGCAAATAACTGTGGGAGGGAAGTATCAGAGATCTGAAAATACAAGAGAGATTCTAAATGTGCCACATGTACATACCCCTAGAGAGAATTCAGTATGAATGCTCTAGTCACTCTCACAGGATATCTTGAAATCTTTAATAAACATGAAAAAAGAGGACCCCATGCATGTATATAAACAAGAGACCTCCATTATGGGGAACTGGAATAGTAATATGAGAACCATCGCTAACTAATCATAGAATCATAGAATCGTTAGGGCTGGAAGAGACCTTCAAAGGTCATCTAGTCCAACCCCCCTGCAAGGAACAGGGATATCTCCAACTAGATCAGGTTGCTCAGGGCCTCATCCAACCGGGCCTTGAACGTCTCCAGGGATGAAGCATCCACCACCTCTCTGGGCAACCTGTTCCAGTGTTCTACAATCTCTCACAAAGCTTCAGCAATCATCACCAGCATCTCATTCAGGACTGGATTCAAAGCTGCTTGGCTTGAGCTTGAGACTCCAAGCAGAGGTGGCATGGTTGTAGATTGCCTCATGACACTTAAACTGCGTACGTCAAACACACATGCAATGGACACTATAGTGATTTGTCTTCCTCCAGGAATCTAAGACCTTGTTCCCTGAACCTAGCTGATAAAACCAGGGAAAAGAGACTGGCTGCAGCAACAGTGCTTGCAGAACATGTGTCTGGACAGCGGAGCAGTTTTATATTTGCTTTAGAGGCTCTGTAGAGCTGACGGGTTATACATGACTCAACACTCACATCACTAGTCAGCTCAGGTGGGTGCAGCCACAAGCTCTGCAGGCGGTGGGAGTTAAAAGTCCTTCTTAGGAAAGGAGAGCTTCAGATCTCTGCCTGTGGCAACCCTTGCCAGCTGCTCTAGGAGCTGTCATGATTGATCACAAAGTAAGTGTTATGCTTGGCACTAAGGGCATTGGGGAGCCTATCAGGGGAGAACATTGTTTTTCATATTTAATCTGAGTTTCAAATCTGTCCATGTGTCAGCGTACTTTATAACAATCTCAAAAGCACCACAAAGCCAAGGTAATTCTTGTATAAATGTTAGGGCCTTTGGGGCTCTTTTGTAAGCAAATAATGGGTAGTGGACAAAAGCCAGTGGGGAAGAAAAATCTTTGAGAATTATCCTCTGCAAATACTGGCTTCCAGGCTCAGACAGCTGTGTCCTCATTACTCTTAGCAAAGAGCTATGCATGTTGGGCAACATTCCCCTTCGAGTGTATACATAGCAAGCCATCTATTTATTTATTTCTGTGGTGGTGATCACTGGAAAATGCTTATAATCCCCGCTCAAATAACTGGCTTTAACTCAGATTTGGCATTCACTGTTTTGTAATGACTGAGCCCCATTTGCTTGCAATGTTCCAAAAATTGCCGCCAGCCAACTGGGTTGCAAACCTTCCTGAATAAATGAAAACTGTGTGGATATGGGAGGTTTACTTTGTTCCAATTAGTGTGTGATGTGGATGTTTACTGGCAATTCTCCTGCTCTTCTTACTCTCAGTGCACAGCTCCGTGGAAAAAGAGGTGTTTCATCTCAAAGGGCTTTTTCCTTTTCTCTCTCTCTTTGTTTTAAAACCCATTCAGTTACCTTTAATGCATAAATAAAGACAGAAACTTTCAAGATTTGTAAAATCCTGAGGTAACAAGCCCTCAAAGTAGTTGTGCTGAGCCTTTAGAGGCAGAGAGCTGTGTTTCATTTCACCCCAAGAACTGCCAGCTTTGAGCAGGACCACGACAGGTTATGATGGTCATGAAACACCCAGGCAGGACAAGATCTAATAAAAGTTACCTAACACTTGCAGGAGTCCTGGCCCCTGCCTGTCAATCAATAAATCAATTGAGATAAGGGCAAATCTTCTTCCCTTTTACTGATCCTGGCGTAAAACGGATGCGTTGATCTGGATAGCCTTGACTGCATTTGCACTCTGTGAAACTCGAGCTTCACTCCACTGAAAAGCTGAGAATAAAATCCTTCACTTCTGATTATTGCTTCTACTTCACTAGATCAGCTTCCATTGAAAGATCTTACAGCACTTTAAAACTTATGCTAAAACTCAAAGTCTATGTGACAAGGACAATATCACTTTCATTTTATGGGAGTCTTAGATAAAATAAAGGCTAGAACCAGTATCAGACACATGCTCCTGCACTGCAGGCACTGCACTCTCAGAACCATCGCACAAGGCATGTTGGACTTGACCTCTGGAAGTCATCTGGTGCAAGCCTCCACTCAAAGCATGGGCCAACCAGTCAGGTTGCTCAGGGCTTTCTCCAGCTGAGGTTTTAATTTCTCTAAATTAGCCATAAACTTTATGAGCCTCTGTTCCAGTGTTTGGTCACCTTCACAGGGATAATGCTTCTCCTTATATCTCATAAGAATCTCTCATGTTGCAGCTTTTGCCCGTTCCTGTCCATGTGCTCCTCTGAGATTAAGCTGGCTTCATCTCCTCTGTACTCTCACATTAGGTAGTTGAAGACAGCAAGCAATACCAGCCTCATCTTCTTAAGGCAGAGCAAACCCACTACTCTCAACCTCTCCTTGTATGTTATGCGCTCCCACCCCCTCACCACCCTGGTGGTCCTTTGCTGGATACCCTTCAGTATGCCCATGTCTGTCTCGTACCAGAGAGCCGATATGGTTGGAAGAACTGTGTGCCTGTGAAGGCAACAGGAATCCATGGCACACTGAACTCTGTCTTGGAGGCAGTTAAGAGAAAATACTTAGAATGCTTCTATACACAGATTAGTTGCAAACCTTGTTATCAGCGTGGTTCATCGCAGTGGCAGTATTTTGTGAATTTCTGCTTTATTTACTAGAAACTGTAGAGGTGGGAGAATTTTTTCATTGGATGCTTTACAAACACAGCAGAACCAGGACTGCCCTACTCACATGTACAGATACGCACATTTTTGTCCCGAAAGCTTCAAGGTAAGTCTACCTTATCTGCACCAGAATTCAGAAATTGCTGATAAGTGCTAAAGGCTGAATGTGTGGCCAGTCATATTACCAATGTCACAGGCTGTCCTGCCAGCTCTCACAGTACCCACGCAAGCTCAGAAAGACACATGTTCACATTGAAAGCTCCTAAGCCAAACAGTTCCATTCCAAGTAGCCTGGCCTGAAAATACATGTTCTGTTTAGGTAATTTAAAAAAAAAAAAAAAAAAAGTAAATAAACAAAAAAGGCAATGTTCCCAACCAGCAGGAACACTTAATGTCTGTGGTTATTCCTGGAGTAAAGTCCTGCTCTTACTCTCCAGAAGGCACATCCCAGTGAATTTTCCATCACGTGAACCTAGTGAAAAGCATTTTTTCCTTTGTCATAGTACTTTATTATCCTCTTATTACCACAAGGTCTTTGGTCATACTCAGTCTTGCAAGAGAGCAGGCACATTTTAGAAGGCACAACCTCCAGCACAGATGCATGCCTAGCAAATCCTTAGTATGATTAGCATTTTACCATTTGTAGTCTTTCTAATCATCTCCAACCAAATACTGGAGATTGCGCTTAACTCAGCATTTCATGTCCCTCCCCATGACAGAGGGAATGAACCACGGATGGACTATATATTTCTGAAATGGTTTCATGTCCCCAGCTTCTAGACATCAGCTTGAGATTTTGGTGGAGCGGAATGTGATGGTATTTTGTATCTTGTGATGATACACATCCCTTATCAGCTTCAGAATGCACAAGAGCTGCTGGTTGACTAATGGATATACTGCAAATTGTCAGCTGCTAATTACATTTAGAGGTGTAATTCACTCTGTGTAGGACACATCTATGCCATAGCTCTCCGGGCTCCAGTCTACACTCAGGTTTTCAAAAATGCCTGGTAATATGGAGATAAAATTTTTACTTTTTTCAATTAAATTATAATAATAGGCAGAGTTGGATGTCTTATGTGTAACCCTGTAAAAGTTTACTATTCTCTTACATGACTTTTCATCTGTGTCTAGTTAAATCTCTTGAAAATTCCAGTGAGCCAAATTGTCATGTTGCAAGTCGAAAAAAAAGAAAATATCACAGATTTCACTGAGAATTTTGCTCCAAAATGCAACATACTAGCTGAATAACATACTCCAGGTTTTACAAAACCACATCTTCAAATAGCACTGATTTAGAGCACCTTCCTCCTAAAGCTGGCATGCTACAGTCTTTTGGGAAGACTGCATGAAACCAACTGACAGCTGTCAGTACACAGTTCTGGTCTATTCCATCACAAAGTCAGCCCTGCTTTTAATTAAAATAATTTCAATCTGCTTCTGAATTAAAGCTCCAGATGCAATGCTTAGTGATTTGCTGGCAGCAAGCGTTGTGTATGTTGCTGCAGCCTGCCTTTGAAACACATGAGCATGATCCAAGGCTGCTCCAGCCTATGCCTGATTTGGGATTCCCCACAGGGGTTGGGACCACACCTCCTCTCACTGGCCTGGTTCCTGGTCCAGGAGTAAGGAGTGGCCTTCTGGCAAACTGACTCTGCACTGCTCCAAGATTCCTTCTTCGGAAAGGGGATGTCAGGCTACCCGTTTAAGCTATCTCAGCTTTGCGTTGCTCCACCGTAGTGACAATAACTGTTATTTAATGGGTGGAGGCTTTCACCCTTGCTATGAACTTTTTCTGCAGTGTTAGATAAAGCAAACAGTTTTCTTTTGTGCCTCTGTGCACGCTGGAAGCTGGAAATAGATCAAAAGACTTAGAAGTATAGCAACTTAAAGATACTTGATGACATCTATCCTACCTCCAAATTGTACAAGACTCTTTCTTGCTAACAATAGTTCCAGGCAGTTTTAAAATGCTTCTGCTGATACATTTTGTACTATTCCTCCACTACAACATACCTACTGTATTCTTGTATAATCTGATACACCGCACTATCATAAAGGGCTTTACTATGTTTGGTTTAAAAGTAATTTTCCTTCATTTCAGTAAATGATACTCTATTCAGGAATAATCATTCTTCTGTATCACCCACTATACACAACTTCTTTGACATTTACAGTTCCAATTGCTGTCCTCTTACCCTAAGCTTTACAATATACTTAACTCTTTTAATCAAAGTCAGCCTCAGTAATGCCTACAATTTGCTATTGCTCTATACTGAGATTTCCATAAACTTATCTACATTTAGCTGGTAGTAAAGTACTGGCACTTAATGTCGATAGGTCAGATTCATTCTCAGCAGAACATATCGAAGGACTATTCCCTCTCTGTTCTGGGATGAGAAGTCTCAATACCACTGCCAGAAACTGCCCCATGCTACGCTGCTCTTGACGTCACTGACTTCTACTCTTCATCTTCCAACAGATGGCCATATGTTAGGTTATCTTTTCATCTACTGCTGGGTTTCCAGTCCCTTAATTTCCTGACCACAATTGCAGTTTTTCTGGACTTCTGTGTATTACTGTTTGAACAAGCTTCCCATTCAGTGTCACCTATAGATATGCTGGGGTTGTACCACAAAACCAGCTAATGCCTTTGATCCAACCAGCAATTTAACAGCTCACCAGCTAATGCTTCATTACGCTGAGGGCTGGCTGGAAAACAAGAATTTTACTTGACGAAAAATATATTGGAAAATGGAAACAAGCTCAAAATATTAGAACAAAGCAGACATTAAAATAATTTTTTCTTTTTGTGGAAAAACAAAACCCAAACCAAACAACACAGTTAGTGTCAGACCAGGCAGTAGATCATGGATTCATTCAGACCCTGCAAGTTTATGATGCACCCCTCTCCCTCTCTCCCTAGGCTCTCCCTGTTTAGCTGAAGCACTTCGTGTATTTTCAGTATCTGAATGCCTTGTGAACACAGATTTATTCTCATTGTAGTGGCACGTTATTGATGTAGAGCTGAGCCGTGGAAAAGCTAAGGAAACTTTCGACAAGGATTTATGAGTTTGTATATACACATTTGCAGGTGCCAAAATGAAGACACCCTGACTTTCAGAAAGTGCTGAATGCCTCTGCCTGAAAACCTAGATCCCTCAAGGGTTTCCAGCTGGTTGCTCAGATATCGAGATTCCTCAGATAAGTAGTCAATTCTGAAAACAATATCGAGCAAAGAAGTCTGAGGTCATACTGGCAGCCCGTGTGAAAGACTTCAGGCCAGATCAACAGGCATTTCCATGCTAAGCTTCCACTGAGTATAAAGGTCAGTGAGAGCAAGGGACTTACCAAGCTTTGGGGGCCTGGGCCTTCATTTCAGCTGTCCTGTCACCTATCCTACTGCCCTATCATCTGGACCATCCTTCTTCTCACACTGCAGCATAGCTGTACAGCACAGGACACCTGCAACCATGAGTTATGGTTGAAGAGAACTAAAAGCAGAGAGGGTTTTGCTGGTGTTAAAACTGAAGATAGACTTCAGCATATCTTGTCATCCCCAATGGGCAGCACGTTCCAGTCAAGAGGCAGAACGCTGAAAATATTCCCCTGAACTGAGCTGGTGATATGTAACTCCCATTCATCTTCTGGTAACTTTATTTGCTTTGAAGAATTCTCTCATCTCATTGAAGTAATAAAATGGGAAGCCAGTCAATTGACAGATGAAAGGGTCAGAGCATGTTAAACCCCACACAACATCAGGCAGCTCTTATATCTCTGCATGGCAGCTCTGTCATGGGTCCAGTGTCTTAGGGAGAAGACAAAGGAGCAATGCCAGCACATTACCTCTGCCTATAGAGTCTGGCAAAACATACGGTCCATCTGGTTGATTTATATTGTTAAAGGAGCCAATTCATATTTTCTATATATTTTGGCTTAACATCTTGATTGTGACATAGAACCATGGCCAATTTCAGGCTGGAACCAAGCGAAAAGAAACAAAGCTGACCCAAAAAATATAAGGGAGAGGCCAAGAAAAACGGTGACTTTTAAGTCGTTGAGAACACTGCCATCTCTAGGCACTGTGGCTGCTGCAAACACATGCGAAGATTCTCTGCCTGAGAAGAGAGCTGGTGCTAAGGGCACTGAAAATAAATAAGCCTTCCAGGTAAGGAGAGATGTTCTACCATGTATTGAACTCTGCGTGTTGTGCCACAGGGAGGTAGAGAAGACATCACTCATGCAACCAAAGTTCCTGAGGGTCCCAGCAGAAAGCTATGCATGGACTGTCATCCACAGCCAAATCAGACACCCAGAGGAAAAAGAGAGAAGACCAAGCCACAGAGCCAATGGGTTGGGGAAGGGTACATGTGAAGTCTGTCAATCTTCCAGCACTGTTAAGTGACTTGATTTTCTTTTAAGCCCTGTGATTGTCTCGTTGGCGGGACTACCTTGCATGACAGCTATCCTACAAAGGGGATCTGAGGAAATCTGCTCCAGAGCAGACAGAGCTAATGGGTACATAGTGGCTTTAACTGATCTGGCACTGCTGAAATCCCTGGAAGTAAGACATAATAAAGGCAAGGCGGCCACAAAGCCCCATGTATCAAACCGATGTTAACAGTGAGTCTAAGGAATCATTGAGAGATTAACAGCAGGGGTGAGGGCACGGCCCTGGCCAGCGCATGCCTGAGGGTATGGCAGGCTGCGCGCGATTACTGCTCCTCTGAAGTGAGTCAGATATAACCTTCTGCCAACTAGCTCTTGGTGACCACTGAAGCATATGTATTATCTGGCTCAGACCCCACCGATCAATAACCCCCAATTCAGAGACCAAGCTTAATCAAGACCATTAAACCAACCTAAACTGAGAGTATCAGTTAAATCTCTTTCTCTAGCATATCCTTTCCCTCTGCAGTCTCCAAAGTTCAAGGGAGAAGGGATTCCTGGGTTCTTGCCACCTTGTATATCAAAGTATCACACAACTCCAAGAAAGAGGGAAAACTGAAACACATCACAAAATAGAGAGGTCATGGTCTAGAGACATTTTAACATTCCTGTGTCTGGACTGTGGCCTGCACATCTAACAAGATGTGGGCATTGTCCTTTCTGTGCTTATGCCTTTTCTTTGCATACAAACCAGCTATGTTGCGTAATGTGGTACATTCTCATTCGGCTGTCCCTCTCTGTATGCCACTGCACTCCCCTTCTGGCTCCTAGCCACAGTACAGAAGAAACCAGAAAACTTTTAATCAATCACCTCTAGTAAGCAAGTGATGAGACTTGCACAGATAGAATCAGTTTAGTTCAAGGTAAAGCTGAAAGCAAATTCAAACACTCCTGGTGGCCACATTTTTAATCATAAGGTGCTCTTCTGACCAGCTGTCTATTCTTCCCCTACAATGTCTAGGAAATCCTTATTATGGTGTCAGGAGTCTGGCAGGAGGAAAATACTCTACCAAACTCCCTAACCGTAAGCCACTTATGGTCAATGGTTTAGGGTCAAGCAGATCTTCTGCTCCAAGATCTTAAAATCTTCACTAAAGTCAATGGGGATCATTATCACAGATCCAAGAGGAGTTTTTGGTCTCCAGTTGACTATCCAACTGTCTACCCAACATGACTGTAGTTCAGTCAAGTTCAGTTGTGTTTATTTTCTCTTCTCACATCATCACACATAAATAGAGCCAGTCAGTGACACTTGAAAGACACTGACATGCAGAATGGCGGACTTACACTTACTGTTACACTTTGCCATACCCAGGAGCCTGCTATTTTTATTCCAGTATACAGAGATGCCAGTTTTCATAATAGCATGCCAGCCTTCTTGGCTTGCATGTTATATTTCTTGGTTCGATTTTACTCATTTCTTTGTGAGTCGTAGAAGCTTCACAAATAAACAAAGCTCTCGCCTGTGCTTTAACCACCAGACCCTACTCCTCCCACACTGCACTTAGTGAGGAATGAAAGAAGGAATAATCCAAGCCACAGAAGGCTCAGTTTACTCCGCTACAGACATATATGTACAGCAACCTTTTCTATCAAGCCAACTCCTCCACCGCAAATTGATTCACTTCAGTGAAAAGCAGCATTTCCAACCTCGTTCTCCCTGTTAAAATCTGCTGGGGGATGATACGTTTGTTGATGGTCAAATTTCTGTAGGAATGGCCCTAGTGATGTAGGGACTAGCTGAATCTTGCCTTTCTTCAGCCCTGGCCCACCATCCATGCTGGTGTAATGGTTTCCTGAGGGAGGAAGGAGCATTGAGTGTTTTCAGATGTACCTTTTTACCCATGAATACCTTTTTACCCATGAATATTGTATGGTCAACTCGTGATTACCTTTATGAAGATTATTGGGGCTGCGAATAGATCAGACCATCAGATCAGAAGCACTGAGGCTGGACTCAGAGAATTATAGTTACATTTGAAGGTCTAAACTGTTTAGAGTTAAATGTTGGGGATGACCTAGTAGAATGTCTGTGGGTGAAAATCAAAGGGGGGCCTATGAAGGCGGATATTGTAGTGGGAATCTGCTACAGGCCACCCTATCAGGACAGTGAGACTGATGAGCTATTCTTTAAACAACTGGGGGAAGTCTCGCGCTCACTAGCCCTTGTCCTTATGGGTGACTTTAACCTACCTGATATCTGTTGGAAGTATAACATGGCAGTCAGGAAACAGTCTAGGCAGTTCCTGCAGAGTGTGGAGGACAACTTCCTATCACAACTGGTCAGTGAACCGACTAGAGAAGGTGCTCCCCTAGACCTGCTGTTTGTGAAC
The DNA here is from genome assembly GCF_009769465.1 of Tauraco erythrolophus. Taxonomy (NCBI): domain Eukaryota; kingdom Metazoa; phylum Chordata; class Aves; order Musophagiformes; family Musophagidae; genus Tauraco; species Tauraco erythrolophus. The sequence continues at coordinate 55,204,187 of NC_141470.1, forward strand.
AGAGAAGGTCTTGTGGGAGATGTGAAGGTTGGAGGACGCCTAGGGCATAGTGACCACGAGATAATAGAATTCTCAATTCTAGGGGAAGTTAGGAGGGGGAACACTAAAACGGCCAAGCTGGACTTTTGGAGAGCTGACTTTGGGCTGTTTAGAAGTCTGGTTAACAAAGTCCAATGGGAGATAGCTCTCAAGGGTAAGGGGGCGCAGGAGGGATGGTTACTATTCAAAAAGTAAATTCTGGAGGCACAGGAGCGAGCTGTCCCTGTGTGCCGGAAGTCGAGCTGCCGGGGTAGAAAACCAGCTTGGATAACAAAGGAGATTTGGGAACATCTCAAAAGAAAAAGGGATGTCTATAAGTCTTGGAAGAATGGGCGGGCATCCAGGAATCAATACAGGGAGGAAGTTAGGACATGTAGGAAGATAATCAGGGGGGCAAAAGCCCAATTGGAACTTAGACTAGCCTGCTCCGTAAGGGACAACGAAAAGTCTTTCTATAAATATATTAATAACAAAAAGAGGGCTAAAGATCACCTCCAGCCCCTACTGGACTCAGGCGGTACGTTAGTCACTAGGGATGAGGACAAGGCTGAGGTCCTTAATGCCTTCTTTGCCTCAGTCTTTAATAATAAGGTCAGCAGTTCCCAGGTGAGCTGGCCTTCGGTGTCTGAGTGCAGGGAGGGAGAGCAAATCGAAGCTCCTGTGATCCAAGAGGAACGGGTCAAGGATCTGCTCCTTCGGCTGGATGCCCACAAGTCTATGGGGCCTGATGGTATCCACCCGAGAGTCCTGAGAGAGCTGGCGGATGTCATTGCCAAACCCCTGTCCATTATCTTTGGGCAGTCTTGGCTCACTGGGGAAGTTCCGCTGGACTGGAGGTGGAAGGAGGATCCGGGGAACTACAGGCCTGTCAGTCTGACCTCGGTGACGGGCAAAGTCATGGAACAGGTTATCTTGAGTGCTATTAATGAGCACATACAGGTTAACCGGGTGATCAGGCCCAGTCAACATGGGTTTATGAAAGGCAGGTCTTGCCAATCAAACCTGATCACCTTCTATGACAGGGTGACCTGCCTGGTTGACGAGGGAAGGGCTGTGGATGTAGTTTTCCTTGACCTCAGTAAAGCCTTTGATACAGTTTCTCATAATGTTCTGGTTGAGAAACTGATAACTGCTGGCCTGGATAGGCACACCCTCCTTTGGGTTAAAAACTGGCTGGATGGCCGGGCCCAAAGAGTGGTGGTAAATGGGGCTAAATCCGGCTGGAGGCCGGTCACCAGTGGGGTTCCCCAGGGCTCAGTGCTGGGTCCAGTTCTGTTTAACATCTTTATCAATGACCTGGATGAGGGGATTGAATGTACCCTCAGTAAATTTGGGGATGACACCAAGCTGGGAGGCTGTGTCGATCTGCTCGAGGGTAGGGAGGCACTTCAGAGGGATTTGAACAGACTGGATCGTTGGGCTGAGGCCAATGGCATGAGCTTTAATAAGGCCAAGTGCAGAGTCCTTCACTTGGGGTATAAACACCCCAAGCATCGCTATAGGCTCAGGGAAGAGTGGCTGGAGAGCTGCCTGGCGGAGAAGGACCTGGGGGTGTTGGTTGACTACCGGCTTGATATGAGCCAGCAGTGTGCCCAGGTGGCCAAAAAGGCCCATGGGATACTGGCGTGTATCAAGAACAGTGTGACCAGCAGGAGCAGGGAAGTGATCCTGCCCCTGTACTCGGCACTGGTGAGGCTGCACCTGGAATATTGTGTCCAGTTTTGGGCCTCTCGCTTTAAGAGAGATATTGAGCTCCTGGAGCGAGTCCAAAGAAGGGCGACTAAACTGGTCAAGGGGCTGGAAAATAAAACTTATGAGGAGCGGCTGAGGGAGTTGGGGCTGTTTAGCCTGGAGAAGAGGAGGCTGAGGGGAGACCTGATTACGGCCTATAAATACTTGAGAAAAGATGGTGGGGAGGTGGGGGAAGGGCTCTTTACATTAGTGTTGGGTGATAGAACAAGAGGAAATGGGCATAAGCTTAGTCAGGGGAGATTCAGGTCGGATGTTAGGAAGTATTTCTTCTCTGAAAGGGTTGTCAGCCACTGGAATAGGCTGCCGAGGGAGGTGGTTGAGTCCCCATCCCTGGATGTGTTTAAGAATAGGGTGAATGATCTACTTGAGGATATGGTTTAATGGGGATTAGGGATGGTTGGACTCGATGATCTCTAAGGTCTTTTCCAACCTAGAAATCTATGAAGCTGTACAATGTGGATTTATCCGACAGGACAGGGCTATGTTAAGTGTGTCTGTACTCTGTGATGTTAATGATCCTTCTTCCATTAGTCCTCTGGCATATGGTCTTCTGTCTTAATGTACAGTTCATATTTTCAAGGTCTTTGTTTTACCTGGCTTGTCTAGTCTCATTATATCAAGGGTCAACTACCTTGAATTGTGCTAAACCATGAAATGAGCACAGCATAAGCAGATGGTGACTGAAAAACTCCAGGGTCAAATAACCACTGAAAGCTTTTGTAGCTCAGGTATTCCTGAGGTAACTGGGAGATACTGATAAAGTTTTGGGACTTTCCCTCTCCCCCGGATCTTTGCAGAAACATAGGCAAAAGTGCCCAACGATTTTCATCCAGTTTAGTGCTTTACATAAGTAAGTTCCACATGTCTCACTTTGAGCTTCACTGTCATAGTATTATTAAACTGGGCCTTTTTTCTCCTGTTAATGTATTTTTACATGGTACTTGTCAGGGAGTTATCTCAGCAGCTACCATCTACTTGCGAAATCATCCTTGGTAAAATGCTGAAAGTGAATTATTATTTCAGTTGTCATGGAATGACCTGAAGGCTCAAAATACCTACCATGTTTGCCTATGGCAAAGTCAGGAACTGAATGCAAAATCCTCCAACCCAAGCCTTAGCTACCAACTGTAGCTTCTTCTTGAGATTCTTCAGAGGCAACTTTTCTGTTGCTATGGCGGCATGAGGTCCAAATTTATATTTCCCCACACAAAACTCAACAGGAAAACTATCTTATGAACAAAGGCTACACATCATGGCCTATAATTTAATCAGGAGTGTCATCGATTACATATCCTTTCAGGAGACTGGCCTCAACCTCTTGCAGAATCTATTCTCCTGACATCTTTCTTTTTTCCTTCTAGTTAATTTGGACATGGTGGCAGTGCTTCCCTAACAAGGACCATGCTTCGCCTTCAGGAACTGGCCCTCTGGAATAGCAAAAGAGTTTGTCTCACAGACCAAGAGGAAACAGGGAAGACAGAGCTGAACCAAATAAGGTTCAAAAAGGCCATGGCAGGAATCGATTCCATTGTCTTTTTCTTTACACAACCCCTTCCAGGGCATAATCTCCTTGTTGCATTTCCCTCTTTTTCTTCCTTTTGTTTCTGTATTCCCAGAGAGGTAACTAGAAAAGTCACTAATAGGAGGCAGCCTGGCTTAGTGGCTAAGCTATTGGATAAGGAATTCTGGGCTCTACCTCCAGCACAGCCATGGGCTTGCTGCAAGATCTGAGCACCTCCTTTCAGTTCCCTGTATCTTCCCTCTCCCCAGATATCTGGTTCCTTTATTTTGCTTGAAAATTCATCTAGGCATAGGCTGTTCTAAATGAGGTTGGGGACAGGACAGGTCAGTACAATTGCAGGCTTGGATGTGGGTTTTAGGTATGCTTGCAATATAAATAATAATGATCTAAAACCCATCTGTGCAAACGTAATGTTTTGAAGGAAGGAGTTTCACACCACGAGTGTAGGACTGGGGACCTGTAGGTGCGGAATGTAGGAGGTCCTGGCCGTCTTCGAGAAATGAGGAAAGCTGAAGCAATGACTACTCTACAGATGACACCTTGAAGAACAATTCTTTTTTACGCTTGGAAAGAGCATCTTTTCATTTCCCTCTGTTTTCATGCGCCCTTGTAGCTTTCGTTTTAATAATAAAGATGATACTTCTTTTTTTGTAGTTTTTTGAATTAAGTCCTCCGGCCTTCTCCCTTCTTTCTGTCTCTAGGTCAAACTCATCTTGCCTTATGATTTTACCTTTCCTAATATCTACGTCTCTGTCTTTGCGGCCTGCTTTCTCCGATTCCTCCATTCAACCCTCCTAGATGCCTCCCCACCCCCATCATCTCCTCACATTGTACGTGTGCATTAATGGGAGAGAAAGCAAAAATGAGAGGCCACCCATTACAGTTCCTTCCACAATGCCCAGAAGGATCTGTGTTTGAGGCATGTTTTAAAGATCATTGTAATTCAGGAAACAGCAAGGTGGAGTGAAGGGAAATTGGAAAGAACTCTCAGCTTATGAATGTATAATGCAAGAACACGGGCCCTCGCTCCAGTGTAATCTTGCCAACAGTTACTAGACCAAGTTCCTTGAACAAAAAGTCATTATTATGACTAACTATTCTGTATTTATAGAGAAGTAGTGTTAGAAGACAAACAGTTCAAGCAGTGTTCTTGCGCTAGATGTTCTTTGCTTTTTCCTGTATGTGGTCTTTTATTCCAGTGTTAATTGTGGTTATAAATCATTCCCAACCTGCTTTGGAATGAGTTTACACAGACTTCGTGCTGTTGAAAACACAGTACATTTGTACGTACAAGATATAAAGCATTCAGCAACTCCAGGGGTAAAAATGCCATCTATCAGGAAACAAACCCACAGAAGATTTAAAAAGTAATGATCATCAAAATATTTCTCTGCCTGTTGCCACAAATGACTACAGTTACTTCTGCACCACAAAGAGGACACTGGAGTGGGCAAAGTGGTCATCAACAGCTGTCTTTGAGAGGCACTCATGACAGGAAAGGTTGTCTTTTCACAAAGGACGATATCTGGAGACAAAAGAGTCTTCTTAAGACTGAGCAATGAACAGGATTGGGAAGGAACGTGAACACTTAACCCCTGTCTGTGACCATCCAGGTCAGAAAGGATGAGGCCAAAGAGGCTTGAAAGGAAGAAGAATGGCTTATATTTCTTTTTTTGCTGTGTTGGAATATATCAGCTCCCAGAGGGTGAATGTTATTTGAACCACCCGGGGTGCGCATTCCTCTGAGAGCCAGGGAACGTGGAGCCTCGGCAGGCAGGCTGGATGCCAGGCTGGGACAGAGAGACCCTCTCACAGCCTTCGTACGTTTCTGTCAGCTCTAGCAAGATGGGGGGGATTAAAAAAAAAAAAAAAAGAAGAGCTTGTTAAGCCTCATACAGGTTTCAGATCAAATTTTTATCCTGTTTCACTTTGGAAGTCTCTTGAACAAGCTCAGAGCTTCAAAGCTGAGGCTGCAAATCTCTCAGGGAAGGTTCCTGTGTTTAATAAGCTGTTTTGACTGGAATTCAAAGAGAAAGTAAAGATTTCTGTTGGCCTAGCTGTAGAAAATGTGACCCAGACCTGTAACCTCATATCTGACCAGACAAAAATGTGTACTCTGTTAAAAACTGGAGATTTCTCAGAAATATTGGCATTAGAATAGCTCTGGTTCCCCTGGAGTCACTAGCAAAAAGTCTCATCATCTCTAATGGAAATACCTGTGACTAATTTTATTTGTAAAGAAGGTGCTGGAAGGTGATGCCAGAACACCGACATAACAAACCTGTAAGTTACATAGTGGCTCAGCTACTGGGCAAAAAAGCTTCCAGTTTACTCTTTTTAACCATTCCAACACAAAATTAACCCTTGAAGGGCTTTGTATCCTAAGATACGAATGCTGACAAGAAAGGAAGCACAGAGCAACTGAAATACTATGACATGATGCAATGCTTATAATTAACTTACAATAAGACAAAGCCATGACTCATGCGATTCAGACTCTCCTGAATGACCCAAGTGAAATTCTGGTGGTTTATGAGGACCCTGTCAAGGTTCCCTGGTGCTTCATCTCCAAGGCCTTCAACCATGAGGCTGTGCCTCACCCCTGTTAACTGCACCAGAACTCCTAGAAACGGGGCATCTGTCCTTCCTACCACCACTGCAGTGATACAGGTACTCATACCACTTCCCTTGGTGTCCACACTTTACATCCTAGGGCACACAGATACAAAAATAAATGCTGCATAAAGACAGTGAATGTCTCCAGAGGATTTCACTAAATTAAAAATGAAATCTAACCTAGGAGAGACCCTTTCACTCTGACAGGTCTTGTTTTCTTTACGTTTTGTTTCTCTTCCTCTAACACAAATATAATCCATCATCTGCCCAAATTCAAACCTGATGTAGACTTTCAAAAACTGCTTCCAGCTAACTGTGGTTCTCAAATGGCAGTCCGTCCTTTCCTATATATTCTTGTTAATGTCTCTGTTCACCAAACTTTCCCTCACAATTAAATTCCCATATTTGAAAGTTAAAGTGACAGAAGTCAACAGCCCTGACTGAAGAAAGCGTTAGTCCTCACATTTCTCCTAGCATGAATAAGAACACATGTGGCCTTTGCAGTCTAGAAGGTCCAGTGTAAAAGTTTCCAAAATCCACCTGTTTTGATTAGCATGGTTTGCATGCAGCAGGCCAGACACAGTAAAATATAGGGGTTTCATTTCCTCTTTGATTTCAGCACTTCTTTTCCACTAACTGCCCTATTTCCTGATCCGCCTTCATAAAAGTTAGCTAAATGAAAACACTCCTGGAAGTCTACAAATCAGTAGATAAAATAACTGAGGTTGATCAGTTTGCTAAGATCAGAAGGACTAGTTGCAATTTTCAAAGGACTGGACAGCATACATGCTTATTTTTACAGCAAATTGATCAGTTATCCCAGAATTTCAAAATTCCTCATTAAAAAAACAATTCTTAAAATTTTCCAGTAGGTATTACTACTAGTGCTGGTTAGAAAATACATTTTTCCCACCTTGGAATTTAATGTTTTGCCCGTTACCTCTCCCAATCTCTATCCTTATCTCGAATTCCTCAAGCCCCACGTTGGGCGCCAAAAAGGACTGTCGTGGTTTTAGGTTGATCCGGCAACTAAACTCCATGCAGCCGGTCTCCCACTCCAGTAAAATGGAGAGGAGAAAAATATGATAAAAGAGCTGAGGGTCAAGACAAGAACAGAGGAAGCACCCACCAACCACGGTCCCGGGCAAAACAGACTCAGCTCTCTTAAAGCAAACAATTTATTAACAGTTACTTAAAAGAATAAAGACAAGCAAAACCAGTTACTTAAAAGGATTAAAAGAAAACAAGGCCAGATCTTAAAATCAACACCTCTCCACCACCCTTTGCCTTTTCTTCCCTAGTTTCTTAGTCTGTAGACAGGCAAAATTCTCTATTGTATGCTCCTGTCTTCTATGGTTTGGGCTTTTTTTCTTGTCAAAGACCAGTCCTATTTCAAAAAAGATTTTGATAAAAGCCATCAGACAATTAGCTACATACAATAACAGATAAAAAACTCACTTTATCATTAGGATAAGTGAGATACAGAAAAAAGTAGTGGTTACAGCAGCAATTCCCCTGAGCAGCCGTCAATGCTCAGTTTGGTCCTGATCTCTTGATTCTTGGTTTGGCATCAAAATAAATATTATGGCCAGTGGAATTTACTTTAATTTAGTTTGGAAATTTTCTCTCCATTCCTTCATAACATGACATTATCAAAAGTAAGCGAACCAAAGGGATATAGTCTAAATCTTCCTTAAATTTGAGTAACACAGGAGCAGATTATATCCAAGTTAAACACAGTATAAAATGAAGTAAGTGGAATCAGAATCCAGGAAAAGAGGCAAAAGCAGAAAAACTACTAACACAAGAAATTTTTCATAGGATTGTTTGTTGCTTGTATTGGAGATTGGGGAAGATCAAGGTGCTAACACAATGGCAACGCTCTGCTGGGGCAGCGATTCTTTCCTGGAGAGTTTGCTCAGTGCCTGGAACAAGGAAGTTCCAGTCTCAGCTGAAGTCTATAGTCATTAAAGCAATACTAGTGCTAACAGTTGTGTACCACCCTCAAGATAAGGGCTCACTGTCTAAGTGAAGAATTCAAAGCATGGGAGGAAACAACTTTTATACCATTGATAGGAGGAAGACCGAGGTCCAGAAATCTGAACAAGGTCACATACTGCCAGGAACTGAATCAAGGTTTCCTCAGTCCCCATCTAATGCTTCAAAGGGAGGGCCATCTATCTTCTCTCTCAAGGACAGAATCGTAAGCATGAAAGGCATGCTTTTGATGCACTGACAAATCACCTGCCATCAGACAGATGTTTATCTCATAAAAACATTACTTCTTTCATAAAAGTAGGTTTCCTGATTAAATAATAGGACTAAAACATATCTTAGCTTGCATTGAATAATGACTATATGAAATGTAGAGCTCGCATCCTGTAAAAAAATGTAGCTGAAATTCAGAAGCCTGGGCTTCAGTGATACAATAACTAAAGGACAACTGCACGACAATTGTTTCTGCAGTGTCAGACATGCTTAAATATAAATAAGAACGTAGAGTAAAGAATTTTACTGCTTACCAGCACATTGGTTGTTTTCATCCAACTGGTAACCAAATCGACAGATCAAAGGTCTTGTAACAGTAGGGTAGTTAGGAACGGGGCCTGGTGCTGGGAGTGGTGGATAAATATTTGAATAAGGATTCAAATATGGTGACCGATACACTGGGTTTGTTCGGGGTACGCATAAATAGCCACCATTCTGATTGACACACACCATGTCTCCTCTGCAGGCCTCGGGAATAGTCCGACATTCATCAATATCTGGAAGGAAATTGCAAAAGTTAAATGAGTGATTGCTTCTCAGTGAGATCTATCCATAAAACAGTTAACATGTTTTTCTCAAGACTTTGCTAAAAATCTGATACTCTCTTTGACGGAAAAGCTAGTCCTTCCTTGTGGAGCCTCACTTTGAAGTCGGATCACACTATAACAGGAAACATCCCATATATTCAACATATCCTGTGTTCTACTTGTTTCACTTCACTATTAGAGGGTAGAGGGAGAGGGGTAAGCCTGCTTTGTTATTCTATAAATGTTCAGTTTAAACACTGATTTACACATGGCTACAGCATGCTACTGCCAGTTCCTGACGCAGGGTCTGTCCAAACCACAACATGCAGATCAGGATTTCAAACGCTGGTGGTTTGGTTTGCCCAGCTGTGAAACTTGGATCCCGATTTGGGTATTCCCGAGCTCCCTTCCACAGAAAAAATTAGGGATGTTCAGATCTGGGGATGTGGTTCAGGCCTCTTTCTTGCTCTGATTGAGATCATTGCTGAATTAATTTTAAAAAGATACAAATGGTTTAGCTGAATCGAGCATTCGCTTGGTTCTTGGAGCCCAGAAATAATAGGTTGCTATGATAGGGAAAGCTGGTTTTTCCCTTACTGTTTGAGTGACTTTAACACGTGCAAAAGATGCGGCCCTGGAGACTGAATGTCATTTGTTAAAAAGATTCTATAGGGCTTCTATAGGAGCACCTCTCCTATGAAGACAGGCTGAGAGAGTTGGGGCTGTTCAGCCTGGAGAAGAGGAGGCTCCGGGAAGACCTTTTAGCAGCCTTCCAGTACTTAAAGGGGGCCTACAGGAAAGCTGGAGAGAGACTTTTTACTGAGGGCATGTAGTGATAAAACAAGGGGTAATGGCTTTAAACTGAAAAGATTAGATAGGGTAGATTTAGATTAGATATAAGGAAGAAATTTTTCACTCTGAGGGTGGTGAGGCACTAGAACAGGTTGCCCAGAGGATTTGTGGGTGCCCCATCCCTGGAAGTGTTCAAGGCCAGGCTGGATGAGGCTTTGAGCAACCTGGTGTAGTGGAGGGTGTCCCTGCCCATGGCAGGGAGGTTGGAACTAGATGATCTTTGAGGTCCCTTCCAACCCTAACCATTCTATGATTCTATGATTCTAAGTGTGTGTTTCCCTATATTGTTTCAACAATTTACTTGGAGTGTCAATGCTGAGCAGTGATAGCCTTTATCTGAGCCTCCAAGTGGAGGCTGCCAGCAAAGGCAGTAAATAGTCTGGAGGAGAAAGAGAAGGAGGGTAAACAAGCCTTGTCAGTTGGCAACTAGGCTGAGCTCCCAAACTCATCTCAATACATCACAGCTATTTGAGAAGCACTGACAGCCAATTAGTATATCAACAATGTCAAACATTGGTATACACTTATACTATGTAAACACACACGTATTTATATATATACATATATATTTTTGTATATACACATGCACAAACACACATTTGTCACACAGCAGGAACTTTTCAACTGAAATGTACCAACAGCAGCACAATGTTAACTCGATGACGTCAGGATTTCTGAACCCCAATGTATTGATTTAATTAAAGTCCTACCTAAGCATTGCCCAGAGGCACGGTCCAGGTCAAACCCGTTAGTGCATTGTTGCTAAAATGAGAAAACAAAGGACACTCAGTGACTGTGAAATGAGAGGGTTGCAGAGTCAAATGCTCATCTGGATTATTATGCTTATCACAATTGTTCAGCACTACACAGTACACCAAAATAAAGTCTCTTCCCCAAAGGACAGTCAGCAAGGCATGAACCTGAGGCCTCAGAACCTGTGCCAGCCCCTTAACTCAGAAGGTAGTTCCCTCAGGTGGTGACAGTGTCAGGCTGTTCATCTCCCTGAGGGTAACCAACACGTACTGTGCGATGGGCTCCATGCCAGTTGTTAACTCAGAAGTTACATTCCTCTGTTTTGGAGTCTTGTTTTTTGTCAGAACAGAAGGGTTCAGTTAAAAGGTACTAGCTAACTGCTCTATCAGGCTCTAAAACTCCACACATAGACCATTCAGTACATATGTCTCAACACGTTAGCCATCTGATTGAACTGAAGCCACAGTTATAACAAGCTTAATAAAAGTAAGGTTTTCGTTTACACCAGCCTTCTGATTTTTAGAGCATAAGTTTTTACATGAACATGTTCTAGGCATGCAAGGTTACTGGAAGATGCTCCTTCCTAACTTGTGGTTCTGGTCTTTATCAGGGCTGCAACCCTGAGTCTTCAGCACCTCATCAGTGACTCTCAGCGTTTCTAAACCAGTGAGAGTCCTGGTCATGACATGTGAAAGCCCATTAAAACGATTCCCTTCTCTCCCTGGTATTTGACTGGGCCTCCACCTATTTAGCAGCAGTTGACACAAGCACAGGATCCTGCCAGCAAACAGGTTATACTATGGAATGTAAGCAAGAGATATTTAGAAAACAGGAACCACTGTCCAGAGGAACCGAGTGTGTTAATGATTCTTCCTTTTTTGTTGTTGTTAAATGATAAAGACACTTCCACTTTTGTGAAAGAAATCAGTGGAAGAGTAGAGTACTTGGTTCATGTTTGGAAAAGTAGAAAGTTGTAGATGAGAGAAAAGGGGTGAGATGGATAAGTCAGTGGAAGTTGACCATTGCAGGAACTAGGGAGGGGACATGCAGTGAAACACATGGCACTGTTTGGACTGCACCTGCCACTTGCACGTATGAATACACAAAACCACTGCTAGAAGTGTCAAACAACTATGAAGGAATTCTGCCTTCATTATTTTGGCATTCTAAGATATTTTGGTATCATGTTGTGGAAAGCCAAGATATTCTGATAGGAGAATGTATAATCAGCCTTATGTTTTAGAGAATATATGTACTCTACCTTTTGCTCTCTTTTCTGTGCTGTGGTGTGTACACTACGCTTAGGTTAGCAGGAAAGGTCAAGGTAGTTTTTGACAAAATTATTTTCTTTTGGACAGCAAATGATGATTCAGAAGCACTGAAACTACCGCAGAACTGGTTTCAACAACTTTCTAGAACTTTATGCTAGAAAAGACTCCAATATTGCCAAAATGACCTGTTGCAATATCTTCAGAAAGAAGTCCTTGCCATCATTTTCGTTTCAAGTTGCTTTTTGCTTAGACTTCAAAAATCAATTTATGGTCCAAGATGTTTTTATAAAAATCACAATGGAAACAATATTTTTTAAATTATAAAAACAAACCCTTAAAGACATCTCAAAAATTCTCCAGGGCCATGAAAAGCATTTCCCATACAGATCCAATGTTCACAAAAATATCAATAAGCATGCCATGCGCAGGAAATTTTCAATGTAATAGAAAAAAACCAACTACGTTTCAGAGCCTTTTGGCAAAAGTGTTTAGAAACACAGCTCTGGACACTGAGTGTATCTGGATTATCAAGTAGGAATCCAAACTTAATGTGCCTTTGGGAACTGTTTTTCCTAATTTAAAATCCACATGGAGTCCAAGAACACAAAGAACTAATGCTTCTGCTATTTTGAGAACTGGACTGCTTTACTTCCATCCACCCTCAAAAGTCTTGCCTCTTGAACAAAAATGGTTTCAGGCATAAATTAAAATGAAAACTAGGATGCAGTCATTCAGGATCACAATCCAAAATTAAACAGTCTTAAGACGAGATCCTGCTAAACACAGAAAATACCTATTTAAACGAACACGTTTTCCAAGCATGGATGTTCCCCACCACAGAAGTGATCTGTCCCGGCTCTTGGGGGATGGCTTTTCTTATTTCCTTTTCCAGAAGTGTTCACTTCAGAGGCAGAACCAGGTTTTCATTGAGGTCCAGTTTCTACAGGGATATTTTGCTGAGCTGGCAAGGATGAGTCAATAAGCTCAGTCCATGTTCAACTCCAGAATCCTGCTGGCTCCAAGTTCTCCCCTCTAAACCCTTAGACCACACAGCTTCCTCTTCATGTAAACCTCAGACCACAGAGCTTCCTATTCACCTGCTAGCCAGTGAAGTCTCATGCCATATAGCGCTGCGGTACAAAACAGTACATAGATGTCCATGTGCACTTCTCACCTGTGCTTTTCCAGGGCTTGAAAGGCAGATGGCCAGTGTGAAAGCAGTCAGTATCCTGTAATGTGCATAGAAAATAGGCTGAAAACCTTCTGATATCCAGGCTCATCATATAGAAATAAACTTCTAGTGACACTTCAGTGTATTCCACAGAGTTTTGCTAACATGAATTTGGCCTGTGGAGAAGGAGTAATACAACTGTGGGCCAGATTCAGATCTCAGAGTCACTAACTTTACCACGGTTTTATGCGACTGGGATCAGAATCAGACTGTACGTGTCCATTAACTAATCTGTATTTTACGACGCCCCATGCAGCAGCTGTTTAGTGAACAAGTGGGCAATATTCAATAGACAATTTTCGCCCTTCTCTGACAACTTTCTTTTGAGAATATAAAACTTTTTCTTGCACATTATGCACATTTTACAGATGGGCAAACGAGAGCGCAGGCCCTGCCTAAGCGCACAGTGCAACGCATTGGCGGGGCTGCAGACGTGTCGTGCAGGAGGTCCTGAATCCAAGCCAGTTGCTCTAACCGCTAAACCGCATTTCATCCCCAGGAGACTGTATCTGAGATTAATCCGTTTCCTTAGGGCCAGATTCTGTCCTTTTACTCAGTCTTGAGTAATACATTTCTCTGCAAGTAGACGCACTTTGCCAGGTCATCAGCTCCTAGAAGCTGCTATCTTCCATGGAGCCTTCCCCAGTTAGATCATCTTGGCATCTAGTGGGACCTACTGGGTCTCTTCACTGCAACTAAAAGAAGGTCCCTCCCTAACAGAGCGCTATGGCTGTATTTGGAACTCCTTACCTGAAGCATAAAAATTCCAATCAACTAAGCTCCCACCTCCAGGTATTTACTATCAGACTGGAAACCAGGAAAGGACAGTAAGAGATTATTTTTTTCTACATACTGTGGATTTCAGTGTTTGCCACTGCCTTATGTAAAACTTCTTCTTAATACAATTAGACACAAATCTTGCTTATCTTGGATTCTAGTTCTGAATGGCAATTGTATACTATACATTCCCACAAAACCAGTACAGGAAGCAAAGGATATTTTAGGTAGCCTTAGTTCTGCTACCCAAGCAAGCTGCCAACTTTCTTTTTTAGAGCTGTCTCTGATTTCCAGTGCAAACTGAGCTGCTGAACAAGACCTACAAATGCATCAGAAAAAACCACACACAAACAGTGACCGGCACATTTGGACAATTTTTTTTAAATGAGGAGGCAGGCACAAGCTCTGAAAAGTAAACATAAACTCTAAAATGGTTCTTCGTAGTGCTGCGGAGACAGATTGTGCTTGTTGGCAGCTTTTGAGTGACAAGGAAAGGCAAATTCTGCACAGACTTTTCCTTAGAGTCAGATGCAGGGCATTCAAAATGCAACGTTATGCATTTAGGCTTGCACTTCGTTTATTGATTCCTCAAATCTTTTTGAAGAGCTTTTAAAGCAGGGGATGAAGACTGCGTACTCACTTTGCATAGAGCAAGAGTAGCACTAGAAGGAAATACAACAGGTTATAGCTGAACATTAACATACCCAGCAACTGGGCTACGCTCTGCATGGTTGCAGAGCAGTGCACGCTGACAACAGCCCCTATAAAACTGGTCAGACAAAACTCATACATTTCTGGACGGTCTTTAGTTCCCGTTGTTACAAGATGATATACGCTTTCCTCTTGATGGGGGGGTGACCTTACAGCCTCTTACTTGCTCTGCCTGCAACCACCATCTCAATCCGCTCGTTACTTTAGAACTCAAATCCCCTCAAGAATTACCAACAGACATACAGCACAAACTATCAACGCTATATTCAGCTGGTCACAGTAGCTTGCCCAGCAGGCAAAATATTTTAAACTAGTAATTAACTTCTGCAATAGTAACTAATTAGCTTCAAATCAGTCACTGTAGCTTGTGGGATCGTTTGCTGTCACAGTTCAGCACTCCCACAGATGCTGGGGTTCCTAAAGTGCAGAGTATAAGCACAGATCAAGAAGGAACTTGTCAGAGACAGCACGGCTTTAATAACAGACCGATCGTCTCTCCCCACCTCTGACCACTGAGATCCCATTCCTTTGTAAAAGCTTCAGCAAGTGGATTGGCATACCGAATCCCTGTCACAGATACTTTCCACAAGTAGATTTCCCTTCAGTAAGCAGAGAAGTTTCGTGCACACCACTTACCTTTTTAATCCTTGCATGTCCAAAACCGTTGGGGAAAGGTGGAAAAAATACAGAGTCTGTGCTGATGAATAACTAGATAGTTTTTCCAAACATCACCCTCCGCTAGCACTTCAGTTCCTCAGTCATTTATAGTCCAAAGAATGAAATAGCAAGTAATGGAGAAGATCGGGAGCCGTCTGTACCTCCTCAGACACTGGAGAGAATACAGAGAAAGCACCTGGTTTTGCTTAGTTCTCTTCTGTAATTCAGCATTAAACCAATTGGAGGAGGAATGTTAAAAATGAACACTTCATTTTCTAAGTATGTTAAACAATGCAAATGGGGGCCTCAGCCTGGGACAGCTGGTTTAGATTACAAAGCTCACCAACTGGCTAGACTCCTCACAACAACCTCGAGGAGCCTGCCAGGATAAAACACTAACAGCTTGAAGGAAAGCCTCTCCCGCTGCAAACTTCACAGTTAAATGTGCCTCAGAGCAGAGAGCACCGTTATTGGACAGAAACCCTTATCAAGGGACTGGAGAAGGGAAGGGATTGTTTTCCTTGCTCTGAGAACAAAAAAAAAAAAAAAAAAAAAAAAAAAAAAGCCAGGCTTTTTGGAGGCCCTTTAGCCAGTGCAGTGTCTTGGACGATGAATATGCAACACTTGCTGCTTCGTGCCAATGGCATGCTGATGAAAGGTCTGACCCTCTGGGAGGTGAATAAATCGAATTCATGACGATCGCAGCTACAGCAACTATATTGCTTGGGGATTATCTGAAAACAGGAATAAACAAATTAAACGTTCGAAGGAAAACAAATGGCTTGTCTACAAACACTGGCCCTTTTTAAACTGACCCCACACTTAAGGGAGTGGTTTGTGAAATTAAATATTTCTCAGGAAAGACATATCTTGCAGATCTCCAGCTATGATTGAAGAGGAAGGAAATAAACTACTTTTTCAGGTGTTTTGCAACTTTGCCACAGGCAGAGCTTTACTAGGTCAGGCAGAGCGTTTATGAGATGTGAGAGGTAAGCAATGGGATGCTGCAAAGATTATGCTAGATCCAAAGATGAACACTGAAATTAAATACAGACATAGACATAAAATGAATACTTTGAATGTCTGTGGAGTCTTCCATCAGAGGAAACCCTTTATTCCTAAGGAACGTGAAATGTCTGACAAGGTAAAACCTATCTTACATCTGTCTGTAACGGATTGAGAAGCAGAGAAATAAGAGTTGTTATAACAGATGTTCATAAAACTGGCCTCTAAGCATGGATACCCAGCTTCAGATACAAAGATTGCGCTGTTTGAAGGTTGCTGAGCACCCACAAGTCATATTGGCGCCAATGGGAAGTGCAAGAGCTCTGCACCTCACTAACTGGCTGTAATTGTCCAAATTACTTTTCAAAAACGACAGCACCAGAAGCTCAGTGCTACTTCTGACAGTTTGTCTCTTGGTGACTTGCTTACATTACTTGCCATCACGTGGAAAATGAAACACTGTCCTAGAATTATTCAAGCAGCGTCAATATGTTTGCAGATAAACAAGAACCAACTTATTTCAAATAGACTTCCTAAAAGCTTAACAAAAAGCTCAAGAGAGCTCTGAAGAATCTCGCCGGTCATGTTGTGGAGAAAAGTTTTGTCATGGGAAAGAAACAGGCAACAGAGAGAAAGCAAAGGTTGGGCAAATTTTCACTTTGGCAAAATGTTAACTGCAAGTACTCCATTACTCTATAAGCCCAGTGTTGCTCAGTACACTCGATGGTCTGGAGCGCTAACAAGCCTAAAAGTAGCAGTGCTTACTGTATGTTAGGTATCTACTAGAAGACCTCCTGAAACTATGAGGAACAGCTCTACAGTGAAGCAGATGCTCTGAGCATTTATATTTGCGGATGAAGAGCTTGCTTCCTATACTTGTTGATACTTCACTTGCTGATCCACTCAATTTTTCTCACCATCACATGGCAAAATTATTGTCTGCATGCCAGAATCACTGTATGAGCCCAGCACCAGTCTGCTCCCCAAGAATTGCCTCAGACTAAAGAGTTCTGACTCATCAGCCAACTGGCAGAGGTGCCCTGGCACTGGAGACAGAAGGTGAATCCAGACCTGACCACCTAAGGGGCTCCCTTAAGAAGGAATATTGTACAAATGTTTTGATTTTTCCTGTCTCCATGTGACAGCTGGAGTGGATAAAAAACAGAGTATAAAAAGTGTACCAAACCACAAGTTGGGCTAGTTTACAGTGTGGTAACTTCTTTTTCCTAAATAAAAGGATTCGATGTTATGGCTAAGTGGAATTTCTGCAGTACCTTTCTGTAACTACCATCAGTCACACAATAATCAGATGCAGCCCCGCCCTTCTCACAATTCTCTGTGATATGAAGAGTTGCATAAAGGAAGATGTCTGTGGGACATAAAAGCTCTTTTGTTCGCCCTATAAAAACATGGACAGTTCAACATATCTTTCAACACCATCTGCTGACACCTTCACCATTTATGCTTACGATGGTGGCTAAACTTCAGGTCTAGCAGCACTCTCACTTCAGTGGTCTCGACTGTCTTCCCTTGTTATAAAATCCACTGGTTTATTTAGATTACCTTGATGTTTTCTTTGACTTCATGAGGAGGTGCAGAACAGTCCACAGTAGAAAATGGGGCTCTGTTAAGTAACTAAGTATGTTCTTACAAGTTTGCTTTGTGCATAGCTAGGGTTGAAACTTCAGCTCTAATTATGTTTAAGATTTGGGTTTTGAAAATTGTGTAATATTTAATCATAAAGGGCACATAAACTATGTTGTGTAACCTTAACTCTGCCCTCCTTGGATGAGATGACTGAATGTATGAGTCACGCCATGCTCCTGCAGGTAGTGCACAGCACTGGGTTAGCAGGGGCCCTCAGCACTGGAGAACATAATCTAATGGCTTCTGAATGCTAAGAAATAAGCTGTATTTAGGTCAGGGAACTCAACAAGAGTTAACTACACTCAGCACTCCTGAACAAAAAGTCTGCTCCACAAAAACAAGTCCTCATCTATTAACTTTTACACCACTTCATCTCCTTTTTTAATTCTGAAATTATACTTGCGCTTCTCCAAAACTGTATCTGCCAAAGACCCTTCTTAGATGTTCCTGTCATTTTTTAAAGTTGACCTTCTCTGAACATCCTCAAAGACAGCATTGTTGAACTGCAGGAGCAGAGTCAAATCACACAGATCTGTATGGCAGTAGGTGTGCGAGCCCAAAGTCATTGAATGTGGCAAGTCTTACACATCTTTTACACAGCATACAGACCTGAATTCACTAAAGGACTTTGCCAATAACTGATACTTTAAGGCAGTCCAAGCTTTAGATGCTGAAAACATCCATTTTGCTCCTACCAAACTTTACGGAACCAAATTTTTTACCGGTAAAACTCATAAAACACTTGGAGTAAAACCGCTGGGCTTTTGCGGAAACAATTGCACTCTGATAGCACCTAAGCTCCATGAGATCCACAGGTTGAGCTTTCGCCTGACTGTGGAGACTAAGTGTTCTTGGAGATTGCCAAATAAGCAAGCTTTTGATATTGTCACATGTTGATGTAACACATGATAGGCAGCAATTTGAACTACACCAATCTCACCCTACTGGCACATGAATAGCACTAAGCACACAGGAAACTTGGTCTCAAACCCTGATTCTGCCTGAAAAAGAGTAAGGTTTGTTTCTTCCACCTCCCGGGAAAGAATCTCAGTCGCAAACTCTTGGTGTTTGGGAAAGATTCCCTTTCCTTTATCCAAGATGGATTACCTTACATTATCTGCTGAGGTCTGCTTCATTCAGTGTCTGAATTGTAATCACCATCTCATAACATGAACAATGCAATAACCTGTTCCAGATGGCTCCGGCCAGAAGCTCAAAAGCACAGTCCCACACATATTTTCCTTTCCTAGCCAAACATAACACAAGCGAGAATTAATAGTGAAAATTAACATAATATGTAAATGTAAAAACATCACTAGGGCTAACTAAAATGTACTGGAAAAGTAGAGTCTCTGAGATTGTGTTGATCTGCAGCTCACGCTACTGTTGTGAGGAAGGAGGAAGTCTCACAGTTCCTGTTGTGCTGCTGTCTCTTGGGGCTCAGTTGCCTCAACATGGTACAGTTACCCCCGTGTGAGATATCCGTGGAAAAAAGAGCCAGTACAGCACCCCTTCCTTCCCTCCTGCATGGGGATGTCACCCATTGGTCTGAAGCATGCGTTCCTTTGGGATGACAACATCACTGACAATATCACTCTTTCCCAAGAACAATAAGCAGAGTGCCATTGTAATGTTGTAGCAGATGTTCTCAGAGTACCCTACCAGATGGATCACGTAATTGAAAGTTTTTGTTTTACTTTATCTAACTCTACCACTTATAGATGTTACTACCTTTACAGGTCTGTGGTCATTCTCATACTGGTTTCTAACAGCACAATTTCTTTCAGGAAAAAAAGGTATCAGTGGAAACCCCAGGCATCACCGGATCCATTCTGACATACAACAACGCTAAACATGGACTAGTATCTGACTGCACTTTGTTGCTTCGAAAACATATTAATCGTCTCATTAAATGAGGAATAGTAGGATCTAGCAGGTACATACTGAAACGCAAAAAGCTTAAACTTATACCCGATGAACTGTAACTGCTGTAAGACAAAACTATTTCAGGTATATTACCTTTAGTGACATCAAGTTTGATGTTCATGATCGCCTGTTTAGCTGTAGTGTTTCCTAGGAAGCTCTAGGAAGGCTGCCTGAGGCAAAAAAGAGTAACATTCCTGGAAGAATGCTTCAGGATTGTTCAAGGTTTTTTCTCCTCCAACAAAAGTAAGGTAAGCAAGCAAACTAAAAGCTTTTTATAACTTTCACAGAAAGAAAAATACAGAATCTGTCACATTTTTGGTGCATTCAACAACTCTTAGCAGGTCCCTTCATATTACTATGAATTTGCAAGAGTATACAACATTCTTCTTCATTTTTAAATCCTTAAATGACCAGCATTTATGCTTTTAAAACTTTTTTCCTGTAAAGAGTGTATAATGAACATCATCCTGGACCTAAAGACAAAGATCTCCTCGAGAGCTCACACATCTCCCTTGAGTTGTTTTGAGCATCTGAGAACATGAGGCCTCAGCCACTGTTATTACTTTTACTTTTTTTTTCTGTTGAATCTCATCCTTGAGCATGGCTCTGGTAACTGCAATTCACATTTTGCCTGAAACTAGACAGATATTTTAGTTTGTTTGTGTTTATCTTATAAGATTAACACATACATAAGCTTGGCTGCGGTCTTTTCTCCTCTGTGTTTTTCTCAAACGATCTAGACAGTGTGGTTGAAAACAATGCTCTTTAATCTTGTGACAAGATGTTTACCAGCCCCCTTTAATAACAAGCGTAAATCCTTTATGGCCGGTTTCAGCTAAGAATGACCTTCCATAAATAAAGACCTAAAAGTCTTCATACTTCTGGACCAAGACTGAAGTCCGTTTCACTATTTGAGCAAGCCAACACTGAGTCTTTGCAAGTGCCTGGGATACATAAACCATTGGCCTCCAATTATGACCAGACAGTTAGAAGCATGTACTCAAACCTCCCTCAGAAATATTCAGGACTGATTTATTTTATGCTTAAACACCTCAAGACTGCAGTGTCTTCTGCAGTTTCTCGAGTTCTTTACTAACTTGTGCACCACACCATACACACCAGGCACATCTGGCACAACAGCATCAGGCTGCACGTTAAAGCAGCTGACTGGAGACAGTAGTTCATCCTTTCGAGTTAACCTGGTAGCGTTCTCTGTCTGCTGGCGCATGTGTGCTGGTAAAGCATCAGCTTCACCTCTGCTCCCTCCTCTCCCAGGTACATCATTTCCATCACATAGAATTTATATTTTGGGTGGGTTTTCTTTTTCTTTCTCCCCCCACCCGATTTAGTTGAGCATCTTTTCTCCTTTTTTTTTTTTTTAATTTATTTTCGTCTGCTTAAGCAATTCAGTGTTTTTATCCAGAGCAAAAGATTGCCCTCTGTAGCATCAAGCATATTCTGCATTTTCCATTAAAACACTTCAAGTTCTGAGCAAAACCCAAACAAGTCTGTGGAAATGCCATCTCTCAACAGGGATGTTTAAATGTTCACAAGTATGTGCACTATTTTTGTAAGGGTACCTGCCAGAACCCTGCTGATGAATCCAGAGTAGAAAAATATTTGACATCAACCTTCTCTTCCAGAGCTTCTCTTTTACCAAATAGTGGAAAACATTGCCTTTTCAAACATGTTTCATTCTTATAGGAGTACGTACCTGTTTTCTTTTTCCAATAAAACAATCAGGAAAGATGCCTACATTTTTGTATTTTTCCTTATCTTACAACTTCCAGGTTTATACGTTACACAAATATGAGTGGCAGAAAGTTTCTGCATGAGGAGAGCGATAATTTTGACTGGTTTGTACTTACTCAACTGCTTTCCCAACCCCCGAAAACACTTATAAACTTTTCTTCAATTTAAAACCAACTACACTTAATATACTTATTCCTACAGCAGGGATTACACCATTTCACAATTTACCTGTTTATTTTTGAGGCTTTGTAAAAGTTTTGGGGAATAAATTGGCTGTGAAACTGGGTGATAAAAATGATGTGTGTTGTCTCTGTTTTCAGACTCATTAATTCACTGCTCTGCAGCAATGAGGGCTGCAGTAAGGAAGCAATTCCGAATGCTACAGGTAGAGATTCCACTGAGCAGGGCTGTACTCCTGTTTGCTAGTTCTGTTGTACATGCGCTGCAGTGCTCACAAAGTCTTGCAGAAGGATGCAGTTCACAGCACAGATCGTTTCTCTGCTGTAATCCACCAGCCTTTTCTTCAGCTTGCGCTGGTTGTCACAGCACACGGAGCTCAGCAGAACTGGGAGTTCCCCCCGCAGAAGCTGCCTGGCTGTCCCCAAGGGCTCCAGTCCGTTTGGGTGCTGTGGGAGACCAGAACTTCAAGCAGCCATGTGAAAAGTTGATGGAACTGGACCCTTCTCCCAACAGGGGTGGTTGTACTGCTAACAGAGCCCATAGCTGGAGCCTGATAAAGCAATCAGTGCCCATTTTGTCCACTGTTGCAGAGCGAAATTCAAGAAGCTGAGGTTTTGCCAGATGAGGAGAATAGAAAGGAACAAAAACCCTGACAGATCAAATGTAAAAAACAGAAAAGCAGGCCAAGAAAGTTTGAGAAACAAATCATAAGAGGCATAAAAGCTAATAATAAATTCTTTTTCAGACACACCAAGAGCCAGAAAGCTGCCAAACAGTCTGCAAAGCCAACAGATGAACAAGGTATAAAAATAGTGCTTAAAAAAGATAAAATCACAGTAGAAAGTTAAATGATTCTTCTTCATCTGCATTTGCTAGAGAAACTTCAAGAGGTTCCCATAGTGGAATTTAAAAAAAGAAAAATGAGGTAAAATCACCACCACCACCACCAAACATCATACCTGGGAGGATCTGCCTAGCTTTGAAGTGCCACCACAAGAGGCTGTAGAATAAATCAAGAAAACGAAGAGTAACAATTCATCAGAACTCACTTGACATTTAGAAAATAAGCGTCATAACTGAACTAAATGTGAAGGTACGTAATAGCTGAATTATTTATCATAAGTGTGACCTCTCACAAAATTGCCTTCGTACTAGAAGAACAGAGTGTACCAGATAAGGTATACTACGTTTAATAGGTTTCTATATAACGCTTAATAAAACACAAACCAGTAACTCTACTGTATCAGGCAAATCAGTAGAGCAGCACAGGAGACTTAGTATTGATCTTTTAGGGATAGATTTTCTCGAAGATTATCCTTAACAACTATGTATCTCAGAAAACTAGCTCTGATCCATGGTATATGGATTTATTTTTACATTTACATTGCTACTCCATGCAACTGAAACTGACTCCAGCCAACTCCTAACTGGCACCTGTAAACAGCAAACAGGAAATTTTCCCAGCAAAAACTTGGGAATTTAGGTATAATAGTTGTCATTTCTTTCTAAGATTTCATCTACCGTCCTTGTAGCTACCCTTGTCTGCCCAGGAAAAGGACCATGGAATGGGCACTGAGGCCGAGTCCAGTGTGAATAAGACTCCCAGGGATCTTGGCACTGGAACAAGCTATTAAGAGGTCTGCTGAGATACCTTTAGAAGACGGGAGAAAGGGGGAAGAGGGAAGGACCCAAGAAGATAAGTCAAACTGCTTTTTGAAGTGGAACTTCTCAGCACCAAGCCCATCTCCTCTCCTCCTCACTCTTTTTAGTAGCGGTCATAGATGTATCAGTACCATGGGCAACTGTGGGGCTCAGTGCCAAGCACAAAGTCAGACCACGTCACTGTGACAGACTACACGTAACCTTCTTCTGTGAGTTGCAGGCTCAATTCAGTCTCAGTTTGGCCTCTCACCAGAGTTTTGGTTATATCTCCAGAACTGGAAGGTTGGCCATTTGGGTTTTGATCAACTCCTATTTTTGTTTCTAATGGAAATCTTTTTTTCCATGTAACTAGATTTACTAGTCACATTTGGCCGGGGCACTACAGGCTTCAGGTTGCCTGCAAAGCATCTGACTATTAAAAGTACCATACAAGGAGCCTCTCATTGAGTTCAGGAGAAACCAGGGTTCTGAGGCTTCCCTTAATTCCCAGTCCAAGTAGGCAGGTTCTGGGCAGCACATCATAGGCGTCATTCTGTCAAGAGCCCAGTAAAGACAGAGGTACCATCTACAAGACCTTTGCCTGCAGTGGCACTCTGCGGGTCCTGGATCCTGAGTGCTCTGCAGACAGCATCATGCTATTCAGAGTCTGGGTTTGGGTCCAGACTGATCTGGCAAGTCTAGTTATGACTTTTTTTTAGAGTCCTGTACTCCTCAGATTTTTGGAGTTTCATAATAAGCCTCCTCTAAGTTAGCTGAAAACTGTTAAACACATCTGTTCCTGCTCCTATTGTCAAAAATACGGCAGTCTTCTGTTTGCCTTCATTTTTATTGGCACCCATTACTTGAGCATATAGAGCAAAGTGCAGTCTAAATATTTTCCAATTCTATTTCCAGAAAAAGTTTCAGTTTTGATTACTATTTTTCAGTGCTCCAATCTACCATTCAAGCCACTTTCTTTACTGTATTTTTACTCCTGATACAATTCAGTGTTGGATCCATGAGATGGTACGTAAATCGAAACATATGGATGAATCGGAATCAACTCAGTGATTTGCTTGTAATTCTGAAAACACCCTTTTATTACAAACAAAAGCTTCACTCAAGTATTTTATAAGACTAGAGAAAACTGCTGCAGGAGATGGGGAAACGTTATTACATAAAGGTTAATTTTACAACCGTTTCATGTAGTTGGCTTCCCCCATGACTAGCTGAATGCTGAATCCTTTCTTTCCCTTCCTATATGCAGTTTCTCAGACACTTGCACCTGAAAGTGTTCAGCTTCACTCTCATGCCCATTACTAATTCTCCTGAGAAATAATGTTTGAAGCTCCCATTCATTATGCATGTTCCGATTTAGGAACTTACATTCTTATCCAACTCACCTTATTTGCTCAAAAATGCTCCTGCCTCTTGCTCTTGTGCTATTCCAGTTGCTACTGTGTTGCTTAAGCTAAATGTGTTTTTATAGATAATACTATATTTACTTTTCAGGAACCACAACAATTCAGGGTCCCTAAGTTATATAGGTCAGAGTACCTTTACTTGTACAAATCCAGTTGCCTCTGCCAAACTTAACATGGGCTTCTGTAGCATTGGTCCCCTAGACTGTCTCTCTGGGCAGCATCCAAAGGTCAAATTATCAAAACCTTAGCATGCACTTGGCTCCCTACACCTTTAGGTAGGGTTTAGACATTTAGATTTGAGGCATTCTAACTCTTGGCTTCCTGTTCTCAGAGAGTTGTGTTTAGCAGAGCTTCCCATTCTAGGGAGTTGGGAGCTACCATGGGTCTGCTTTAACTAGGTCAAGATCAGCCATTCGACTTTGCTCGCCTTTCACAGAAAGATGCCAAGCAATAAAACACGCAACATTTTGAGTGTTATGTGCTCCTTTTCTCTGACTCTTTGGAATACTAAATATTCCATCAACAAATATTAGATACAAAGTGGCTGTGCTACAGTGACGGATAATAGTTACTCTTCTATAATGACATAAAGGAGACACTACTTAGCTGCCTCACATCTGCAAAACCTCTTCGGTCTGTGCCCCAAACCTGGCTGCGCTGCAACTCAATCCATCTTGAAACTCAATGGAGGAAACACAGGCAGCGTCTGATGTTGTAAATGAAAACCTTGGGGTTAACCACACAAAAGTAGTGCCAGAATTCCCCTTACCTTGATGGTATTGGCTGGTATTCCAACAGTATCCAGAGTTGGGTTTCCTTTACGGTAAGGGAGACAGGACAACATTCTAGGTTGCTGGTACAGCACCGGTCAGACTTGATCACTTTGTTAACAAACGTAAAATAGGCATAATTAGTTTCCCAGAAAGCATTGATTAGCTCATTAATCTGTGGTCTGTCAGTGCTTGTTGAAACACCACGTGACAGGGCTTCTAGATATTTTTCTATCAATCACTGACGACCCCCCCTAATAATAGCTGACCATAACTCAACGATTATAATCTTTTCCCACTCATCAGACTAATGCTTTAGTAATGGTTCTCTCACTAAAACAAATGGTTAATTGCAAGTTGTGATGATTTAACCCCAGCCAGCAACTAAGCCTCACCCAGCCGCTCACTCACTCCCCCACTGTGAGATCGGGGAGAGAGTAGGAAAAGTGAGAAAACTTGTGGGCTGAGATAGAGACAGTTTAACAGGTAAAGCAAAAGCCACGCACGCAAGAAAAGCAAACCGAGGAATTCATTCACTACTTCCCATGGGCAGGCAGGTGTTCAGGCATCTCCAGGAAAGCAGGGCTCCATCACACGTAACCATTACTTGGGAAGACACAATGCCATCACTCTGAACATCCCTCCCTCTTCCTTCTTCTTCCTCCAGCTTTATATACTGAGCATGACATCACATGGTGTGGAATATCCCATCAGCCAGCTTGGGCCAGCTGTCCTGGCTATGCTCCCTCCCATCTTCTTGTGCACCTGGCAGAGAGTGGGAAGCTGAATGTCCTGACTGCTTCGCAACAACTAAAAAAGTCAGTGTAGTACCAGTGTTGTTCTCATACTAAATCCAAAAACATAGCACTGTAGCAACTACTACGAAGAAAATCAGCTCTCTCCCAGCCGAAACCGGGACACAGGCATTGAAAATTAGATTGAGCCATGGGGAAATAGGATTTCTGGTCTATCCCCCGCCAAACACTGCATACAATTCTTTTCATTCATTCATACAATTCCCACCTGGTACACATGGAAAAATCTTGATGTTGACAAGTTCAGCAGCCACACAAAGCACTGAGACTAAACTGCAATTCTGCTTTCTTGGTAACAAGAACGGTCTTCTCAAAGCCCGAGGCACAGTGTCAGGGCTGTCGAAAAACAAGTATTGTGTCTGTAGCTGTATTTCTCTGGGGACAAGCAGAAGACCACAGCCTGTCTCACACACTTCAGCAGGAGCAAATGTACTAACAAAAGTGAAGCCGAGAACGTTTTGATGCAAGACACACAAGAAGCCCTCTTTTTTTAAAATATTTATTTTTTATTACTGTTTTGGAAAGTCATAGGAAGACAACTCTCACATTGCACACACCAAACGACATTAGTTATTTTTGGTTTTGTCAGGATGGTCACAAATGGCAAAGTACATTCAGAAAGACATTTTCTAGTCTTGGTGGTGAAAAACACCCTGCTCTTCAGAAAAAAGTTCACCTTAAATTTTCTGCTGTCAGACGCACATTTCGGCTAGATTTCAGTAAAGGAGTGTGGATGCCAGCAAGTGCATTTCATCTTCCCACCCGCTTGCAGGAAGTGCACACTATCTCCTTTTTTTCAGCAGACAAGGCTAAGGTTTAACTCATACAATAAGCATACAGGTCCCAAAAGACATACGAGACTGATCTACTTAAATATATGCCCCATACAAACATTACAGCTGGCTTTCACTCCTGTGCATTATCATGTCTTCGGTGGGGAAATCTGTTGTCCCACTTGTTTGCCAGTTCGACTTGTTTTCACATCTTGATGAAACATGTTAACTCCTCTGTTCTCACTGACTCTGCATGCACTTGGCCAGTCAACCATAAAAATACGTAAGAGAATTTGGGAATATATTCCCCATAGGTTCCTTCAGAGCAGGGAGCGTAAGTCTGAAGATAGGCTGGGTCTTGCCAAAGCAAAACTGGACTTCATTAAAATACATTACGCTAGAATGCATGATTGAGGACCGCTGTGTACACACAAGCTTCCTTCCTGGGTCTCTTGCAGCTGACTGGGCACTAGAACCACCATCTGAGATTGTACAGGTTTCAGGATTGTAGCAAAAATTACATAAATATTATGTTTACACTCATTTCTACATAATTCAAAGGGTAAGATGTTTATAGTCCTAATATTTGACAGCAGATTGATGGTTTGAGGAAGACTATCTATGTGCAGCATGATCCAAAGTCTGCCAGTCACTTAAAATGGCAGGTTGTCTCTGCCACTATACATCAAAACACAACGATCCAAGGGATCCTTTCTCTTTGATCTCAGATAAGGAAACAAAGCTCAGGCCACAGCTTCTATTGTTCAGTAAGAAGCTGCAGCCATCTTTTCCTTTCTTTATCGATTTAGGGCAAAATCACAGCAAAACAGAACGCTGCTACAGAGCTTTGTGCAGCTGCTACCATTGGTGGCCAGAAACCACCTGCTGAAAATACAATTATCTGGGCTGCTGGCAGTTCCTGGGGCTCAGCTCAGTTGGCATGTGGCTGAACGGTCTTGAAGGTTAGCTGTGAAGTTTCCTCATTTCTGTATTTGTCAGAATTCCTTTAAGCTTGAGACGGTGTTTGACCTTTTTTAAAACGTGGCAAAGCTACGTTGGTATCCCTGCCAACAGACACAGTATCTTTAAAATAGCAATTCTTCTTTCATCTTATTATGAGTATAATGAATGGGTTCGAATTTGTCAGGGTAATCAATGTTACATTTGATCAACATGTAAGTGTATTAAATTTATCAGATTAATTTATTCTCGTTTCACTCAGAAACAAGTCTTTTGGGACCATGCTACTACATTCATGTTTTTCTTGACTGCTGTATTTTTCTAGTCCACCTAATAAATGACAACAGAAATCTGGCAAGAGATTGCACCATGTGACATCCCATCCCCACTCTTTTTTTACCTTGAAC
The DNA here is from genome assembly GCF_009769465.1 of Tauraco erythrolophus. NCBI lineage: Eukaryota > Metazoa > Chordata > Aves > Musophagiformes > Musophagidae > Tauraco > Tauraco erythrolophus. The sequence goes on from NC_141470.1 coordinate 55,232,463, forward strand.
TTTCGACTTGGTGTGAATCTGCATCTCTCCCTTAGCAATTTGAGATGTCACTCCACTTTCACTTTCAGCTGTGAACACCACAACTACACACAAACATTTCAAAGACACAATCTGTAGTTAGGTGATCCAGTAGCATACACGCTCAGCTTCTGTGGCCACAAGAGCCATCCCAGTTATGGTTCCATGACATTCACAAGAATTTATAGTAATAGGAGGAACTCTAAATAGTGTAAATTCACTAATATTGCTGTGGCAATAGGAACGAAACAGAACTGGCAGAAGCAGACTTAAAAAAGGGGGCACTTTCTTTCTGGGTGTAGCATTCCACGTAGCTGGAGCTTGTTAGACCAGAACTTGGAGGACCATGCTCTTTTTTGTCTTGCAAAAGCAAGGCGAAAGAGAACAAATAAGTTAAACGAAGAACAAAAATGTTCAACTACTGCACCTGCTCATAAGTTCCACAGAGAATTTCCCCCCCACCCCAATGCTGTGTGAAAGACCCACACAATTAACAGGATAGACTACATGAGTCACATACGTACATGTGGGGAATGGGTAAGGTAAATATATACAAAACTGTTATCAAGCACAAAGTAAACACAGAAGAAAAAAATACATCCGCTAATCTTTCAATAAAACCAAATCTCAAAGGTTTATAATAGTCTGTGAAACAGTCTAAGAAAAAAGAAAGAAACAAGGCAATTAAGTTGTTCTACACTTTTCAGTGGGAAAGTACTGCCTGGAACACAGAGCACATTTGATTTCTAACAAAGCAGCAAAACCCACCAATGTAATTGTGGAATAAGCCCTAGAATAAAAACTTCTAAGCCATGGGGATTTTCTCCATAGTTCAACAGACCTCCTAGGACTTAAGGACTGAAGCTTCTTACATTTCTCCTGCGGACGATTTTCTTCTCTCTGAAGCAGCTTAAATGAGAAACTGTGAAGTTCTTCAATACCTTTGCTTGGTTTTAGATTTCCCTCCTCAAACTCACAGCTTACTGTATAAACAGTGCTGATTTACAGCCTGCAGAAACAAACGGCCTTACCAGGTTTTGTTTACTGACATTTATAAAGCTTCTCAGAATAGAAACACGTACATATTAAGTTCTCTGCAATTAAAGAAAAAATATGCACAAAAGAGCTGAGATCTGCTCAGCATATTCAGGGGATAGTAAGCAGCACGAGCCCATTTGTAATTTACAAGTCACATAACTTTTAAAAACTAAACACTTCCTTCTGCTTTGGCTCCCCAAAAGGCAATTTTTCTTCTGAAGCAGCCAGATATCCTTAGACAGACATAAGAACAAGAGAGACTGCACAGAAGCCATTTGATTTCAGTTTTCTTTGTATTTGTTATAGAAAAAAAACTGTACCTATTCCAGTCCAGTTTAAATGAAGATGTACATCTGAAGTACCAAAGTGAAATGTTCTCAGCAGAAGTACTTTCAAATTCTCATCACATTTATTGTGTAATGCAGAATTTACTTTGGTATATTATATGCAGCTGCTATCCTTTCAGAAATCAAACTGCCAAATTAATTATTTTGTCTATAATGAAGTAAAAAAATTTAACATAAAAATCCAGTACGGTCAATCCACTTCCAAATTTGCGTAAGTCTTCCATGAAGCATTAACACACTGGGGAAAACAGACTCAGGCAGTTCTTAAGGTAAATACCAGTAATGAAAAAAACCTGCTAGATTTCAAGGCAACAAAAGAAATTCACTATTTGACCTCTCCACAAATAAATGCAAAGATTTCTTGCATTATTTTGTTTGATTCTGTACAAGTCTCAGTAATTAATTTTATTCAAAATATAACTCTTGCAACAATTTAATCCAGGATCGTAACGAAAACGAGAAGAAAGGCTGACAGTTCTAATATAGAACTTGCACAACAGTTATCTTAACACTGACTAAACAAGGAATGGCATATAAAAAGATTTAGAAATTACACATTTTAAAATGAAGATGTTTTATCTCAGATTCATTCTAAAGATGACTTTTGCAAGATCATTTTTATCCTTTAGTATGCAACTTCATTCTTTACCTGCCAAACAAAGCAGACAAGTTATCACAGCAAAATTTACAGAATAATTGACTTGGGACGTGGTCTCATAAAGACCTATTTACACGTTTGAGATAAGTAATCTTCTTCCCTTTAAATTCTATACATGCGTTTGAGCTTTAAGCCTGTATTTGGATCTATAAACTCTGGCAAGATAAAAAGTCTCTCGAATATACATCTTAGATCATTAGAGTACAGTGTGTTTATATATGTGAATCTATCTTTTGCTAAATTAGCTACTCTTCATCCCATGGACACCTCTAGAAAATGAAGCGCTCTCTGCCACAGTTAACTCCATGGTGCTGATGGGTTTGACAGTGAAAGCAGCTATTAGTTTGGAGGGGGGAGAAAAATAAAAAATCATTGTGCACAAAGAAATTAACATGCCTCAAATTGCCCCCAGATGTGACCAATCCTGTAAACAGGAGATACATGTCCTAGTCCACAGTAATGTCATAAATCACGTGTGGGAAGACTGCAGCTGCTCAACAATCACACTCCCATGTGCTCACCGACTTATTCTTCAGAGTTTGTGTCATTAATTGAACAACTCAAATCAGATCAATTTTGGTTGGATTTTTTTTTTTTTTTAATTCTGGTTCTTGAAGGCCCACTGCCAATGGCCGATTGTTTTAATAGAAAAACAGATCTCAACACCAAAGAGTTAATGCTATCCATGCATCACTGAAACAACTCAAGAGTATAACTAAGGTTTAAAAATCCTTCTATTTGTCTGGTGGTAATCTAGCAACAAGATAGATTATCTTTCTTTCCCCTCAGTTTAAGATTTAACCTATACCCAAAATGAATGCCTACTATAAAGAAGGCAGTTATCCATACCATCATTAGAACTTCCAAGGACTGGTTAGTTTGTTATTAAAAGAAAAGCAAGGTACAACTGCAAACAAGTACAAGATTTTTTTACAGAAGGCCTCATTGTGGTAAATTATATACAGCATAGTGTTCTAATTTTCCTTAAAGTGCTACTCTCATCATATTAATACAAGATTAACTATTGTTTTAGGAGATCTTTTAGAACAGCACCAGCACTGGCATCAGGAGACACTGGCAGTGGTGTAAAAGCAGGCAATGCATCAGAAATAGGTTTCATAAGCAGATGTCCAGAACTACTAGCAGGTGTTATGAGAGGCACTGCTGCAGATCGAGGTGCTAAAAATGGAGTTGCATCTGGTCTTCTGCTCATTCCCGAGACTGCAGAATCTGAAACGTAAAAAACAAAAGAAACCAAAATGCGACAACAAAAACACTTTGCTAGAAAGCATTCAAAAATTAATTCAAATCAGGCCATACACTTAACTGATTTTATTTCAGTCGTTTCTGAGAGACAGGTTCTACATACAAGAGAAGCACTACAAGGTTGGTATTACTTGCATTCTTCACTCAGTGAGACCCAAGGTGATCAACAGGGATGCTGATCAGGACTGGGTTCACTGATATACCATATGAAATTGTCTGCACAGCATCTGTTTGGCTCTAACAGGTGCTGTTAAAGCCTTTCCATATTGAAGGGAACTGGTATTGAGATTTTAGGAAGCGGGGTATAGAAGCAGTGGGAAAGCAGGGTGGGGGAAAAAGAAAAAAAAAAAAAGAGAAAATAGGAAATTGCAGGGGGAAGGGGAGAAATCAAATTCATAGTTCACAAGTGAGGAAGCACAGAATCATTGAAATCCCCTTGAAAATTCTACCTTTAGTTATTTATGTTCTGTACAAAGATTCAAACTCGCCTTCAAATGTTACCTTGCATTTGGCTGTTGGATGGAGTACTGCTAGTTTTACCAGTTCCTGCTGCTCCTAAAGGTTTCATATCATGAACAGAGAGCTTGGGTGGAGGAAGGCTTGGGCAAGATTCTGTTTCAAGGAATTTCACAAATAATTCTGAAAAAGACTACAAGAAGCTACTAGTTATTATATTTTACTGATGGTCTGTTGAAAAGTACATAAGTTAAAAATATATACATATATAAACCAAAAAGCTGTCAACAGCTTCCAAAGAATTTTGTACTGGTACTAAGTAGTCCTTAGTGAGTGACAATGAAATTTATTTTCAAAATACACAGTTTTTTGTTGTATCAATAAGTGGTATTTATGTGAATTTGATACTCTAAAGATAACACACATACTTGCACCGTGGTTCCATTTTTGATTTAAGCCAATTGTTTTAAGAATCCCATGCTGCTACTGACATGACAGTATTTCCTGTCTCCATGCTCATGCAAATCACTCCTCCAAAAATACATAAAAAACGTTAAATATTTATCTTAAACCCCATTGCTTTCCTTATTTGACAAAACGTCTTGAATAAAGGAAGCACGGAATGATTAATGTGTCAGTAGCACCACAAGACAAAATTTTGCTTAGTAAAGCCTGTACTGTACATACAAAAGCATTAATTTTCCTTTTTTACATCCATAGTTAATCAGACCACAACCCTCTGGTGGTCTAAGTGCCTGCACTATTTTAGTGGACAAAAACCAATCCCTACACTTCAAGATCACTTACAGGAATCAATTCTCAACATGCTCTTCTAAGGAAAGTTCCATAGTTTAACTGCTCCCATGGACCATGCTATGAGAACTGTTGCTATACAGTACTTGAAAGCTTAAAATATCAACTTTGTATGCTGTACATAAGAAGCACTAGCTGCAGCATCTGAGAAATCTTTTTCAATTAAATTTAAAGTATTCATGGGAATACAGTCATCAAAATACCATGTCATGGTTTTCTATACTGTTGAGTATTGCAGAATTCCAGACTCCCACATTTATGTAAACTCCAGCACTGTTAGTTTGCAAGACAAAGTCCATACTGTGTAAGTAGTTAGTGATCCCCCAAAAAAGTGGAACAGTAATTGGATTTCTGCATTAGCCCAACACTTAGTATTGTACCATTTTCATCAATGGCTACATTTATTTAGTGCAGAAAAAAACATTATGCCAAAGCAGTTGCACAAAACAAATAATGCAAGACAGTAGCACTGGCAAACGAAGCTCAATATACTGATGAACAAAACATGAGCACTGACATGCAAGTGCCTCGCTTTTCCCACTCAAACATGGAGAACGCACGATTAATTCTTACACTATTAAAAATGTTCTGATGAGTTGGCCTCAGGGGTGTACTAGGGACACTCTTTGACCCAGCTCCTCCACCAAGCCAGCCAGTCACCCATCTCGTAACTCCTCTTTGGTCTTCAGATAGTAACTAGAAAGTATTTTTAAAAAGTTAGGAAACCAAAAATAAAGCAGCAGATAAATGAAACTGCAACATTGTGCTCATTATATTTATTCAACATAACTACATGGGAATCCTACAGATAAATAAAAACTTTAATTACTGTCAAAATCTTATTCTCTGCCTTCCAAAGACTGGCAGTCTGAAAACCTGGCTCTTTAAAAATGTACATCCCACATTCTTCACACTACTTAGTGGTACATATAGAACTGGCTTACTTTTCTGTAGCTGACATATTACATCCATTGTATGCAAGAGCACAAAATTAAATCCCTTCCTTTCTGCATTAGCATTCTTCAGCAAAATGAGATCCATTCTTTTAAAATAACGTTATCAACAGATTCCATTAAGATCAGTATGTCTAACATAAAAAACCAAATTCAGATGTGGGGAATACACATTTTTTGTTCTCTCAAGAAGTGCAGGGACAGTCTCATTTAGTTTAGGAGCAAGTCATTCTATTTTCAGGTAAGGATATCGTAAATAAAAAAGCAAGTCTAGTTTTCTGCAAAGTATTACCTGATCAAGTTCTTCCTTTTTTATTCCCAAGATACTTCCCATTAATCTTAACACTTCAGGACGTTTATTTTTTGGAGTATGAAAATGTCCAACAAAGAGATTTCTCATTAGGAGCCTGCAGAGCAAAGGAAGCTTGTTAAACAAATCTGCTCTTGCTAACAGTTGATACTGTAATATTGACCCACTTATTCCTCATACTCTTGCCTAATTTACAATAATCTGAATAAACAAACCTAATACAAGGAACTAAACGGGTACCTCATCAATTTCCTTCCCCTACAAGTTACAATGTTTCTTATACAGTAAGGGTCACTTTGGACAGTATTGGAAATATTGTATACAGAAAGGTGAAACTGAGTTGTACATGAGCAAGTTTTGATGAAAGTACTACAAGCAGGGAAAATGTTTATTCTAAGATCTGGACTCAGGAAGTGTTTAAACAGAGACTTATGCACAGTCCCAAATCAAGATGTAAGGAAAGGGACAGAGGAACCCGTTTGCCTATCTCTGTTTCAGTTCTACAAGGTAAAGAGAAGAAAAGAAAATACCAAGGAAGAGAGATCTACACAACATCCAGGTGAGGCTAGCTACACGAAAAGGCTTGCTGTTCACACCGTAGACATTAATAAGAGATGTTCATTAAGAATTTTTATCTCCATTTGCAGAGCTCATGTTATTGAAGTGTAATTCTACTTCAGAAACACACCATTAATCCAAATTTATATACACATTGGTTTACTCATCAAAATTACTATTTACAACCACCAAGCAATCGAAAAACGTCAAAATAATCAAAGTATAATTACAACACCACATGCAGGAGCCCAGTTCTGCACTGCTCTTGCAACTGTGGTAGTAATATATCTGGACATAGTGAGGAATAAAACAAAAAAATGTGTATCAAGTCTTTACATTAAAGACTTACTTGTCCACTTTTCCTTCTGTGCTGTTCATAAGATTCATTAGTTTATTTTGTACATCTTCTAACATTTCTCTTCTGAGATCACCTATAAAATGTTATGTCACAGCAAATAAACAAAAATTGAAACGTTGTTACATTACTAAGACACACATTTTAAAATAAAAATATGTTAATATTGTTATGGTGTTTTTAAAAAAAAAAAAAAAACAAACCTAGCTGATTTTGTTAAAAAGTGCCATCTTAAGTGATTATTATTTGACATTAAAAGCTAAAATTTCCAGAACAATACTCAGTGCTGAAGTACAGGAACACAGAGAAAATAAACCAATTGCAGAAAGTCTGATGAACTGCTCTATTCCACCCAGATAATACAGAACTGGAAAGAACCTCTTGATCAAGGTCTATAGTCCTGTGGTGGCAATCTTTTTCATAATCTGATCAAACTGCATGTCGGCATGAGGTAATTCTGATCTCAGCACTCAATCTCAAATATTTCCTAAATCCAGCTATTCTGCATACTCTACCAGGTTGCTAAAGCTCTGCAGTACTAAGGAGTTCTCCAGTCTTCAAGGAGGATTACTGACTGGCAGAGCAACATCACTAACCTGTTGTAGGTCACTTCTGTGAGGACCTTTCCCACTCCTGTTAACTGATTTCAGCTCTTGAAGCAGCACGCTGGGACACACTAATGCATCCTAGAACCAGTGTGTGCTTCATGACTCTGTATACTGGCAAGAAAGGCTCTGCAGAGATTTCAAGATTCCCTATACTTTTGGGAATACAAGCATTCAGTTAAAAACGGCACAGATGAAATGTCACAGCTACCATGAACCAAAGACAAAACTGAGAGGAAAATGGCAAACACCACAGCCTGCAAATTAAGTGAATAGGTCAGTATAGTAAGTTAATTAATATGAGGTTGTCTAGGAGTGTGCAGGGAGTCACTACACAGTGTCCGCCTTTTTTGCGGCTGACTCCGAGTTCTGATACTGTTCTGTAGTGGCTGCAATGAAATTGGTTCATCTAGGATATCACAACACTGCTAATGACATTCTTGGCCTACACAAGGGATCCTATTTTTACTCTCCACAAACCTAAAACAGGAAACATTAGAAGAGTAAAAGAAGAGTTTAGATTCTGCATTCATTAGTGTTGTAACTTTCCGCCTTTCTGAAATTCTTGACTTTAATCAATGATTTGTCTACTAACTACACACTTGAGCCTCATGACATCAGAGTGTTTAAAGAGGAAGATATAAATGTAGAAGCCCATTTCATTAAAAAGAGTCATAGTATGATATTGTTCCATTCACTCTTGCCCAATAATTTCACAGCACCAGCTTCTCTACAATTCTAAAATTCCACTAACATAAATTACTTTCTAGCTCAAATACAGAATATACTCAATTACCCCAATCATTCTGTGTCAGTAACTCAGGCTTCTTCTGTCCTCCCATATAAAGCTCATAATAAACAAAAATATTCCCCTACAAGTTTTACTTGCCATAAATATTTCACAACATTCTGATTATAAGGAAACAAGGCATAAAGTTTTCTCTTTATAAAAATTCAGGTATACCAAAAACTGGGTAAGAGTATCTGATGTTCAGGTCTACACAAGTTTGTACAAAAAACCCCCAGAGAGTAAGAAGTGCTAGAAAAACTTATCTCACTTAAATTTCCAAACACAGGATTTAAGAACATTGGCAATAAAATGTTCTCAGACAAGAAAAGAAATAATTACAAGGTACAAAGAATTCTTAGAAGATAAACTACAAATGGCTTCACCTCAAGACAGTAAAAATATAATTTTTCACCAAACTGGGGTTCTGCACTATACTACCTTTGAAGTTACTTTTTTCCTAATAAAAGTACAAGTAAGTCTTAATCACACATAAAAGCTTAACCAATATATTATAACATGGACTATTCATGTGAAGACCAAATCCACCCTACAGTTACATGAGCAGAAATGATGAGCTTTTTCTCTGCTCCCTCTATAAGGTTGTATGCTTATTTTCAAACCCTACGGAAGATCTGCTGATCAGCTTAATTTCCCTACCATTTTAACACTTCTCGGGCTCATGCTAATTAAAAGTGTGTCATTTAAAAAACAAAACAAAACCCATAAAAGATACACTTTTCTTGTATCTATCTTGTAGTTAATTTCTAAAAAGCCTCAACATCTTTGCAAGAAAAGTGACTTTTATAAATTTTTATATCCTTCAAGTCATCTGAGATGCATGAAAAACATTCCAGTCTAGTTTCCACAGGACTTTGAATCTTTAACAAATGCATGCCACAACATCGTTCTCAATTAACACAAATAACTCCATGAGAATCCACACAAAGTTTTCATATATATAATGCACTAAGGAGCTAGGCTGTGAAATGGATACAACCTAATATGTCCTGTTCAAATACTCTACATTTTACTTCACAAATATGAATTTTAGAGAGTACAGAGTAGAACAAACTAACTAGTGTCATGCTGGGAAAGTTCTTATTCAAGGAACATAAGGATTAAGTTCCTTATTCGAAACAAATTAAAAACCAAACAAAATTATATATATTATACAACAATATATTTTATAACAACTACACCCATGTGCACTGAAATCCATTCCAATAATGTGACTGCTCTTCAGCGCTCCCCTCTCTCAAACACCAGGCACAGAAGAACTAATCCAGTTTCAAGGTTTAAACTTACTTGAAATTATGCGACTTTGTGATTAAATAGGACCCCAATACTTGAAGGAAAATGTTTGCAATATAATTATGGAATGATAACAGTTATAGGAGCATACGTGGAAGTTGAGTTATTTCAATCTGCACAGAGTAAAAGGGAATTAAGAAAGTAAAACTACTAATGCCACAAAGATAAACAAACAGCATCTGAAAACAAGTTAAGTAAATCTCACACTGTTGCTATTGCTCTACAAAGCAAGACAATCACGAGTTTCCTTTTCAATTTTTATTCACATGATGAATTTTAAAACAAATGTATTAAGAATTTATATGAAATGTTACTGTTGTTTTCTATTTTTTCCTGGCAAAAAGATTTTGTATCTTTTTCAGGATATAAAGAGGAACAACTTTTAAGGACAGCTACACAGCTATGTTTCATCCAAAGTGACTACGCAACTCTATCATTAAACATATTTTTTAAATGGAATATTTCCTTCTAAAATAGAATCTTACAGTTGAAAAGGACTTAAACACATACTTCGTGTGTATGAAAGGACTGAAAAACAGAAAAGACCTGAGCCAAAATTCAGCATGGACTGCTGTAAACCAGACATTTACAACAGTCTCCAATAATTTGTTAACCATTTATGGCAATCCAGAAAACTGCATCTGGTACATCTTATACTTTTCCATTAAAATCACTTCTCCTGCCAAAAAAATCCATAAAGAAATCCTTCAAAAGTTTTGGCTAATGAAACTGTGTCTGGGAATGTATTTGGCCAATTTTCAATGAGACATTATATGTTTTCTTGTGTAAATAGAGAAAACAGAGTGGTCTTTTTTTTTTCCAATAAAAATCATGATTTATTCTACAACAACATTAAAGTGCTGTTTCCTTTATGCAACAGTTCCTTTCCATTTTTTTTTGAGAAGTAAATTGCTTGCCAATACAACATAGCTTGATAAAATGCCGAGATTCAGTTTTCTCTCAAAGTTCATACCCCTCCTGCTCTCATATACAAAGGTCTGCAAACAAAATTAACTAGTAATGAAGAGCTCCCCATCCGAGAGTGCCATATTTGCATATGGCCAAAGTTAATTTCAAGTCAGGGCATTTGAAAACTTTTGCTGTGAATGTCTGTAGTGAGACAGAGACATACAGATCAGTCAATTCAAAAACAAATCAGTATTTAGTTGTAGCAGCTTAAAATATAATTTAGCTTGTAAAATTCTTAAGTGAACTCAGGTAGCACTCCTATGACACCCACTTGGATGCCAAATTGCACTTAGACACAACTAAATTCGACTAAGTACACATTCAATTATGTAGTAGAAAAGTTGTAACTTTTTTGTAGAGTTCTTGGTGAAATCGTGAAGACTTTCAAGTGCCTTTTCACACCAACTATCTGATCATAAGCAAGTACGCTTTAAGAAAATATTATTTCATAGATTTCATAGATTTCTAGGTTGGAAAAGACCTTAGAGATCATCCAGTCCAACCATCCCTAATCTCCCATTAAACCATATCCTTAAGTAGTTCATCCACCCTTATCTTAAACACATCCAGGGATGTGGACTCAACCACCTCCCTGGGCAGCCTATTCCAGTGGCTGACAACCCTTTCAGAGAAGAAATTCTTTCTAACATCCAACCTGAACCTCCCCTGACTAAGCTTATACCCATTTCCTCTTGTTCTATCACCGATCACTAATGTAAAGAGCCCTTCCCCTACCTCCCCACCATCCCTTCTCAAGTATTTGTAGGCTGTAATCAGGTCTCCCCTCAGCCTCCTCTTCTCCAGGCTAAACAGCCCCAACTCCCTCAGCCGCTCCTCATAAGTTTTATTTTCCAGCCCCTTCACCAGTTTAGTCGCCCTTCTTTGGACTCGCTCCAGGAGCTCAATATCTCTCTTAAAGCGAGGGGCCCAAAACTGGACACAATATTCCAGGTGCAGCCTCACCAGAGCCGAGTACAGGGGCAGGATCACTTCCCTGTTCCTGCTGGTCACACAGGAATACTTTTATTTCAAAAGTAAGACAAACTACAATTTAAAAAGGAATAGCAATAACCAGTTGTATATATTCAGAGCAAGAGCTACCACTGCATCCAGCAGAGATGATATTCCAGGTCTTCCCCCAGCAAGCCTTAAAGGTATTCACTCAAAAATTCCCCACAGGTATGAGGGGGAAAAAACAAAAATAAGAGCAGTTAAGTAATCACAGAGAGTGAGCAAACCTCTGCTCTTCAAGTTCCCTTTTTAAAGCTGCTTCAGGGACCAGTCACAAGTTTTCCTCTGATTTTAGATTTATCCCATTTGCTCAGTGAAAGCCTGACCATAACAGAGGATGCTGCAGTAATAGCAAAATATGGTGACCCACAGAAATAAAGAGGGAAAGAGAAAGTACGACTCAGTTGGGAAAAATGGAGGAGGAAAAGACAGATGAAGACAATAAAAAAAAAGAAAAAAGCCTAATACTCCCTCATCAGTCGGTACTGTTAATAAGTTCACTCATATCAGAACTGCCATTCAAATAGATGCGAAGAAGTAACTTTCTCTCTCTGTTCAATAAAACATTGCAGACAAAATTAAAACTCAGGGCTGAGATGTAAGTACAGAAATTTAGCAACATTATTATTAGTCCTAAGTCCTTTAGCTAATTCTATGACTCCTTTCTCATGAAAACCAAAATTAACATAGTAGTGAAAAAAAAAAGTGACCTTACGTTACTCATATAGCTATTTTGTCACCTCCGAGTGAGTCTCTGAGCTTATAAATCTCACTGATGTTTGATATTCAAATACATTGCATTGAAGTTACCCTTCGTTTTTTTTCATTTGATTAAATAGCCTAAGGTCATAAAACAGAAATACACTGAAATTATATCAGTTTTTAGTAAAAGGTTATCATGCCTTTTTAGGCTTTCCTACAGTTTCAATGCTAAATGTGTTTACAAAAGAGAAGGCTATGCATCTCTTACAGAATTCCTGTTTCAGTGATGTCAAAGAGTAAAAAAAAAAACCCGAACAGTCACAGAAACACAAAAATCAAAGAAACATTTATGTTGGAAGGGACCTCTAGATCATCTAGCCAATCCCTCTGATCAAGCAGGGTCATCTACAGTTTTGAGTATCACCATGAATGGACACTCCACGTTTCTGGACAACCTATTCCAATGTTTGACCACCCTCATCATAAACATTGTTCCGTTTCAAAACTGTTTCTTCTAGCAAATTCCTCTACCATCTGGCAAAGTTTTGTCTTCAAATCCAAAGTAGGTGACATTCATCAAATATTAGAGTACTTAACCTGACAACAATATGTAAGGCGTCTTTCCAAATATGAGCAACCAGGAAGCTTATTTGAAATGAGATCTACAAACACAATCTAAAGATGCGTCTAAGACCTTCCACATAATCCACATCTGTGCAAGAGCTGCTCCCTCAACCTCTCTTACCAACAGCACATCCTTTCTCTCTATCTCATTGTATTCCTGTGTCTTATGTCAAATATGATATTTACTTACTTTGGAAAAATCAGACAACATTTGGTATTTCAGAAACTTTACAAAAAGACGCTTACAGAGCTAAATCAAGGGATTTGGTATTTACGGGGGAAAAAAACCCAACCTAACTACTACAGGGCTTTCTTTTGAGAAATCTTTTTGAGAAATCTTTTTGAGAAAAATCTCTAATAGAAGGTAAACATATTTTTTGCAAATTTGCTTTATAAACAAGGAAATCCTCAAAAGGTGGCAACAGAATTACTCTTTTCCTCATAGGAGATCAATTTTGGTAAGTTTTTAGGAATACTACATTGTCTTCTCAGCTGCTTGGCATGTTTTAAGTAGAGATAAAAAACATAGTTACCTTCTTTCTTAAGCTCTTCAATCTGCTCCTCTTTGAGGTCAAGCTGCTCAGTAAGCCTTGATGCTGCATCCAGTGCAGCATTTGCCTCTCCTAAACTTTCCTGAATAGAGGGCAGGAAAGGGACAAAAAGAGAAGCAAGGGAGTTCACTGTCACAATTAGGCTAATTTAACACAGATTGAACCCAATGCAGAGACTTCAATCATTTGTTCTTTGGAATAACCGGATTGTAAACATCCTCAGAAAATGGACAGTTAGCAGAGGAATGCTACTTTGCCAATCTTCGTTTACTGTCCCCTTCTCTTCCAATGAAGAGAGCAAAGTTACTTAACTTGATGTATTCTTAGGCAGAAACACTTAACACAGCACTCAAATGCAAAACATTCAGGCAAGAATTGGCGTTTAGTTTCACAGGGTTCAACTTCATTATTCAGCCCACCTGCAGTGATATAACTTTTTCTTCTAAGTTTTCCGCTTTTTTCCTCCATTCTGCAGTCTGGTTTTGGTGTTTCTCCAGCTCTGCTGAATACATCGCTTTTTCTTCTAAAGGGTTAAAAATACAAAACAAAACAAAAACTCAATTCACAACATGTAACTCTTTTTGGGATACGCAATTGCAAAGCCTCAGCATTATCACATCTGGTCTTCATGAGGTAGAGGTGAAATTCAAATTTCATAAATGCAATACTGACCATCAGTTTTCACAGGGCCAGAATTGTATTTATAAGTTTTTTTAAAAGATAACAGATTCTGAAATTCAAGCTATCAAAAAGGAAACCAGGTAACTAGTATTTAGAAAGCATCAAAATATGGTAACTATCCCAGCTGAAAGACACTCGTTGCAATCTTTGCTATTTCTTGACAGAACTTACCCTGTTGGAATTGCTCTAGTACCATCTGCAGGTTGGCCAGTGACAACGCATACTGCTTCACTTGGTCCTGTGAGATGGTGAGCTGTAGCACAGTTTCATCTCTCTGCTTGGAAACCAAGTTTAATTGCTCTTGCAAAGATTCAACTTGCAGACTAGCTTGATGACTTGATGAAAATAAAATACATTATTTATGAAGACAATAACAGAAGTCATCACAGAGAAAATAAAATCCCAGCAAAACCAGCCTACCTTTAATTTTTCAGCTCAATTTATAAAAATGAAGGTAATTTTTTTTTTCTGCTTCCTCTTAAAAAAAAAAAAAGAGCCAACAAAAAAACAACCTAACAACAGATTTTAAATAAGTTTAGTAATAAAATTTTGGCAGTCACAAGAACCCAAAAAACTACTTTTGTTTGAGGCGTATTAGCAAGCAAAAGAAAAAAAGTCACCTTTGTTGTTCATTATTGTAACAGTTATCTTTACCAAAGAAAGAATCCATATCTTGCTAATTGTCTACTTCAAATTACTGCATGAGTCAATAGGTCTTTCTACCAATTTTTACTTTTAAAGTCAGTCTCCAAGAACTTGGTATATCTTGCCCCATACTGACCACTGAACGCCCCATTTAGCTTCCCATTATGCAAAAATATTATGAACCTGATTTACTCCTATGCCGGTCTTTTTAAAGAGGGCATATCAGGGGGGAAACAGGCAGTATTTCTTGAAAGGTATTTGACAAGTTTGATGAAGAACTAAGAAACATTCTGATGAACGGTTTTTACAAAACCTTCTCCTAACTCTTCCACTTTCTCCACAGCTTTTCATAACAAATTCCTCTCAATTCAGAAAGCTCTTTCCTGAGAACATTAAGAGCAGAATCCATCTTTGGCACTTAAAGAAAAAAAGAAAGACTGCAGCTATATACATTTTATTAAAATACTTGTTCATTTAGACAACTGTAAAAGATGAAAAGAATTCTTTTGCCCAAAGTAATCGACATTCCTTTAAATAAAACAGTATTAAAGCAGTCAAGATAGGCACTGAGTAATTTTAATACTTGAGTTTTCCTTGTTCTGGATGAAAAATGTGATTACAGCAAATAAATAAAAAAACCCAAATAGGCTCTAGCCTCCCAGATTCTGCTACCCATGAGGACTTCAATGCATCTCTCTTCACATATATATACAGTGTATAAAACAAGATTCTTTCAAACTGAATGAAGCCTTGACTTAAAAGTAAGTTAAGTCCATCTTTTTTGACTTGACAGACAACTATGTTGATGAGTTGAAGGATTTTTTGTTGCTTCTAGTTCTAAGCACTGTCAAAGATGTGAGATTTCAATAGTTGCTACTAAAACGACAAATACCTTCTTAAGTTCTCAACAGTAGCCAAGTAGATTTCAAATCACCTTCGTGATTTAGAGTAACAAAAGTTCATATCTTTTTGTTTTCTCAAGTGTTTAGCATGTCATAGAACGGTAATTCAGTAAAATAAAGCCATCAGTACCAGTCTAGCTACCTGTGACATCTATAGCCAATGCCACTGCTGTATAAATTAAAAGATTACCTGGCATTCTCCACTGCTGTAGATGAGGACACAAGCTTTTCTTCCAAACCCAGAACTTTCTTTCTTAGCTTGACCTCTCTGTCTTCTGCAGCTAAAGCTTCTCGTGTGTAGGAGTCTTCCATTTCTAAAAGGTGATTACGTAATCTCTCCAGTTCCTGATTCAGGCGCTGCTCTTTGTCACGCAAATGCTGTATCTGTGTAGAACATATCTTAAGTTGCTCATACTATCACCTTTCACAAAAATAATTTAAGCAAACACAAAACACGTCCATTGAAGCACACTGCACTTGTATCTATTTTAAATCCTTTTAACAAGTGACTCCTAACAAAAATAATCCAGAAAATATTACAGATGCAATTACTTATTCTTTTATTTCTTGCAACTGTAAACTATTTGGTAGTGTACCTCACTCTGCAGGGCACTGCTCTCCATTTGCTTCTGTTTCAGTGCTACCATGACTTGGTCTCTCTCTTGCTGAAAAGTAACAGCCTTTTCCTGCATTGATTTAACTTCATTTAACAGTTGATTCAATTCTCCTGTCTTGCCCTGTTGAAGACACAAACAAGCATTTCAAACGCGGCAAATAGTTTTACCAAAGGAGACACAGTATTTGCCCAGAAGAGCGTAAAGACAATACTGACATAACAAGAAAAAGGGCAGGACACCCATGGCCCTGCAGCATAGAAAAACATTCAGGGAAAATATTATTTTGAAGTGATTTCACTCACATGTTGCAAGACAACGTAGAAGTTACAGCTAAAAGACACTACACAGATGCATTGTTTCAAATGCCGTGAGCAAACAGGTACCTACCTACCTACCTTCTGAGGAAAGACATGTATTATGTACATACTGTCTCAGACATTTGCATACTTGAAAATGTCACTTTTCCCGCAGTGTTTGGAATCTATTTTCTCTGATACCTATTTATTAGGCCATGTACATGTAAACCATCAGCCTAAGGAGGTCAACTTGTCTGAACTTCAGAAGACTAAACACATGAAGAAATCTTTAAAAAGAAATCATAAGGTGACCTCACTCCCAAAGATTAGCCTTCAATGAACCACAGCAACGTCCATCCCGTTTTCAGATGTCAAATTGCAATGAATAATGTTCCTACTTACATGCAATTTACTACAACTTTACATCAGCATATAAAGGAGTGACACAGTATGTCCGTTACACAGAACTCGCATGTATACATGAATGCATTTTCAGCTATTTGAACCTTTTCGGCATGCTCTTTACCTTTTGTCTCATACGTTGTTTTGAAAGCAGTTACTTTTATTCAATATGTTGGGTAAAAGTAACCCAACCTTTGTTTTCATCACTTATAAGCTTCAATTATTTGTTTTCATTAATCAAACTAAATATAGTAAAATTTGTTCTGTAGCAGAATCATAAACTTGCAGGCAAACCTTCTCTTTTTATGTCGTGTTATCTTCTGACATGCACGCAAAATACAAACTGTTTGAATACTCTTTTCTCTAATTCTCCATGGCAAACACAAAGCATGTAACAGGAACTTCTCAGATTTGTGCAAGAAAAATGCCCAGACAAATGTTCCATGCCCGTTAAACTGAAAGCCTAAGATATCAGTGAGTGGAAGTACGTAGGCCAAGGACACACAACACAGAGAACCTAGCCAGACAATGCAGATTTCCAGGAGTTAGAACAAAAAAAAAAACAAAAAACAAAAAACTGTGACAGCATGAATTCATAAAGTATTAGGGTATTTTATACAGGCAAGACTGATGGACATAAGCCCCAATGGCAATTCAAAGCTATTTTTTCACAATGTAATTGTACTTGAAGACAATAAAACTTCTCACTGTAATTCTATAGTATTTCTTTAGTAGAGGTTTCCCTATCCTGTTCTATGAGCAGAGCTAAACATCTGTCCTAAATCAAACTTCTCAAAAAAAAAAAAAATCCTAGTTTTTCACATACATTATGTCAAAGTTGAGATTTCCAAATGATAAAAGACATAGATGTTATATGTAATTTGTATTTTGCTTTTCCAATCACATTACATTGCAGATTTAGTTGCTAGTTTGAAAATGCTTCAAAGAAATGTGAGGGTGGTGAGACACTGAAACAGGTTGCCCAGAGAAGTTGTGGATGTCCTGTTCCTGGAAGTGTTCAAGGACAGGTTGGATGAGGCTTTGAGCAATCTGATGTAGTGAAAGGTGTCCCTGCCCATGGCAGGGAGGTTGGAATTAAGATGATCTTTGAGGTCCATTCCAACCCAACCCTTTCTATGAAGTTTTTTATTATGATTATAGCAGGGAAAAAAAAATAATGCCGAGTTACTTAAGAAAGGTTTGCATAAATACCATTCTGTGATAGTGGGCAATGCTCTTAACTTTTGAAAATGAAAAAAGATGCTAAAGGCAACGGGGAGAATAAGAATAGCATGCATGGAGGGGGACAAACGTAAGAGAAGATTGGAGAATGGTGATCAGAACCACCAAGATGAAGAGAACGGGGACCTGGACAGTACAGTGGAAAGAAATAAAATTATCTGTTTGGAATTAATTACCAGAAAAGACTGCCCACTAGGACATATTCACTTTCAGAGCCTACAAAGTAAAACAAAAATATCTACATCCTGGAGTTCTGTTGTCAAGTGTTTGTCAAAACTACAGGAAGACTTTTGCACTGTACTTAACACCTATTTCTCAAAGAGAAATGGCAATTCACACATTACCTTGCTAACCCAGCAGCAGCAGTTCATACAACAAGCTGTTGACCTGTGTATCAACAATGTCACAGAATTCTTTGCTCTTAAAAAGATTATTCCTGAAATTACATTATGCAATAACTAAAAATCCACTGCAACTTTTCTCTGAACATGTGCTTTGAAAAAAGTATCAATTTTCCCATATGTCAAATTGTAGAGAAGAAATCATTAATTTAGCTTGTCTAATCCTTTTTTTTTCCCCTCCCCCAGTGGAGTTTCTCCAGCCGTAAAAGAAAGATACATAAAGCCATTCATCTCACAGGGATGTTGTGAAGCATCAACATTGTAATGACAAACACTAGAGGAAATCATATTGGAAAATCAGTCCTGCTGGCCAACTCTGCAGAAACCAAAAATAACATAGTGCACTTAATGAACAACAAGGTCAAAGCAAAATATTAAGCAGCCGGATCAGTAAACGAGCAATTTCCAAATAAATGAAAAAATCTAGTTTATGGCTGCACAATTAACAGATAACACTGTAAACCACTTGCCTGCTGACTTTCAGTTTCTTAACTTTGCAGGGAGAGGGTTTTTGTTGTAGTGCAATGCAGAAAGGAGTCACAAATGGATTTCAGGCAAACACTTGATGGCTACATACACACAAAAATGCATTACCATGTGACTAATTTTAAAAGATATTCATAAATATGAATGCACATACCTGTTCTTTTTCTTTCAACAGCTTCTCAAAAGCAAGAGCTTTCTCCTTCATTGAGTGAGACTCAAACTCTTTTTCTTTCAGCATCATTGAAAATTGCATATTAGTCTCCTGAAGTGCCCGGAATTCTGTTTCTTTTTCCCTACACCTTGCAACTATTTTTTCATTTTCTTCTTTCAGTTTTCGAATATCCATTTCTAAAATTAAATTTCTTTCTTTAAGATTAGTCACAGCTTGCTTCAAAAGTTCATTTTCATTTTCTTTGTTACTAAGATTTTCACTCACAGAAAGTAACTGATCACTTTTAGATTTAATTAATATGTCTTTTTCCCTAAGTGATTTCTGTAAGACATCATGTTTTTCTTTGATCTGCCTCATCTCTGACTCAGTCCCTTCTTGACTCTTTCTTTCAATCTCTGATGCTGCAGCCACAGAATCAGATAATCGTTGATTGTTTTCCTGAAGAGTCCTAATAGTTGAATCTTTTTCTTGCAACTTTTTTTTCAGTTGTTCCAACTCCTTTTGAAGGAGTTTAAACTCATCACTGAGTACTTCAGGAGCACTGTATTGAACACCTGAAAGCTGTGAAACGGTGGAAGATGTTGCCACAGATGGTGTTACCAAATCAAGTTTACTGAGGAGAAGATCTTTGGTGTTATGAAGCTGTCCTATGCTGTGTTGAACTTGGGCTAATTCCTGACTAAAACTTTTCAGCTTTTTCTCATTCTGTTCGTAACTCTGAATCAAGCCATTGTAGTCTACCTGCAACTTGAAATTACTATCGCTTTCAACCGAAATTTGTGCCTGAAGCTTGTGTAACTCTTCCTGGAGGTGAGCTGACTCATGCTGCATGTTCTGAACTGTGGTTATTACCTGTTGCTTCCACTCTTCCATCTTCTTTACTTGCTGTTTTAGTTTATCACGCTCTTGTAGAAGTTTCTCAAACTGGTTACTGTTAACACCACCTGACCCATTATCAGTACCTGTACTGGATGTCTGCAAGACAGTTAATAAGGTTTGGCATTTTTGACTTAGAGCATCTATTTCAATATCTTTCTCTCGAATGATACGGGATAAATTCTGAATAGTTTCTCTAGACATGTCTTGACTGCTGTTTTCAGATCGATTACATAACTTCTGATTCTCCTCTTGCAACCTTACCAAAGCTGCTTCTTTAGCAGCGACCATATCCATGATATTACGATACTCTGTTTTTAACTGACTGTTTTCTCTTGTCTTTTCACTTAGAACTGCTAGTACTTGTTCTCTTTCCCTAAGATAAGCTTGCAGCTGCTGCTGAAGACAAAGAACATCCTGCCTGTAGGAAGCTGAGGAAACTCTAGCATTGAGAGCTTGTATTTCTAAATCCTTCTCTTGAATGATCCGAGTAAGTTTGCCAACTTCATCCTTAGACAACTGATCAATTTGCTGACTTAGGGAAACGTTCTTTTCATTCAGAAGCTTAATCTCCATCTCTCTTTCTTTGATACCTTTTACCAGTCTTTGAATTTCAGCTTTAGATAAGTCATGTTTTTCATTTCCGTTTTCTCTATTAAGAGTTTGAACTTTGGTTTCCTGAAAAAGATCAGAGGAATCAGTCTGAATAATCTGTCTCTCTTTGTGCAGTTGAGTTTTAATCTGTTCAATTGTTTTCTGCAAATTTTTAATTTCCTCATCTTTCTCTAAAGAAAGTCTTTCATGTGTAACATTCATTTGCTCACACTGAAATTTAGACTCATCTATTTCCTTTCTTTGCTCCTGCAAAGACTGCTGAAGTTGCGCTGTTGTTTGATTCTGATCTTCTATTGTTTTTTTGTGAACTTCTATTTCTTCTTCAAGATTACTCTTTATCACTTTTAACTGCGTTACCTCACTTTCAAGTTCAATAATTATATCTAGAGTTTTAGGCTCAACCACGGGCGTAGATCTACTTTGCTGATCTTTAAGGCGTTCAATTTCTTCTTTCAAATGATTATTTTCTTCCTTCATTACTGCAAGACTTCTGTCTTTTTCCTCCAAGTTCTGTTTTAAGACATCCTGCGTTTTTGAAACTCTCATATATTCCTCAAGTTCTTGCTTCACCTGTAAGGCTTGATTTTTAAATTTTTCAATAAATATCTCTTTTTCTTTTATGAGTTCTGTCAACTGCTTTTGTCCTCCTAAGCTAGTAGTCAACATCTCTTTTGTTTCTTGATGGTCAATTTCCATCTGCTCAATGCTCCTTTTAAGTTCAGCAATCTTGAAGTCTTTCTCTTGATTTAGTTTAACTAGGCGCTCATGTTCAAGCTGCAAAGCAGTGGTATCCATACTACGTGCATTTGATAATTCCTCAATAGTTTGCTTATACTTATGTGCTTGTTCCAAAAGCCTCTTTTCTGTCTGGCTTAATTCGGTCTCTAATTGCCTTTTTTCCATTTTCAAAGCCTCCACAACACTGTCTTTTTCCAAGTAAACTTTCTTTTTCTCAGCAACAGCATCACTTAATTCTTGTTTTAGTTCTTCAATGGTTGCTATCAGCTTTCCATTTTCTGTTCTGAGATCAGACAGAGATTTCTCTAAGTCTTCATTTAGTTGTCTATTTTCTGAAATGTCATTCTGTAGTTTTGCAATTTCTACTTCTCTTTCTTTCAGAATCAGATCTTGACAAGTGTAGCTAGATTCCTGATTATTTTTTTCTTTTAACGTGCTCAAGGATACAGAAAGTTCCTCCTCTTTTTCTTTTAGTCTCTGTTGCAATTCTCCAATTTCTTTTTTATTATGCAAATTAGAGTCCTGGGATTTCCTTAATTGTTCCTGAAGATCTTTAATATTATCTTGAAGCTGCTGCTTACTTATATGCAAATCGTTAAGTGTATATGAACACTGGGTTAGTTTTTCTTTCTGACTATCTAACTCCTTAATAGTTTCCATCTTTTCAATTTCTAATTCTGATACTTTCTTTCTTTCAAAATCTATGTCAAATTTCAGCTGTTTGATTATACTTTCAGTTTCTGTGTGTTGTTTTGACAGCTGCTCTTTCAGTGTAATCATATGCTGAAATGAATACAAACAAGAATTCATTAGGAGAGAACCAGCCAAACTATGCATTTTATTCATTTTTATCCTCTGAATAATAAAAAAAGTAATCAAGAGCAAACAAAAACATTTCCTAGTTGCCAACATTAAGTTGGCAAGCAGTATCAACAAGTCAATATTAAATTAATGAAAACCAAATATTAAATTGGGATAGATTACATTTCACTACAAACAAGAACACCATCTCTTTCTAAAGAAGTCTAACTACTTAAATCAAGGAATAAAAAGAGAACTACCTAAGAAAAAGAACTGTCAGAATTTGTCAGGGCAGTTGGAATGGGTATGCAGCAAACACCCATTACTTAAAAACAGGAAGGTACTAAATTTAAAGTAAGAAAACACAGAAGTGAATGCACATCTGTATATTTTGTTTTCAATTTCTTGTTTAAGTTTATTTTTCAAACATACTCACTGAGATTCATTTCATAGGAAAACACTTTAAATGTTCAATTCCATAAAGTAAACCAATATTGAAAACACATGGTTTGCAAATATATGTTTACAGGTCAAATATATCAGAACAGTGACAAAAATGTATCATTCTATTTTTATTACATATAATCGGTGACACTTTTCCCTCCACAAATGCTCGAATTATGAAGAACTTGTAATAAAGTAACTTATTTACTGAACATAATTAAAAATAATGAAAGGAAAAGAAAAGAAGTTTTAAAAAACATTCATGTTATGCCTACTGTCACGAAACAAAGGTCAAAATACCAGCAGGATAAAAAACGTCAAGTGTCTTACTAGGAAAAAATCAAGTCGTATTTAACTGGACTTCAGAAAATATAATCGCTTACAGATAGCTGGCATGCCATTTCATTTCCTTGTCCATAACAAGTGTGTTTCTTCCACTTCAGAATTTCACATTTAAATGGTAGATATGGAGAAACATTGGCCCAATGCTATTTTTGATAACTTGTATTTCTCTGCTATCTATGTTCAAAGATCAACTTAAAAGATAAACACACATGTACACAAATCTAAACATTTATTTTAGCAGTTCAATAATTAGTTGTAATTATTTATTACCTGAGTAGCTTCTTGATTCTGCTTGTCTAGTTCTTCCAAGTCCGCTATTAATGCTTCTCTTTCAGCAATACTTTCATTTAATTCATGTTCTTTCCTTTCCAAATCTTGTCTTAACTGACTTAATTCTGAATTCTGATCCTCAGTATACGCAGGAAGAATTTTCTCATTTTTATGTTGTGCACTTGTCAGGTCCTTCTCAAGTCTCTCCTTAAGTTAAAAAAAAATATTCTAAATACTAAACAGTTTATAAATTTCAGTAATACAAAGTCTAGATTTGAAATGGTTTCTTTTTGCCCCCTCAACAAGTAAAAGCAAAGCATACATTTTAATGTTTATCCCTGTTCCTTGCAGGGGGGTTGGACTAGATGACCTTTGAAGGTCCCTTCCAGCCCTAACCATTCTATGATTCTATGATTCTAATGTTAGCATCTCCAAGCCTACAGGACTATTATCCCAGTTAAAAATTCTTCATTGTGAAGTATTCAACTCTACCATTCATACATACACATTTATTTTCTCATCACTAAGTTCAGGAGTGCAGTTTAGAACCTTCTGCACAAAAAGCCATGGTCTGACAAGCAAAGTTATATCCACCTCTGAGATATGGATCCACAGCTAAAATAGACTATTACATCTCCAAGAAATATCATAAACATGTAGCATGCTGCCCAGTGAGATAGCAAGTTTTAAATAAGGACATCTCAACAATATCGTGAAGAAAAACCATCATGGAAACTCTTGAATGTAAGCAAAACACAGAAGACCTCAGTTGAAAAATACTACTGGCTACGAAGTAATCGAAATCAAACCTCTCACGCCTGAGTTTATAAAGGATTAAGTCAACTTTGCCAAAAACTAAAGTTGTGTTCTAGAGAAACTGTATGTTCCACTGCTTAACTTCATCAGTAAGGTGGTGTCCTGGTTTTAGCTGGGACAGAGTTAGCTCTTCTTTTTAGCAGCTAGAAGAGCTCCGTGTTTTGGTTTTACTCAGAGGCTCGCTCTGAGAAGAATGTTGATAGCAAGCTGATGTTTGTAGTTGGCCAAGGACTTTTCAGTGTGCCATGTCCTGGCCGAAGTGCAGAAGCACAGCGGGATAAGGGGGGAGCATAGCCGGGACAAGGGGGCCATGATTCCCCTTGTGATTTGTGGTGGAACTTAAGATTGAGGGCCAAACTGGCCAATTAGTATTCCATATCATGCAGCGTCATGCCCAGTATAAAAGTGAGGGTCAGCCGGACAGAAGGGCTTTTTTTGCACTTTGGCTCTTTCGCCGCTTCTGCTCTTTTGCGCTTGCTGCGTTTTCACTCTATTGCTTTTTCTCCCCCCTCTCTCTCCCAGTACTCCCACTCTCGGAGCACTCTCTCTCTCTCTCTCTCCCCCTCTCTATTTCGGGGCCTCGCGTTCGTCTGGGATTGCAGCTTCAGGACGAGACGGGCTTCACATACGAGGGGGTGGTGAGCATCTACCCTGTGTATTAAATCATCTGTATTAAATTGTTCTTATCTCAACCCACGGGTTTCCCATTTATCCTTTAATTCTCTCCCTCATCCCTGGGGCTGGGGGAGGGTGAGTGAACGACTGGGGTGGCGGGGGGGGGTAGGGTTTGGTTGCTGGAGCGGCCTAACCCACAACAGGTGGAATGTAGTATTATTTAGAGTACTACATGGAAGAAGAGAAACACTTTATAACTGATAACAGTGTCAAAACTGAAACATGCCGAAGTAGAAGAGGGGAAAAATGACAAATTTGACAGAATGTACTATTAATACTTTAAAAACGTATGTTACAGCAGCCTAAGTAGCAACGGAATAGGTGGAACTCCACTAGTTTTCTTGAACAGAGTACGTTGTGGAGTTTCCCAAGTCAAAACGTACCATTTCTATCAATTCTACATGTAATTATAGAACTAATCTACAATTATTTCTTTGATTACAAAGTGGAAGTGTGAATGCTCTAAAAAATGTATAGTGCCAGACCATTTGTTTTCCATCAGTCACTATTGTTATGAACTTTTTTATTGGCTTAATTTAGAAATTGCTTTACCTGATTTAAACTTGAAAGTCTTGCTATTTCATTTTCTGCTTCTATACAGGAAAACAACAACAAAAAAGATAATTTTACTACTTCCCAAACAACAATAAAAATAAATAATTCTCCCACCTCGCCACAACTGAACTCTATCACTCAGAAGAAGTTTCACAGTATTTTGTGATGATGAGCATCAGTGCTATAAAAGATTCAATTCTACCATCAATCACCACCACTAGAGCATTACTTTTACAACTGAGACCACATTAGGAGGACTTTGGTACTACAGCGTATCAGTTATGCAATATTAAAAGATTTTACACTTCTTAAACAGATATGTTTCAGTATTTCTTTAAGAAGATACTAGCAACAGAAGACTGCCTTGACACAAAAAGAATTTAAACAAACAACTTCTGTTGAGGTTTACTTACTTTTACAGAAAGAAAGAAGACATGATTACTCACCTGGCAGACATGATTACTCACCTAATCAAAAATCTCTACAATAATCACGCTAATTCTGCCTCCTTTTCTACTTAACTTTACCTCAATGGACAACCCTTTTCTAAAGCAGCAACTTTTAAAAGTTACATATTCTCATATTCAGTTCCAAATTCTTAAAATAAATTCTGAGCACTGAAAACCTGTGAAGATCTATTGTTAAATAAAAAAATAATGATTAAATAATAATCATCATTGTACCTAACAGTGCTTGCTGTAGTCTGACAACATCTTCTGGTAGTGATGTCTTTGATTGGAGCATCTTCTCCTGCTCTTTCAGGAGAGCACCTTGCTCTGCAACAGAACTTTGAAGCATACTGAAGTCAGATTTAAGATTTTCATATTCTTGCGTTATTTGGATTTTTTCTACCTTTGCCAATTCTTGCTCTTCCAGAAGAATTTTGTTTTCTTCTTTGGCAGAAGATAATTCACAATTTAATTTTCTTATTTCATCCTCTAAGTCCTTTACAACCTTCAACTCTTCTACTTTTCCTCCTTCTAGACTCTGAGCATTTCTCTTCTGTTCACTAACTTTAGAGTTATCCATGGCATCAGTGCTCACACCATCTAAAAAGCAAAAAAGATTGTTTGCAATATTAACCAAAACTGGCACTTTGGATCTTTTGCTTCAGAGTCTCTTTTTCCAGGCCTTCTCCTGACAGAAGGAGACAGTCTAAACGGAAGACATGACCATCATCAATAGAAAGCGTACTTAAATAGAATTAATATTTGAAGCCATGCTATATATATTGCTGATTTGATAAGCAGCTTTTCAAATTCTTACACATCCCTGGCAAGAAGTAATTTTAAAAGGTGTTACAAGACACACATTGTTCACAATTTAACTAAAATACACTTGACTCCCATCTCTCTTGGTGGGGAGATGACAGAACCTAATTTATCAGGATTTAGAGTCTCTCAATTTTCTAAGAATAATTTATCAAACCCCATCTGATTCAGCCTGATGCAAAATCCCTGTTTATAATTTAATTAACTACATTTCAAAGGTTTGCTGAATGGTTATTATAGAGAATAATTTACTACAAATTGGTACATCATTTGCTAAATGATGCACAAAGTTTTTCACCTAAAGATCTTGTTTTTCAGAATTGATGATTTTATAGATCAACCGTACTATCATGACATTCATAGCTCTGTACAATCCCTGCAATGTAATTTCCAGGTAAACTAAAAAGAATAAAAAGGCACAATCAAAAACGTACAGAAATAAAAGTTAAATGAAAGCACGCTGCTTGTGAATTCATTTCAGTGTAAGCTCAAACATTTCCCTCTGCCCTAGTCTGTATTACGTTGTCAAACGGAACCAACAAAATTAAAATATAAAATACTCTAATTCTTCAAAAGTTGTGAGCAGTATTTATTTTTACAGATAACTTGTAATGCAAAAGATACAAGTGTCCTGCCTTTGACTTCATTAAATCAGATCTGCTGGTATACGTATGTGAAGTATATATACAGGACATGCAGTAAAAGACAGATTGCATCTTCACAGGCATATGATTTTAAGAAATAAATTCCCTATCAATACTAGCTTAGAAATAAAGAGATTGTGAAAATATTTCCCTTATTTCCAAGAATAAGGAAATATTATAAGGAAAGTATAAGGAAATATACTCTTTCCAAAAGGAGAGTATACATTCTTTGAAAGTCAGAGTTTTAATAGATAATAAAATAAGAGGTTTACAGGCAAATCTTACATATTTGTGCAAAGAAGCCCCTAAAAGAAATCTAACTGATATGAATATTTTTATAGAATGTGAAATATCTACAAGACAACAAAAAGCTCCTTGTGAGAACTACTGAGTTTCTCCTACAATCTCGTCACGTCACTGCTAGGCATGATTCTTATGGCAATCTTTGAGCTTTTGTCAAGCAACCCAATTGGCACACAGTACTTCTCACCAAAATTATTTTTGTGCTGAGATTTTCTCATCTTCAACTTTGTATATCTTCTCCACACCTATATTCAGTCTTAGTTTAAAAAAAACAGGAAGTGTAGAATTTAGAGCACTACATTTGATAAGCATAGAAAACGACCCTCTCGACTGATATGTGCCAGAAGGTGAAATGCTATCATTCCAGTGTTCCAGCCAACCACAGTGAAAGTAAGGCATGCACACGTCTTAAACATGAATCTGAACTAAAGCTGAAATCCAAATTCCTGAACATCATGTATTTGATATCTGTTGCACTGTTACAGACATATTTGATGCTTCAACCCAGATTCACTGTACACTAAATAAAAAAGAAAGCACATGGTAATAAATACCTTGCTGTAACTGATTCTCAAGTTCTTCGATTCGCTCTTCGTATTCACTCAGCTCTTCTCGGTGTCGACGACTTATCTCTATGAGCTTTTGCCTGTGGGCGTCCTGCAACACTGAAAGTTCATGTTGGTGTTCATCTATTTCTTGACTTAAACTCTGTTTGAGCTCCTAAAAACATCATCAGAGAAACAGAATGGTAAAATACAGTACGGAAGCTTAAGAAAGAAAAAATACAAAAGAAAGAAAAAAGTTTTCCCTAGTAAAATTGAAGGATTTATTAGAGAATTTCTCACAGAAGAGTTCAAGTTTCTTGGCTTTTGTTGTTTTGGGTTTTTTAAAACATGTTAAAAGACATTCCTTTTAAAAATATGTTTACACAAACAGTATGCGCCACACAACAGCAAACACTAAACCAACGCAGAGAGATTACAACTCTTCATAGGAAGTGGATACACTGGGACGTATTTCTAGTAACTTCCAAGGATGACATGCAAATCTGTATTTTGCATCTTCAATGAAAAATGGGAAGATGCTTCTGAGAAGGGAGAAGTTATTTTGGGTATCTAAATTTCAATTCCATAAGTCATCAACAGCTTCTGAAAGTGATCTGCCTCAAATACTTTTAAGCTTCTGTACCATCATCAAATCATATAAATACCCTTCCTCAGAATAACTGACTGTTTTTAAATACAGCACAGCTACGTTTCAGTCAGCAGTACAATTACACGCCCACATACGTTTTCAATAGATTAAAATGTCAGTGCTACTGTTGTAAATATTTTAACTACAGTCACAAGTCATGTGACTATACACAAAAACATCAAGAATAAAGCATAAGAGAAGACTAGTTTGTCAAAGTTGTCATCCTACCTTAACAGTATTTTGCAGTTTGCATATTTCATTTTGTTCAGCATCATTTGTCCCTTGCACTTTCGAAGACTGAGGAAAAAAAAAAAAAAAAATCACATATCCACATGAAAATTGTGATAAATACATGCATTTTTCCCAGAAGCACTTCCTCTGTTGATACTCAAAAGTAGAAAACAACAAAGCTAATGTGAAGCAAAATTCGAATCTACAATAACTTTGATCAAAAAAAGACATTTTAACGGAAACATTTTAATTTTCTATGGATCTTTTTTACTATTGCATGCAAATGTGTAGAAGTTTGGGGTGGGGGCGTTACTGCACCGAATAAGACAACAGGGTTGCTTAATTTTACTTGAATATTTCCACATGGGAAAAGTATACCTCTGAAATCAGGCTATAGCTTGAAAAATGATGACTCACATCAACAACAGCTTGAAAGATTATATCCTTTGTTGTCTCAGCAGACCATAAATTACAGCTGACACATCAAGGACCGAGAGAAGAGTAAGTAAGAACAGTATGCAAGTATTCAGCTATCGTTTTGAACAGTACTGTGCTGTGAATAAATAACATCACAGCCAGGAAGAGGAAAAGTCTTTTTCTAAAGTCTGCACAAAATTGAAACCCTGAAGTAGTATTCTAGGCGAATGTTGACGAAACCCTTTTCCTAACTTGAAAAATCATGCATAAAAGCATCACGAAAAAGCATGTGGAAGTTAGTCATTGAATGTGTCTCTAGTCACATGACGGCAAGAGAATAACTAAAAGATCATCAGGTTTCAGCTTTTCCATCAAACCATGTTGCTTCTAGAAACTGTACAGCATTGACTTTCAAAAGACTCACTTCAAAAAAACACCAAATGCAGTGAAAACACTAATGTGGAGGAGCGAGGGGAGGGTAAGATAAAAGGGAACCACTCACCAGTGCAATCTGCTTCCAGTGGTCAACCTCAGATTCAAGCCTAGAAACTTCATTGGACAATTTGTTTATTTCTCGTTGTGACCAGATTATATCTCCAAAATCCAGGTCATCTCCTTCAAAGCCTGAGGAATGTCTGACCACTGGAACATAGGAAGCTGATGCAGCAGCTGGTGGCAAAACACCAGCTCCTAACTGTGCCGACTGAGCAGCCGTCTGTACCTTCTGCAGTTGTTCCTGTAGTGCGTTCTGTCTAGCTTTTAGATGGCTGATTTCCACCTGAATATACAGAACACAATGCATTGTTTCAAAAAGAACACCACCAAAATACACTCCACTTTACCCCTCCTGGCCTTACGAAAGGTGAACCAACCAAACACCCCCCCATCCAGCATAAATTACTGGTCACTTTCAGTAAAAAGAAGAGGAAGAAAACCCCAAACACTCTCCTAATGGAGAAAAGCAGTCTTAGCTGATGTTTTACAAAGCACCTCACACAAGGACACATACTAAAAGTTTTAACAGTTTTCAGTTAAGTAAAACTGTTTGCTGATTTTTGCAGCAAGATGTTTAAACAGGGTATTCAGATGTGAAAATTAAGCAATATATGATGCTCCCTCGGTTCTTTATAGTACATTTGATTTCTTTTACACTTAACAACTCAATGTATTGAAAATTTACCTATTTACAATAAACTGAAATCAGCTGCATGCAATTTTCTCATAACAACTCTGATATTGTTTAATAAGTAGAATTCTATACATCTCAAAATTCTGCTTCCTCTAGCTCCCACAGGCATTTACAAATAAAGCAGAAATAAAAATCCTTTTGTGTAATTCTAGGCATACTGGCAACTTTCTTCATTTAAAAGGCTATGAAATCTTGTTACAAAATAGGTCATAAAGTTGATGTTTCCATCACAAACGGACACTTCTCAAATTATGAAAGCTAGTTCTCTATAATTGTACACTTTAAAATAAATAATTATGACATCCACAGACAATATAACTGCTCCAAATGAGAATTTGCTCCTGTTGCCTTCCTTAAAGATAAATGAAACAGAAATACAAAGCAGTTTTAAGTGTCCTTTCTCACAGTGATTCCAGTAACAACAGAAATTCTGATACACGCATGACATTCCTGGAGAGTTTTCTCTTGTCTCATGTATCTCCTGACAGTCCTGTTTAAATTATATGATTCACTTAAATATGTGTCTCAGTGTTGACATTAACAAACCAAGAAACCATAACTGTGACCAATACTTCCATTCATAGAGCACAATACATAAGATTATTGAACATACTTACTCAAATATTATATTCCGTATCCTACCTCTTTCTGTTGAAGCTGATTTCGGTACTCTATTGATAACTGCTTTATTTGAAGCTCTGCTGCTTCATGCTTTTCTTCTAAATCACTACAAACTTTTTTCAGTCTCTCGTTCTAGCAAAAATGAGAATGTTGGTAAATTTGAAACACTTCTTACCAAAACAGAAAAGCCTAAGTCTGCTGAACAGTAAAGAAACCAATTAAATTGTACTGACTTCTCATGTTATTTCCCTTAAAACATACAGTAACAGTAACTTCCAAGTGTGGGCCCAAAAATCACATCCATGTTCAAGCTTTCTATTTTTATATGACATGGATGCTACCTCACGTTCAGAAAACAGTTTGTGGTGACCAGAGGTAAATGACAACAAGAAAATTTCAAGGCTGAATTTACATCTTAGCATGGTCCACAGGTGGAATTTAAGAACAACCACTAAGCATGAATCAGAGCTAATATCCATACAGTCAAGTATTCTCTCTCTGACATTGGCCAATAGCAGATGGTAAGACTCTAGAAAAAGGACAAGCAGGAAGAGTTACTTCCCCAAAATACTATCTGAACTTCTCAATGCTCTAGAGGGCTGAAGGCATACGTGAAAGTTGTTGCTTCACAGCCATAAATAAAGTCACAAGACCAACAAGTCCTTTGTAAAAGTACCCAAAGTCACTTTCCAAATGGGCACATAGGATTTCTAAACAGTTTTGGAAGAGCACAAGCCTCCGTAGCTCTGTCAAAATGACCATGCAGTAGGGCAACACAGAGAACTGCATCAGGGAACACACACACTCTGTACTTTGAAGCTTGCTGCAAAAGACATGCTGTTCAACATAACCAGGCATTCTAGATCTGCTTTTATTTATGGTCATATATAAAACACTATAAACCAATTTTAACTCTTTACCAGCTAAAATTTAAGAAAATTTAAAAGACTTTTGCATTTGCAAGCATTTCAGAGCCAAGTCTATTGCAGTCCGAGTCCACATGATAGGCAGGAACAGTGGCAGAGTGCAGCAGTCAGCAAAAGATGAAAACTTGCACCACGTGCATACTGTAAAAAACAAGCATGTCTCTCTAAATGTGATGGTGGTTTGTCACCAAAAAAAGAGCCACATTCTAACACTACTGTCACCCTTGTTTCCAGATTTACCCAAGGACAAGCAATTTCAGTGTAGTATTTCACCTTTACAAGAAACAAATGTTATTTACTGCTTTTAATTACAGTAGCGTTCAAAAACTTCTTACTTCAAACTTTTGTGCGGCATTAATACTTTCTATTTCTCTGAGTCTAGAGTTGGACACATGGAGTTCTGTTGCTGCATCTGAAAGAAAGTGAAAATATTCATGTTTATTAATCTATTTTTAAACTTGTTAGGTAGATGACAGTTAAGACCACAGTCATTAGTAAGTATCTTACTTTAGACTGCTTCAGTGTTCATTCCTAGGTAAATATCAAAAGCTGCTTTTATCAGAACACTGTCAGAATTATTTTTCAGACCAGAGATTCTCTAAACCTATTTTAATTCTCTCTTATCTAGGCTTTAATTCAGATCACAAAACTAACAGAAAAGTAGGGATTTAAGCTTTAAAATAAGGGAAATGAAAAGTTTTTACTTGACTATTTTGTGTCAGTGAATCTGTTTTTCATTTAGAACTTTGCCCCTGACACAACAGTTGTGTGTTTCTCAGTAATTTCGTGTGAAGTTTCAAAACAAGAATTAGTTCCATAAAATACACACAACAGTGACTAAATTTTCAGAAAAAAAAAACAACAAACAAACCCAACAAAACCCACAAAATAACTCACACAACAAAACACCAACTCTTTCCCCCAACAGAGGCACAAAAACCCCATAGGACTCACTTTCATTTACAAAGATGACACAATCTACCATACCAGTTTCTATGGTACAAAAAGCACATAATTCCGTCCCCGGATACTCTTCCGTTAATAATCAACCTTCCTCAAACAGGCAATGTTTACTTCTCCCATGTCCCACTTCTGGGACATAGGCAGAAATACCATATTTGCTTTTATCAATGAGAAATCATCTGAATTGACTATAAAGCAACCTTGACAATTTTTTCAGAATTTGAAATAAATACAATTTTCAAGTAAATACTGCCTTTCATCTTTTCCTATGTGCTGTTTAAAACTGATGCAGCTCAAGCGCTGCAGAGGCAACTATCTACCCATGAAAACTAATAAACTGAAGATGCTGAAGTCTATAATCCACAAACACCATCTTCAGTTCAGATAGCAGTGAAAGCTGTAAATATAAGGGATAATATTAAAAATCGGGAAACATAAGAAAATTTAAAAAAAAAGGAATGTAAGGAACTGCTTGAAAAGTGTTCTTTAGGCCACGTAGTATTTAAAGGTCTTTACAGAAGAGGACTTAGATGCAACCAGATTTTTATACTCTGAAGGTTAGTCACACAGATGCTGCTAGTGGTTCACTAGCAGTTGTTCACTAGCAGTCAAGTACACCTGGAAGTAACTACTGAACATTACCACATCACTTGCACAAACTAAAGCACAAATGCATGAATTGGAATATCTATTTTTCCTTTAGAAAGGCAAAACAAACACACTAGTGATACCTGAAAAACACTAGATGACTGCATGGTTTAGCAGTGTAAAATATGTTTCCAAACTAAACTAATATAGATTTCGAAATTTAAAAAAATCCTAAGCAAGTCTTTGAGTAAAGTGAAAAAAAAGATAACTTTGCAGTTATCAGAATAAATTTCTCTCTTCCAAGCATTTTACCTATATACCAAAAAAACCCCATCCATTTGAGCTCAGTAGTATCAGCTTGCCAACAAGATTTATACAATACTTCCACAACGTTTGCAACTTCACAACTATGAAACATTAATTTCACAGTTAAGATGAGTATTAGTCATCTTATAAGTCATCGTTATATACTCACAAGTATTTAGGTGTCTTAGCTGTTCTTTGTGGTTGCTACTCTTAACACTGTTTTGAAAATGCTCGTTTCCAGAAGTTATAGCTTCAAGATGGTAAACAATACTAGTAGTATTAGCCTATTGACATTTATTACCATGCTATACAATTGCTTTACTAGAAAAATAAAAAATTTTACTCAAAAACGCATAACAAAAACGCATTATTAAAAGCATAAAGAAAAAACTATAGTCTAGAATAAGTTTACTATTACATTATTGAATATCTTATTCTGATGTCTGGGATTTCTTGTTTCGACTTTCTGTTTTAAATATAAATCATCCTAATCCAAATTCACTTGGCTGTAGGAGAATGGTAGAACTCGATAGGTTTCTCTGGGCTCAAGTGAAACAGAAATAACAAAACCATCAGAAACGCTGGACCTTTGCCTGTGTGACACGTCAGACTTGGATCACCCCAGTGGCAGCGGATGCTCTGTACTACGACTACTCCGCAGCTCTGTGAAGCCACCCCAAAAGCAGCTAACCAAACGGAGTTTGACGTCAGCTACGCAAACAGAATGGGAGAGCGCTGTGTGCTTTCGTCAGTCATCAACGCGATGCCTCACGCAATTCCCAAACTTCCCAACACTACGCCCGGAACAGGTTTACCTCTGCTATTATAGCTTGGGAATACGTTTGTTCCTTCTGCAGATCCCGAGGTCGCAGGAGCGGCACCGAAGCCGGCAGCTCTCCCGACAGGCACCGAGCCGCGCTTCCGCGGGACCGCCCGGCGCCCCGCGGCCGGCCGCCGGGCGCAGACCGCGCGGGACGCCGCCGCCGCCGCCCCCTGAGGCAACCGGAGGCCGGCGGGCGGGCTACCTCACGACTCCAGGGCTACCCTAGCAGGCACGCAGCGAACAGACAGCCCCGGCAAGCGTCCGCCGCCCCACATGCCCCCCGCCCGGCGCCTCAGCCCCCCTTACCGCCCACTTCCTCGGCGCCCTCCAGCAGGATGTCCTTGGTGAAGCTGGAGATCTGGCCGGTGAGCGAAGACAGGCTGCCGCCCACCTGCCCCAGGGACTGCCCCAGCCCCGAGCCCAGCCCGCCCAGCCACGACGCCATCGCTGCTGCTCGGAGGGCCTCGCGCCGGGCGGCGGCCGCGGCTGACAGCCGCCTTCCGCGGGCGGAGGGGCGGCCACCTCCTCCCCGCTACACGGTCACGCCTCCTGCTGCGGGCTCAGCAGACGGGGCCCGGCGACCCCTCCGCCAGCACCGCGCGCATCCCCCCGGCACGGCACAGCTCGGCTCAGCGGCTCCTCCCGGCGGCTCCGGCCTCTGCCACCTCGACGCTCGCCATGACACCCCCTCCCGCGACACCATGGACAACGGCCTCAACCGGCTAGAGCGCCCCCACGGCGGATATGACGTGTTCGCAGCAGTGAGGATGCCGGGATAGTGGTGGAGCAGTGCGGGGATGCACCAGCGGGGTTGGTGACGGATGCTGGTGGCTGAGGCAGCATAGCTGACAGGCTTCCCCGCCCGGCAGGCAGCGGGCACGGGGCCGTGGGGCCGCGCGGTTTTAAAACGCGCTTTCTTTGGGAGGAACGAAGCCAAAACCACGGGACTGGTTGAGGTTGAGCTGCTGCCGCCGGGCCCGCCGGTGTGCCTCGCCGGGCGTGTAAAACATAGATCAATCGTGTAAGAGTGAAGCAGGGGGAACCCAGAAGCCGCCAGACGAAGCTGTGCCGGTCGGGCCCGTCCGCCCGCCCGCAGCCCTGGGCGGAGCCCGCCGCGAAGGGGCCGTGACAGCCCGGACCTGTCGGCCGAGCTTGGAGCTGGGCCGGTGACGCCCTGGACTTAGCATGAACGCGAGCCTCATTGCATACACATCCTCGGGTTGTGTGTCATAACAGAGCACGGTCTCCAACTGGAACTAGAATAGAGGCATTTTGTATTTGAATATGGGTTTTCACAAGTTCCTGAAACGCTAGGTCCCTTCTGCTTTGGATGAGGTGGATGCTTGGGTGGATTTCCAGCCACGTTCCTGACACCGGTCCGATTTGAAGTTCTTTCTGGTTTTCATCAAATGAGGTATTTAAAATTATTAAGGACTACAAGGAGTACCACACTGTTTCAGAAAATGCAGTATTAAAACAGTAAGAATGATACTGATATAAAAAATAGCAATGACTGAAATAAAACGCAGAGCAGCTAGCTCATTGCTAGTTTCAAATTAATAATGACATGCAGAGATTAACAATTAAAGCACCACTTCAATGGTAAAATGAAGCTGAGAAGAAAGAGCATTTCACAGGTGAAATCTTAACGTTTTTAGAGAGGAGCTGAGAATGCAGCCGGTACAAAACATGCCGTGGAGTTATAAGCTGACAAACGTTACCTGAAGCCTATGGAAAAACTGCTTGTTGCTTCGCAAACCGTATCTTGCAGAGCCTTGGTGAGGGGGGTTGTAGCTGGCCTGCAATACTGGATTGCCTTTTTGTTTTACTGTCCTCTCACTCAGAGGCAACTTTGAGGTTGGGCATAGCATGTGGTCAAGGAGTTAGAATTTTTGAATGACTTTTATGCCTCAGTCTTCACTGGCAAGAGCTCCAGCTGCACAGCCCAAGTCAGAGAAGGCAAAGGCAGGGACTGGGAGAATGAAGAACTGCCCACTGTAGGAGAAGATCAGGTTCGAGACCATCTAAAGAACCTGAAGGTGGACAAGTCCATGGGACCTGATCAGGTGCATCCATGGGTCCTGAGGGAACTGGCAGATGAAGTTGCTAAGCCACTATCCATCATATTTGAGAAGTCGTGGCAGTCCAGTGAAGTCCCCACCAACTGGAAAAGGGGAAACACAGCCCCCATTTTTAAAAATGGAAAAAAAGGAAGACCCAGGGAACTACAGGCCAGTCAGTCTCACCTCTGTGCCTGGCAAGATCACGGAGTAGATTCTCCTGGCGACTATTCTAAGGAACATGGTAAAAAAAGGTGATCAGTGGCAGCCAACATAGCTTCACAAAGGGCAGGTCATGCCTGACCAATTTAGTGGCCTTCTACAATGAGGTTACAGCGTGGCCTTCAGCTCTGGGGCCCCCAACATAAGGACATGGAGCTGCTGCAGCAGGTCCAGAAGAGGGCCATGAAGATGATCCGAGG
Source organism: Tauraco erythrolophus (assembly GCF_009769465.1). NCBI lineage: Eukaryota > Metazoa > Chordata > Aves > Musophagiformes > Musophagidae > Tauraco > Tauraco erythrolophus. The sequence continues at coordinate 55,269,735 of NC_141470.1, forward strand.
GCTGGAACACCTCTACTATGAAGACAGGCTGAGAGAGTTGGGGCTGTTCAGCCTAAAGAAGAGAAGGCTCCGGGGATACCTTTTAGCAGCCTTCCAGTACCTAAAAGAAGCCTACAGGAAAGCTGGAGAGGGACTTTTGATAAGGGTATATAGTGATAGAACACAGGGTAGTGGCTTTAAACTGAAAGAGGGCAGATTTAGATTAGATATAAGGAAGAAATTGTTCACTCTGAGGGTGGTGAGGCACTGGAACAGGTTGCCCAGAAAAGCTGTGGATGCCCCATCCCTGGAAGTGTTCAAGGCCAGGTTGGATGAGGCTCTGAGCAACCTGGTGTAGTGGAGGGTGTCCCTGCCCATGGCAGGGGTGTTGGAACTAGATGATCTTCAGAGTCCCTTCCAACCCAAACCATTCTTTGATTCTATGAATTTAGAAGTAACAGAAAAAGCTGTCAGGTTCAACAGTTTTCTAAAGAAGATTGCTTTCCCTGTTCTTCAGTAAACATTTTTTCTATCAGATCTATACATTACCAAATTTTAAATATAATAGTATGTTTACACCTTTACAATCAGTCATAATAAAAACAATCATACACTACTTCAAATCCTTTTCTAGCTCAAAAAAAAAACCCCACCAAAAAACAGGCACCAGACTTATAGGAAATATTAATGCTGTGATATTGCATGAAACAAACATGTATCTTAATCGGTTTTGTTAATTTTAACTTAGAACATGAGGTTTAATGGAGATGAAACGTTTACAATGCTCAAAACACCCTATACCATTGTCTGTTTTAACAAACACCATATGGGTCAGGAGGAGCTAAAAGATGTGTCAAACTTTTCCAATGGTATTTGGTTAATTCACTTTAATGAGAAACTGTTAACATTTTTCAAATAAGATGAAGGATGTCCTCCAGACTTTACACAATCTTTAGAGATGATAAAAATATCTCCTATGGTGGTTCATTTTATGATGAAAGCAAGAAGTCAATAACATAGCACAGAGGGCTTTTTTTCCTCACTTTTTTTAATTACCACTCTTGAAAAACTAGAAACTGACTAGTTAGCATTGCAACTCATTTTTTTTGCTGACTGGCTTCACAGAATCACAGAATGTTAATGATTGGAAGGGACCTCAAAGGATCATCTAGTCCAATCCCCCTGCTGGAGCAGACCTAGATTAGATCACACAAGAACGCGTCCAGGTGGGTTTTGAACATCTCCAGAGAAGGAGGCTCCACAACCTCTCTGGGCAGCCTGTCCAGTGTTCTGTTACCCTTACTGGGAAGAAGTTCTTCCTCATGTTTAAGCGGAACCTCCTATGTTCCAGCTTATATCCATTTCCCCTTGTCCTGTCATTGGATGCCACTGAGAAGAGCCTGGCTCCATCCTCATGACAGTCACCCTTTACATATTCATAAACATTAATGAGGTCCCCCCTCAGTCTCCTCTCCTCCAAGCTAAAGAGACCCAGCTCCCTCAGCCTTTCCTCATCAGGGAGATGCTCCACTCCCTTCATCATCTTTGTGGCCCTGTGCTGGACTCTCTCAAGCGGTTCCTTGTTCTTCTTGAACTGAGGGGCGCAGAACTGGACACAATACTCCAGATGTGGCCTCACCAGCATAGTAGAGGGGGAGGAGAACCTCTCTCAACCTGCTAACCACACGCCTTGTAATACACCCCAGGATGCCATTGGCCTTCTTGGCCACAAGGGCACATTGCTGGCTCATGGTCATCCTGCTGTCCATCAGGACCCCCAGGTCCCTTTCCCCCGTGCTGTTCCCCAACAGTTCGGTCCCCAACTGGGGACATGGGGTTGTTCTTACCCAAATGCAAGACTCTACACTTGCCCTTGTTGTATTTAATTAAATTTCTCCCTGCCCAACTCTCCAGCCTGTCCAGGTCTCTCTGAATGGCAGCCCAGCCTTCAGGTGTGTCAGCCACTCCTCCCAGTTTAGTGTCATCAGCAAACTTGCTGACCATGCACTCTATTCCCTCATCCAAGTCATTGATGAATATCTTGAACAGTACTGGTCCCAGTACTGACCCTTGAGGGACTCCACTGGATACAGGCCTCCACTAGACTCTGTCCCATTGACCACTACTCTCTGGCTTCTATCCTTCAGCCAGTCCACAATCCACCTCACTACCCAATCATCCAGACCACACTTCCTCAGTTTAGCTGTGAGGATGCTGTGGGAGACTGTGTCAAATGCTTTACTGAAGTCAAGATAGACCACATCCGCTGCTCTACCATCATCCACCCACTGGGTGATGTCCTCATAAAAGGCTTTCAGTTTTGTCAAGCACGACTTCCCCTTAGTGAAGCCATGTTGACTGCCCCTAATGACCCTCATATCCTTGATGTGCCTAGAGACAGCACCAAGGATAAGTTGTTCCATTATCTTTCCAGGGATGGAGGTGAGGCTGACAACATCTACTGTTGATAAAGGTACACAAAAATAATCCAGTGTACTCTGTGGATTGACTAAGCTACAAAACCACTGCATTGTGCCACAAAAAGAATGTGTGTTCTGGCAGCAAATCAGCAAACATTAGCTTATTTTAAAATTAGAAAGCATACAGGTTTTAAAGATGTAGTGTAACTATAATTAGCACCAACTTTCTTCCCAACAGGAGTGTCTTTACATAAATTTTGGAGTATCAACAGATAAAAAGACATCAGAGATGATGAAACATAAGTTATGAGCAACAGAAGATTACCCCACCGTTAATGTATCTACACATCTGCTACGAAGCCCACTGGTATCAAAGATGAGATTTTAACATTCGGTGATACTACGCCGAATCCACATATAAGGGAAAGCACATACAGAAATACCCAGGTCAAGAGAGAAACATTAGAAGTTATAATCATATTTATTTTAAAAAGTGATATCAAATACAACCATATATATTCGTGCCTATTTGGAGACCATTTTCAAAATGTCAAACAGCACTGCCATTTTCCATTGAAAACAAAGCATTTCAGCTTCATTTCAGCTTTCCTATTTTTTTTAATCTTGTCAGTATTATATACTTTATTATACGCACAAAATAGAGACAAAAATTGTACAGGAATTCAGAGTCAAAGACATGATACTGAAAGCAGAGTCTCGAGATGAAAAATCTATTACTGAAAATGATTTCTAAAATACACAACTATTAGGCAAGAGATGAAAAAAATTATTCCCTTACAAAATCCTAACTCTGCACTGTTTTGTACATATGGAGTTTCATGTAGCAAATGCATGCTTTAAAGACAGTATCAAGGTTTTCCTCTTTTTTTTTTTTCCACAGTAGCATTTAAATATTGCCTCCCTTTCTATTCAAACCTTTTTACAAGTTTCCTCTCCTGAATTCACAAAGTGGCTATCCAGTGGGTGGGATTCTTTAAAAAAAAAAAAAATCCAAGTGTAGTAATCATTATTTGCTTTTCTCAACACAGAAAATAAAGTAAATACATTTTGATTTGGTAAAAGCAGTTGACACATGTACTTTAACATTCTGAAGAACTGTACTTGGGGAAGGTGGTGACTACAGCAGGTTAAGTACTAAAGCCTTCCCTCCATGTCTGAAACACAAATAAGGCAAAATGTGTGTATACGGGTTAGAAAAGTTTATTGCAAAACAGCTCATGCTTTTAAGATGCAAACCTGGATACAACACAAACAAGCTACTCATTTGAAACTACAGAACTGAATATTTCAACTGGGCCAGTTCAAATGTATTAATATGTATTGTTGTTGCTTTAAAAACTGGTTATGTTTATGTAGGGAATGGAAATATGTGTACCTGTTAGACTTCTTTTCCTTTTTTTTTTTTCTCCTTTTAATTTCTGAGTAACTCTGAAGATTTCCCAGGAGTTGTTTGTTCTAAGCAAGACAGTGATGGCTTACCAAGTGAGCAACATAATTTTATATCTAAGCCCTTAAAAAAAGTTTCCACTTAAAATTTTTCTGTTCCTTGTATTCTTTTTTCCGACAGATTTAAAAGTATGTGATTGTAACATGAATGATACTTCTATGTAACTCCGAGTTCTAGAGTTCTCCAATCCCATTCCTCCTAGTATTTCTCAGTAAAAAGGCCACCATGTGTACATTTTCAACAACTGTTTGAAAGAATAACTAAATTCTAGAAAAATTCACAGAAGTTTCAGAACTGTAACACATTCATTTTTAAAAGCCTAATTGTCAGTTTTGTAATAAAGCAGCTTGCAAATGACAATATGTGTCTGAGATACAGGAACAGAACTGCTTACTAGACACATGCAGAAGCTATTTTAAACTCCCCACCATTTTATAGATTTGTAATAGAAACAATAGTCCAACATTAAAACACATTGGAGATTTAACTTTGTATTGGTTATTTTTAAGTAGTCTGCAAAGTAATTAAGTATAAAAAATAGTAAGAGTATATTAGCTGAAAATTACATTTAAACTTGCTGAAGTTGTTTGAAGGTCACAAGGAGCCCAAATGTTGGGAGAGTAAGCCAGTAAGCTAATTGTATCAGATTAGTTTCAAACCCAGAAATACATGAGCATTTAAATAGCTCGTGTTTATACCTGCTGTGCCTAACAGGAATTGCATTCAAGCATGACTGCATTACTATACTTCCTCCTCCTGCTCTCGTTACAAGACCATGAGAATAGTTAATAAAATTATACTTACAGAACTAATTTTGGAAGATATTTAATGTAACTATCACTCACTCCCTCTTCCCCTTTGATTTCTATAGGCAGAAAAAACACAAATTACATGACACAGACCATTCACTGTGAGGAAGACTGTAAAAATCTGTTGGATGAATGAAGTCTGAAATTCCCTCAAATATCATACTGTAATAATAAAAAAATAATAATCAATTTCTGCTCCTTTACAATGGACTTTGACCTAAAGCTACAACATGGGAAAAAACCTTCCGCTTGACATAACAGGTAACACTAGGAATAGGCTCTAAATTAGTAAACGCCGTATGAGCACAGTTTAGCCACACTGAGAACTGTTTATCACTGAAAGAAGGAACACCAAAAAAATGAGACTGGCTTTTTATTGACCATTTCTTGGCAGGTCCACACATTTTCAACTTGAGGTCTGGGTTATAAAGTACGTACTGTCAGCAATTAGTACTAGCCTTTTCCTTTGGTGCAATTAAATTGCTACTGCTTTACTGCTTGACTAGGCAGATACACCTACCTCATCAACCTTGACAATCCTCTGAAAATCAAATTGGTATTGTAGAGTGACAATGTTTTTACACAAAGGAACGCAGTTAGCCCTTTAATGACTGACACGGTGGTGCTTTTCAGGCACTGTTACTTTATATCCCTTACATATTAAAACACTTGGGTGATGAAGTAACTTACAAGGCGACATGAAAGTTCAAATGCAAACCTCCATGCTTTAGTCATAAAAATTATGACTAATTATGTCACAGGTTACAGTTAATGCAATTCAAGGGGCTTAGATTTTATTCTTTTTTAATATAGGGCTGCTATACTATATAGCTATAGAAATAATATCTTTTTATTATATTCTTATAATAGAGGATAAAAGGTCCACATTCCAAGTACTATTACCAAATGGTCAGCCTATACTTATTTATAAAAAGGAGAGTCTTATTTCAGAATCAGTTTATGGCACAATGAAAGAAGGAAAATTAAAGCTGTGGATAACTTACAGACAAGCAAAGAAGTAATTCAGTGCTTTACAGATTCCTGTTTTCAGTTTCATGTAAATTTTAAACTGAAAGCAGAAATTTACATCCTGAAAAATAACAGCATTTCAAAATGGCATATGCACACATGGACTTTTAAAGCCATTTTTTAGCTGTGTTAATTTGAGACATTACAGATACTAATTATAATGTGCATGACAGGATTATTTAAAAAAGACAAAATTTTAAATCAGTTTTTAAAAAGTAATTGCTGTCTCCTGTCAAAATCCATATTGTCTTATACACACCACGGACATTGGTGGAAATTCAACACACAGGTAAGGAAAACAAAATTTAGCCCTAATATGTCTAATATAATAATATCCTAAACTGTCAAGAAACCACTGCTGTAAACAAATCTTTATTGAAAGGTAAGAGCCCTTTCATGTACAGTACTACTTGATGCTGAATGTGTATTTCCATCTAGCTACCACTCATTTCATACTAATTTTAGTTAAATATTAGTATTGTGCAATGATATAACTTTAGAATATTTTGATAAAGAAACGTGGGGTTATCTTTAAAAGATTCTTAGAATGCCTGTGCTAACTGTTAATGAGTTAAGTGGACTACAGCTTACATACTTTATCTACAACATATTTCCATATAATTTATATGTAAACAGAATTTGTATTTCAAGCACCATTTAGGAAAGTGAAATGTATCTCAGTTGTAGCACTCAAGTTGAAAGTTAGGTTTGGTCACCGTGTTACACATTCATCCTGGATATCAAAGCAAATTCCTACAGCCAATAGAATAAGCTCCTTCACATACTTTGCTCCCCAATTTTTCTCAGGATCAGAAATAGCATGATAAAAAATTTTAAGGTGCGTGAATAAAGGCCATTCCTGAAAAAGCTGCAACATTCTGACAGACACTCATGAAAAGCATTTCAGAAAGAACATCCACACAGACATAAATATCCATTCTTCGAAAAGCTACTTGCACAGGGGTCATTTCAGACTGCAGGAATGCACCTTATGTGTGTGGCACTAACTTTATGGCACCTAAATCCCCTCCTCCCTTCTCCTAGACTCAGTTACAGCTCTTTCATACTGAAAGGACAGAATGAAGGGTTGAGCTTGAAGAGGAAACAGAAGAAGTAGAAAAGAAAACCTGTTTAACCCAACTGATTATATGCTATTTTTATAGTGAAAAGAGTGGCTTAATTAGAAAGAGCATAAGAAAACAAAAGCTAATTAAAAAAAAACAAACTAAAGAAGGCAAATTATCAGTCGAAAGTCGACAGGGCAATGCAAAAAAAAAAAACAACCTACTTTGAACATGGATCTGAAAATTTTACAGTTGGAACTGAAAGTAAAACCAGAAGGCGTTAGAAGGTCAGAAGTCACTGAAACATTCAGGAGTACATCATAACAACACACTGAAGATTTTAACTGCAAAGCATGAAATTTATGGATTCATGTTTCTCCTGCAGAATGGGTCATTTCAAAAGTGGACAGCAGGATCGAAAAGCTGATATCAGGTGATTCAAAATAAACAGTTACTCAAAATAAATTATCTAAGATAAACAGAATTTAACTATTTTTCCCATTTTAAATGATTTCTTACAAAGAACTTAGTATTATAAGCACAACTTATTACTTGTATCTATTTTTCCATTAGTACTGAAGGAAATAAGTTGATGCTAGTTTTCGGCACCTTTTGTGTTTCCTATATAATTCTTCAAAACAATTTAAACTTGCTTTTTAAATGCAAGTTTCAGCTGCTACACGTGTCTAACTTTGTTCATGTGAATAGTTTAAGTAATTTTAATACAGCTGCTCTTGTGAACAGATCTTCTGTAGAAGGAGTGCTACAGTTTTCTGAATTAGTGCAATCTTTTTTGTATTTGCAGATTCCCTCTAAACTCTGACCTCCTCCCCATTTCATTCCTGCTTCCAGAACTCTGAAATGAATCCTGCTTGTGCAACATCCACATAGTAAAATTTTAAATGGAGACTTAGTGTTTTGACAGTAAAAGCGAAAAAAAAGTTATGTCATTTTTCCTCCTCTGTACTCAAGTGGTTTCTGACAGATTCCAGAGACATATTCATGGCTGCTTGAAGCATGTCTTCTTCACTCATATCACCTCCTAAAGAAAGTAAATGCATATAAGTTGTAATACATGCACAGAGCTAGTTCTAAACTGTAGTTAAATGCTTTCTTTGTTCCTTTCGTCCACACCCATCTGTTTTCACCCCACCCCCAAAACTGGTTTTGTTGTTTTTTAAAATTGTTGAACATTTTGAAGGAGAACAGATTTAGATTAGATCTTAGGAAGAAATTCTTCAGTACGAGGGTGGTGAGACTTTGAAATAAATTGCCCAGAGAAGCTGTGGATGCCCCCTCCCTGGAGGTGTTCAAGGCCAGGTTGGATGGAGCCTTGAGCAGCCTGATCTAGTTGAGAGGTGTCCCTGCCCATGACAGGGAGGTTGGATTAGATGATCTGAGGTCCCTTCCAGCCTATGCCATTCTATGATTCTATGATTTTGTGCTTAGCTTTCCATCCACAATGGTCAGTTTATAGCAAATAATACGCATTAATTTTAGATCACCAATACTTAACACTGGTAAGGCCTACATACTTATGTTCTATTGAAAACTGGTTCCAGTAATTTTGTCAGATACTACTCCAAGTTTATCACATCCGTCATACAGCTTTAAAAGTCATTTAGAAAACAAATTGTTGGCACAAATCCCATCAAAGATCAAAACTTGTAGTGCTTAAGCTAAACAAAACAACAAAAAGCAAGGCCAGATCTCAAATGGTCTAATAGTATCTGCTCTTCACTTTGAAACAGGATATTGACATTCAAAGCCAAACAGGCTTTTCAATAAAGTGATCCTTTGCTTCACTGCCAAAGAGTAATTGCTGTGATACATAGTCTGAATGGCTGCTGGAGTGAGGAAGTAGGCAGACAAGGAAAGTTAGGAAACAGAGCACGACACAAAGGTGAAAATGACAAATATTTCAGTGACCCAATACCTGGGTCAGCTTCCAGAGTGCTTGAGCTTGGAGTCGGCTTATCATGTAGGTCTGAGGTCTGATCTTGCTGCTGTAGCTGTTGTTGCTGCCTGAAAGGGTTACAAATTTTTAAAAGAAAAACATTAACATCAGTATGAGACCATTATAAGGCCAAGAGTGTGAAGTAGAAGCTCTTTGGTACAATAAGACCCCTGCACCTAAAATCTCTTCAGTTGTTTCACCCTGCTAACCTTCAGACACCTGTCTTCCCAACATTATATTTCAAGCCATATCACTATTTTCCCAAAATTCTGACAATTTGCACTCTCATCCTGTCATGCAATGTCTAACTGCTCCAATCCAAAGCATTTCTCCCTCGTCTTTTTTTCTCCATCACTAGGAGACAGAGATAAGGAAAAGCTACAACAATACCCCAACTATGCATTAAAGTACTCCAGAACAGCAACATAAAACATGATCTAGAATGCTTTCCTGTGATGCACAATAGAGGCATCATTACCACAAGTAAAGTCTTAGAGAAAGAATACTCTTCTTCAGGAGCATAATTACAGAAATTTACAGGATTTCATTTAAAATACTTCTATAACATGTATGTTTTCTTCCTTCACAAGACTGATGTTACATTACTAACAGATGCCCTCTTATTTACAGGTTTCTTTTCTTCATAGGAACCACTTGGGAATAGCAAAATTCAGGTACTGTAAGGAAAATATGTTAAAAGATAAAATTTAAGCTGGACCTCAGTCAGAAACCCATCCATTCCCCAAAAGCACTGAAAAATATGACATGTACTTCCACATGAAGTTTTCTATCAACTACTTTACTTTTCAAAATAGGCTTGTCTTCTCTGTCGCAGCTCTTCTGAAGAAAGGGAGTCTGTCTGACTGGTGTGAGGCGACTGAGGAACATTCTGTGGTAACGAGTCCAAGAACTCACTTCGCCGACTACCTAAAACCAGAACATGCCATATCCTACTAATTACAGTAAAATGAAGTTAGTAAATGAAATACAGCTTAAGAAAATGCCTTCAAACTTGAGAGGAAGAAAGAGACTTGTTCAAGAAATAAGCACTTAGGCTAACTTCACTTGATACTATCTCTCCTTCCTCACCTTAGGACTGTTTCCTTTCCTTCCTGCCACCCTTTACCAATTTGCTCTTCCTTCCTAATGATCAACACTAACATAAAAGTTGCAACTTTTCAAAAAGCAGAAAGGAGATAGCTATAGGAAATTCTGCATTGTCTTTCCATGCCTCAAAGCCAGTCTTTTCAGAGAGCTTGATCTATGTTGGAAAAAGTGGCTGACAAACTGATTTCGGTAGCTGCCTAAAGCATAAGCAACATGGACACTGTAAAATAAATTTAGATGAGCACTGCACCTTGCATGCTGAGTTGAATGGCTCTGCGAAGATCAGCTTCTTCATCTTCCATATCAATTTCCTGCCTACTTAGAGCCAGGGCTCTCTGAAAATTCTCTTCATCTTCATCTAACATGCCTGTTCCATCAAAAGGATGGTTAACTTCTATTGCTTGGTCCGCATCACTTCTGGGTAGCCTGTGAAATGTATACATTTATAGCACAATTCAGATGGAAATGATATTAACTTTTACTGTAAGATTTTTACCCTTTTTTTTACTTTGGAAAAAAAAATTTCTATTTTGAAAACTTGTTATATAAAAAAGCACTTTCGTTTCTAATGTAGTCATTAATGTCACATCATGTAAAAACAAAAATACTGCAACTCTAAACCCATGCACATGTTGACAACCTGTTTGATAAGAAAAATTTCAAAACCAATAAGGCTACAAAAAGCAATAATACACGTTATTCGAACCTACTGCTATTCAGTTACACCAGCAGAAAATAGTGCATGTGGTCTCCTTAGCTTTGATGACCACATCAGAACAACAGATCCTCTGTAACCAATACACATACCGTACACACTTTCCAAGTTACAGTCGAGTAGTTTTATTCCATTAATTTACAGCACCAGTTTACCGTTACTGGAAGTTTACCGTTAATTTACAGCACCGTTACCGTTACCAGTTTACCGTTACCGTTAAAAATGGAAGAAATAATGAATTAATTCCTCTGAAATGCCTTAAGCCTTTTTACTAGTATGCAATTTATTCATTATGAAAATGTGATAAAATTATTATAGAAGTGGTACATTATATGCTTTTACACTGAAATTATTCCAAAAGAGAATCCTGTATGATTTTAAATGAATCCTGTATGATGTAAAATTCAGATATGGGTTTCTACTGATGACAGAATGCACAAGCCAGTCTTAATTATAGATTGATTACTATTAACTAAAGTTTGGTAAGATTTGCTAACTCATTTCACTATAATTGGAAAAATATTGTAATCATGATGTTAAAAATCTGCACTGTACAACACTTATGCACATGGAAAGACTGAATCCTTATTAAGGTAGTTTTCGCCCACTTAAAAATACACCATTTGTATTCTACCAACTTGCTTTTACTGTATGCAACAGCAGTAAGCACGTTGCACTAAAGGTACTTCTAATTATGTCTTAAGGGGGTTGCCTCCATGGAAGCATTAATCACTGAAACCAATCAGACTGGACATAATTAAAATGAAATCTCTATTTACCTTACCTCTGATCTCTTGGCTGTGCTGTCTCTTCTCCAATTAGTTTTGGTCGCTGCATCTGCTGCACCCGAATCATCTGCAACAGCTGATCAGCCTCACAGTCTGGCAGGTCGCCTTTCACTACAAATATGGAATAACCTGAGAAAAATAAATCGTAAGTCTACAGCATTAGGGTGCACACACAGGCACTCTAAAATGCACACTATATGGCACACAATGATGTGCAATTTATTACAATGTAAGGCTCTACCTTTCATTATAAGGACTTGGGATATTGCACTATTTCAATCATAAAACTAAGGGCAGTTAACTGAATATATAAGTTCTAATAAATAATGATTATAACCTACTTTTAATTAATGAGATTTAACATCTGCAAGTTACTATTACCTTCCTGTTGTAATTGAGCCAAGAAAAGTGCAAGATATGTATCTGATATTAGTTCTGGACCCATCAAGAGAGAGTTCAAGTTAAACCACTGTAATTAAGAGAAAAAAAGGTTTGAGAGAACAAATTAGCATAAAGATTACTCGGTAATCCATTTCTGTACATTGTGGTCATTTTCTATGCTGGAATATCCAAATAAATCTAGTAAAATAAGTTATCAAATTAAAAGTCTTTTGAAGCACAATACCTATACTGCTAAAAGTTATCCTTCAAATACTCTTCAGCTAACAAGAGATCTGAAGCTGGGCAATTACTGCATGCTCTCTGCCATTACTGAACACTGGTACCAGGTGAACAGATTTTAAAAAACAAATCGAAATATAATGGTAGAAGAATTATTTCAGATATCATGCTAAAATTCTGCTTAATCGTAGTTTAAATTTCTTCAGAGACTAATCTTCGTAAGCTAATGCTGTATTCTTAAGAAATTAATAGATATAAGAAACCGAAGTTGAATTCTTTCCATGAAATACTTTCATTAAACATGCTGTCTTTAATAACTGGTGATGCTGAAAACTACCATTTACTTCTCTCTGAGATAATTTTTTAATTTAAAAATTAAGAAAAATGAACTCAAATTTAATATGCTGATAGTACAGCATAATATTACAATAGGGGACACTTGAGATAAATACACATAGATCATTTCTAGTTTCCTGAAGAAGACAACTAGTCATTTATACTTCTTCTAGAGAGAAAATATATTCAACATAACAAACTATTCTACCTCTAAAACCCCATACATATTGCAGTCAATCTGAAGAACCTTTTTTATACCATACTTGTTCAATATTACGCAATTTTAACCAGGGAGCACCATTTCAGATAGAATTCTCCTTCCACTATCTCCATTCTCACAAAAACGCATTTATCTACCCAAACTTCCATATATGCAGTCATACACTTGCAGTCAGGCCCATGCTATAATTCACCTGGATTACAGCTAAGTGACCATCTACCATTCTGTCATTCAGTCACTTAATCTGTCAAAAACACTCGTTACCACTAGGAAAGGGTAAGACAACCAACAGTATACAAAAATTGCCTGTAAACATTAACCATACTTTTAAACTAAAGCAGAACAGCAGAGTTTAGTTTGTTTACTCATGGATGATTTTTTTTTTAAATTTTGGGTGGTTTTTTTTTAATCTGGATGACAACACAGGTAGCCACCACTTGCAAAATGAACAAAATGGGTAAAGAGACTCCTGTCCGCTACCATAAAAGCTAAAAGCTTATTTCATTAACATTTCCATGCAAAAAAAAAAAAAACTAGAAAAAAACATAACATCACAACAACTTATGTTACATAAAAGCTTATGCAGTATGATCCAGAACAATAATCATCTACTGAAACAAAACACTGCATCAGTGTTACAAAGGACATGGATGTGACTCGAGTTACTATATACGTACCATATACTTGCATGGCCATCCCTTACCTTTAATAACTATTTCATGCTTATAATACAACTGTTTCAGAAAGATTTTTAAAATAGCGCAAAGCTGTGATTCTACTTTTTCTGATGGAAACTGTTAAATATGAGCAATCATAACTATTAATAAATTTGAAATGTGAAATTTTTTCTTATATCTACTGTCCATTTAAATGAGCAAAATTATTTTTACAATGTCAATAATTTAGTGTATTAAAATAAGTTTGCATTCTATAGGGATCCTAATCCTTGCCTAGGAGTCCCCTCTTCCCGCCCGTAAATTTTCTCTGCTATTTTTCATGCAGAAGAGAAAGAACAGAACTTGAGATGTCACACAGACTCTACCAGAGCTGCAGCTCTCTAGAGGACAGGTTCACTGGGGAATTAATCCTAGGGTCTTTTCCAGGCTAACATTCATAAAAAGCTGTCTGGTGTTTTTGTGACAAACATCCACTTTTTTTTTTTTTTTAAATGGGACACTGTTAAAGCAAATTGCAGCAAAAGCTTGCAAAAGGCCATGGTCTGCTCACAACCACTTTTCCACCCCCGTTTTCAAGTCAATTTTTAAGTAAAAAAAAAAAAGACAATGTCACCTGTTTTCCTAACTTTCGAACTGTAAACCAGTGTTCCTTATAATTACAAATAAATGACTTTTCATTTCTGTAAAAAGAAAAACAAAAGGTATAGATAAAATTAAATACTCTAATATTGGAGTGTACATTAAGTTCTTTTTTAAGACGAATTTAAACTTCTATAATAAAATGTCAGTCATACAACTGTTGATGTTACAGAGTACCCATATTGCTTTTAGAAGGTTTAGGAAGCTGTCAACATTACTGAAACCTCCGTATACCTGTGATGCCACAGATACTGAGATATCATCAAGGCACAGAGGACAGATGCTCCTATACACCCCCAGAAGGACAAAATTAAAGGCAGAGAGGATAATAAAAACATCAGAATGCAACAGACTTTAAAGTAGTAATTTTAAAGAAAGATTTAACTCATAGATCAAGAGTGTTATTTTTCTGTAAAATGAAAGTAGGCTGCAAAGAAAAAAGTCTTACATAGGGTCGATCCCAAGCCTCTGATACTCTGGGCTGTTGAAGAGGATTAGTTCTAAACCCCAAACTTTCAAGGCATTGCTTATAACCTGTCAAAAAATAGCACTTTTCATGAGTCAAACCTAAATTTAAGCAATTAAGAGTCCAATCTAAATTTAAGCAATGCAACCTTCTAAGCTGCTATAAACAATGATACTGTTTTCATAAACTTTAAATTTCAAAACATCAATAGGAAACCTAGAAATCACATTATTTGGAATGCAGCTGTCATGAATCTACATGCAAATATAACATGCATACTATATCTAAGGGGAAGCAACAAAACTAGAATTTAACTGAGATGTGTTAATAAGCTTACTCCCCCAGATAAAGCTGTAACTTCACCTCCCACAGACACTTCATAAGTTGTCATCTCTCTGCTCTCAGTGTACTGCTCTACCCTTCCTTCCCCACAGTAACTATTGGAAATTTTGCACCACCAGATTGTCACAGGGTCAGTCAGGTACATTAGCAAAAACTCTTTTACAATAGCTCTTTAAAGCTGTCTGAAATAACGCTGTAAGAAATTCTAAATTAACAATTGATCTTCCTTTCAGCAAGCCAACTATGTAGCAAGTGAGCAAAGCAATGACAGGACCAAAAAAGTAGAATATGAGGAAGCTTTTTTATTTTTTTAACTTCAATATTGAAGCAGCACAATCAAAAATACAAGAAATGCCAAAACTGTTAACGGTTTTTCACTGAATAGAAACACAGCCATGTCCTGCCATAAGGAAGAGAGGCTCTCAAGGGATTCTAGAACACTGACAAGCACCTCTGAAAGCTCAGGAAACAGCCAAAGGTGCAAAGCATTGCCTACAGCTCTAGTCTAAACACAAGCCCCAATTCGGTGTTCAATACCTTTTTTTGTTGTTGTTCTGGTTTAAGTATTTCTTATTAATTACTTTTCCATTATGGTCCTTTAAAAAAAAAAAAAAAAGAAAAGAAAAAACCCAGCTCTAAAGTGTCTGGAGTGTGTTATAAAAACTGGAATGCAGATATTGCAGCTTTTTCCATTCTGCAGATCACTGTGATAACCCTGAAACCACTGCCAAGGGCTTTACAGCCTATAGTTTGAGAAAACAATCTCACATCTGCTTTTTCACCTGTAGTCTAAGGGAGCCAAGGTCTACACCTGAAGTGCCCATAAGAAGCAACTTAGAAATCAAGCTTATTGCCAGCAGGTGACATTTCACAGTTCAGGACTCCATGCTTTCACTATGTGTTTAAGGGCCCATGAACTGAAGAACTGCAAGTCACTGCTCTTAATGGAAAACACTCTGAAGATTTAGAAGTCCAGCCCTTAATCCCATCAAGCCTAAAAACTAGATGAAAAAGCTTGATGCCATTTAAATTATATGAAAGAACATATACTGCATAAATAGAAATTCTGTTAGCATAGAGCCATGCTTACTTGAATTGAGAAGAATCCACTGTCATCCATATTTACAGAAGGCTGCTGCTCAGTGTGAGGTTGGGAGGGAGAAAAGGGAAAAACGGTGTAAGCATAAAAGGTCAGAAATAATTAAGTTTTGAAAACAAATATAACTGCACATACTTAAAGCAACAACTAAATATACCCTAGTCTGTGAGGCTGATTACAGTGCTCAAATAAGCTTATTAATTAAAAATTCAAACCTTTAAATTAGACATGCTCAGTGCTTAAAGGACAGACAGGCATGGGAACTTCTGTTCCTATCTCTGCCACTGGCTTACAAAAACAAAAGGCAAATTGCTGATCCTCCTCCTCCCCACGCCTGACCATCCTACTTGTAAGATGAAGATAATGTGCCTTTTTGTAGAATTACTGTAAAGCTGTGCTAGTAACACTGGAAAATGCAAAATTTAAGATGCATTAATGAAAAGGCCTATGAATTTCAGAAACTTTAGCACAAGGAAATTAACCTTCTGTAGCTATGCAAGAATAGCAGGTCTGTGCTACATGATATTACATTTCAGAAAAAATATCAAGCAACTTCAAATTAAGAAGATTTTACCTGTAAAAATGTTCTATATTCTTCACTAGACACTCCTCCCTCTGCCATTCTCATTCTTTCTTCCTCATCCAACTGCTGTGCAATAGAGGATAACTCAACAGGACTAAAATATTCCCCTTGTAGCAAATTATTCAGACAGTGCTGAGCACATAATGAGCCTTCTTGCTAACATTGGAAGAGAAAAAAATACCAAAACCAACAAAAAATCAAGTTAATGTTTTACTCTGTAAAATGACTCAACTATTTCATTCAGGCAAACTTCCTGTCGTCCCCACTCACCAAATATGCTGCATATTCTTCGGATGTATTACACTGCAAGCTGTAGAATACAACCCTCCCACCAATTTGATGGGAAAAAAACCAACACTTGTACTACTTCATTTCCTCAAAGGAAATAAATTTCATGTAAAAATATTATTTTTGGAAACACTGTAAAAACTGCCAATGGCCTAATCAAATCACAGAAGGACTCAGCAACCATCAGGACAATGGATTCTATCTTCTTCCAAATCACCACCACATTAAAATGAAACAGTTTAGATGTCTACTTTTCAGCAACACATGTTTTCTGCAACAGATGC
Organism: Tauraco erythrolophus; assembly: GCF_009769465.1. Taxonomy (NCBI): domain Eukaryota; kingdom Metazoa; phylum Chordata; class Aves; order Musophagiformes; family Musophagidae; genus Tauraco; species Tauraco erythrolophus. Next base: position 55,286,626 of record NC_141470.1, read on the forward strand.
TTGCTTTCTTTTTTAACTTTTCTTCCCTGCCAGGTGTGGCTACTGGAAATCTGCTCTCCACATGTGGCTAAAGAAAAGCAGACAGTTAGGGCTCCAGAGAGATTTAAAAGTACACATCTACAGAATTAATTTCCTTCATTTAAGGTTATTCACCCAGTTCCGTTTATAACCAATTTAATTACTACTGAGAAAGGAGATTAGGAGCTGGAGAAGCAGTAAAGCTCATTTTCCACATGAAATTTATGTATAGGAACTAGGTAAAAGCAGCTAATGCTATTGGTTCTAAAATCTTGATGACTACGATGAGGTGACAGAAAAAATAAGTTCAACTCAGCATATTAAACAATGAAAATATTTTTTTGTTGATAAACCATTTAAACAGAAAACATTTCAGATACTTTGGTACATATCCAGCACATTAGAGATAACAGAACTGTAATATCGTATTTTTAGACTGTCAACCCAAATCAAAAATGAGTAAATTAGAAACATGCTACAAAATCATGAATGACAAATTAAAAAATATCTAATCCAAATGTCAGGTTCCATTATTTTCATAAGTGTAAATAAAATACTGCCTTGTTAAAAAACAAACAAACAAAAAACAAACAAAAAAATCAAAACAACCAGATTAGTTTTCCATGAAAAGCAATCTTCCTTTACCAACAACTAGACTACAAGTGCAAGACAAGATTAACATCAGTTTTAAAATCCTGCTTTTCTCTTTTTTTTTTAAATCAGTCCTCATTTTTAGTTACATTAAGAACTCTAATGTGCATGCACTCTATTAAAAACAAAACCGAAACCCCTCAACAAAAGAACACCCCTCCCTCCCTCCCACCAAACCCACAGAAAGTAAGAATACAGGAGCATGCCTTGGAGGAATATTCTTTAAACTTTCATGAAAGCCTTACACAAATCACATGCACAAATCTCCCATGATCTCCCTCAGAGCAGGAACCCTGAAAATTCCTTTACTCCAGATTACAGAATCTTCCTAGGGCTTCATCACTCAATTGAGCAATGAGTTGTTAAAGCTAGACTGGCTGTACAGCCAGGGTCCAACGGAATCCAGAAACCTCCTCCAGCTCACGTCCTTCCCGCAACAACAACCTCAGGACCAAACACCAGCTCCTGTCCCTTCGGGACCACATCCCTGCTGCTGGTTCTATGACAAAACTGTAACAAAAGAACCTGCTCAAGAATCACAGGTTTCCCCACTGGAATTATATGAAATTGATTCAGAAACAAATAGATACTAAAATACCTTTTAAAATTAGTTGTATTACAGATTTAAATCTTAATTTCACTAAAAGGCCTTTTCTGTATTTGTATTAGTTTTATCTTAAAGTAGTAAACACTAATTTTCACTTGCACAACTTGTACATATTAAATACAAAATGCAGAAGAGAAAGTTGATCTTACAGTTTTTAACATACATGAAATTCTTTTTTTTGTTGTTACACAGAATACTGCATCTTTCCATAATCTGAAAACCCCTTGCTGAAACCTATATTGATATAAACTGCTGCCCTGCTTTCAGTGTTTTCAGTCACTTGTATCTCATCAAAGAAAGGGTCAGCTTCTAAGACAGGGGCTCCTTAAGCCCCATCCTTAAATTTTACTTTCTGCAACTGTCATTTTCCTGTTAAAAACACCACATTGCCTAGGTCTTTGTTTTGTGAAGTTCCTTTATAAATACCGTGTTTTTCATGCTTTTTAATTGAAATGTCTGAAGTGTGCAGATTCGAGTGCAGGCATGCATGCAAATGCAGCACTAGATGTTTTACCAGGAACTGAGATAGTGCACTTGATGCAGGGGTGGGGAGGGAATATCCCTTAAGGAAGAATATAGAGATTCAATTAAACTTTCCCTAGAATAATAACAAGACAAAAACATTTGGCACTCCAATTTAAAACAGGCATTTGGGTGTAACTTTGTAACTACATAACTAACTTACCAGGCAGCAGTTATGTTCCACCTGTGAGCCACCCAGGACTGCACCCACCCCACCCCAAACCTGTACCAACTACAAATCACAGTAACCTTATAACTTTGAACGTATTATGCCCTGTCACTTCAATTTCAACAGAGTTTTGTTATTAAATTACAAAGCAACTTAGTAATAAAAAAAGTTATAATTTCATTATGTGATAAGCTAGACAACAGAAAGGTACACTTGGTTTGAATCCATTTTCAAATCTAGACTGGAACTCAAGGTCACTGTAGCAGAGGCCATAACAGCTGAAATCTAACACTCATCCTTTGTACAGCAGCTGCTTCATACCACAAGGCTTGCCAAGTTTTGCTACCCAAACCCAGCTTGAAAGAACATGCCTCAGGTTCCGTGGATTTCGACACAGTATTTTTTTTTTTTTAAGACAGTTATACAGTTATCTTTTTTTATTTGTTAAGTAAACCAACCACCACGAATGACAGCAGGGTCTAAAAACTAGTGTTAACCTTAACACAATAAAGGTGCAAAGACATTAACAAAGTACATGAAAAAAAGACCATTTGAATTGCATTGAAGCATAAATAGCTCATATTTGGGAACGTGGATAAATAAATCACAGCAGTTCATAGCAGCATTTGTCCTCCAAAACAAGAAACACTGTTCAGCAGTGTTCAGCGTCATTCAGACGCACAATGCATGAATCAGGATTTCGTTAACAGGTCTCCTTTTCCCTGCTCTTTACATAACCCCAACCAAGCCCGGCTAGGCGATGTGTCCGAGAGCCCAGAAACAACCCTACGTGCATCTTCATAGTCATTTCTCAGCCACGCGACTTCTTTTTCAAGAAACAGAAGCAGCTGTAGCCTGCAGCTTCCCATACTGGAGATCTAGCTCTGGAGGCCCCAGAAGAGCAGTCACTGTGCGAGAGGAAACGCTGAGGCTCGGCCCTGACCCTCTTTCATCTCCAGGGACATTTCCTCTCCCCGCAGAGCCGGCAGGCCGCGCGGCCCCGAGCTGGGCCGGGCCGCACGCATCAGCACGGCCGCGCGAGAGCCCCAGCTCTCCTCAGACAGGGGAAGCCGGGCCGCTGCTCCATCCGGCCGCCAGAACGCTGCCAGAGAGGGGCGGCCCGGTCCGGCAGGGCGCAGACCAGGCGTGCCCCGTGGGGACCAGGGGCTGCCCCGGCGCCAGCGCAAGGACGGCAGACTCAGCCGCCGCCCCGAACAGAGCTTCTAGCCCAGACGGCCAGTCGACAGGGCAGGCCTCTCCGCGCCGGCCAGCACGGCCCCCGCAAGGAGCAAGACCCTCTCCCAGCCCCTCACTCACCCGCTCGTGGAAGATGGACTCCATGTTTATTGTCAACGGCCAGCACCTCCGCCCCACGTGACCCCCGCAGCCAATGACGCCTTCCCTCGCTCGGCGACCCGCGGCAGCCAACCCGCGCAGGCCCCTGCTGGGCCAGGCCGCGCAGATGAAGCCGGCTCGGCGCTTGCGACCGTAATGGCGCCCCCTGCCGGGCAGGAGGCCGCCGGGCTCATCCGCCGCCGCCGCCGAGCGGCCCCCGCTCCGTGCAGGGCGCAGCGCCCTCCGGGACCACACAAACACGAACCACCTGTTCTTCTCGTGCTATTAGCATGGATTCTGGAACACCCTGAATCGCCTGTTCCCTCGGAAAGCTCCGATTTCCCTATGTCACCGCGCTAGGCAAACGCCCAGCAGTGCCGGCTCCCTGCTTGTCCTTACCAGCCGCCTGTCCCGTCCACCTTCCCGCTCTCACATCCAGTCACAAAGCTGCAGTACCCTGCTTGCTGCCATTCCACACGAGTCCACAGAGGAAATCTGGAAAGAAACTTGTTCAGATTCAACTAAAAAGATCAAACTACTGTCAACCACAGTCTGGGCCTATGCTAGGTATTCCTTTGAAGGGCTAGTTCATAAACTAGCCATAAATACATGAATTCCACGCCATAGAGATCCAGAACAACATAAATTATTTTTGCATAGCTTTTCTTTATTACATAATTCTTCCTCCCTCCTCCATAGTGTGACTTCTGGGGACAAAAGTTTCTCGATACTTATGGACCAATGGCATTCCTGGACACATATTAGTCATGTAATTAAATCATCTTCCAAAAAGTAAGACTGGAAATTAAACTAGCACTGATGAATTGCAGGTGTCCTTTTCTGTAGCTTTACATATTCGCTGAAGACAAAAACCATAATCCTACACTTTCAACGTGCGAGATAAGATAATGAATCAAACAAATATTTTAGATTTCATCGGCAGCCTTTATTTCCATGTAGTTTCTTCACCAGGCTTCAACTCTCTGTGTGAAAAGAAAACAGAGGAAAGAGACTAAAATTAGGAAAACTTTTGTAGAATAACTACTAATAAATGTAACTAATTATTCTACAATACCTTAATTCTGAGAGTTATGTATATATTTAAATTTCCTTGCAATAGTTGTCAGTTAAAAATCTTTCAATACTGGAAAGCCTCCTCTTTTCTCTCCAAAGCTTCAACTGAGTCCTTTCAGCTCCTGTTCATTTAAATGAAAGCACAGACCAGCTGACTTCTAAGGAGTTAACAGACTTTTTACATAATGGAAGCTGAAAGGAAAAATTCTACTTCTTTTAAATATAAAAAAATCATTACTTCAGTGGGAAGAGAAGTAGGTGTGAAAGCAGAGGGGATTTTTGCAATATGCTGAAATACCAGCCCAAATTCACCAGCAACTGCAGTAAGAAAAGGGCTAATGTAACAGCGCAATGAATTATGTCATAAGTTTACTTTCTTACTCAGAACTAATTTAGGTGAGATCAGAGTAAACAAAAATTCCACCTGCAAACTGATAATAACATTCCTACTACATAGTCCATGCTATGCAGCATGTTTTTTTTCTTCTGTTGTTTCATTAACCCTGTGATCTAACATAGAATTAGGGGAATGGACAAAGATGAGGCAATACATTAAGTTACCTAAATTCTCCCTGAGAAGTCAGCCAGTAAGCCCAAACTGATCAGTGCATATAATCACATCCTTCAGTGAAGATGCAGCAGTTGCCAACATAAATGTTGTGTTAATTTTCAAAAACTTGATAATTGTTTTTAAATGACACAAATTTATGAGTATTTAGTTAAAAAGTGCTGTGATCATTTCAAATTTAAGACAGAAGTTTGCTATAATCCACTGAAAAGTTGAAAATTAAAATTCAAGCACTGTTTTCCGCTGAAGTTTTAGAGAGAGACAAAAGTAATGGTTTCAACATTTTATGACTAAGAATTTGACAGCAGTTAATGATTCTTTTTTTGTTACTAAGATGGCTCCCAAAGCCCCGATTTTCAGGCGGCATTAATGACCTAAAACCCTTCATGAATGCTTGCTGAAATGTTTAGAGCTTTCTTCCCTATAAAATTTTGAGAACATCACTGGTTTTTTTCATACTTAAGGCTCTTCAAAAGAACAGAGAAGCACTTTGCAAAATAAATATATATATATTTAAGTGGCATCATAAAGCAGACCTTCTATATAATAAGCTCTTGTTTCTGAAGGCAGACAGTTTTTCATCATTCCTTCGGTCCAAATAGCATCCAATCACAAATCCTAAGGGAACAAGGATGTGAACCCAGTGATCACGCACAGCTTGGGCGAAATTCACCATGACTGCTAGAAAGAAAAGTGTTAACAAATAAGAGTTATTGATAAATCTGCACATGGAAACTGTCGCATACCTGGCACTTTTAATCTCACTTATGAGGCTCCCACAACAGCACAATAAACATGAGAGCCATCAAACACTTCCTATAAGACACACACTGCTCTCAAATCCATACACGGGTTTTTGCCACATTGGTCATATGCACCGGACATCATCTGGATCCTTGGCATAGATTATCTTAAGAGAAGGTATTACAAGGACCCAAAAGGGTATCGGTGGGAATACTTATTGCCTGGGCCAGTCACAATGGAGTGTTTTTGCCACATTGGTCATATGCACTGAAGCATCATGCATCCTTGGCACAGATTATCTTAAGAGAGGGTATTTCAAGGACCCAAAAGGGTATTGGTAGGAGGGTGCTCTGTCCCAGCTGAAACTAGGACAACAGGTTTATTAGAAATAATCCTAATTAACTCTTGGCCCTGGGAAATAGGATTTTATCCTAAAATGGGAGAGAAATAGAACATCTTTTTAAAGATATCCCTATTGAATTAGTTGTATTTAAACGTTCCAGAGTAATTAACCCATTAAAATAAATCTAACGATACAAAGTATGCTGTTCTGTAAAACATGACAAACGCATTTATAACCCTAAACACCTCCTCTAGATGGATGCTTTATTATCCGTAATGAGACTGAAAGATAAGCTGTACATTCAGTAGGGAACTGACAGATACGGAAGAAAGGACACTTCTAAAATCCAGCGAGCCTTTTCCAACCTAACCAAAGCCTTCCAGATCAGCGTCTTGCTAGAAGTTATAAGAGACGCGCAGAAAGTCATACAGCTGCGAGCTCAAAACGACGTACTAATCACAGAGGACAGCCCAGCACCGCGCCGTTCCCCTGAGCCGCCGCGGGACGGCGGCACACCGAACACCTGGGGCGGCGCGGGGCAGTGCGGCCGGAGGCGCTGCCCTCTCCCGGCCGCTCCCTCAGGCGGCCGCGATGGCGGCTCGGGCCGGTGCTCACGGTACCGCGCCAGGAGAGGGCCCTGCCAGCCGCCCGGCTCCGCCAGGCGCGGAGAAACGCGGACCCCGGCCTGCCCGGGAACACGACCACCTTCCGCACGTCCCCGCCCGCAGGGCCAAGAGCGCCATAAAACCCCGAGGCTGAGGGGCGCTTCCTGCCCGGCCTCCCGGCTGCGTGTCCCGGCCGAAGGGCGAGGCGCTCCCAGGGAAGGCTGACACCGGTATCACGGAAACACCGTCTCGGCTACTCCCGCCCCGCACACGGACCCCAACCCTTACCGCTCCTCGCTGCCACCCGGCCCCACGCAGCGGCCACACCAAGGGCAAGGGACGGGGCGAGCAGGCCGGGAGAGCCCACCGGCTGCCGAGGGAGAGGTGGAGGAGGGCCATCACCCCCGGCGGCCTCACGGTGGTGCCGTCCGTTACCCTTCCACCTTCCCTCCTCCTTCTCCCCGCCTCCCGCAAGATGGCGGAGCCTGCCGTGCGGGGTGGAGGTGGCGGGCGCGCGCCCCGGTGGGCTTGAGGAAGGCCGGCGCGCGGGCGGCCGCGAGGCAGGTAGCGGCGGCTCGCGGGGCATCGCTGCGGGCTGGCCCCGGCGCGTGCTGCCGAGCGCTCCGCTCCTCCCCGGGCGGCTCGGCCGGGGCTGGGGCGCGAAGCGCTCGGCTCGTCCTCGCCGGGCTCGCCCTTCTCGTCCTCCCGTTCCTCCCTCTCCTCTTCCTCTCGGGATTGGAGTGGGCGCAGGGCTCGCCTCCTTAATGCCGGGCCTGGCCGGCGAGGCGCGCCCTGTCAGGGCCGCGCCGCTGTCTTGGCGGCGGGCCCGGTGGGGCGCCGGAGCCGCCCTGTGGAACCCCCGGCCCGCCCCATGCTGTTCCCTACGTCGGGCGGTCACTGGGCTTGAGGGGCCACAACCCTGGATCCGCCATGTGCGGGTGGCCCCGTCTGGCCGCCGGGGCGGGGGGGGGGAGCTGGAGCGAGGCAGGCGAGGGGCCTGCTGTTAACTGCACTGCTCTTAGTGATTTTCTTATTGTAAAAAAAAACAAACAAACAACTCTTTCTAATAACAAAAGGCCTGCCATGTTCAAAAGTTAGTGTCTGAGACTTAATTGACACCGAGTAGCTGTATTGAACAGTATTCACAACTGTTATCCTGCATATTTGCAGAAGCTAATCAAGTTAGATCTAAATAAATAGACTTTTCCTTTGGATTAGTCAATGAAACATTTTCTTCCCCCATCTAGATTAGTTCTTTTGGAGGTTAAATACTTGAAGAGAAAATGACATCGATTATCAAGTTGACTACACTTTCAGGAGTGCAGGAGGAATCTGCCCTTTGCTATCTGTTGCAAGTAGATGAATTTCGTTTTCTTTTGGACTGTGGCTGGGATGAAAACTTTTCTATGGATATTATTGATTCTCTGAGGAAGTAAGTAGTTCAGTTCATACACTTTTTTTTTTTTAATAGGTCTTGTCCTTTTCTGAAGGATTTCAAAATACTATGCAATGGTATGTGTAGGGTGATGTCGAATCCAAATTGTTCTTTTGTTTGTTTGAAGTATGTTTTGTATGAAGGGAATTACACTGCTGAAACATTTCCAGTAAAAACCTTGGTTTTTTTTCTTGTGAGTCTAATGAGTTACATCTATTAACTATAATTCTCAAACTGTTATGTGTTCGTTTTGGCTTGGATGTCTTGATTTTCTCATAAACATGGCATGGAGCAGAGTTTATGGGAGACTGACCTTGGATCTAAACTAATTTAGAATGGTTAACCAAGTTTGAAGTGAAAGAATCCTTAGTGTATGTAGGCTGAATACAAAGTGGTTCAACTCTCACCTCTTATTTCAAGTTGAATAGACTGTCAGTCAGGAAAACAGCTTCTGTTAGTTATCCCAGTCCTGCAAAGAAATAAACCTGTCTGGACTTTAATACTGAACTTCTGGAGGTTTACAACAAGGAGCTTTGCTAATGCAAGCATTGATTACAAGGTTAGGACTGAAACATGGAAATTCCTGAAAGAAACTAAGCTTTGTGATGCTGTTTTTATAGATACACTTTTCTAGCATTGACATACTTGTAGTGTTTGAAATTTTTTAACTGAGGTTTATTATGTACTAAGGATAATATATATAATTTTTTTAGTATCTTATCTGAGAAGCAATTAGATAAAATCCTCTTTTAGTAACAGCTATCAAGAAGAACTGTGTGCCACGGTTATTATGTGAGGGAACAAAAAGCTTTCAGCCCAACTTGTATTTTCACTTGTTGCATATATTTTATACCCTCAAGTTTTTCAGTTATGATGGGTAGTAAGTTTTTAGTCTGAGTTCTTATTTGTGCAACACTTTGCAAGAAAAATAATCTTGTTTTTAAAATTAATAAAATCCCAAAAATTTATATGCAACTTTTCTTAAATGATATATTTGACCTTTTCTGTTTTTTAAAGAAGTATATTTTTATTTGATCTTTATCAGTTTAAGGATTGTTGTGTCTTTGGTCCTGTTACTTGGTCTTTCTCATCAGAAGGAAAGTTGTAGTCTGTTTTAGGTTTTTAGATGCATAAACAATTTGTAGCACACCTGAACTGATAATATTTTTGGCCCCTCAGTTAATGTACTTTCTGGTGTCCAAATATATATTAAGGTCTTTGTAATTAAGAATTTGATGTGAAACTTAAGTCTTCCAGACCTTGAAATTACATTTTTAGGAGTCACTTGCATTATTAAGTACTTGAACATTTGGAAATACCTGTAACTTTGAATTATGATTTGAAAAACTTTATTCTGAACCTGGAAGAATTTAAGTTTTCTTGTTTGGCGTTCAGACTGTGTATGCATTCTCAAAATAGCCATAATAGGCAGTATATAACACCATACAGTGCTCCTTTCACCAACTTCTGTTGTCCCTCTTTTTGTAGACATGTACACCAGGTTGATGCTGTTCTTCTTTCTCATCCTGACCCTCTACACCTTGGTGCTCTTCCATATGCAGTTGGAAAACTGGGTTTGAATTGTGCCATTTATGCAACTATTCCTGTATATAAAATGGGACAGATGTTTATGTATGATCTCTACCAGGTATATTTAAGTTGATACTTTCATACACAACGTCTTTCATATGGTAGAGTGCTCAGATTCTTGAATGCTCTGCACTTCTTTTTTGTTTTAGTCCCGCCATAATACCGAAGATTTCACACTCTTTACATTGGATGATGTAGATGCAGCCTTTGATAAGATACAACAACTCAAGTTTTCTCAGATTGTGAACTTGAAAGGTAAAGTTGTCACCAAAGTTTCAATAAATTATTTTTAGTGAAAGGCAACAGAGTCATTAACAGTTGAAGTAACTTTTTTTTAAAGGGAGTAAGTTTTGAAATGTTGTGCATTTTGCGGGGCTGAATTCAGTAGCCCTGTGTCATTCTGTGTCAGCTGAACGTTCGCCTCGGTAATTGCATGTGGAAATGGGTAGGATTTCCTCTTGGTGAGGAGGAGATCTTGCCGAAGCATATTTAGGCGTTTGTTTCTCTTTTATTTTTGTGACTTTTGTTGGAATTTGCTCATGCCTCTCAAAAGCATTTACTCATGCCTAGTGGTAGATACCTCAGAACTCTTCAGTAACCAGTGGCACAAAGGAAAGCTTTCTCGAGATTGAATAGGTTGCAGAGATTAAGTTACAGCATGTGGATGGTTTAATGAGGAGGTCTGTGCTGACTCTGAATGATACTCAGTGTATCTTACTGCTAGGACCTGTGGCATCCAGAGAATCAGCAGCTTTTCGCTCTTGTTTAATGTAAAGATCAGAATGAAATGGAAACCCTGTTCTTGAACAAAGACACATACAAGCTGACCACCAGCAGCTTGTCTCTGAGATGCAGTATCTCCCAGTTCCTGAATGCTGCTTGCTACAGTACTTGCACTGTAATTTGGAAAATAGAAATAGGAAAGGATGCTGAGCCTTCTTCAAAATGTTTGTAGCAAGGCTATGTCTGTGCTGAAAGTTTTTACATCTTAAAAGTGGTTTTATTGAACAACTTTTTTAAAATGCCCTACTTTTTTCATATTCGATGGAAGTGATTCGAAAAGAGTCAATGGACACATCTAAGAAGATAATGTATGATTTAATTATTATTAAAGCTGTGCACCTCTGTTCAAGTTGGTGGAATGCAAGCAAAGTCAGTGAGTACTGGTCATGTGTGGTCTAGTTTTACTCTGACAAGGGTATAGGCTAGCACCAATGATGAGGACCAACAGTACATTTAAAAAAAAAAAAGGCGTCAGGTGCTGAAAAGATCGATCATCCCTGATTGCAGCACATTAACACCTTTGACTTGCATGTTTGTCATTCTGGAAAACTTCCAGTTTGTGTAATTTATATGTGTTTTTGTAAGTACTTAGACAGTGGATGGATGATATAATAAACATTTTGTGTTGCCCTAGAGAGGCATCTGCCTTTGACCAGTGTACCTGCTTTCACATGATGTGTTTGTTATATAATTTACTGTTGTGTAAGTCTATAGTTACAGTAGCTCTGCAGTGCCTCTGAGTACCTGTAGGAGTTGAAGGGAAAAAGTGATCTTCACTTTAGTCTCTTTTTCTGGAGGTGAAATAGAAGTGAATTGCAAAAAAATTTGAAGTTACTGGTTAGATGGGAAGGGCAGATGTTTCTGTTTTTTCCATACTTCCTTTGACTTTTTTCCCCAGTAATAATTCTGGCATTCAGTCGTTTAAAATTACTATCTCTTATTCAGAAGAATGGA